>NC_134116.1:72420762-73050535 GCF_040939455.1 Microcebus murinus | reverse complement strand
CTAAAGTCAACATTTACAAATCAGGATATTTCAACATAAATAATGCAGGTTATATAAGCTTCTCTTAAAAAGTCAGAGGATGAGATAAATTGGGGCCTTCAGTCCTCTGAAGCCATAGCCCACTGGGTCTTGGGAAGAAGCCACCGCCCAAGGGGAGAGATGTTCACCCTATTTTTCAGCATCTACAACCACTTGTTCTCTTACACCAGTCATCACTCATTTAGCTCACTTGGGTGGCTCCTCTGAGCCACATGGTACCATTCACATAGATGAATTCATTCCACTGGCTCTGAGGTTGAGTCTGGGTGGGTGGTAGACAGTATGACAAAGCCTAGAGTCTGGAAGCAAATATGCCAAAATGTTGACAGTGGTTGTCTTAATTGCTGAGGTTATAACATTTTTTCTGCCTCCTTTTATTTACTTTTTCATGCTTTCCAAATATTCTGCAATAAACGTGCATTTCCTTGGTAATCAAATGAGAGAATTAAAAAAAAACAGCTACAAATATTCTGAAATACACATTTTTGAAATTTGGCTATTGTGAAAATTTTTGCCTTCCTTTACATCCTAATTACTAATAGTATTAATAAAATGAGTAAGATAAGCATGAATTTGATACAAAAAGCCAAAAATAGATCTGCTTCAAGAGTTATCTTAACATCCTATCTCTCAGCTATTTATCATAAATTAATAATATAAATCTATGCTTATAGTTTATGGGAGTAGAAAAGGTGTTGTTGATTTATCTTATATGAAGTTTGGTTTTTGATATTTGGGCCTTTCCTAGTTTCTAGAATATGATAGAAAATAAATCACCTTTTTATCTAGAAAATGATGAAAAATAAATAGATGGATAGAGAAAGGGAGATCCATCTGACATGGTAGGGGAGTCTGGGAGAATTTAAGTGGAAAACTAAGGCCTATGTTACTGGTGAAGGTATTCTCCTCTGTAAAATGGGGATAATGTTAGTACCACACTCATCTGGGTAAGTGAAGTGCTGCCTAAGAAAGGCCTAACACAGGACCTGACCAGAGGAAATGCACGGTAAATTATTTTTATCAGCATTGGATTGGGAGCGAATGG
Source organism: Microcebus murinus (assembly GCF_040939455.1). Lineage (NCBI taxonomy): Eukaryota > Metazoa > Chordata > Mammalia > Primates > Cheirogaleidae > Microcebus > Microcebus murinus. Next base: position 73,049,451 of record NC_134116.1, on the reverse strand, counting down.
TGGTTTTTTTGCAATTTTTATATTGATTTCCAATGCTGTTGGGTACTGATATAAGAATGTCTTATGTAGTATGACAACATAAAACAAATTGGTATTTTGAGATTTGTTTCGTGGCCTAGTACATAACCCACTTTTTAAGATGTGCTACATAAGTTTGAGAAAACAATATTTTGGGGTACAGCATTCTTTGTCCATTAGATCAATATTTTCAATTGTGATATTTAAGTCTGTATTCTTACAGACTTTTTGTTTGCTTCATATCAGTTTCTGAGAAACTTTATTTTTACTCTTGTGTACACGAGGATATTAAAAAATGCTAACTACATAAAGTTAAGTTGACATTTAAATGGCAATCATGGCTGGGCGTGGTGGCTCACGCCTGTAATCCTAGCACTCTGGGAGGCCGAGGCGGGCGGATTGCTCGAGGTCAGGAGTTCAAAACCAGCCTGAGCAAGAGCGAGACCCTGTCTCTACTATAAATAGAAAGAAATTAATTGGCCAACTAATATATATAGAAAAAATTAGCCGGGCATGGTGGTGCATGCCTGTAGTCCCAGCTACTCAGGAGGCTGAGGATCACTTGAGCCCAGGAGTTTGAGGTTGCTGTGAGCTAAGCTGATGCCACGGCATTCACTCTAGCCTGGGAAACAAAATGAGACTCTGTCTCAAAAAAATAAAAAAATAAATGGCAATGAGTTATAAGCTTTTTCTACTGACTACACCTGAAATTGCACAGAATAGAACTAGCTTAATGTATAAAATGACTAGGACTTTTCAGATATTTTTCTTTAAATGTGTGGCATCACCTCAACACTCAGTGCAGCATGAGATCCAGCTTTAAAGCTGTTGAAGGTATTCATGCTACACTTACGTCTGGAGGGCTCAAATAGAATAGTCTGAAGAACATGAGCAGCATCAGAAAATGTGAGAAGAATTTCCACATTAGCTCATTTTGTCTAGCCCTTTGGTGTCTAGCAAGGCTGCACCTAAGCCAGCTAAGAAAACCGATGTTTATCCTGATATTGAAGTTCTTTAGGCTAAAAGATTTTATAATTTTTGTTGGTAGCTTGTAAAGAAATTCATTCTGTCAAGAAATGCCTTCTTTCTTTCATTTCAGCTTTTCATTCACTTATTTCTTTCTCTCATGTTTGTTGAGCACCTTCTCTGGGCAACTCACTGTAGGGATGAATATGTTACCTTGGAATGTCAAAGGAGGCATTCTTTAGACCTTCTTGGAGTTTTACTGTGTGTAAATTAAAACCTAAAGACATAATTGAGGATAAGAAAATCCTTGTCTTAAGTGAAAAAGACATAACTCTTGGGCATATGTATATTTTTCATTCACTCTTGCTACAGATGATGGAATCAGAATTATTCACAATTTTATTTATTAATTTTATTAGCTGGGGTCCAGAACATTTCCAAATTCTTGGTCAAATGCACTGGGGGACGATATAGCCTCGCCCTTTAACAAAGTTTTATTTAGGTATAATTGACATATAATAAAATGCACTTATTTAAATTACACAATTTGATTAGTTTTGACATGAGTATATACCTATGAACTCATCACCACCCCCTCATCCAGTCCCTTAGTGATCCATCCCTCCTGTCCCTCTACCCCTATGACCAGGCAACCACTGACCTGGTTTCTGTCACTGTAGATGAGTTTACATTTTCTAGGATTTTATATAAATGGAATCATACAATATACATACTTTTTAATCTGGCTTGTTTCACTCAGTCTGATTATTTTGAGATTCACTCATGCTGTATCATTCCTTTCATTGCTAAATAGTATTCTATTGTGTATATATTCCATAGTTTATCCATTCACTTGTTGATGGACATTTTGTTTCCAGTATTTAGCTATGAAAAGTAAAGCCATTATGAACATAATATACAAATCTTGGCCTCCATTTCTCTTGGAGTAGGTACCTAAGAGTGGAATGGCTGGATCATATGGTGGATATATGTTTATATTTTTCAGAAACTGTCAAATTTTTTTCCAAAATGGTTTTACCATTTCCCATTCCTACAGATAGTGTATGTGAATTCCAGTTTTGCCATATTCTCCCCAACACTTAGCATGGTCAATCTTTCTTAATTTTAGCCATTCTAATAGATAGGCAGTGGTGTGTCACTGTGGTTTTAATTTGTATTTCTTCAATGACTAATGACTAAAGTACACATTTTCATGTACTTCTTTGCCTTCTGTATTTTGGAGAAGTGTCTGGTCACATATTTTGCTCATCTTTTAATTGCCTTGTTTGTTCTCTTATTATTGAGTGTTGATAGTCCCTCACATATTCCAGATACAAGTTCTTTACCTCGCAAATATTGCCTTGCAAATATTTTCTTAAAATCTGTGCCTTATCTTTACATGCTCTTCACAGTGTCTTTCAAAGAGCAGAAGATTTTAATTTTGATAAAGTCCAATTTATTAATTTTCATTTTATGGATCAGAGGTTTTCTCCTACATCTTCTTCTAAAAAATTTATTGTTTTAGAGTTTTCAGTTATATCTGTGGTACATTTTCAGTTAGTTTTTGCATATAATGTTAGGTATATCTCAAAGTTCCTTTTGCCTATAGATATCCAATTGTTCTATCACTATTTGTTGAAAAGACTATTTTTTTCTCCATTTAATTTTCTTGGTGCTTTTGTCAAAAATCAGTTTACCATCTTATTCATGGGTCCAATTCTGAACTCTATTCTCTTCCACTAATAGTGTTCTTTTTTTTTCCTATCTTTATGCCAGTACCACACTGTCCTTATTGTAGCTTTATGTTAAGTCTTGAGATCAGTAGTATTACTCCTCTAATTTTTTTTCTTTTTCAAAGTTGTTTTGGCTATTCTTTTTTTTTTTTTTTTCTTTCTTTTGAGACAGTCTTGCTCTCTTGCCTGGGCTAGAGTGCCTGGCATCAGCCTCGCTCACAGCAACCTCAAACTCCTAGGCTCAAGCAATCCTACTGCCTCAGCCTCCTGAGTAGCTGGTACTACAGGCATGCACCACCATGCCTGGCTAACTTTTTTTTCTATGTATTTTTAGTTGTCCAATTTCTGAGCTCAAACAATTCGCCCACCTCAGCCTCCCAGAGTGCTAGGATTACAGGCGTGAGCCACCACATCTGGCCTGTTTTGGCTATTCTTGATCTAGCTTGAGGAATTTTCCTTGTTCTTACTCTGTGAAGTGTCTTCATCAGGAGTACCACCCTCTAATCAGATGAAGTTTATAAAAGTGGTATTAAAACTATAAAAGTACCATTTAATTTGTTGGAATAATACTGCCTAGCATGTATTTGAACACATGTAATTTCTCAATTTGCTGTTATTCATTATCTATTTTGTACAGTTCTTAACAACATTTTTAAGAGGGAAATGGGCTAACCAGGCATAATTTGTTAAGTTATGAAGGGTCAAGATGCCATGTCAAAGGTGAAATGCTTAAGGAACTAAGCTCAGAAGTGGCCAGACCTGTTGGGAGTCTGAGGCAGTAGCTCAGGGGAGAGATAATGAAGACTGCCACTGGGCAGTGCCACAGGGTCAGGGAAGAGGATACAGATCAAAAGACGTAATTTGGACAGAGTAATTCCAAGCTTTCTGGCTTGGGTCACTGGGTAACCCACTGGTCATGCCATTTCCGTGAAATAAAAAAATTCAGAAATTCAAGTACATGTTTGGAGGGACCAGTTTTGCATGTGCTGATTTTCCACCAGGAAATAGTTGGTATGCAATTGAATATAGATATCTAGAACCCTATGGAGAAGTTTAGGATGGGGCTTGGCCTTAGACTTCATCGTCATGCATCTGAAAGTTGAAATCACAGGTGAGAATGACTGATGATGATGGAATCACTATTGCACCAGCCATCTCAGTTGCAGTAGTTACTTGCCAATCTGGTTCTGGCAACCACATTTCTGAGGTTACACTGTCTAGCATTTGAACAACAATAGCACAAAAGGGCAAAAGCTTCAGTTCTTTTATGAATGCAAATTTCAGTTCAATCTCTTGAACAGAAGAACAAGAAAACCATCAGTCTTTCCTCTCATAGACCATGTGCATGTGTTGGGGGTAGTATAGAGAAATTTGTTTATGTTGTACCCTATCACCTAAGTGATCCACACAAGCCCAGAAAAATGTGCCCTTAAGCCTTACCTTAATTTGAGAAAAGGCCAGGCGGTTACTGGCATTTTGCTGAGACTTGCACAGTTTAACAAGGAAGAATGCGAGTGTAAATGAAGTTAGATTTCATGCCAGTAAGAACTGGTTCTGAAGCTTTTTAAAAAAGGTGCAGTCTGCATGGCATTAAAAATTGTGTAAGAGTCTGCTTCAGCAAATCCCTGTATCACAGTTTCTGGAATAAATAAAGATGGTTCAGGAGAAGGGTTACTTGTTGGAGCCAGAATTTTTTAAATGTCTTTTTAAATTTTGTTAGGAATTACCAACTTGTTTTAAAAATTTGAAGCCAGTTTTTTTTTTTTTTTTTTTTTTTTTTTTTTTTGAGACAGAGTCTCGCTTTGTTTTCCAGGCTAGAGTGAGTGCCGTGGCGTCAGCCTAGCTCACAGCAACCTCAAACTCCTGGGCTCAAGCGATCCTCCTGCCTCAGCCTCCCGAGTAGCTGGGACTACAGGCATGCGCCACCATGCCCGGCTAATTTTTTTTATATATATATTAGTTGGCCAATTAATTTCTTTCTATTTATAGTAGAGACGGGGTCTCGCTCTTGCTCAGGCTGGTTTTGAACTCCTGACCTTGAGCAATCCACCCGCCTCGGCCTCCCAAGAGCTAGGATTACAGGCGTGAGCCACAGCGCCTGGCCCAGTTTTTTTTTTTTTTTTTAATACATGCTTTTGTCTTTAAGTAGGTATCTTCCAGATGTCTAATTTATGCTGATATTTAAAAATATATATAATAACACCACATTGTTTTTTCCTTCAGCCCCCAATTCTCTCAGATTGCCCCATCTTGTTTTTCCAATGTCTGTACTTCTGCATAACACAAAGCCCTGCCTGTTGTAAGTGTGCGATTGCTATACTTGCCATTCTGTGTACATTTGATGCTAAGTCACACCTTAGTGCCTTTGTACAGGATCCCCTCATCAACCTTGTGAAATCACTACTTCTCCTCTGAGAAACCATCCCTTTCCATCCCCTTCTCTTATCAGCAAGAATTGACTAAGTATTTTGTTGTGTGTCACCTCTTCACAGAGTGGTCACTGTGTATTGCAATAACTTGTTTATTATTGGTCTGCTCTCTTTCCAGATGAAGAGATCCTCAGGAGTAGAGATCTTGGACTTAGCATGGTGCCAGACACTTAGTAGGTGTTCAATAAATGGGCCTACTAAAGAGAGGAAGGGGAGGAAAACAGACTTTTAAGGAGCCCCTGCAGAATCTGAGCAGAAAGGACCTGAGATGTAGGAAGAAAAATGAGAGATAATGGTGTCATGGAAGCCAAGGGATTAGAGAATTTTTAGAGGGAAAGAAGGACTGGTCATTAGTGTTAATTGCTGTTGGGAGTCAATTAGATAAGTACTGAACATCTTCATTGTATTTTTAGGAACTGAGAAAATATTTCCTCAGCCATAATCACACCATAGGTGACACTGCAGGCATTGTTACCCACACCAACCAAAGATATGTTGGCAACAAGAGGGGGCTGGTGACATTTTGGAGGGAGATACCATCAAGCTGCTGGACTTGGTGATATCTATCATTCTGACATTTTATACTATTATTCTCTCCTAGTGGCAAACCCACTGCATAATAGTTCATCTCAGTTGAAAACTGAATAAAGAGTCCAAAAATAATAAATATTGGCGGGATATGCATACAGCTGTGCCAGATTGACATTCAGAAGCTACTTTGGTGAATCCTAACAGGCCTAAAGCCTTCTTGGTGGATCATCTCTAGGAAGATAATAATGAGAAAGACAGTTACAGTTGTAAAGCTCTGTCATTCTCAATATAATTGCAGCTGTCTCACAAAAGCAAAATAATTTGGGAATGGTATTTATTAATAAAAGCTGCCAAAATTTGGGCTGGGGGTGGTGGCTCATGCCTGTAATCCTAGCACTCTGGGAGGCCAAGGCAGGAGGATCACTTGAGGTCAGGAGCTCAAAACCAGCATGAGCAAGAGCGAGACCTCGACTCCACAAAAAATAGAAAACTTAGCTGAGTGTGGTGCCACATGCCTATAGTCCCAGCTAACTGGGAGACTGAGGCAAAAGGATTGCTTGTGCAATCCTTTTGAGGTTGCAGTGTTGCAGTGAGGTTGCAGTGAACTGTGATGATGCCACTGCATTCTAGCCAGGACAACAGAGTGAGACTCTGTCTCAGAAAAATAAATAAATATTTAAAAAATAAATAAATCCTACCAAAATTCACAAGAAAATCCTGGCTATAAGGTGAGGAAATGTCTTTCTATGGACTATTTGAACATCCTAAGAGAAAGATTATAATGTCTTACTACTAAGAAGAATAAAATGTTCATGGGATGGTGACATCATTTAATATGAAATATACAACTTTTTGAAAGATAAGAAATTAGAACAATTCAAAAGATATTAATATGTTGGAGTTATGTGAGAATGGATACCTTTAAAACATAATGGTTATTAAAGTAGAAAATGTCCAATTATCTATTTAACATTATTTAATTATGCTATAAATTTTGATATTCCTCTTACCTCAGAACCCAATACCATCATTCTTTTGACTGTTTGGGAAAAAAAATGAAATTCTTCTTTTGGCTGGTACTATAAAGAGGGAGGGGTGGATTTAACATTATAACCTATGAATATTCTCATTTAGACCAAACCAAGGTAAATTTTCTGTGGTTGATTCTTGTTCTTGTTGCAGCCAATTTCAATACTTTGAAAGAATGATTTAGGTTACTTTTTTCATGTTCACAGATTTAATACCACTTTTGAAACAATAAAAATTATTTATATTTCTCTGAAATTTTAAAAATAGCAAATTCAAGTTGTTCTCACTTTTCTCTGTTAAGGAAATATATTAAATGAGCTATATTCCTACCTGTTTCCGTTCCATATGGGGGAAATGAGTTGGATAGGAGATGAATTCAACTGGGGCCTATCAGGAAGCCCTCTAGTGCTCTCTTAGGTCATTTTAGAGGATCAGGGGTGTTAAGGTACCTCCAAAGTATTGTAGAGGGTATTTTTTCTAATTATAATTTAAATCTCAGGAAAATATAATACTTTTATCTAAAATACATTTTAGTATGAAAAAGCCTCAACATGAATACTTTATTATTAAAGCAAATTACTTTCTGATACACTCTGGCAAAAAACTAAATTCTCTTGCTTTTTCTCATTTTCATTCCGTGGACCTCAAAGACCTCCTGACAGCTCAGTTACACAGGGCAGGCCTAGTTAAGTGATCCAGCTCACTCCTCAATCATATAGTTGGTACGGGCAGAATCTGCTTAAAACCAAGAATTGTTTTAGGAAAATAAAGACTTTTGATCGATCCCCTTTAGATGTCATACAAGTTTAACAATGCAGTATGGTGGTACAGTTTAAACCATGGTCTTGAACATGAGCTGTGCAGTCAGATAAAACCTATGTTCACATCTTTTCTCCCCCAATTTCTAGATCTTTGACTCAGTGTGTTGATCTGTAACACAGAATGATTAGGAGGAATCAATGAGATAATGCATGCCAAAGGCTTAGCACAGAACCTAGCCAGTTTTAAGTATGCAGTAAGTAAGACAGTCTCTTAAAGACAAAGGCAAAATTATATGTGCACACTGTGCAGACATACTTGGTGTACACTATGTGTGATAAGTGATAGTAACACCTTTCCCAGGAGATTCTGTTTCATCTCATATATACTCTTATTTAGCCCTTTGGTAATATTGTGAATTGGAGAAGTCACTAAATGGCTGGGGCTTCTGCTTTGCCAATTGCCAAATTCTCCCTGTTAGCATCCAATCTTTTGTGTCCTAGGACACTATCTTGCTATGTTTTTGAAAATTAAACACTGTTCTTGAGGTTTTGCTCATGGAATTGTATTTTTTTCTTCCTATTAAATCATTATCTCAAATTTTTAAAACTGCTTTACTTTTATTTTTTTTACTAGGGGAAAAAAGTGTATTTTCATTAAGGTAAGTGAGATTCAAACAGTCTCATGGGCTTTTTAAAAATGGTTTATACAAGTCACTCATTGTTTTGAAGTTCATGGTACATATCGACTTGACAAATTAGTTCTATATCCTGGGAGGGAAATAGGGGATTCTCAGAATCCCCTATTATTGAGTTAGAAATAACTCAATAATCTAATATATAAATATGATTGCTGGATTATAATTGTAGTTACAATTGCCGGATTATAATAGCAACTCTAATCTGGAAATACCTGTTAAAAAATGTTCAAGAATGTACAAGAATCTCTTGTAGTTTGGAGACCTGCTGCTGAAAGGGAATAAGGAAAATAAAGAATAAAACTCCTATTAGTGTGGAAGTGTGTCCTGGACTTGTAAAGAGACTCACCTCCTAAATTTAAAATCCCCTTGTCATCTAGGAAAACAAAGTAAACAGTGATTTCTGAAATGACCCCTAAATCCCTTACAATGTTAAGTATCTACTGGTCCCAGGCACTGGGAAGAGAAAAGGCAGATCTCGTCTTCTTTATCTTCTGACTTACACTGCAACCAGACAGAACACAAGAGGGGTGTGTGTGTGTGTGTGTGTGTGTGTGTGTGTGTGTGTGTGTGTGTGTGTGTGTGTGAGAGAGAGAGAGACAGAGAGAGAGAGAGACACAGAGACAGAGAGAGAAATTGATTGATTGAATAATTCTGATAAATATACCCCAGGGGCATGGTTAGGAGGGCAAATTACAGAGTTATGATTTCTGCACAAAGAAAAGAGTGCAGGACATTTCCACATAAATAGAGCAAGGGGGAAGGGAACAAAGGATACAAAAAGCAAAATCAGAAAGAGAAAGAAAGAAAATATGTGACAAATCAAACAGGAATCTTTAGTGAGGAAATGCTGGTGTTTCTCATACCAACAAACCCATTGGCCACTTTAGTAGAAAGTGAGGCGGAATCCTCACAAGGATTAAAACATTTACTTTTTATTTGTGAGTGGAGGTTATTCCTATGGCTAATGCTTGTTTGCTAGACCTCTGACTTTCTGGCCAGACAGTGGGAACTTCTGGAGAAGCCATCTGCCAGGTGGGGCACAGGATGGAAGGGGTGGGTCAGGCACAGCAGTGGGTTCCCGGCAGTGCTGCCTGACACACGCCCACAACCGGTTCCTTTCTGGTCATCCAGCATCTCTCATCTCCCTCTTCCAGCTAACTTCCAGTTGGCGGCCAGCCAAATAAGAAATTGAATCAAGAAAAATGTTTGTTCTGTGTGTGTATGTAGTTGGAAACATGAAGGTATGAGGGAATGTGAAAATGCTTCCCCCAAACTGTTTAAAATCTCTAAGACTTTGGGAAATAATCAGAAAAATTAAACTTGCAACATGCATAGGCTTTCGCTCTTGAATAGTGAGTTGTGTTTGCTTTATGGCATTGCACCAGTAAAGCAGAAATTTCATGCGGCAACCATGACACCGCTTTTATTACCACACACCAGAGCACGGGCCCTGAGTCACATCTGTTCAAATTCCCCAGTGTTCTGCACCTAATGATTTTTTTTTTTTTGATCTCTCCTCCCCTGTGCTATTAACTGTGGAAAGGAGGGGCCACTCGGTAATTCTACACCTGTTCAAGTCCACGCCTATCAACTTGCTAGGCTTCCCAAACAAGTGCAGGGCAAAGCATGAGAACATCCGAGTCTGGGGCGGCGGCAGCTGTGGCAGTGGCTGCCACTTGGTTTGGCTTTTTGGATTTTAGTTCAGAGTCTCTAATGTCTCTCCTACAATGGCAGTTGATGACAGCAATTTATATTCCAGAACGAAGAACAAACTAAATTCATCTCAAAATGATTATAAATCATCGAGACGGAGCAGCCTGCCACCTGAACTGCTCATAGGAAATGACATTAGAGGAAGACTTCAAAGGAACATTAAGAACTTGGATCCCATTCACCTGAGGCGCCCAAAGAAGAGACCATCCATATTTCCAGGTAGGAATTGTTTAAATCTGTGCCCACTGGTTGAAACAAAAAACAAACAAACAAAAAAAGACATCACAGACTATATTTCATTTGTTACAATCAGATGTTCATTTTAAATTAACTTGGGACCGCATCTGAGGGCTTTAATTAGCCAAATAAACATGTTTGAATGTAAAAGTTAGAACAATTCTTAGAACTGAAAGCACCTTGTATTCTTCCTTTTATTTTCTTTATTGATTGTAACATCTTTAAGGATCTGTAAATCGCCATTTATTTTATTACCCTGGCATCCGCAGGACTGTGGAATTGCTTTGCTTGCAATCCTGAAAAATTCCATGCTGCATTTCATTCTCTGGCATATTTTCTTTATTTTGCAAGATTATTGGATTGTTGAGTGAAGTTGATGTTTGTGTGCACCAGAAATTAACACCATTAAATACTCCAATGCATGCTTCAAATTCCTGTCTTGCATCAGAGCCTAAAACCATTTGTAGTAGAGGGCTCAATGAAACAATGTGGATGGTGAAATGTATTAGAGCTCAGGAGACACATGGATTTCAATCTTGATAAAGAGACTCTGATGTCTGCCTTAGATGTTTATGTGTGGATATTACAGATATGAGATTGTCCAAGATACCTGTGACTGTGAACCCTAACTGAACTACCTGAGTGATCACTGCAGAGTATGAATTATTTAGCCAACTTGGTTTCAATTCTGTTTGCATTAGAATTTCCAGGAAAAAGTGGAAGTGGCCTTTTTTGTTGTGGTTGATTGATTTATTGGTACCTTTTTTATGGAGGATAGATTAGACCCAACTGCTGAGGGCTACCTCTATGAAGATAGAAAACCAAAAAAATAATTCAGTTGAGCTTTCCTTCATAAAAATTATATTGACTTCCCAAACAGCTGACTCTTTATACTGCTTTTGGAAAAAGCTGGATGATTTTGAGATATGGGACTGAAGGCCATAAACTAAGAATTACATATTAAGGAAGATGTTGTTTTAATAAATGTCTTCAATTCAGTGGCGCTGCACTGGTGTCAAACTCTGCTGCAGAAAAGAAGCAAAGCCCAGCCCAGAATGGGCCAGAGGGTGTAAGTGTGAGTGTGTTGGGGGAAGGGGAGGGGATGCTATGAAAAATGCTGGGAGGAGGAGCTTGTAATTGTCTGCAGTATCTCACAAAGCACAGTCCTTTCTGCCTGTTCTCTCTCATCTCCTGAGGGTACCAGGAGCTCAGGCCTGCCTTGTTTTCCTGAAACTGCCTGGCACAAAGCACTTTCTGATGAGTTGGTTCACTAGCACTTCTTCTAGAACCTTCTCCATGAGGTGTTCCTTACCTTCTGCTTTTTCTTCTCTTCCTTTATTCTTTGGTTGAATGTGTCTGGATCCAGGCACATTATAATTGGCCCTGCTCTTCTCTGCCACCAATGACCCAGCTCCACCCCCATTCTTCATGAAGGGTTCTCCTCCTTTCCAAACACCCAGATCCAGGAGGACACCTCACTCCTGCAGCTCCGATTCCCGCTTTGCCCTCATGTTCTACAAGGTCATCTGTCCCTGACTATTAGATGTAGCCGCAGAATCGTGAGAAGACTTCTTAGCTTGGATCTTACATAAGTTATTCTTTCTAAGATCTTGATTGACATAATTAATTTGACAAGGTGGAGATATGAAAAGAGCATTGAACTTCAGGGAGCTGAGTTCTAGTCTAGACTGTGTCCTTAACCACCTGTGTGTATTCTCCAAGCCCTTGTGGCCTTCAACTATATCATTTGTTTCTGGGTTTTTCTGCCCTCAGTGCCCCCCTTGGGGACAACAGCAAGAGATGGACCCTTCCCACCCTTCTCCCAATTTCTCCACCAGGGTCTCTAGTGGACAAGTTAGAGAGTTACCTGTCCAAAGTTTGAGCAATACTGGCTATGATTTACAAATTCCTTGTCAACTAAATCATGATTCCACTGTTGTGTGAGTTGCACTAATTGCTTTTTATAGTGGATAATTTAGAAATGCCATGGGGCCACCAACCCTGCCGCAGCACCTACACGCCAGCTGAAATCAGAAATATACACAGACTATGATAACCACTCCTGTTTTATATGGCTGTGCAGTTGCTTATAAAGCATAGACATAATAGATGTAGAACCTGAGGGTCGGAGAAATGAAGGCACGTCTCAAAATTTAAAAATGTCAAATCAAGGGCTTGGACCTCACTCTTTTGACTTCTACATTGAAGCTGTTTCCACCCTATTCCACTATGTTATCAACTTTTAACATTTGCCTGATGAGATGCAACATTTGAAGACACCCCAGTGTTACAATCAGCTTTCACTCTGACCCTTGTGTACACACAGACAACTTGATCCTCTGCCTTCTATTTTCATTCCTACACTGAATGATTGATTGACTAGGTGATCATTTTATGCATTCATTCACAAAATATTCATTTAGTTCTTGTACTGTGTTAGGGCTAAAGCTTCAGGAATCTGGCTCCTATTACCCTTTTGTTTTTATCACCCGTTTCTCCTCTCAGGGCCTTCTCACATGGCCAACAGTAATTGACCTAAAATGCAAATGTCTTTGTTTCATTCTCTTGCTTAAAATTCCTCAGTCACCACCGTTCTCAGGATAAAGTCCAAACTCCTTGAAGTGCTATACAAGAGATGCAAAATCTGGCCACTGCTTCCATCCCTGGCCTCTTCCCCAGTACTCCTTTCCCTGTTCCAACAAACTCAGACCATGCCCCCTGGCCCTTCACATTTGCACATCTGTATACCCCACCTGCACAGTTTCACCTCACTAATTTCTACCTTGGCTTCAGGGCTCGGCTTGGCATTGCTTCTTCCAGGAAATTTTCCTGACCCCCATATCTGGGTTGGGTCCATTCTGCACCCTTCTTATAGCACCTGAACTTTTCCCTATCATAGCACTTATCAGATATATTGTCATTGTCTGTTTACTTGTCCGTATCTCCCACTAGCCAATGAGCCAGGGCCCATATCAGTCTTGTTAGCCATTGTATACCTAGCACCTTTCACAATGCCAGGCACACAGTATGTATTCAATAAATATTTATTCAATTGACTCAAATTACATTGAACAGAATTAACTCTTGGTGTACCTTGTATGCTCTGCCTTCTTTCAGACTCTGTCCATGCCATTCTCCCTCACCTCCCAACACACATACACACACATACACACACACACACACACACACACACACATGCACCTGCATTCCTGTTATGCCCTTTTTTCCATTCTTCACCTGGGTTTGGAGGCCCAATTCTAGTCTCCCATCTTCTACACATCTTCTGCAAACACTGAGTCTTCTTTCTCTGATCTCTTTTAGTTCTCCTTTATGTCAACCACCTCCTTGGCCTCAGGACTATATTATATACTTAATTTTATGTATGTATAGAAACTCTTTGAAAATAGAAACTATCTCATTCATTTACTTCCTCAAATGGCCCCATTGTCTAGGAGGGGGGAGTTGCACAATGTAGGCATCTAGTCACCATCTGGTGGTTAATTAACTTATTTGTTGTGAAGCTGTGTCAATCCTGTAGGGCCTGATTCCAGCTCCAAGAAAGAATTAGTTGGCAGATAGAGATTGTCAGAGGGAATGGTCTTATACTGCTTTTTATCACAATATGAAGTCCTGGTGGGGAAAATACGTAAATATGAATTGTCTATAGGGTGTCATTCATTCATTCATTGAAAAATGTGTTAGCATTCTACTATATGCCAGAAATAGTCTAGGCCTTGAGGAGAGAGCAGAAAATCAAACAGTTTCTGGCCTAGGGTGATGGGAAGGAATTTTCCTAGCAAGGTACCTTGCATATTGTACAACTCAATAAATACCTCTAGAATAAATGAATTTATTTCATCATTGAATGAATGAATGCCCCCCCCAGTCAGAGCAGTGAATCTTTAAAAAGAAAACCAATACACTTTAAAATTATATTCACATAAAAACATCAAAAACTAACAATTTGTCTTCCCTTAAAGAAGCTTCAACCATAGAATGCTAGTGTGAGTTACTTGGCTGAGATTCTCCATACAGTCTTGGGTCTCAAGAGTCCAGGCACTAAGAGTCTAAGTCTCTGTAGCAAACAGACAGCATGATCTCTCCCTCCTTCTGCAAGAACTCCAGCAGCTGAGTTCCTAGCGGTGGGCCTGGCTCAGTTAAAAAAAAATCAAAGGGAGAGAGAGAAGTGGTCCTGACACATACCATAGCCATAGGCAAGTCACAATAAAATGAGCATCTTATCCTGCACCTGGAAGAAAGTGGGGCTTGGGCTCCAGGTGTGATGGGTTGCTCATCCACCACTCTTCAGCAAACAAGTTGGTGTGTTTAATCAGCTAGTTCTTAAAATATCATACTGATTTTATAATAGTCTGTTGTGAAAAGCAAGGAGTCATCTGCTTAGAGGAAACAGGTGGTTCCAGGTACTTCCTTGTTGCCTAGTCAGAGGACAAGTGTGATGAGGACTGCTTAGGGCCGAGGGGGATGGGGAACCCTGGCCGGAACTCACATGGTAGGTGCGCCAGCATGTAGACTAGCATTGTTTCTTGTTTTTATTTTTATTTTATTTTATTTTTTTTTTTTTTGAGACAGAGTCTCACTTTTGTTGCCCAGGCTAGAGTGAGTGCCGTGGCGTCAGCCTAGCTCACAGCAACCTAAAACTCCTGGGCTCAAACGATCCTCCTGCCTCAGCCTCCCAAGTAGCTGGGACTACAGGCATGTGCCACCATGCCCGGCTAGTTTTTTGTATATATATTTTTAGTTGGTCAATTAATTTCTTTCTATTTTTAGTAGAGACAGGGTCTCGCTCAGGATGGTTTCGAACTCCCAACCTCGAGCAATCCGCCCGCCTCGGCCTCCCAGAGTGCTAGGATTACAGGCGTGAGCCACCGCGCCCGGCCTGTTTCTTGTTTTTAAGTCAAAGTTTTATTCCAAAGGCAAGTTATTTTTTTTCTTTCAAATCCACAATCTAAAATAATATACTTAAAATCATGTTATTTTTATAATTAAATGGATTTTGAACATTTGGAAAGTAAAACTGCTGTATTCTTTTTCTTCCTGCATGTAGGTTTTTATTGAAAATACAAGGCAGTCATAAGAACGGTGGTGGCTAGATGCTTTCTGGCCTCCCTTAGGGTGAACGGCCTCTGTCAAGGGAACTGTGAAGACAGGGATCTGGATTTCCACCTCCTCACAGGCACAGTGGTGGGCACTCTGTAATTAGTCATGCCTCCTTAGGTATTAATATTATGTTCTCTGTTGGAATTCTGTCATTCCGGAAGCCTGCCGATGGGTGCATTTGATGACATTTCAGTGGGCCCTTAAGGGATGTGGAGAACTTGGTCAAGGCCTCCATAAACATGTGCTGTGAAGAATGCTCTTTGGCCTTGTGTTCAGTTGTCTTAGGTTGTGAGTGGGCTCAGTGGTTACACTTTGTGATGACAGGGACTATGTCTCCTACACTGTGGTGTTCCCTATAAGGTTTTGCATATGGTAGGTGCTTAAGAGCTGGTGAAGTCGTCAGGCAAGGTAGAAGATGACATGTGAGAGGAAGTGTGTCACAACCACTCTGCCAGCCACCACCCTGCCCATCGGGCCCCGTAACTTCCTTAAACAGCCTCTTCTAGAGCAGGCCATGCTCAGGGACCAAAGACAAGGAAGCCTCGGAGAGTTTGAACCTCTCCTCTCATGAAAGAACTTCAGCCCAAGGATTTCACAGAGTCAGTATCTACATCACAACTGGGTTCAGGTTCTGATCCTCCATTTACTAAACATGTAACCTGGAACAAGCAAGCCACTTGATCTCTCAGAACCTGTATCTTCCTCTGTGAAATGGAATGCAAACATCAATTTCACTGGCTGTGTTAAGCCCAAATGAGATAATGCATGACTATGAAATGATATACAGCTAAAGTTGACTGTGTTATTCTTTGGTGTTATATAAGGTTGAGGTTTTTCCATAATTAGTACTTTTTCTTCTAATGGATGAGTGGTGGGTGCAGTCAGAACACTTGCAAATCTTCATGGTTGGAAAGATATCCAAAGTTGCTAATCAGACCCTCTGCTAATGGACATTCTATGTAAGGAGACACTGCTAAAAGACCCATTCATTTTAATTTTCTCATAACGAAGGATAATGTAGAAATTCTTCTATGTGCTAGATATTCATGTATTTTCCCAAAGTGAATCATTAAACTTAAGAGTATTGTCATGTGAGGCTCTGAAAATTATATAATGTTAGAAACATTGATGTTTGTGTTTAATAAACTCACTTGTAGCCTTACTGTGTTTAATATTTCTGCCTTGTTTTATTTAAATCCTTGCCTTTGGAAATTCAGCCCTTAAGCTTTTTTTTTGAACAAAAATTTGGAAGATAATTGGTTTTCGCTAGTGATTTTTAAAAACAGCTTATATGTAATATTACAAATAAGTTCACATTTGAAATTAATCTACTTAAATATTAAGAGAGATTAGACTTAAAAACCCTGAAAGTCAAGACATTTTGATTTGAAATTAGATATTTATGACATTTCTTATTCAAAAATACTGATGTAACAAAAACTGAGGTAGTCTCTTTACTTAAATAATGAAATTTATTTATTGGAAAAGTTTATTAAGGGAGATGGAGTTTTTGTTTTTGTTTTGCTGTGTTTTCTTTTCTGAAAAGAAACAAAAACAAACTTAATGAGACTATTCGTGGTAATCTGGTTACTTTTAAGGCAAACAAAAATGCTGATACTGTAATATTTATAAGCAAGGGGAAAATGTTTTTACCTTTATGTAGGGACTGATAGTGAGCCCAGTATAAGCAGAAATGTTAGATTTGTAGCTTAACTTTAGGCTTTTCTCCTTGTCATAAAAAAATACAGAGTTCTGAATTCAGGACTTATCATATAATTATATTGAAAAGTTACTTAAACAGGTTTGACCTAAAAGCTTGTTTTCATTTATTGCTTTATAGCTAATGCATAGTTACAGATCTGAGAGCTCCCACACACTTTTCTCTCCTATTCCTAAATAATACTGTTAGTATATTCAAATTTAGACCATGAAAATATTTTTATATTTATGTAATTTTACATTTACTCAATGTACTTCATTAATACTTTTTAAACTCTTGTCATGGTCTGCATAAGTAATGTACTTTTTAAAAATGTTTGAGGAAAATGATCATCCAATTATTTAGTTACATAAAAAGTTGCCATTCCCAACATTTTTTGTTTCAAATAATTTGGGGAAAGTAACTACCTAAAGAATCTTTGCTTCAATTTTTAATTATAATGCTCCCATCCTTTCTTTACAATCTAGAAGAATATGGATTTGGGAGGAGAGGTTTACAAAATGAGGATAAAATGAACAGACATTTTTAGGTGATGTGAATGTAAAAACTCTCATTACAAGATGATAAGAGTATTTTTCAGTCGTGATTTTAATTTTTGAATTTCCATCCTAAGTGGAGTTAATGCTTTCCTACTGAATGACCAATTATCAGTATATCTTTGAACACCTTGGGAGTTCAAAGCACATAAATGGAGGAACCATAAAGATGATGTGTCTTTTTGTCCTTAGATCAGATTTATTGATGCTGTTCCCTCAGCTGTCAAATAACTTCTCTCCCACCCTGACATATAAGAAAGACAAAAGACATCTTCATGGATAATTAATACTAGAGAGAGTTTTAAAATAACTGATTTTTATGGGCAAGAAAGGTACAATTTCAAGAAACTCTTTTTAGATTTTAAGTATTAAAATAGGTACCCACAGATAAATGAAAAGTGTACATGAAACTACATCTATTTGACAAAAATCTAAACTATCTTGTTAAACGTCTATTAGGTGCAAAAGACTCAACAATCATTAAGACATTGATACACAGTAATCTGTTTCCATGTTTAATTTTTTATACTAAGAGAGCAGAATGCATTCATTTGGGTGTTAACACTTTTCTGGCACCAGTGCTTAACCTTCCCCATTGCATCAGCTGATGGCAATACTGACACCATGTCATCTGGTACAGAAGCCTTAATTAGCAATGAAGCATTTTCCTACAGGAAAGTCCCAGTGGCCTTAATTGCCCTCCACATCAGGGTTTCTCTGTTGGAGGTTTGTTTTCTTTTTGTAATTTATCCCTCATCTCTACAATCTAAAAAAAAGCTAAGTAGAAAAGGGTCATAATTTGAATGTCCCTCCTCAAGACCTACCTCAGGAAGGATTTCTGGTTTTTTGAGATCTTCCAGCCCCTGCTTAACTAAGGAAATATTAACTTACCAACTTAGGGCATTGGTTTTCAAACAACTGTGCAATCCAAATTCCTGGAGGAAGTTTTTCAGAACCTACACACAGGCACTGGCCCTCAGATGTGATTTAGTAAGTCTACACTGGGGCCACTACACTGTAAACATTCTTCCAGGTGCATCTGATGTTCATACCATCCCCTGGTTGAGAACTACTGACTTATAGAAAGTGGAAAAGATCTTCAAAGATCGATGCTATATTTAAATTAGTCCAAGTTTCGATGTAGAAAGCAGGAGGAAGCTATGCCTGGCAGGCCTCTATCACTGCTCCATGCAATCCAGTCCCGTCCCAGGCATGCACCCAACCACCACCACCCTCAAAGCTTGGATTGTTCTTTGGCAGAAGGAGAACCTGTGATTTGAGCTCCATCATATACAAACTTCCTCCTGGTCTCTACTCATGACCGTAAAAGCCAGAACTGCAGAGCGTAGAGGTCCAGACTCCCCTTCTCATGGTCGTTGTTCTAATCCCTGCTCACCCCAGGGGTTAATTGACACATAATAATTGTACATGTTTATGAGATACAGAGTGATATTTCCATATGTGGATACAAAGTGTAATGATCAAATCAGGGTAATTAGCACATCTGTCACCTCAAACATTTATTATTTCTTTGTGTTATGAACATTCAAATCCTCTTTTAGCTTTTTGAGAATATACAATAAATTATTGTTAAGCACATTCATTCTACAGTGCTGCAGAACAACAGAACTGGTCTCCTATCTACTGCAATTTCATATCCATTGACTAACTGCTCCCCATCCTCCCCTTCCTCCCACCCTTCCCAGCCTCAAATACTCACAATTCTGCTCTCTACTTCTGTGAACTCGTTTGTTTGTGTGTTTGCTTTGGCTCTCCCATATGAGGGAAAACAGGAACCAACCAAGTCTTTTTAAATGGTAACAATGCTGTTAGAGGCAGCCTATTCGGATAAATTGGATGGATGGGAAACATTTTATGTCTTAAAAATAAAATCTCTCAACAATACACATAATATTGTAGAATATAGAAATGTTTAATGAAGAAAAGTTAATGAAGATTATTCATGATACTGAGTGCTTTGCAGAAACTGCGTTATTCAGAAGTAAACTGTAGCTCTATATAGTCTTTTGTTATTGAATCACATCTATCCAAAATAAATATCAGTCTACTCAACTTCTCAAAAGAAATATTGCTTAATTGGAATTACTTGGAATAAGGATGCCACAAATCACTACATAATCGTTTAAAGAAAAGGCAATGCAGTTTTGGAAGACTCCATCCCAAAGTTAAGGCCTTGCACTTTGTCTTAATTTCTGCTAAATTAGAAAGAGCTTTACTGTTTTAAATATACCCAAGCTGTTCAGTTCTTGTTCAACTAAAAGTAGGTGACTAAAAACTGTGTGCTTAACTATGCTTAAGTTAATATTTATAGTAATGATAGAAGCCATTTTATTGGCAATAAATCACTTTCTGATTTTCACACAAAACACCCCCACATGCACAAACATAGACATGCAGGATGAAAGGAAATGGCTAAGAGTGATTTGTTTCAGAGACAACCTAAAAGGAAAATGCAAAATCTATAGCCATGGGGAATATGAAAGGACAGAAAGAACCCTGCATAATTTTTCTAACATGTTCAGCAGAGAGATCATTAAAACACACACACACACAAACACACACACGTACAGCAGAAATACAGTAATGTGGCACCCACAGGCATCTCTCTCAGCATCTCCCCAGCAGGGATTATGTGAGATGGTTTTTATTCTGAAAAGTTTATTGATACAGACAGGGCAAGATAATCAATAACCTGCAGATATGAAATTGGGTTAGGTGCTTGCCTGTGGGAAATAGGGAAGGTCCCTAAATGTCACCTGGAGGTTAAAAGGGAAGGAAGCATGAGTGCATTTGCTGCTTATTTGATAAGTAATCGTTTTCTCTTTAAAAGGCTCTTTGAAAGTTTCCAAACATTGAAAATAATGATGAGTTAACGTAAGATTGAATGAAATGAGATTGGAAGAATGGAAAGTTTCCCCAAAAAACAACACCCTCAAATACAAATTGTATTTGTAGCTCTACCCAGCTGCTGCCTTTGGAGGTTTTATAGGAATGTGGCAGTGGTGTGGAAGAGGAGAAAGAGACAGAGAGAGAGATTGAAGCCCATAAGTGTCCACTTGCCTCCTTGAAAGACTTCCCTAAGGCAATCTGCATCTTACTGTTCTCAAACCATGATAGGATCTAGCTCTTGTAATTGGGCAGCAGAGGGGGATATTGCCAATATATGAAACTTTGATGTTTGGACAAAAGTCCAGCATTGCATGTTGCTTTCATTATGTCTGAAAATACACTGTGTGGGAGGAGATGAAAATTTGCTTAAAAATTGCTTACCGCAATCTCTGAGGATCTATAGTCGAGTAGCGTATTTATGATTTCACTTCTTTTAAATGTGGAAAAGTTTGGGATTAGCAAACACTAGAAAATGGATTAATATTTAAAAGTTATGCACAAAATACACATTCATCAGCTGACTGGAATTCTGCCCCAACCCAGGACATAGGGTTTATAAACCCCCTAATCTCCAGTACTCTGCAATTATAATCTCAATGTGCCACATTGCTGCATGCTACTCATTGCTGAATGGTGGCGCATAACACTTGTTTAAATGCTGCACAATAGAACTACAGTGTAGTTTAGGATTTTAAATAAAAGTTCTAAAATTTGAAATGCCATGAATTTTATACAAGTGGCAACATTTCTCCAGTCAGCTTTTAAGGAATATGATTAGATGATACAGATATTCTACTTTCAAAATACCTTAATTTAAATTATTGGGCAAATAGGGAGAGTTATATACTTTTTTAAAAAGTTATATGGATTCTTCAAGCTTGGATCTTGCCAAGGCTGGACATCAATGAGCTATTTCAGTTTGTTGTCATCATCATTGTTTTTTAAATCAAAAACCTATGGCATTTCCTCAAAAGTTTCATTCTTATTTTCCCTCTTCACTATTAATCTTATAGATATGCCTTTGAGTCTTGGGGATATACTATTATTTTTCATAGCTCAAGCTGCAGAAAGGGCTTGGTGGTTGTGCTGCTGAAGAACTTAGATAAAATAACTCACTTGGCAGTGGGCACAATGGAGAATCAAAGAATCACTAAATTTTGGCTCTGAAAGAAATCTTAGCATCAGATTCAATGCATTCATTTTACAGAATGAATGAATACAGACCTCCAAGACAGCTTACATGGAGAGTGTACTGATTCCCACAATGTTCTATGACACCATTCTTCATGAGATCATCATAGAAACCTACTTTAAGAAACTCTGGGTCATTTTTTGTGAGCATGAAAAGTGAGGAGAAAATGACACCCACATGTTCCTGTGGGTCCCAGAGACAAGAGATCCATGCACCAACCTCTGTTTATTAAACACCCACATGTCTACCACGTGTACCACACAGTGTGGTGTGCAGGGCTGATGGGCGGGTGGAAGTTGGAAGTTTTAAAAAGCGCATATCACTCACAGCTGGGGAGACACTGAGAGGTAGGCCTAGTCTAGGGCACAGCATCAAGACCTCAACTGGTTTTATTTTTCATCCTGTCCTTAAGAGATAAAATGTCTTTCTTTGACAAAAGCAGCCGTCAAGTGAGAGAAAAGGAATTTTAGTTCAAGGTAATTTTAGTTCAAGAAAACGCACAGGAAACACAATTCTCCTCAGAGATGTGACCCAGGAGAAAACCAGGACCCTGCATAAACACTTCTTTTTTGAGGAAAACATTTAGGGACACATTCCTTTTGAAAGGTAACAGTTTACTAAATGTTCATAGTCCTCACAGACTGAGATTTGTTACTATTCTTATATCATAATGAGGAAACTGAGGAATATGGAAAATAATCTGTTAGATGTTAAGAGAGCAAATGTGAAAAAACCAGGTGAGAATTCACAACTTCTTAGTTTCAAGTTCTCCTTCGCCAAAAAGAAGTTTATTCTATTCTCATGTTCAAAAAGTTGCAACCAAAAGCAGCCTTACAACCATATATTTTAATAATTAAACAAAAAAGTATATCATTTTTTCCACACAGATCGTAACCAAATCTCAGATTAAAAATCAATTAATAAGCCTCCCGATTAAAGGGGCAGTCAGTGGACACAGTGGACTTGGTCTAAATGTGCTTGTGGAACAGCTATGGGCCTGCATCTGTCATTGAAAAGTGAATACTTTGTTCATTTGGGGAAAGTGGGTTCACATTTGTAGTTTGTCAGGGCTCAATTTTGTCCCTGAAAAAGATGTCACCCTATTATTCTCTGTGGTCCTCAGTTTAAAAAGATTTTTAACTGAAAGTTCTACACCTCTAAAGAGAGATGTAAGAAATAATACTTCTTGGGAAAGATTGTAGAAGAGCTCAAACTAAAGCAGATTTCAAAAACAAATAAACATTTAATTTCTTCTAAGCATAAGAGTTTAAAGATAAAGAAGGGCATTTTGTTTAGTTTTGCCTTAAGGTAGAAGGAAAAGAAGATCATATGACTTCATATAACCAACCCAATGTCAGTTGGGAGCATTTTGCTCTTAAAATTTAGGTAAAGATTAATCAAGCTTCCATTCAATACCTATGAAAAGTCTCAAGCCCAACCCCAAGATTTTTGTGTGTATATGTGAGACAAAGTTTCACTCTGTTGCCCAGGCTGGAGTGTGGTGGCACGAACTCCTCCCTCAAGCGATCCTTCTACCTCAGCCTTTCAATTAGCTAAGACTATAGTCATCTGATACCACCTCCGGCAAATTTTTCTATTTTTTCGTAGAAACAGCTTCTCACTGTGTTGCCCAGGCTGGTCTCAAACTCCTGGCCTCAAGCAATTCTTCTGCCTCAGCCTCCCAATGTGCTAGGATTACAGCCACGAGCCGTTGCACACAGCCCCTAACTCAAGATTTTTATAACTCTTCAGGGACATGTGTCCTTGTGCTTAAGTTCCTGCTTCTGCTAATGTTTTGTTTGTTTGCTGTTTGGGGCCATTTATGGATTTTTTTTCATTATCTTTTCATATTGTTTCTATGCAGTACTATGTGGATTCAACCTCTTGCCTTGATTTCCACAAAAACTCAACCATAAAAGCCTGTGTGTATAGCAGATTCTACTGGACATCTGGAAAGACAAAGAGAATTCAGGATTTAAATATTCATTCAGCACAAACAACTATGATTTAATAGTAAAGGTCACTCTCAGCTGCCCTCCCATTCAAGATTTCTCTATATTTGTTCTACCAGTATTCTTCAATCTCTGGCCATCATGGTGGCTTTTTTGTCCTTTTCTTCTCCTATGTGTCCTTTCAAATTCCTTTCTACCACAATGTCCCCAGAATTTCACTTTCTCCCCCCTCTATTGCACAGAGCAATTCTGTTCTTTCCAGCACCTATAACCAAGCCCTTCTTCACACCTATCATTGTATATCCAAAATCAATCACAGAACTCGTCAAAACCACAGGGCCAGCATTGTTAGGCATCTAACAATGCCTATCCAAAATAGCATAAGACATTCTATTATAAAGACATCTGCACCCGAATGTTTATAGCAGCACAATTCACTATTGCAAGGACATGGAAACAACCCAAGTGCCTGTCAATTCATGAGTGGATAATCAAAATTTGGTATATGCTCACAACGGAATATTATTCTATTCTAAGAAACAACAGTGAGCTAGCACTGCTTATACTACCCTGGATTAGGCTTAAGCCCATTAACCAAAGTGAGGCAACACAAAATCAGGAAAATGGGCTCCACATGTACTCACCATCAAATTGGAACTGACTGATTAAAACTATGGTGCTCAAATGGTGGTAGTGCTCACCAGGGATTGAGCGGGAAGACCCACATCTGAGGGATGTGGTGAGCATTGTGGAGGGGAAGGGCATACCTTTAACCCTTCTTAGGGAGAGGCAAAGATATAAAATGTAACCAAAATGTAAAAAAAACCAAAAACCTTTTATCGGTGGTGGGCAGGTGGGAGGGGGGAGGAAGGGATGGGTATATACTTACATAATGAGTGTGATGCACACCACCTAGAGTATGGACACGCTTGAAGCTCTGACACAGCGGTTGGGGGAGGGGATGGCAAGAGCAATTTATGTAACCTTAACAATATTTGTACCCCCATAATACGATGAAATAAAAAGGAAAAAAATTTAAAAACTAAAACAAACAAAAAACCACAGGACCATCTGAGACAACTTCCTAATTTAAGCCCATGGTTATCACAAGGGTATCATCTGCAAATCTTATTAAACATTTAGATGCTGGTTTATCAGGTTTGGGGGTGGTTTATGAATATGTACTTTTAGTAGTCATGATTTGATTCTGTTAGAATCTTCAGCTCCTTTTCTGAGAAATTCTGTAGTCTAACAAGACTCATCCTCTACAGGAGACAGTTGGAGTTCGGAGAGTATGTTTTCCCTTCTTTACATGTAGAATAAACCTATTCTAAACAAAGCCTTGGCAAGTCCGCCCTGTGATTGGAGTTAAACATCCCCCCACCATCCTGTTGCTCAGACCATCTTATTTACCAAAGATCACACTCTTGTTAGAAGCTCCGTCAGTTAAAACTTTGGTACACTCATTAGTAATGGATAAGACTCATATTTCTCCTGTCTTAAGAGGATTTCTCTTGTTAGAAACATGGTTGTATTCACTTGAACAAGCTCAGTGACCTGTTTAGCTAAGGCACATAGAGGACAAAGCTTATTCCAGAACAATCCAGGGAACTTTACTTACAGTCTCCCAGGGATGTACAACAGAGGATAGTCTTAAAGGATCAGTGAGTAACACCACCTTGAGTTACTTTATATTTTTATTACCCCGCATAGTTTGTGCTAAGTTCACATTAATTTGGACAGGCCTGAATGAGAGTAGCTTTTTTTCAACTCAGTTTAGGGTACAGCTATTTCTCTTTTGAAAGATAATTACAAAAATCAGAAAATGATCAGAGAGTCATTATAAAATATATAAATTATCTGTACTATGAATTCATAAATTTCCTATATAAATGCATTTTAAATCATTTGTGTTACAAAAATGTGATATACACTTTTCAGGAAATTATCAATTCTATTGTGTGAGGAAATATAGATCTATATTATTCCTAATAAGTTTACTGTCTTTTGGCATGCGTCTATCATCTTTCCAACTGAATTCTTAGCACTCTATATAGAAGAGCTAAGTTTTCTGGTTTTGTCTCTCCCTGAAACATGTATCCAGTGATCTCCAAGAAATGCTGATGCCCTCCAGGCCCAGAGCTGTGTTATATTCTCCCCTTTTTCTTTAGCAGTGTGTGTATCTAGGCAATATTTGTAATTTATTCCCTGTATATGTCCTAGTTTCTTCCCTGTAAAGTAGGATAAAAATAATACCTGATCCCGGGAATTGCTACTATCCTAAAGACCCCTGGAGTGTGGAACTGCATTTCCAAAGTAGTTCTCTCATCCACTGGTAGATTTCCTGCAACACTCTGCATTTTCTTATTGATACTTCCTCTCTCCTGTTTAAGCCCCTTTGCTTTCAGAATCAAGCTCATACTCTTGAGCATGGCACTGAAGACCCAGGAGCCTTCCCAGTCTGGCCCCAGGCACAAATAAAAGGCTTTTCCCTGGCTCTGACGCTTCTCTGTACACTGTCCAGCCACACCATACATGGGCTATTCTCTGGTCCTCATGTCACTTCCTGGGCATATATTCTCACATAGGCTTCCTTATCTCTCTGACTTATATTCTATTTCAAGGCTAAGCTCAAATGTCACTTTATTTCTCAAACTGTCCCTCCCACTCCCATACCCAGATAATTTAGTTGTAGTCCACCTTTTGTTCCATAGGTCTTTGCACATACTGCTCTTTTGGTATTTAATTCTATAGCTGTGTATTGGTATCACCACCTCCCCACCCAGCCTCCAAGCCTTTTGAAGGCAGAAACTGTGTATCACATGAATGAATGAATACTTTGCCAATCTGTATGTCTTAACTACCTGCTCTGTCTTAGCTGTTGGTAACATGCGCAGAGTTAAGTTATTTTCTAAGAATCAGTAGTCTACCTTGGTATTAGTTTTCTGTTAAAGTAGTTTCCTTTCTTCTCTCCAAATCCCTTATCACTTGTATTCTTATTTTACTCTTGCTTTAATATATCTCTGTTGAACAACATTTTTGTCTTATATTATTAGCTACTGTAAGCCCTGTTCAGATTTATGTAAGAAATGTAATGCAATAATCTCTGTGCACCACTTAAGCTAACTAAAAATCTTTTTCCATCAAAGGCAGCATCACTTTTTCCACTTGCCTCTCCCTGCTTTCTGCATCCTAGATAAAGCTGATGTCGGCTCTTCATGTGTCAATTAAGTTGCATAATGTTTTTGAGTCAATATTCTTTACTAGTTTATCTTGCTCCTGCATACATGATTGGCTATGATTACTTGACAGTTTCTTCTTGTTTAACATAGATTTACAAAATCAAAACTTCCTAATAAACTTCACTTTTGCCGGAGTGATTATGTATGCTGCTATTGCAGAATTGTGTTTTGTGCAACAATACAGAAGAGTGAAGTACAAAGGATGAAAAGAGACTCAACAAAGAGAGATAATCTTAAACTTGTCAGAAAGTAAAAGTGAATTTCCTAAAGCTATTAATATAGTGACAAGTATATGCAACTTTTGTATTAATCAAGTGTAAATTTTTATCCCGAAGAAAACTTATTGAAGTACTGGTTCTTTGATGTATAGAATGGATTGTTTACCTAATGAAGCAACCTAACAAATATCTCTGGAATAACCAGCTTTACAGCTGACAGCAAACTCCTTAGGGCAAGGACTTTATATGTTTGGGACAATTATACTTATTGTACATCAGCACTGTTTAAATATTTAATAACAGTTCCTCCCACACCTATTCTTGGCAGGTCTAGCCTTCCTGACTTGTCATGTTCATAATCAAATATGTATTTCTACATTAATCATTTGAGGTGTGGTGCCACTTTTACGCCCAGGTGGGATGATGCCATCTTCTGTAGGCTCGGCATGTGTTCTGGGTAACAAATATAGATAATTAGCTATGAATATCAAACAGTAGTATTTCTTTCATTCTTTTTAAAATCTCCTCATTTGGGTAGATTGCTTTTGTAGTGAGCTGTCTTATCTCCCAGTAAAGCAGTCCCTGTTTTTGAAGCTACACTAGGATGAGGGCTTCATGATCTCAACTCTGTAACGATGTGACTTTACCTCTGGTTGTCAGTTTGCTTGTTTGTAAAAAGATCTCCCTGGGGCAACTGCAGATTGTTCCAGCCCCACAGTTCTAGTGTATTATTTATTTCCAGATATAGGATTTGTGCTTATCTGCTCAGAAGAAGCAAATTAGTTCACTTTTAGCTTTTTCTGGGGAATGCAAAAAGAAAAATGATGCTACCACTTAAATGTTTAATCTGTTTCCTGATTTATTTCTTTAAGTGGATTTTACCAGATATTCATTATATAGAAAAAGAGAGTCATTGTGGCAATAGATGGAAATTCCAAAGCACACACATATAGAATATTTAATTATGTAAATTTTAAAAGAACAACAGTTTAATTGTGTAAAATTAAAAAATTTAAATGAAAAGAAGGAAAACAATCTCTTGGATCTGGGAAGCAAAAGTATACTACTTGTGTGAACTCTGTCCCTTGAGTTCTTTATCAGTAAAACAGGAATCTTATCTTTCTGTTTACCGGAGAACAAGAAATGAGATAAAGACATAAAGGTCCATTGCAGTTATTGACATTTCAATTAGAAAGTTTTTCATATAAAGATACTGCTGCTGTATAGTGCTTCAAGTTTTCTCTCATGACTTTTGCCACAATTTCCTTGTGTCTGGCTGTGTTTGGATGACCATTTTTGCTCATGCAAAACAGCAATTGTTATTGTTGTTGCAGCAACACTAATCAGCCCACAGAAGGATTTAATCTGTTGTTTCCATCAATAGCTTCTTCCGAAGAGTGGAGGTTTATCTGCCAAAAGTGAAGTAGTTAAGGCCCCATGAAAATACCATACAAACCCTTTTAGTTTTATCCATCTTGTCTTCCTTTCTTATCTGGGAATTCCCAGTCTCTAGAAGTTTTGTTTATGCATGCTGAGGTTTCCAAGGGTGACTCCAGTGGACTGGAAAAGTCTTTTGGCCCAGGCCAACATCAAGATCATTTCTACCTGGAGCCACTTTCACTTTTATAAAGTTAAACAATCATTCAGAGAAGTGAACCCCAGTTAGGTTTTTTTAGTTCCACTAAATCTTCAGAATTAGGTAACCTTCAACACCTAATAGCAACTACAGTACTTCTCATTACAATAATTTATTCCTATGTTACTTTCACATTTAAATTATTAATACTATATATGAGTGTGTGGATATGCCCAGAAGCATATAAGCCATGGAGACTATTTTTAAATGCAATGTTTTATTTGTTCCTTTGAATACTTTAAAAAATGTATACTTTTCAATCCAGCAATCTCACCACTGGGTATCTAGTGTCTTTTTATCAAAAAGACTCCTGCACTTGAATGTTTATTGCAGTACAATAAACAATCTCAAAGATGTGGAATCAACCCAGTGCCCATCAATTAATGAGCAAATTAATAAAATGTGATATATGTATACCATGGAGTTCTACTCAGCCATAAAAAGGACAAATTAATGCCTTTTGCAACAATTTGGATGGAAATGGAGACCATTCTCCTAAGTGAAGAATCTAAAGAATGGAAAAACAAACACATGTACTCACTATTAAATTAGAACTAACTGATGAGCACACATGTGCACAGAGGGAAGTAAAATTCAGTGGAAATCAAGCAGGGGAAAGGGAAAAAACCTACCCAACAGGTACAATGAACACTATTTGGGTGATGGGCATGTTTATAGCCATGACTCTGGCATTACAAAAGTGATCCATGTAACCAGAAACATTTGTACTCCCTTAATATTTTGAAAGTAAGAATTAAAAATAGTATACTTCTTCCAAGAAGTTTCCAAATACTAATTTTGACATTTCTATCATTGACTAAGATCACCTTGCCTCCAATCTTTGTTGTTGTATTAATAATACTTGTAATTTTTATTGTTATGATCATTGCCCTGTATTTTTCCCCATGACTATAATTCATAAAGTCACACAAAAATCATTCATTCATTCATTCTGCAAACAGTTTTGAATACCTACAACATGCCAAGCACTGCAAGATTTCTGCTGAGAAATCCACTAATAATATTATTATACATGAAGAGTCATTTTTCTTTTGCTGCTTTCAAGATTTTCTCTTTGTCTTGACTTTCTACAGTTTTATTATAATGTGTCTCTGTGTGGGTCTCTTTTAGTTTATCCTGTATGGAATTTTTTGAGATTCTTGTATTTGTATATCCATGTATTTCTTTAAATTTGGGAAGTTTTCAGCCATCATTTTGTCAAATAAGCTTTCTGTCCCTGTCCTCACCTACTCACCACTGGAGCTCTTATAATGCATATATTAGTCCACTTGATGGTTTCCGTAAACTCCTTTCATTCTGTTTGTTTTTTTCCATTCTTTTTTTCTTTTTGTTAATCAGACTCAATAATTTCAAATGACATATCTTCAAGGGTTGCTCATTCTTCTGCATGTTCAAATCTGCTATGGAACTCTTCTAGAAAATTTTTCAATTTTTTTTTTAGTTCCAGACTTTCTGTTTGGGTCTTTTTAAAATCTTTTCTCTTTGTTCATGTATTACTTTCCTGATTTTGTTTAGTTGCCCATTTGTGTTCTCCTTTAGCTCATTGAGCATACTTAAGTATGAGTATGCTTATTGAGTGCAGTGTCTCACACCTGTAATCACAGCACTTTGGGAGGCCAAGGTGGGAGAATCAGTTGAGGCCAGGAGCTTCAGATCAGCCTGAGCAACATACTGAGACCTTGTCTCTATTAAAAAAATATTAAAATAGCTGGGCATGGTGGCATGCACCTATGGTCCTAGTTACTTGGGAGGCTGAAGCAGGAGGATCACTTTACTTTGAATCCAGGAGTTCAAGGCTGCAGTAAGCTATGACTGTCCCACTTACACTAGCCAGAGTGACAGAACAAAACCCCATTTCTTAAAAAAAAAATTAATTAATTTTTAAAAAGATAGCTGTTTAAAAGTATTAAGTTCAAGGCTGTGTTTCTTTAGAGTTTGTTTCTTGAGATTTATTTTGTTCCTTTGAATGAGTCATATTTCCTTCTTTTCATATGCCCTGTGACCTTTTGTTGAAAATTGGGCATTTGAAAAAACAGCCTCCTCTTCTGGTCTTTGCAGACTGGCTCTGTGCAGGGGAAGACCTCCACTAATCAGCCTGTCATAACATTTCAGGGTCCTCTCGGACTTTTTCTGGGGGTATGTTTTCCCTGGGCCTGTGTATGTGCATTTTTTTCCCAATTCCCCTTTATACACAGATGGTTTTTAAAGCCTTAATTTCCCTAAGAGTCTCACCCTGCTTTTTCTCAGGGCCTTCGATGTCCTATTGTATTCCTCTGCCTATAATCTCTTGTGCTCAGTGCCCACAGGTACAGTCTCCCTGCAGTTCTCACAACCCACCATGCTTACCACTACTTTCAGCAACCTTTAACTGATATCCAAATTATGCTACCATTCCCTCCATTGCTCCTAGTCAGGCCTGACAGAAACCTGTCCCTTGGGCAGCTGCCAGGTAATCTAGAACATTGCAAGCAAGTTCCACTCTTTTCCTTCTGTCCTGAGGGAGGAATTTGGAAATGGGTGGCACACCATTCTATGCTGGGGAGAGGGTGGTGTTAGAGTGACAAAATGTCAAAGCAATAGGATTCAAAAGTGTGGCGCTTTTTCTTTTTTATTAGACAGTTGCTGCAACTTCTTAACTGGTTTCTAGAGTTCCCGCAAAGCTACTTTGGTCCATGGGTGGTTGTTATTTGGTGTTTAGGTGGGCAAACAAGGGCCTAGAGCTTCCTAGTCTGCCATCTTGCTGATGCCACCCTTGCTCTTAGGTAACTCATAAACCTAGGAGGGGGAGAGGCTAACAATGAGAATGACATATACAGTTTTGTGTTTAGAGAAAAATAACTCTTAAGATTATATGTTCTTTACCCTATAAAGATATATAAATATTATGTACCCATAATAACTAAAAATAAAAAATTATATGTTCTTTTACAAGAAAAAATAAACTTCAGACCTGGAGAAACCATCGGAAACCCACATATTGGACTAGGTGAGAGACGGTAAGGACTTGACCTAAGATAAGGGCATAAATTCCAGAATTACTCAGGAGGTGCAAGTCTAAGATTCAATAGCCTAGTGGAGACATGGGCCAGGGATGTGAAGATGGAGGAGATATGGAATCGAGAAATAGATGAATAGGTTCCATTAACTGCAATTTTAGATAAGTTTCTTAGCCTTTCTGAACTTCAGTTTCATCATCTATAGAATGGGATGGTTGTGAAGATAAAAAGGATAGTAGATAGAAGACAACTTATAAGCATTAGTTTCTTTTTTGCCCATACATCTACCTCTGACCAAGGTGCCTAGATTCTGTAGTTTAGGAGATAATGCTGCTACTAACTTGAAAGAGAGAATAGGAAAAGCACAAAACAGTCTTTTAAATCATTGGTTTTTTTTCTTTAACTCCCATGCTTCAGTAATAACACGTTAGACAGGTTCCATATAAGGGACTATTTGCATTTATGTTTACCTTTCCCAAACAAGCTGTCCTAAATGTCCTAAAATCATTATCTGATTCCCAGAATATCCTCTTTAAATTGGGCAGTGTGCAAGGTCACTTTTAGCACACTGGTTGGCTGTAGGCTGGCTATTCAGTAAATTTGGATCAAAGCGATAAAAATAATTCCTGTCTCCTGGCACTGAAGCTAAGGCTTTATTATCAACTCTGCGGCCTTTTAAAAATTCTGTGAGAATCTTCTCCAAATGGCTCTAATTTGATAGATTTACAGCCTTGTCAATATATGTGTGCATTCATGACAGTTTAAATGTTATGTTTAGAGATTATGAAAGGAAAATTGAAAAAGGAATTTCACATAGTCCTTTTTTCCCCTGAAGGCACTGACCTTTTTATAAAATCATGTTTCCATAGGCTAAGATTCAAATTGCTATCAATACTAGAGAATGTAGGTTTTTAAGCAACAACTGTTTTATATGGACTATTATTTATCTAGCTTAAAGAATCATAATGTCATAGTAAAGAATGAAAAAAAAAACAATTTTTAACACATTGCCTGCCACTCTAACAAAATTTTTTTTTTCCTTTGGGCCACAGTGTTTTATTAGGAAAATAGAATAAACACTTTGAAAACAAAATCCTTTTTAATTTAATAAAATATTTGTTATTTTTTTATCATTTTCTGTGTGTGAGTTATATGCAAACTGAAAAATTGTTCTCACGGCTCCCCAGGCAAAGAGATAAGTAAGTTACATATACTTAATGAGGCCCTGGGCTTAAAACTAGCGTGAGTTAAATACAACTCACATGGCAGTTAAGGTGTTGAATCTGTTTTTGTAATATTATTTTTAGAACAGTCAGGATAATGTGTCTAACCCCTGACAAATAACACAATAGTTATTATCCATGCATCAAATTTTAAAAGATAATAATTATGTATCTAGATAGTCCATTCTGATAGGAGAAAAATCTATTGGCCTGTGAAATGTGAAAGCTTGAAGTTAGGATGATCCAGGCTTCCAGCTGGGGAGTGATGTGAGCAATTGGTGCAACTGTACCCTGGGCTCTTTCCTCTAAGTCACATCCCATCTTCCCACACCACCAAGAAATGGAATTTTCCACAGTCCTACATTTCATTTATTATTTTATATGCTTTGAATTATTTTCAAGAAAAATAGAAGCTATAAAAATATCAAGTAGTAGCAGCATCTAATTCTTTTCTGCTTATCCTTTTGCTGTGATACATTTCCTACATGTCATTTCTTATCCCATGAAGTAGCCAAATACGTCAGCAAAATGTCACCTCCAGTAGAGAAAGTAATACCACATCTTTTTTGGTACAAAAAAAGACAAAATATGGATAGAATTCTTATTATAATTCATCCCTACGCACATAGAGATATTTTTGTTTAGCAAAGTCCTGATAGCTGGAAGACACAACTGTTCACTGGGTGATGATGCCTCAATCTATTTTAACATGTGATGTTGTATTATTCAGAGATTTGACTTGAGCAACATAGGGCTGCATTTCTAAGGGATGACACATGGACATGCACAGACACAGATAATAATTTTGCCTAGTAAAGATTTATCTCTTAAAAGGCCTGGCTCAGGTGATAAGATTGCCTCATGAAGTCCTGATGCAATGGAGGCAGGTGTTCATGTAGATGGCTGCTGACCTCCCACATTTGTCCCTGCATTCAAGGTATTCTGAACTCTGAGCAGTTATGGGAACCAGCACACCATTTTCTGCTCCATCTGCATCTCCTCTGCCACCTTCAGGCGCCTTTTCTCACCTCCATGCTATCACAACTAGATAGAATAGGCTTTGTCCCTCTTTGTTCTGTCAATGCCTTCCTTGACCTAACTAATTCCAAAGCTCCTTCAGAACTTGGCTTAGGTGTAAACCCTTCTGGGAAGATGCTCTGACATCTGAGCT
Organism: Microcebus murinus; assembly: GCF_040939455.1. Taxonomy (NCBI): domain Eukaryota; kingdom Metazoa; phylum Chordata; class Mammalia; order Primates; family Cheirogaleidae; genus Microcebus; species Microcebus murinus. The sequence goes on along the minus strand of NC_134116.1, from coordinate 73,015,401 downwards.
AAGTTGGGTCTCTTTCTAAGCATGTTCTTTGCCAGCTTTGGTTATAACATTTTGGTTGCTTGCCTGTCTGCTCCATTGGACTGGGAGCTCCTTGAGGATAAATACATTCTAATTTGCCTTTTTATTGAAAACACTTTGAACATTGCCTAGCACCTAGGCAGGACTCAATAAGCATGAGTGAAATGAATAAGTAGACAAATGAATGAGTGATTGCATCCTGGTCTGTAAATGGCATGGGTCCACATGAATTGTAGCCAACTGCTACCAATTTCCTTCCATGTTCCAGCCACAGTGCTTGCCTCTTTAGAGGTCTTTACTCATCTAATCCTTCAAACAACCCCATGAAGTAGTTATCTTTATTTTTCCCATTCTATTAATATGGATGAGAGAATGGAGGCACAAAGAGCTAAGATGACCAAGATAGCACTATGGAGATAGATTTCAACCTTAGATTTGTTGGGCCCCTTACACTCAGGCTGTCTGGGAAGTTATATAGCTGGTAATCATAAAAATGTGTCAAAATTGTGAGGGCTGAAAAATTAGCTACAAATCTTTCTTTTACTACACTCTTTGTACTAATAGAGAAAAAATCATGTATATTTCTTAACACAACTCTGTAAATATTTTGGTTCATTTTCTTCAATCTTCCTTTTCACATTTAATATATATTATCTGCTCTGTGTATGTATATATAGAACTATTAATACATTGTTTTCAAAACCATAATAGTTAACAGTGTGAAATATTCCATGTCAGTTGATATATGTAGCCAATTATCTGCTTTTGGATATTTGTTTCTCTCTAACAATACTATGATGAAAATATATGTGCATATAGGATTTTTTTTGTTATTTTTCCTTAGCTTTTCAGAAAGAGAATTTCAAAATAAAAGCAACACTAATTATTAATAGTAAAAGAATCAGGAGCCCAGACATTCACTATTACTGTTTTCCAAAAGTGCTGTATATAGGAGAAAAGGCTAATTGTGATGTGGTCCTTGAGGTGACCCTAATTAGCTGGGTATTCTGCCTTTGGGGAAATGCTCCAGATCTCACAACCCAGAGCACAGTGTGTGGAAGAACCCACAGTCTACACCACATTATAATTCAGAATAAAATCTAGAGAAAACCAGTGTCCCATTATATCCGCAAATGAAGGTTAGAAAGACATTGTCAAAAGGGAGCCATGCACATCACAAAAGGTTTGTGTAGAAGAGAGGGAACAGCCCCAGACCAAAAAAACTTGCCTACTTTGTTTTGGTCCTGGGGAACTTTATCCTGAACATCTCAGGAAATTGAAAACACAAACGAAAATAAAACCACCACCAGCATCACCAATACCTGCTTTCTGGCACGGGTAGCTCCAGAGCCCATTTTACATCTAGGTTTTCCTGAAACACTTCAGGGAAGAGACTGTTGCCTAGATGAAGATAAGGATCATTTCTATTTCTGTGTTTTTGTGTTTCACACTCTATGTCAAGCACTTAGCACAGTACTTGGCACATAATAGGAGGTGCTGACCATGTATTTGTTAAATAAGATATAGGTAGAATAGAGAGAATATGCTTTATTAATAGAAATAGAAATATTTGGGCTTGCATTAAATATCTATCATTTACTTACTGTCTGGCCTTGGACAAGTGACTTAACCTTTTATAGCTTTAGTTTCCTCATGTAAAAAATGAGGCCAGGATATTTCCCTGGCTGGTGACTTATACACTGCTCAGTTATGTAGTGATTAGTAGGTGGTATTCACACGGGGCAACCTCCAAAAATCACCTAAGGCCCAACAATGTCTTAAGTAAGAGATAGGAAATAGGGAAGAAGATAGGGAAGAATGTACAGGAAATGTAAACTTACCCAAAAGTAAAGGAGCAGTAGGAAAAATAGGAATGAGGTGTGGCAGGAACTTGCCAGAAATATTAATGTAACATAATGGAAGAGTTTGTTATATTGTTATATTTTATTTTATTGTGTATATTATAAACAATAAAAAGGGAAAGAACCAGCATTTCTAATTGTTCTCTGGAATTCCTTACACACCTGATTAGTTATTTCCCACTTGTTGACATCTAGTCCCTTCTTTGGTTAGTCTCATTTTTTTCATATGGTTTCTTTTTTTACCCCTAGTATAGAACACATAAATAAGAAACATTTTATAATAGAGGGGTTTTGAAGTATTGTCTTTTTGTAGATCCTGTCATTTTTTAGAACATGTAAAATTTATTTTGAAACTCTCATTTGGCTTCCAAACACTTCATAGAAGTCTTTTTAGGAGATTAATTTGGCATAAAATAGAAATTATAGCTTGATAAGAATTCTAGAATCCTAATGTATCCCTTGCTTTAGGGATAGTGCACTCCATTTAGGCTGTGTGTGTGGTATGTGTGTGGGTGTGTGTGTGTGTGTGTGTGTGCATCCATGAGCATGCATGTGTGTAATTTAGTAAAATACTATTACATATTGCAAATGCTAGGTGAGGACTCTAAAAAACTGAAACTAAAAAACAACAATGATAATAATACTTGCAGGTCAAAGAAACCTCCTTATATTATTGTCATTTCATATTCAAGGACTGCCTTCAACACTGAGCCTCCTGTAGAACATTTCATTTTGATCTTTTGTATACACTTGCATTATCTAAACAGTGCTTCTATTTCATGAATTTTGAGCATTGATTAGAAAAAGCTTTGTCAGCTTCCATGAAGATCTCCAAGCTCTTCGTCATCAGGTCATTGTACCAGCTTCCTTGATTCTCCTAAGAATGGATGTTCCTTTCCCTTTAACTCCTAAGATATATTTCCCTTGTTTTATTTGTGATTTATAAATCTTTAGCTTTTTTCCTTAAATTAAAAAAATAATAATTATAAAGCACTTCAAAGGGATAAAAAATACTATAACAGACACCTATGTATACCCATCCTCAAAGTAAAAGATACTAATACTTAAGAAAGTAAACCTTGCACATACAGTCAAATTTATATCTCCATCCCTTCCCCTTTCCTCATCCCAAGAGATTACCATTGGCTCCTGACATTGGTGTACTTCATTTCTATAAAATGTTTTTGTACAAGGGGACTTCAAAAGCTCATGGAAAATGCATATTATGAAAAAGCTATGCATGGACTTTACATTTTTTTACACCAAAATAAATACATACTAAGTTATTATAACATGTCAGCACAGGATCTACTTTGAGGCACTAAGAAGGATAAGACATCAGTTTTAAAAGAGCCCCTATCAGAACACCATGAATTCTCCTAAAATTAAAGAAAGAAGAAACATCAAATATATGGGGAAGCATGGGTAGAAGAATGATAAAATCGCTCATGCTTTATGAAAAGCTTATGCCCCAAAGAAATCAGCAATTTACAAGTGTATAACTCATTTTAAGAAGGGATGAGACAATGTTGAATATGAAGCCCACAGTGGCAGATCATCCCCATTAGTTTGTAAGAAAACATTTCATCTTGTTTGTGCCCTAAGGCACATTGAGAAGGACCAATGATTAACAGCAGAAATAGCCAACACCATAGACATCTCAATTGGTTCAGCTTACACAATTCTGACTGAAAATTAAAGTTGTGCAAACTTTTTCACTCTATGGGTGCCAAAACCACTACACTCAGATAAGCTTCAGACAAGAACAGAACTTTCAATGGAAATTTTAAACAAGTGGGATCAAATCCTGAAACATTTCTTTGAAGAATCATAACATGAGATGAAACATGGCTTCATCAGTACAATCTTAAAGACAAAGCACAATCAAAGCAGTGGCTACCAAGAGGTGGGAGTGGTCCAGTCAAAGCAAAAGCAGACCAATCAAAACCAAGGATCATGGGAACAGTTTTCTGGGGTGATCAAGGCATTTTGCTTGATGACTTTCTGGAGGGCCAAAGAATGACAACATCTGCTTGTTATGAGAGTGTTTTGAGAAACACAGCCAAAGCTTGGCAGAAAAATGCCTGGGAAAGCATCACCAGAGAGTCCTTCTCTACCACAACAGTGCTCTTGCTCATTCGTCTCATCAAACAAGGACAATTTTTTGATAGTTTGATGGGAAATCATTAGGCATTCACCTTACAGTCCTGATTTGGCTCCTTCTGACTTCTTTTTTTTCCCTAATTTTAAATAATCTTTAAAGAGCACCCATTTTTCTTTAGTTGATAATATAAAAAAGACTACATTGACATATCAAATTCCCAGGACCCTCAGTTCTTTCAGGATGAGCTAAATGGCCAGTATCATCAGTTACAAAAGTGTCTTGACCCTGATGGAGCTTATGTTGAGAAATAAAGTTTGTATTTTTATCTTGTAATTCCATTTTTCCATGAATTTTTTGAAATCCTTTTGTGTTTTTACCACATACCTGTATATCTCCAACACTATATCTCATCAGCAGCCCAAGGCCTATTTCCTGTCTCCAGTTAGCCTTGGAACTCAAGCTCCCAAGACCAGCCACTGCCCCCCCATGCCTTCTCCAAGGGCTGCCATTGTGTCACATCATGTGCTCGCTAGTTTTCAGTTGCAGGGATGTCTCTGGAACCCTATTATTTCTCCTCCTTTCCTAAGAACTTAGCTATGCATGTTAAAAATTGTGTACTATAATTTCAGCCCACATATCTGGGTGATTTTAACAGAAAGATTCTCATGTATTCTACAACACTGCAGAAAACAGAAGCTCTAACTTCATTTTCATAATCCAATCATTTCCACTAGTAATCCTGTCATATCTTGTTTGGGTTTTTTTCAATTTATTTTTTAATTGACAAATACAATTTATACATATTTATGGAGTACATGATATTTTGATATATGTATTTTTATATATATACACACAATGTAGAATGGCTAAATCAAGCTAATTAAGATATCTATTACCTCGTGTACGTTCACATCTGGTTTTAATGTTTTGGTGGAACTATTCATAATACCATATTTTGTATTCATGCACATAAGGTCCTTTATCCAGAAGACTGAGGCCCCTAGGCCTCAGTTTCCCCAGTTATCTTGTAACTATAAAATTCAGTGATCATGAGGAATTGTAACACAAGATGACAAGCATTTAGTACTTGACAAAATTTTTTACAATTTTAAACTAAATGTTAGGATAATATTTATCTTATCCTAAGATATTAACTAAATGTTAGGATAATAATGCATAAAGTATTTTATAGCAATTTCATTATAAAAGCACCTTTCATTTCTTCTTTTGAAAAGAATAGTTCACCAAAGTGACTGTAGATATTTTCTTAAAAAGACACACATGGTCATGAAGTAACATTATTTGTTTAATAAGTGAACACATAGGTTTTAACAAATTACTTCAAAAGTATGCTTTTTCTTAATAATGAGCATTTTGTGTTTCTTTCTTGGCACTGCTTATTTTGCCCTTATCCAGTCCTTAGTGAAGATTGGTTCTAAGTTTTTAATTATAAGTAATTTACTTTGTGGGTTGAGAGAGTTGAATCTTGACTGATTACTGGCAGGATGAAACCAGAAATTCCAGTTAAGCAAAGTTTCACCCAAAACATTCTATTCCAATAGGGTCATTTTGCGTTTTAGGTACTCTGGCATGGGACCCTAACCCCTGCTCCAAGTAACACTTAGGTTTTCCAATGTCCCTAATGTTTTGCTGCAGTCTACATGTTATTTACTTAAAGGCCAGTAAACTTGAAATATACAGTGACTTCAAATCAAAATGAGGAATAAAATTGAGTAATTTGAAATTCTTCCTGATTAAATGTGTTGTTGTGAGATGGGGTGACAGCACGTTCCTTGGGTTCTACTACCTATAACCACGCACAGAAGCAGTCACATGACTGTCCGGGTCAGCTTCTCCCCGAGAGTTGCATGATACGGGATTTTCCCCGTACACAGCTCCAGAACCACCAGCAAAGTCTCTGCCAGCTCCCTATCCCTAGCACTGAGCTTTGCACTTAGTTTCAAACCACGACTGAGACTCTTTTTATTTTTAAAAAACACTACTGGACAGTTCTATTTCTCCATTTGAAAACACTTTGAAATACATTTTATATCACTTTGGGGATGAATATAAGCTTAGGAAACCTTATTATGTTAAAAAAACAAAGGGCCTGCTAAAATGGCTGCATGGTGGGATAATCCTGGTAGATGATTCTGGAAGGTTTAAGGACACCTTGAGCTACAGGTGGATGTAGTCCTGAGAGCCCAGGGCAAAGGTGAGCATCTAAGGTCCTTGGTAAGCAGGAGCTGTAATTGGGGTTATCTTTTGGAGGACAGGTAAAGAATTGAAGTGGCATCCAGACCAAGCAACAGGAAAACCAGATCCTAATCCTGGTTCTCCTTAAAATGCCACTGTATGACACAGGGCAGACCCTGTGGCCCTCAGTTTTCCTCATCTGGAGGCTTGTGGAGGTTAGATGTGATGACAGTGAGTTCTTGTCCATCTCTAAAGAGTGTGTACATGGCAGATGCCTCTCTAAATATAGCCACTTTTCACTTTGTTTCTTTTAGTACTGGTCCAAATGTTGTGGAAGCTTGGCACATGTTGTTCTCTTTACTTTTCATAGATAGGCTACTTTCACCTCATGGACTTACAATGGGGATTGAGAAACCTGCTCCTCTACTCCCTAGAAGCCATTTTGTTTCCTCTAGATTAATTTCTTCATGTATTTACAGTAGTTCAATGCTGACATCAACTTTTTGACATCTCTTATCTAGTTTAATTGCCTGGTATCTATTGCTGATATTTCAATCTTATCGCCATGCCATTGACCTGCTTCTAGGTCCATTTTATTTATTCATATATTCATTCAAGAAATATTAAGCACCTGCAAGCGCTACACAAGGCTGGGACTGGGGTTGCAAAGTGGACAAGAGCACAGTCCCTAGGAATACATACATGTGAGCGCTGCTCTGGTCGAGGTCAACAGTGTGTCGTGGGACCACACAGGAGGTAGTTCTTGGCTCTGTTATGCACTTACTAATAAAGACATAACAACAATTAAAGATATAATATTTAACCAGTTATATTTAGAGTTGGTTTGCTCATCTATATTTACAGTCTTAATGACCTACTCTAGATCTATTGGAATGCCTCATTGGTGAACATAATTCTGGAGATGTGAAATTCATTTAGCATATAGCTGGACATGAAGAGGAAAAGCAGAAATCTGGATGGCAGTATGGTGAAGGCTGACAATTAAATACCATATTTTTCTGAAAAGAAGATAACCTTTTTAGCTAAGTGATTTAATTATTAAAATAGGGGCACGGTTAAATTTGAGCAAATCAACATCTGTGGGTAAAAGAGAGTCACTGAAAGCTAACATGTCTATTAATAGTTAAACACAGCATACAATTCATTGAATGCAAACAGCTTAGTCAAAGTATAAGTGAGAAAGAATTTTAAGATAGAATATACAGTGCATGTAATGGAAATTTTATGGAAATTTGAAGCATATAAACTGAAAGCAATGACAGAATCATACACTACAAGGAATAATGCTGTATAAGCCACACATTAGAAGGATGCTGGGTGGTGGCCTCAGCTGTTCTTTCTTCCAACCCAAGAATACCCTCCAGGATGCTCCCAACATATCTGTTGAATTATTAAATGGTTCTTTGACCTCTTCTAGAAATTTTCAGAAACAAGAAGCTTCCTTTTTTGCAAACTGTTCATTCTATGAGTGAGCAACTCTAATTGTTAGCGCTTTTTTCTTATACTGTAATTAAATTCACCTGCCTATTCCATCTACCAAGTCTGTGCCCTGAGCCACATAAAGTAAATCCAATCTTTCTTCGTTATGACAGTCCTTTGCGAATTGGTCCTTCTCAGTTTCTCTTCTCAACCTAAGTATCTTCTAGTTTTTTGTGTTCATAATTTTCAATATCTTGAGCCTCGGTTTGTCAAGCTCTCTTTTTAAATGTAGGAATTCTTCATTATGTTCATCCAGCTCAAGATTATATTTCCTTTTGAGTGTTAGTCCTCTCACATTAATGTTTATAAAGAGAGTTTAGTACTTTATTCCCAATCTTTCAGAGCTTTGGGTCTATCTATTCTGTTTATTATTTTCCATTTAATTCACAAATGCTAACTGAGCGCATGCTATTTCAGGCACAGTATTGGGCCCTGGGGACAAAAGATGAATAAGACTCTGGCAGGAGGATTTTATGATGTTCCAGTAGGAATGACAGACACATAAAAAATAATTACAATACAATGTGTGATACATATATGAACTCATTGCTCTTAGAACACAGCACAGGGAACAAACTGCCTGGGGAAACTGGTAATGGTTAATCATTCATTTATTCATTCAAAAAATAAGTATTTACCGAGAACCTTCTATGTGCAATGGGTGTATAACAGACACACATTTGTGTGGTTATGAATCCCCCCTAAGTAACAGGTATATATTTTTCTAGATTATCTATGAGAGTTTAATAAAGGATTTTTTTGGTGAAATTCTTTGTTACATTTCCTCGATCTTTTAATCCAGTAATTCTACCAGAAAGGAGGTTAATATAGTGAATAACTATTAGCTCCTAATGATTAGTGATTTCTTTTCAAAGTGCTTAAAAGCTACTTGTTTTATAATTTGCTCTGGAATGTGAACAAAGAATAAAACCCATGTTACAGTTTCTAGAATATGCTTTTTTCATCTTTGTTTGGAATTTACTGCCTCCCTTTGTTGCCATTTCTCCACAACGAATAGTAGCATTTTTGTGATCACATCTGCAGTATATATAGGGTGCTCATTTGTGATTTGGAGGGGGATATAAAAACTGGAATTTTGAGTGCTGGGGCGTTCTTTCACTATCTCTCACTTATACTAGGCTTTTATTCCCTCTAATTCATGTTCGTTGTAATTTAAAAGTCAACTTCACTGATGGAGAAGATAGACACAAAATACTTGTGAGGAATTCAGTACTCTGACCTCAGTTCAGAATTCATCCCTCCTCCATTTGGTGGGTATTCATGAGTTCAAGCTTTGTTCCAGTGGGCCCTAAATAGACCAGAATATTCATTCACTCCACCTTCCCTGCATTCCCTGGTTCAGGCCTCATCCCTTCTCACCTGATCTTGTGCAACAGCCTCTTACCTCATCTCCCTACCTCCAATCTTGTCCCCCTTAATCCATCACTCCCAGGCCAAGTTCCCTGATGTGAAAATCTTACTCTTCTTAAAATTTTCATCCATCTGCCACCTGCAGGATAAAACCCAAACTTCCTAACTGCTGACACATTATAGTCTGTTTCTCCATCTCTCCAATCTCCTCTCTTTTCACTAATTTTTATTCGGTGACTCTAAATCCTTTAAGTTCCTTTATTCTCCATGCTTTGTTTCCTCTCAGTATCTGTAAAAGCTTCCATATATTGCACTGCACACTTGCTACGTGCCAAGTACTGAGCTATGGCTACAACATACAACACCCCATCTGTAATGCCTTCCTTGTCCCAGTCCCTTCACCGGCTCCCAGTCACTCTTCCAAACTAAACTCATGTGACACCCCCTGTAGGGAGCGTTTGTTAATGCTGGGACACCAGCCCCCTCCCCCCTCCCCACTGAGGCTGGCTGGGGGCCCTTCCCTCTGCTCCCGTGATACCCTGTGGCCCCCCATCCCTGTTCTCACCACCTTGTGTGCCTTTCACCTCCAGACTAGCACTGTCTGTTAGAAATAAAATGTGAACCACATATGAAATTTTAAATTTTCTAATGGCCACAATAAAAAGGAAATAGGCAATTTAATTTTAATAGAGTCTATTTAACCCAATATGCCCAGCATATTAATATTTTAACATGGTATCAATATAAAATTATTAATGAGATAGTTTGCATTCTTTTTTTGATTTAGTCTTTGAAATCTGATATGTGTTATACACAGCATATCTCAAGTGCTCAATAGCCACATGTGACATGGTAGCTATTATATTGGATAGTACAGGTCTAGACTGACTCAATGAGAACACAAACCATGTCATGTGTCCCTAGCACAAAGCCCAGTGCCTGGCATGTAGTAGGTAATGTGGAAGTGGAAAAGAAGGGAGCAATCTGCAGATCATCATGTATAAGGCACAAAAATAATCTTTATGAAGATACTTTTCCCTTTTGCATTCCCTTATGTTCAATCTCTCCCTATTCTGCAAGGGGCACTTTTGTTTCTAAAGGGTTAAGTTTATTGCAACAGAAATACAAAGTGTAAAAGGGAATTTGTATTTAGCTTTCTGATATTCAAATCCAGGCTTTGTTTTTAAAAAAGAAAAGAGTTTTTTTAGATTTTTTAAGCTCCCATTGATATACCGAAATTTAGACATGAGGCCAAGAGTTCAAGACCAGCCTAGACAACATAGTAAGACCCCATCTCTGCAAAAACTTTAAAATTTAGCTGGGTGTGATGGCATGTGCCTGTAGTCCTAGCTACTCAGGAGGATAGTTTGAGCCCAGGAGTTCAAGATTACAGTGAATGGTGAGTTATGATCATGCCACTGCACTCCAGCCTGGGTGATAGAGCAAGACCCAGTTTCTAAAAAAAAAAGAAGAAGAAAAAAGACATTATGTACTAGCAGGTATACTAAAATTTGCTCATACTATTCAATATATAGAAGAAAATCCCTGATACCTAACCTGTGCCCAGTGAAAATAAAAGCAATTTTGTGTTAGTATACATAGCTATGTGTATAATATATTTAGAACACAATAAAAAATAAAAGAAATATGACTATTTAAGGTGGTCAAATGATTTAAATGAAACTGAGACCTGATCATAGTGTTCAGATAAAAGATGTTATGCTACAGAGTAAAAAAGACAAAGACTTTCTTAAAAAAATAAACTTAAAAGTAATAGAGTACACTAATTAAATCCTAGGTTTTTATCCATCTATGCAAGAGATTCCTTAACATGTAGATTCTTTCTCCATCCTTGACCTCATTGAAAATGTTCAAACACTATGAAAAAAAATGTTGTAAGATAATAAACATAGGAGAATGCTGTGGAGGAAGAATAGGATTCAGAAGTTACTAAGTGAAGACAAAGGGCTGGTTTGTTGCTCTTTTAGTAACCAGAAAAGATCTTTAAGGCCAGATGGGATGCACACGGTAAAAGAGAGCACCTGAACAAACAAGTATTGAATTTAGAGAATGCTTACAAGTCTGTGCTGGGCTACATTCCCAAGATAGACTCAGAAGTTACCTGCCCTGCCAGGTACTTACTAATCTATCCCTCTCTGGGAACATTTTCTCCATGACTGCATGAACTGCTTCTTGAACACTCCAAATCTGATTTTTTTTTCCTACATGCTTAATTAGCACAGTACTAAGTTTGACTTATTATATTAAACAAGTAATTTTTAATGGTGGAATGAAGCCAGTTATTCTCCTAAACTGTCCAAATAGTCCCCTGTAAAAGAAACACTTCATAGACGTTTCAGTGTACCTACAATTAAGAAGTTATTTTCCGTCTCTACATTCAGGCTAGTGGCTCCTGTGTGAGAATGCAAATTCAAGGTGTATTAGAAGACATAATGTGAGATGCCATCTGTGAAATAAGAAATGCAACACATTTCTTAAATTCTTGGTTTTCCCTTAACCTTCTAATCAGAAATGTAAAAGAGAGGTGCTTGGCATAGCATTCTGAAATAATGGCTCCTTTTGCCTTTCTATGTGATCTTATTATTTTGCATTTATGGAATGCAGATAAAATGCTGAGTGCTGCATTCTCCATATTTTACCCCAGGCATTGAACAGAATGTCAGTTTTCAATGTACACACCTGCACGCACTCAGTATTTACTACTTGGCAAGTTGAAGTCACCCACTGTGTACTCTTTCCTCCAATGAAGCTTCCATTATACCACTCAAATACCTGAGTTCCCTATAAAAATTCTCTCAAGAAATGATCTGAAACTTTTACATAAGACTAGTAGAGCAAACTATCTCATTCAAGGTTTGGTGAGTGAATTGAACAATTGCGACTTCTGTGATGTATGTGCATTTGTTTATTTTGAATATAACAAAGAGTCTTGACGTCTGTCCTTTTCATGGGATGAAGAGAATGGATTAATTCAGGAGGAATGATTATGACTTACTAAGAACAATGGGCTGTTGTTTCTAAAAACTAAAAAAGGGTGGGGTTTTTTGTTTTGATTTTTTGGCAGGAGAGGAGGGTCCTAAACATGGCATTCTTCCTGATGAGCTATTAAAAAAGAATAGATTGACGTTTTTGGTTTGGGTGCAAGGTAGGTAAAAATAAATGAGGAGTGGAGACCCAAACTGTTGATCCCCTTGGGCAGGAAGGGGACAGAGCTGCAGGTTCTGGAAGACATGAATCCCAAGTGTGCTTGGATCCAGTCTGCTGTGAGGCAGGACCTCAGAGGGAATGGGGCTTGGGGTCCCAGAAAGGTAGGCACTGTAGCTTCAACTTTGGGAGTTGAGCAACAGGGGCGGGAAACTGAGGCCAGATTAAGGTAAAGGAGGTAGAGTTACCATGGGGAACTTCACTTCAAAATACCCACTGTTCTAGGCAGAAAGAGGAGCAGGTGATATTTAACTTCCATATAGAGCAGCAATGTCATACAGCAAAGTGGTTGGTTCCATGTCTACCAGCAGCATATGGGGCAGAGGTGGGGTCAGAGGACTTAGAGGAAATTGTTCACTTTAAAATGGTTAATTTTATCATGTGAATTTCACTCACTAAAAAAATAATAATAGCATTTAGTGGTGAGGACTCAGGAACTAGAAATGTGGCAAGCCTCTTGGTGGAACTGTCAAAACTGTCATTTGAGAACTGGGGGTTCTCAAATGATCCAAGGGAAGGGGAGAGAACACCAGAGACCAATAACTAACAGTGGGAACAAGAGCTAGTTCTGGCTATGATTTAATTGGAAAAAATAAAGTGTGACATTTACTTGACCCTCAAATGTTAGGGAGCAATGCATATCTATAATCCTGTAGACAACATTTCTGCCAACAGAAATACAAAGTCTACAACTGTTTCAGTTCTCCATGAAGCTCCAAATCTTTCCTCACAGTCTCATTCCCTGCCATCTTCCAGCCACCTTGGTTCCATTGCTGTTTGCTTATGTGCTCTCTAGTGACACTGGAATAATGCCAGTTTGGAATATAGAATATCTAAAATTTTTACATTGATATGTAGTAGTTGCACATATTTGAGGAAACGTGATATTTTGATACCTCTATACAATGTGTAATGATCAAATCAGGGTAATTGGGAGATCCGCCACCTCAAACATTTATCTTTTCTTTGTGTTGGCAATATTACAAATCTTCTCTTTTAGCTACTTTGAAATATACAATAAATTATTAATTATAATTTCCTTACTGTACTATTGAATGCCAGAATGTAATTCTTCTATCTAGCTGTATTTTTGTACCTCTTAACCAGCCTTTCTTCATCCCTCCACTTCTCTCTCCAGCCTCTGGTAACTACCATTCTACTCTCTCCCTCCATGAGATTCAATTTTTAGCTCCCACATATGAGTGAGAACATACGATATGTTTCTTTCTGTGCCTGACATATTTCACAGGCATAATGACCTCTAGTTCCATCCATGTTGCTCCAAATGACAGAATTTCATTTTTTATGGCTGAACATTGTATACATGTTGTATACATGTACACCACATTTTCTTTATCCATTCATCTGTTGATGGCCACTTAAGTTGATTCCACATCTTGGCTATTGTGAATAGTGCTGCAATAAACATGGGAGTGCAGATATCTCTCTAATTTATTGACTTCCTTTCTTTTTGGGTATATGCCCAGCAGGGGAGTTGCTGGATCATATGGTAGTTCTATTTTTAGTGCTTGAGGCATCTCCTTACTATTTTCTAATTTTTAATGGGTCCCCTGTGTGGGAAAGAAGAGCTTTTGGACAGCAGACCTACTGTCCTACTGTGCCCTCTTCTTCCTACCTCTTCATTTCTCCACCACCCAAGATGCCTGTACCACAGGGGGCATTGTGTCTTTCAACATGACATAAATATATTATATCTCAGTGAAAAAAATATTATTTTGTATTTTATCAATTAATCACTTTGTCATTTCTTGGCCTGATACATTCATTCATTACCCAACATATATTCAACAAATACACTAGGTACTGTGCTCTTCTCTAGGAATACAAAAATGAGGTCATGGACTCAAAAAAACCCTGCAACTCTGAAAGAAACTAAGAGAACAAGTTCCCCTAAAAGGAAGGCTTACCTTCAAATGTAAAAGATATTTGACTTTATGGATACTTATGTAAATAAGTATTCATACTTATTTAAGTATCTGTTTGAAAGGTGCTATAGGCTGATTGTTTGTGTCCCCCAGCATTTTTTATGTTGAAACCTACCCCCACATGTGATGGCAGTAGGATATGGTGCCTTTGGGAGATTAGGTCATGAGGGTGGAGTCCTCATGAGTGGAATTAGTGTCATTATAAAAGAAGCCCCAGAGAAATCTCAAACCTGTTTTTTCTAAGTGAGGACACAGCAAAAAGGCAGCTGTCTATGAACCAGAAAGTGGCCCTCACCATACACTGAATATGCCAGTGCCTTGCTGGTTGGACTTCCTAGCCTCCAGAACTATGAGAAATAAATTTCTGTTGTTTATAAGCCACCTAGTATCTGGTATTTTGTTGTAGCAGCCTGAATGAACCAAGACAGAACAATTCAAGAATATAAGTGACTTAAAGATGTTTTGAAGACCTATTTAACTCATTGACACAATATTGTTTACTTAAACTATTGAACAGTTTAAAATAATTCATAGTCAGCCTTTGTGGTGCCTTACGCCTTTTTCATAGACACAATGGCTAAAAGGCTGTATAATCTGAAGTGAGATCATTCAAATCCCCTTATACAGTCCATTGCATCTCTAATTATGAAGCGTGCAGTGCCTGAAAGAGCATGTCATGGGAGAGCTGATTTGGCCAAAATAGGACAGCAAGCCCCAGGTGGGTCATAACTGCAGAAACTCTGGATATAGGCATGTGAACATGATTCCTTTTTCTCTTACAACATAAGTACCAAAGGAGGAAAACAATACATTGGACTGTATTCAGAACTATATGAGAAAAACAAAGTCCAGAACTTTGATTTCCCAAGAGATAAAGCCTGGATGGGCAAAGGTGACTGTGCTAAAGGACAGAGACATCACCTGGGGAGATGTTGAATACCTCTCCTTTTAATATCTCTAGTCCTATACAAGTATTCTTTTATCAACTAGAGTAGGTTAATGGGTAATTTAGTTTGAAAAGTAGAAGCATAAGAAAGTATGTCTTAATTTAAATTCTGTGATTTCTGTGATGGAATTTCAATTCATTTCACCAGTTTTGCTCTTTTCTATAGTGATGTTTAATATGCTTGTCAAGAGAGAGTAATACCTTCCTTTAGGTTCGTTACCTAGACAATGGTACTAGATGAGGTGGAAACTTACCTGACATGAAAAAGTACATTCAGGAATGTAAATTACTCTTTCTACATGGCATTTTGTTTGTGACTTAACTATTGCCTATTTATGCTGATCTTACCAGACCCTAGAGTTTACAGGAAAGAATGTTGTAGTCACAGACTTAGCTTGAACAACAAAAATAATTTCCACCTACTGTATTAGTTGGCTAAAGGTTTTTACCTTGTGTTTTCTGCTTTGGGGTTATGTTTTATATAGTAATAGTTCCTCTGTTATTTTTAGGATATTTGGAATATTACTGATTATAACAAATAGATCTGCCAATATACAAGAATATGGAATATGCAAGAGTTAGAGAAGATAATAGGAAGAATGGCATCTTCTATTTGTGTAGCAAACTACACATTCATACGCCTTGTCTTATTTAATTATCAAACTAAGCATAGGAGTCAGATCATACTACTATTTCCCAGGTGCAAATGAAAAACTTGAGCTCTGAAAGGTTATGTAATTTAGTAAGAAACACTTTTATTATAAGTGGCATAGTTAGGTCCAAACCAAATTCTTTTGACTCCAGGATTCATTCCATCTTTTTTCTTAAAAATAATTACTTTTTCTATTTCTCCGTGGCAGTCCAGCTTTGGAACCAGGAGAACTGAATCTGAATCCTAGTTTCTCCAATTACTAGACATATAGCCCAGAAAAGGTGCTGACCTCTCAAAGCCTCCTTGTCCTAAAGCCATAATGTCCACATGAGGATGGACGTAACTTTTCCTTTTAGGATATTGTGAAGTTCAAATCAGACCATGCTTGTAAAGCTCAAGCATACAGTAACCATTCGATCAATATTAGCTATTTTTATTATTATTCTCAGGATAATTCTTAAGGAAACATGTTTTTTTAAGTTATGATAAAACACACATAACATAAAATTTACCATCTTAACCATTTTTATGTACAGTTCAGTAGTATTAAATTCATCTACGTGCTGTGCTTGTAATCTCCAGAACTCTTTTCATCTTGCAAAACTGGACCTCTATACCCATTAAACACTAATTCCCCACTCATCCCTACCCCTCAGTGATGCCAACCACCATTCTACTTTCTGTCTCTATGAAAGTGCCTGTTCTAGATAGCTTATATAAGTGGAGTCATATAGATTTGTCTTTTTGTGACTGGCTTATGGCACTTAGCATAATGTTCTCAGGGACATTATTCATGTTGTAGCATGTATCAGAATTTCTTTCCTTTTTAAGGATGGATAATATTCCATTATAGATATATACCACATTTTGTTTACCCATTCATCTGTTGATAGATACTTGGGTTGTTTCCACCTGTTGGCTATCATGAATAATGTTGCTATGAACATGAGTATACAAATATATCTCCAAGACACCTACTTTAAATTCTTTGGGGTATATACACCCAAAAGTGGAATTGCTAAATCATACATATAGTAATTCTATTTTTAATTTTTTGAGGAACTTCCATGTTGTTTTCCATAGTGGTTGTACCATTTTACACTCCTACTAAATGCACAAACATCCAAATTTCTCCACACTCTCTCCAGCAATTTTTATTTTCTGGGTTTTTTTCTGGTTATTCTAATAGGTGTGATTAAGGAGATATTTTAAGAATTGATATGAGTAATTTCTACTCTTTGAACCCTGAAGCCTAAGATAGTCTGTCTATCTTAGCTCTTCAACCTCTTTTCTTGCTACTCCCACCACCGGTACTCTTTGGCAAAATAAATGATCTCTAACTACATGTGAGTCCCCAAGGCATAGTATTTGTCTTCTCAACGATCTTATATCCATTTATACACTGAGGGTCAGTCCTTCTCTTTTTCCATTTCCTTCACAGCATGAATTTCCTCTGCTGCAATTTAATTGGCAGGCGTAATTGGGGGAATTCTCAAGTAATAAGTCAAATGTCAACTCTATTCTTCCAGGACTATAATTAAATATATGTTAGAATTTCTCATTCTGTTTTACTTGTCTGTTAATCTCATTAATATTTTTTCTTTTCTTCTCTCTGTGCAGCATTCTGGATAATTTTTTTTATATATAGCTTCTAGTCCACCAATTCTTTCTTCCAGCTGTGTTGAATAATTTCATTTATTAAATGTCTATATCTAGAAACTTGTTTCTTTTCCTAATATATTTGGATTTTCAAAAATATTTCTGGTTTCCTGCACATGTTTGCAAACTTGTCTTCTATTTATTTAAACATGTTAGAGATAGTTATTTTGGAGTCTGTATCTAATAATTTCATTATCCAGTATCCTTTGGGGGTCTATTTCTGCTGTCCATTGTTTTCTAGTAATTGTTCTTTATGGTACCTTGTTTCCTTGTGTATTTATCTGGTTAGCTAGGTAGTTAGTGTTTTCCTGTGAACTACTTCTTTTCCTTGTAACTTTGTGGGAATTCTTTAAACCTGGGACAAAGATGTGTTCATACAGATACATTTTGTATTTGTTTCTACCAGGAGCACTACCTGAACGCACTACCAGTTAAGAATTATTCCAAATCAAAGTTGGGGCCTGAGATACTTTGGACTACCTAAGTAGTGTAAATTTGAGCTCTGAACAAATGAGAATGGGCTTATGAATCCAAGTTCTCAACAATAATTCTTTGTCTCCGCTCAGTGCCTAGATTTGAAACTTTTTTTTTTTTTTTTTTGCATTCCCTAGGAGAGTCAGAATGGGTGTCATTTTCTATTAACTTATACTGAAGATATAGCCCTTTTCAGTTTCAACTTTATGCTGGAGAGGAACTCTCATTAGAGTACTCCCATCTGGGGGTGCATTCTGTAGGCTTTTTGCCTGCACACTGTGTGGTCATGAAAATGAAAACTAAAGTTCACATAATTGAGCAAGTGCCCCCCGGAGAGAAAGTCAGCTACAGTGCTCCACTTAACTCCGAGTTCTTTCATTCAGGTTTTAGGCCCAAGAATTATTTAGTCTCTTACTAATTAATCAATGCATTAAAGATGTTTATCCAGAATGTTTAAGTTATTTCCAGAAGGAAGGTCGGCCCATATACCTATTCTCCATATAATCAGAAAGCAGAAATCCTTCCTAATATTTCTACCAATTTCATCTTTTATTTCAAATTGAGTACAAATTGGGTAGAATTGGAAACTTGCAGTAAAAAAAAAATGTTTTGATCCAATAAAAATCATGAAAATATGGTTAAACTGTTCCTTTTAGAACGTTGTACTTTCCATGTACCTGAGCTAGCTCCATAATTGCTATACAATAACAGGGCAACCATACTGCCCTTGCTTACTCAGAGGATAGCTTCAGGCTGATTCCATACAGGTGTACGTTGTTCAAGCTACCATCACTCCATAAGGTATATAGGACTCTGACCTTCTGACTTGGCAGTGTCCAGAACTGCTGTGTATTGGATTAGGGGTTGTCCACCCTAGAAGAGCAAGTGGAAATTGGGTAGGAATGGGAGGGGTGGGAAAGGGCGTAGGAGAATCTTTGGGACAAAGTGAAACATTATTCCCCAAAAGAAGTTCAAAGAACAAAAAGCCAGCAGGTGTCCTCACCAGAAAGCAGGAAGAAAGATAGATCTGACTTAATTAGCTTCCTGCCTGCTCCCTGATGCTCTTGACAGAAAATCCTTTCACCTGGACCCTACTGCTCGAACCAAAGCACTTCTATCCAGACGCAGCTGCATCCACTCAGCCCACTGCCCCTCCCCTGCTCTGCTTCCCTAGCCCACTATCACTTATCAAGGAGAAAAAATTTCCCTCTATAAATAGGCATGCAAATCTTCCTCTGTGGAGCAGTTTTCATAACCTTTTGAATAAGACAAAGACGTATTTGGAGCTGTTGGTTAATGCAATAGTTCCAAGATGTTTTTTTTAATTTCCTGGACCCATTACATGTTTACAAAATTATTAAGGACTTAAAGAGTTTATTCACCTTTTAGTTTTCTAAGTAAGAACATTAAGGAAAAAGAAAACTACTGCAAACTAGTTTCTCCTGTTGTATCAGTTTGCTACAAAAGGAACCACCCCAAATGTAGTGACTTAAAGCAGCATATGCTCCTGTGGGTCATCCTTATCTGGACCTGCTCACCTGGGGCCAGACAGCCCAGGATACTCCACTTACAAGTATGGACTCTCAGTTTGGGCAGATAGGATGGTTGGGGCCTCTATCCATATGGTCTCTAATCTCAGGAAACCAAACGAGGGCTTGTTCCCAGTAGCAAGAGAGAAAACCCCAATGCACAAGGCCTTTTCAAACCCTTACCTCACCTTTGCTAATGTCTCATTGGCCAAAGCAAGTAACACAAGCAAGCCCAGCTTCTGGGGGTGAATAAATAGATTCCTCCTCTTGACAGAAGGAGCTATTAAGTCACATAGCAAAGGGACACACAAACAGGAACAAATTGGTGACCATTTTTACTGCAATCTGTTGCAACTATAATCATCATTTCATAGAAAAAAAGCATCGTACCAGAAAAAGTTAGAATAAAAGTCCCTCAAAGGTAACATGTTTAGATTTACGGGGGGAAAAAAGACCTGACTGCATTGTCCTTACTTACTTTTCCTTAATACCCTGGACTGGTGAAAACTTCAATCCCGCCCTCATCATTCCAAAGAACAGTGTTTGGAATTATGATGTTAAGAAACTGAATCTGGCAGCGTTGCCTAGGATTAGGGAGAAGGGTGGGGAGACTGGAGGAGGGAAGCCAGATAAGAACACAGATAAAGATAAGAGAGCAGGAAGTGGGTGAGTGGCCACTGGACTAACCAGAAAGAAGGGAAATGTGATAAACGGTTCAGAGTGGGGTTTAGCACCAGGATAGGATGGGTGTGTGAGTGTGAGTGAAAGGATAGAGCCCTAATTCTGGGACTTCCACTTTGGGATAATCTCAAAATTTGATAATCATCCGTATTAGTTTTCTGTTATTGTGTCACAAATTGCCGCAAATTTAGCAATTTTAAACAACACCCACCTGTTACCTCACCGTTGTCTTGAATCAGGAATCTAGGCATGGATTAATGCTTGCTCCTCTGCTTAAGGTTCCCCAGGGCCAAAATCAAGGTTTTGGCTAAGCAGGGCTCTCACCTGGAGGCTCTGGGAAAGAATCCACTTCCAGGCTCCTTCTTGGTGTTGGCAGAATCCAGATCCTTACAGTTTTAGGACTGAGGTCCCCGTTTTCTTATTGGCTGTCAGCTTAGTCTGTTCAGCTGCCATAAAAAATACCACAGGCTGAGTGGCTTAAACAACAGACATTCATTTATTTTCTCACAGTTCTGGGGGTTGGAAGTCCATGATCAGGGTGCCAGCATGGTCGGGTTCTGGTGAGGGTGCTCTTCCTGGCTTGCAGATGGCCACATTCTGCTGTGTCCTCATGTGGCAGAGAGAGAGAGAGAGAGAGAGAGAGAGAGAGAGAGAGAGAATGTGCATAAGCTCACTGGTGTCTCTTCTTTTAAGGGCAGTAATCCATAAAACCAGGACCCCACCCTCATGACCTCATTCTAACCCTAATTATCTCCCAAAGGCTCCATCTCAAAAATGCCATCACATTGGGGATTTAGTGCTTCAACATATGCATTAGGCTAAGAGGGGGACACAAACATTCAGTCCACAGCACAGCTCCTGAGGCTCCCTGCCTTCCTCCTCCCATGGTACCTCAGTCTTCAAACCAGCGGTGGCACATTGAAGACCTCTGACACTTTGGATCTTTCTGTTCCCTTCTTCTGCCACCAGCCAGAGAAAGTTCTCTGCTTTTAAAGTCTCATGTGATTAGATCACACCCACCTAGATAATTTCCATATTTCGAGGTCATTTCTGCCATCAAACATGATCCTGGGGTGATGTCTCATCATAGTAAAGGTTCTAGGGATTAGGGCAGGATGTCTTTGGTGGGCAATTTTATAATTGCTACCTACTACATCATTTCTTGTAAAGAAAAAGTGAAAAATCAAGATTTTTCTCATGAAAATATAATTTTATCATGTAATCGCTATCACCTTATAGGATTATTGTTAGACACCTCAGATATCAAGTATAAGAAAATGCATCATATTAATAAATATAAAGCCCTTTAGGAATGATATCTCTTAGAGACAGAGTGGCGGGTTGGAGCGAGCACAGATTCACAAATCTGGAGTTTGAAATTCCCCTTCACCACTGGTCAATGACCTCCAGCAAACATCCCTCTCCTCTGGGGGCTTTATTAATTGCTGCCACTAGGTGTCACTTACACAGCTTGAGAGAAGAGAAGCTCCCTGAGGCTGTTTCCTCAGCTGCTGGTGGCTGTTTGGGACTGAGACCTGTGCAACCCTGAGTTGCGGTTTCCAGAATGTGCAGCTGCAGCTCCTGGTCCTTGGGCGATTCGGAAGCCTGGAGCGACCTTGAGGAATCCAGCTCTTCCAAAGGTGTAAGCCACACTTTTGATTTTGGGGAGGTTTCACCATCAGTGCAAGCGGGGAGCTGGGGAGAGGGTCCTTTGTCATGTTTTGCGCCTCCTTCCCTAAGATACTGTGGCCTAGTTAGGGTTTTGGTCGGGAAGTGAAGTGCTTTCTTGCCCTGCCAGCCTCAGCCGTGTGGTTTGGCACACTCGAGACGGGCGTGCATGATGTGAGCCAAAGCAAAACCCAAAATGCTGACATTGATATCACAACCGCTTTCAGGGTCCGAGGGGTAGGGGTGGAATTCTGTGTTGCAGAGACTCCTGTGAAGCTTGGCTCTCGGAACCTGTAGCATGGTCAGTGTTGTCACTCGCTGGCTCAAACACATGAACTTTACACAGAGTCAGAGACATGTAAGGAGGGGGCCAAGCCTCTGCAGGAGGTTTGAGTCCAGTACTATGGCGGGTGCTCATAGAATATAAGTGACTTGCAAAAGACAACCCTTGCCAGGAAGAGCTCTCTTCTGAAGGATGGACAATGCAGACTTAGAAAGAGATGACATCTCCAAATCTGTGCTTATTATCTATGGTGGCACAGTGAGCTCCTGTATGAGACAGTGGAGGTTCATATATGACTTTGGAGCACTAGACCCCAATTACCTAAATTCACTAGAAGTAACTACATAGAGCTTTACAACCAATGCCACCGAGGAAAATATGGGCTTCACAGGTTTAAAAGTTTATCAACTCATATAATCTCTGTACAGAAATCACTGAAGTTTCAACAAGTTTATGTTAGAAGGGATGTTTCAGTATTTTAGAAAACACACAAGAAAATGTAAAAGGTGAATTATAAGTGAAGTGATTTTTTTTTGTTACCATGGTTTATGAGAAGGTTGGTCTTGAGACTTGGAGAAGCTGTGGTCTGCGACCTTTTATGACCATCTCAAAAAAAGAGCTTTAGAATATTAGGAAATAATAGGAAAACAAATTTTTGTTGGTTTTAAATCTGCCCAAGCAGCTGATGCAGTAACTGAACAGTAAAGGGCTGGGGAACAGTCACTTGCAGGTGTGCCTCAGGACTCAAGGGAGCAGGAGCTGTGAACACCCCTTGGGGCCACAGGCTGACTTTCCCTGGCTCCCCTTGGGCTGCCTTGTTCTAGGGTAGGGACCTGTTCTTTGGGCAAACACCATTTCTCTTTGCCAGCGAGTCTCGGCTTATGTCCAGAGCATAGCGTAATACACCGTCATCTGTGCATACCTATCCCCTTTTAACCTAATTTCTAATCAGACTGTTTCCTCAGTGAGCCTTGTTTCTGCTCAGCCATGACATGCCTGAGTGGTTTATTTTTTATATTAGAGATATATTTGGTGATGAGAGAGCTTTCCAGTACTTTCAAAGGATAATGATGATCCATGGCATTTTGAGTTTTTGCTATGCGTTTTACAATCCTCACAATGACTCTTTGAGATAGATGCTATCTCAGATTAGCACCCCGCTGTAGAGACAGCTGAAGCACAGGGGGTTTAGTAGCCTTCCCAGTCACGTGGTGAGGTTGTAACCTAGCAGGATTGCCATCCAGGGCCATGGCTCCAGCGCCTGTGCTCTGGGGCCTTCCAGGAAGTGTGTGTTTCCCTGAGTCTGTGCTTGTAGTCCGGCTGAGTCCCTGTGACAGTGTATGGGCAAACGTCACAGGCTAGGCACCAGAAAAGGAAGTCACCGGCTCTTCACTTGTGTGAGATGGACCCTCACCTTCATGTTTTCCTTCTACTACCATTTCAAAGGCAGAACTGGTTTTTCAAAGCCTCAGTTTCCTAATTGGTAAAATGGGTCTCAGTTTCCCCCCCATGCTTAAAACTCCTAAGGAATATTATGAATCTGGAATGAGATAGTGTATAGCCATACACTCATTAAACTATAATGTATTATCTTCATATGAGATGTGATTATTAGTGTAATTATGACTTATAATTCAGCTTTAATAAATAGATGAGGTCTAAATTCTATTTGTCCTTGAAACTACCATGTCATATTCTGATAAAGAATTACTTTTAGATTCTTTTAAAAACATCTAGCTGGTGTTTTGCTTCCTGGCATATTTTCTGAGTTTTGTGTTTCCTGTGGAGGAAGGGGGAAGCAGATCATTAAAAACAACCATAGAGAGCTTTCTTGCTTGGCTGTAAGGTGGCATTTAATTGAGAATCTGTAGTTCCAGGGCTGTGCTGACATCCTTATTCAGCCTGGTATATGGGAGCATTTTGAGATAAATTCTTGATCATGTAGAATAAATTCTTTTAAGAGCAGAGGCCAAGGAAAAATATGCTTCCTGGCCATAATGGTTACCTTATTTGTGCATGATAAAAGCTCTCCCTTGTAGGCTGGTTTTTTTTTGTTTTTTTTTCTCCCAGAATATTCAAGAATGTGAGTTACATGGTTGAGTTATAAGAACACTTTGAGAACACAGTAAATCAAATCTTGTCACCTAAACCTCCACAAGTGTCACAACAGGTCCAGGACAGAGTGGCCCAGCTGCATAGATTGAGCTTATTGAGAGTCCCCTGGCAACAACAGGGAGCAGTGAGTATCACTTCAGAAGTGGACAACAAGCCAGGATTCTCTTGATCTTAGAAGCTGCCCAAAGCTGTGCAATACAAAAATAAAAATTGACAACCAGGAAGGATGGATCACCTTTCTTAACCTGAGCCAAATCTCTTTTTTTCTTTCTGAAGGAAGAAATCAAAATTTTATTAGTCACTCAAAAAAGAGGCATCTTCTCCAAAAACAGGATTAAATTTGTGTACAAAACACTTTTGTAGCTAGTGATACATCAAAGAACCATTTTTGTGAGTTAACATTTTCCTTTCCTTCCCAATAAAATTGTTTGAGCTGTAACTTTTGTCCAAATTATTAATTTGTCAGATTTTATAGCCTAGACAATGTGTTCTTATTTAGCCTTATTAAAATGATGTGAATTTTATAGTGACTCAATTCCTGTTTAAATTTCCCTATATATTCATCATAAAGTCCAAGATTAATGTACCTCAAAATAACCAACACACAGATCCTTTTTACAAAACAAAGTTCCTTCCTCTTTCAAATGCTTAGGCTCTTGTGTAGACTTATTGTAAAATTGCTTATAAAAGAGGATTGTGGAACTTCCCCAAATGAATTTATATTATAGTTATTTACTGAGTGTATATAGATTTGATTTTGATATTGATGTATAATGCATCAATTGCTGGATTGCATAAACCTAGAAAATCGCCAATGATCTGGGCCTAGTTGAAGCATGTTATTTTTCTTTATTTGTTAAATTTTTATTAATATCACTTAAACATAATATGTAAGAAAAGAGATGTTAACCACATTTACAAACTCTGTGGGTTTTTTCTCCTTTTTTTAAAAAAAATATTCTCTTTCATTGTTATAAAACTATTGAGAGCTTCTTGGTACAATAAGGTGGAGAAAAACAGTAAAGACAGTCTCCTACCTCAAGGGCAGTATCATCTATTGATAGTGATGGACAGCACATCTAGAACCACTAAAGCTAAGAACCAAGTGCTATATGGCTTAGTGATGTCCATAAATACAGTGAGAGACTTGGGAAGAGATTACAATGAGTCATCAGGACAGTCAGAAGGCTTATGGAATGGTATGACTTGGGCACCCTCTTAAGTGATGGGTACAATTTGAACCGGTGAAAGGGACCACATTCTAAGCAAAGAGAGAAGAATGTAACAAAGATTTAGAGGTGGCAATTAACCCTCTGATAGGTGGGGAAGGCAGATGTCAGGGTAGTGGCCAAGGATGATTGATGGTGAGTAGAAGGAAGAAGAGTTTGCCTGTCAGGAGAAAAATGTAAGGGAAGCTGGTTGGCAGAGTGAGGGCACTGAAAGATTATTTCCTTTGGGCCAGATTAAAAGATCTGTTGTTAATTATATGTTATTTTTAAAATATTCTCTCCAGAGGTTGGTTGGTTCATTTTTTATTTTACTTATTTATGTCAGTAAAAATGAAATGTTCATGGTTACATTTTGGATTGATTGCTTTGTGGCCATGTTAAGCAGGTATCCAAAAGCAAGAATTCGATCAGAGAAAATGTTATCTTTTGTTATGATTTTATAATTTATTATATCATTTTAATTATTTTATTATATTAATATCAATTTTATATCATTTTACTATTATATTTTATTATTTTTATTGCCTTCATTCAGTTAACTAAGGTTAGCAAAATGAGGACATAAAGTTCAAGGAAGGCTATGTGGTGAGCTAAGTTTGAGTTGGACTCCTGAGTCACTTACAGCTATGCCACCTTAGGCAATAACTTAACTCTGAGGAACTTCTTTAAAATAGGGGTAATACTTCATCCACAAAATCACATAATATGGTTTGTGGATTAAGTGCCACAACAGATGTAAAATAGCCCATTATGTGGCACATAGAAGGCCCTTAATGGATGTTAGGTCTCTTGTTGGATTAAAATAAGGTATTTAATGCCTTTAAGATGAGGTACAATTTGTGTTCAATCATGGAACTATTAAAGCTCATAAAAATTACATCTTATCAGGCAAGCAAATGTTTACTATGAGTGACTTTGGCTTCACTAAACTTCAGTTCTTTACCAAATAGGGATAGTATACCAAGTTCATAGAGTTACTATGAGGATTAAGTGAGATGATGCATTAAAAGTGCCTAGTGTAGTGGCTAAAACATAGCAATCATGCAATAATCACTATCATTAGTATAATTATGCTATAATTATAATTATGCCTACCACACACCACGCACATATGCGAATGCCATCTCTATCTTTACTACAGTCCTAAGTGGCATATATTATTAATGTTCTTATTTGTATATGAGCAGGAACTGAAGTACAGAGAAGTTACGTGACTTGCTCAGGGTCTGCAAATGGTTAATTGGTGAGGTTGGACTTGAACACAGATCCTCTGAATCTAAATTGGGTGAGGTTTCCACCATACCAATGCTGCCTCAATCCTTTGCTATGCCAGGATAATTCTTTCCTTCATATCCCCCTTTAAAAATGATTTATACAACAGTCGGGATACAGCTGGGCAGAATAGTGAACATTGCTTGGGACTCAGGGCCTCCAGTAACATTTTGTGTAGTACCACCACTGCCTAGAGCTGCCTGCTCAGTGATTCAGATAAAGATGAAACAGTTAATCCTGTTTGTAGCAACTCCTCTTTGTTTTCAAAGTATTTTCCCCAAAGCCTTCATGCTCATATTGTGGTCTGTAGGAGTTGGGTGGGAGATTTATTTGACAGTTAGGATTTATTCAGTACAGTTCACCTTTTCGTATTGATGACTACTTCCTGGTAATTTTTTAATCTGGGTGCTAACCAATGTTAATAGTTTTTTTTTTTTTTTTTTTTTTGGTTCCATTTAGAATGACAGTATTCCCTATCCAAATAAATATTTTGGAGGCACAGACAGAATATGAACAAAGACACTGCAAACCTAGACATATGTTGGGTTGCAAAAGTTGCCATCATAGATCCCTGTGTAGTATTGCTCTTGGCACATGGCAGAATTTAAGCAAGTTGGAAATAAAGTTCGTGGGAGCAGGCAAATGTTAAACATCTACCCAAGTGAATTATGAAACAAAAATTGTATTTACTGAAAATGTTTGTGCTTTTCAATTACCTGGACATTGTAATGCTCAGTATTTTGGAGCTGCATGAAAAACCTAAAATCTTGACATTGACATTGGAACTCACCTTCTTCAGTGGAATGGAAGTTAAGGGTGTCCTGTTCTCCTTACTCTTTTGTATTCAAGGACAGGGCTGTCTTTTTAAATCACTGTAAGGTCATCTGGTGATTTTTTTTTTAAACTGAATTGCTGTGAGAAAGTATACAGGCTCATCTGCTGGCGCACAGTCTGTGCCAAAAGAACCTTTGGATAAACAACAGCAAAATTCATGAGATTCCTGTGAGTTCCACTCTGTTCTTTGAATGCTGGCTTCTTGAAAGATCTATGGGCAGCCACAGGCACAGCCAGAATTCACCATCTGCCACTACTCCTGGGAGTATAAGAAGATGATGA
Organism: Microcebus murinus; assembly: GCF_040939455.1. Taxonomy (NCBI): domain Eukaryota; kingdom Metazoa; phylum Chordata; class Mammalia; order Primates; family Cheirogaleidae; genus Microcebus; species Microcebus murinus. The sequence goes on along the minus strand of NC_134116.1, from coordinate 72,987,555 downwards.
TAATTTTTAACATTATTAATTATTTATCATTAGACATTTATTAAGACTCACAGTCTTCTGCTCTTGGAGCTCGTGCTCCAAATTAAACAGATATGAGAAACAGAAATGGAACAAGAGGAAATGTCTATCTCCTTTAAAAAAAAAACCATAAAAAGATCTATCTTTCACAAAACAATGTATAATAAATTTTTCTAAAAAGTTATTTTTTATCAGGTGTTAGGAGGTACAATGGGTGGATAAGACATTCAGGTTAAGGAAATGCAAAATATATGTGTATGGCCCTGATACTTTGACTAGAATCCTTCAGTGAGAACAAAAGTTTAAATGTGGACCTTTTCTATGAGGAATACCTATATATCATTTTTTCATTAGTAGAAGTAAAATCATCTTAAGAAATTTCAACATTGAAAAAGAACCTAGAAGTAGTCTAACCGTGTGCCCTCTGTAAGAGACTTCTCAATAACATTCTCATAGCAGATGTGTTCAGCTTCTGCTTAAATACCTCCCATCACAGGAAACTCATTATTTCCAGAGGAAATTAATCCACTCAACATATTTACTGAGCACCTAGTATGTGCCTGATTTTGTGGAGCTTACATCTAGCCAGAGGAGTCAGACAATAAAAAATAAATTCAATAAATATGTAAATTATATATAAGAGTTTGTTCCATTTGCAGATGCACTTTTTGTCAAAAAGTTTTTCCATATGTTTTTTTCCATATAATGATTGATTAGGTGTTTGAAGAAAGTGTTTGTTGCCCTCTCAAGTCACCTAATTTTCAAACCATACACTCCTTGTTGATTAAGCAGTTACTCACAGATGTTAGTTAGCTAGGGCTGCCATACAAAGTAACACAGACTAGGTAGCTTAAGCAACAGATACTTTCTCACAATTCTGGAGGCTAAAAGCCCAGGATCAAGGTATTGGCAGGGTTGGCTTTCTCCTTAGCCTCTAAGTGGCCATCTTCTCCCTGTGTCCTCACATGGTCTTTTGTCTGTATGTGTCCATCCTAATCTCCTCTTCTTTTAAGGACACCAGGCATATTGGGTTAGAGTCTACCCTAGAGACCTCATTTAACTTTAATTACCTGCTTAAAGGTCCTATCTCCAAATGCAGTCACATTCTGAGTACTGAGGAGTAAGACTTCAACATATGGATTTGGAGGGGGCATGATTCAGCCCATAACACATATCTCCTTTAGTTGAAACTCACAGAAGTGGGAGGAAAACTCCATGGAAAGAATCAGGCAGGGTGGCCCTGTCCTGTGCTCTAGACATTCAGATTATCATTGATAGCCCCAGCAGTGTTGACCGACATTGAACTTACAGTCTATGAGAAGTCCCAAGTCTTTAAGTGACTTAATTTTCAGTCAGATCTTCCTCCATCCTTTGCATAATTTATTCATTTGTTCAGTGATTCATTCAATAAATGTGTCCTGCACACCTGCCAGGTACCAGACACTGATGCTGGGGATACAGCAGGGAATCAAGGAGACATTGTCCCTGCCTCATTTGGAGCTTAAAATATATCAGTGAAGGCTGTCAATAAACAAGTGAACAAGTATATAATTATGCATTGCGAGATGTGCTGTGAGATGAGTGAACATATAATTAATAAAAGAGGCACCCTAATTTTGATAGCTTTTTTGGGAGGGGGAGTGGCCGAAGTGCAGAGTTTGGCATTTATCCTGGAATAAAATAATATTTTTAATATATCTGGCCCATTATTCCACCCTGCCCCAACCATTTATAGGGGAGACCCTGGCTGTCATTTACTATATTTACAGCCCCCTCACCTCCACTTTATTTCCAAATCTGATAAGTATGACACCTCTGGCTTTATCCAAATTATTAATTAAAACATCTAATTGATCAGAACATAGGACTAACAATAACATCCATTAGCTACACATAGCTAAAGGTCTAGGCATCATATATAAAGTGGGACTAATTAGAAATATTAACAAGATTAAAGCTGCTCACTGCTAAGTTTTCTATATCACTTGCCTGAGTCTTAAATGTTCCACTGGCTGTGCCACATTTATCACAACGGGCCTTTCAAGTTGTCTGCCTGATGATTCTTAAAAGGTCAAATTCATTTAAAGTGTTTCACTGGCAATGTGGGAAAATGGAAGTTGTTTTCAACCTAACTGGAAAGAAACCCTTTGCAAAACAGAAAGCCTACATTTTACAGGGCCAAGGCTCAAAAGCAGTGTTCATCTTCTCCTCTTAAATGGACCTACCCTGTCTATGCAGGCCCACTCCAGACACCCGAAGCAGCATGTGTCCAGGGCCAGAACTTACCCACACCAGCCCCATGGTGCCCTCCCCTGCCCCTTACCCTGGGCATCCTTGGCTTTATGGCCAGTTCTACACGTGCTGCCCTGCTCCAGTCTGGTGTCCCACACGGATAGTTCCCATGTTTGTTCTTGGCCGTCACACCCAGTGTTTGGGTAACAGGCACCCCAGATCTCTTAACTGACAGTCTACAAAACTGACTCTCTTTCTAGCTGGGGTGGGGAGAGTTTAATGAAATTCAGAGAACTAGGGTTTGAACAAATCTTGTAGCACACAGCAGCCTTGACCATCACAGGGTTGCCCACCCTGAGGCTATGTCGGGAGAGCAGTGGAGAAAATGAAATGTTTTCACAGACAGTCAAGCCTTTTAATTTAGCGCTGGACCATAGCTTGTCAAGGTTCATGAGCAGAGAGGTACTGTTATAAGCATTTGTTAATGTAGATATTACTTGACATTAGTTTGCATGCCAATTTGGTACATTATATTATACATAGACATAGAGTAAGTAAGTTAAATTGCAACAAAATGTATTCATTTATTCATTGGATGTTCCTGGAACACCTATCACATGCCAGGCATTGTTCTGGGTATTAGAATTACAGCAGTGAATAAAACAGTCAAAACCCCTGCCCTTGCAGATGTTATATTCTAGAAGGCGTAGGAGACAGACTATGGCTGTCGTAAATATGTGTGACTCAGAGAGTGAAGCATGCTTTGAATAGAATAAAGCAAAGGAAGGAGGTGACGGTGACAGGGGAAGGAAATCTTACTTTATATCTGAGAATTTTTTTCAGTTACACAGAAAACACTTATCATGCTTCCAAGTGTTTGTGTGTGTCAGACACTACGAGGCAGCCAGTTCCAGGAGCACAGCGTGCAGGTGATGTTGTGCAGGGCAAGAGTGGCTCAGTCTGTGCTGTCTGGGTGTCCCCAGCATCCCAGTGGGGCCATGGCTGTCCACCAGCCTGCCAGTTGCCACAGAGGATGCCAAAGACTTGGTGTTCAAAGAGAGCAACCACCCAGAACAAATGAATAAAACTGTAACTGCTTCATGGTTAGATTCTCTGAAATGCCACCAACGTAACCTCAGTGGGTCCTCAGAAGAAAGCTTGCAAAAACAAGAACATTGTCTAAACTCATTCTTTGACCATGACCATCTTATTTGAATGCCTTACTTTCTCCATCTGTGAAATTCAAAGGCTTTGTGGACCTTCGCATGATGTGAAAGTGGATGAATTAATTAGCTCCTTTTTGGAAAAGAAAGCTCAAAGTAAGACATAGTGGTCTTTCCTGGTTGGAGCTGCTCCTTTGTGAATGATCAGCTGGGTAAGCGTGTTCCGGCAAAATTACGCCTTGCTATTGACAAGTGTTGGGAGAGCATTATAAGATTTCATGGGTCATATCCTGCATCTGCCTTGTGGTTTTCTAATGGTTGAACATATGGCATTTAAAGAAATTTTGTGATTAATGGCAGGTTTCAAAATTAATCTCTAGAATTTATCTCTCTTGGATTGGATATTTTAATAGAAACAAGACATTCCATACTGTCATGTGATTTTTAGCCTGTGGTTTGTATGAAACAATTGGTTGTTCTTTTTCATTGTTTCTGTAGATTTCTACAGAAAACCACCTGACAGCTGCACAGCAAAAGGTATTGAAAGGGATGCTGTCATCCCTATTGCTTCTGCACTCACCCACAAAAATAAATCTCATGCTTATATTTACGTTTACTTATTCAGCATGTTTTAGAGTCTGTTACATGCCAGGCACTATGCTAGAAATGAGAGGCATGGCCTTCCACTTCTATCAAGGATTTCACAGTTTAATGGCGAGACAGAGAGGTAAACTAAAAATACAAGACCACGTAAAAAGTGTTACTGAAGCCCAGAGGAAGAGCATTTCACTTTGCCTGGGGGAGTCAGTCTGAACTACTCATATAAATGGGTGAGGGTTAGAGTTGGAATTTAGAGGGGAAAACAATGCACAACGTGCAGCACAAGGCATAAGATAAGTCCAAGCATGACTTTTGGCGAGACATGCAGATAGTTCCCAGGGGCTGACGCTCAGGGCTGCATGAGGTTAGAGAAGTGCAAAGGAGTCTTGTATGGCAACCAAAGGTTGGACTTTATCCCAAAAAGGGATAGAGAACCATTCTGGCAGCATTATGGAGGACTGAGAGACCAGTAAGAAGGCTATTCCATTGAGCCAGAGAAAGCATTACAAGTACCTTAATTAAGACAATGATGGTAGAAATGAGGATGTGACAACAGATACAGGAAATATTTAAGACAGACTCGACAGGGCTTGTTGAGTCTTTGGATATGGGGCATGAGCAAGCTGGTGATTCTTGGATGTCTCACTTGAGTGACTTAGTAAATGATGGTGTCATTCAGGCAATAAAGAAGGTAGGATCTGGGGAAGGAAAGTGGTGAGCTCACATTTAGGCACGTTGCATTTCAGGTCCCTGATGAGTGTCTACAGAGAAATGGACAATAAGATGTAAAGAGGCAACATGTGGATGTGGATCTCCACGGAGAGGTCTGAAGTGTAAAAGTAATTTGGGAAACATCAGAGATAATTGAAGATATGGGTTTAGATGAAACATCCTAGGCAAGATGTATATATGAGAGGAAAAGGAACTGAACGTGGAGTTCTGATTTACTCTTGCCATTTACAGAGAGGGACAGAGAAGCAGCCCCTAAGGCCATGAGACCAAACTGTTACAGAGGTGGGAGGGGAACAGCAGAGACTAATGTCACAGAAGCCAAGTAGAGTGAAAGTGTCAAAAAGTATTTGACCAATAATGCCAAATGCTATAAATAGGTCAACTAGGGTGAGGACCAGAAGGTTCCATGGGGTTTGGGCAAAGGAGGTTATGACACACTCATTCCTGATGAACTGCAGTGGCAGTAAATTGGGGAGCGAGTGGGTATTTTTAAGAAACTTGCCTGTGAGGAGGAGAGAGTGTTAAATAACTAAACATGAGGAGGGAGGGCTGTCTGCTGCTGTTTCATAAGCTGTCACTGAATCTGTCAAGCTGATTTCTCCCAGCCCTGCTGACCAAGAGCAGCAAGAAATGCACTGTCCCCTTTATTAATATAATAGTCAGATCAGTGGGTTCTTAATGTTGTTTTAAAGGATAACAGCCAAAATATTTTACATTACAAGTCAGTCTTAGTTAGACACCAATCCTGAGCTTTTCTAATACCTCCAGTTATTCCTAAGTAGAAAAAGAGTTTCAGAATCTTTTTAGAGATGTCATGGTTTTGATGCAAGCAGTCTTTAGCAGAGGTAAAACCTGGCTTTGAATAGCATGGATTTGAAATAGGTGCAATGAGAAATCTCTTCTTTAATATGCAAGAAGTCATGGTGTCAGTGTCCCAGCTCTCTACCTTAAACAGGCATTTGGGGGTATGCAAAAGGCACTGGATTTTAGTCCATCCAGTTCTCCCACCAGTGAGGACCTTGGATAAGTCACTTGCAGCCTAGGCATGAGGTTGTCATCCATATCATGGGTGATTCAGTGACTTCTAAGATCCACCCCTCCAGACAGGATTTTGATCCTGTCTTCAGAGTTTCTTTTTGTTTTCCCTTTCACCATACGTCCATGTGTTGCCTCTCTTCCCACATGTAGAGGTTCAGCAATGTCCAGGTGTCCAATACACTGCTAGGGAAGGAGCCCCATCTACAACTGACACAGTCAGAGGTTGTGTCAGGGAAATGAGAAATCAAACACAGAGAAAATCGGGACTATTTTTCTCCAGCTTACTTTCCTTGGCTTTTCGCCACCCTCTGCTGCCAGCTTACACCCCATCATGCTTCTCTTAGTCCAAATGGGACTTTGTTCAAACAGATATCTGAGAGCCTGGAAAAATATGAACAGCTTTTGCATGGAGAAGAGTAAAGGCCTGAAGCAGCAAAGGTAAAGCCACTGACTCCCGGCCACTGGGTGGAAGATTTGCTCATTCATTCCTTGACCAGCATAGCTGTCCATTCAATAATTATTTACTGATTACCTACCACTCACCGTGTTTATTGTGTCCCTTTGCCCAACCTCCTTTGCCCAACACAGGAGTAAAATGGAGTCTAAAATAAACATGGAATCTACCTAGTGAAATTGATAGTCCAAACATGGAGAAAGCATTTTGAAAACTAATTACACAATAAATACATAACTGCAAATTGTGATGAGTGCTATTAAACTATTTGTAGCAATAAAAATGTTAACAGTGGCTCTGGATTTAGACCAGGGAGTCAAGGGAAGGCTTGTCTGAGGAAGCAACACTTAGACTGATGGAAGGACAAACAGGATTTAGCCAAGAGAAGAGAAGGGAGAAGGGCCCCCAGGCTGGTGGAACAGCACTGCTAAGCCCTGAGGTGGAGGGGTCCCAGATGGCAGGGGGAGTGCAAAATGAGACTGGGGAGTTAGGCAGGGGCCAATCGTGCCACACTTGGAAAACCAGGAAGGCACTAAGTCATGGAGCAGAGAAAATAAAGTTTCAAAAAGAAGGGTGTGGATCAGCAGGATCAGCTGAGGTGCCATTTAAGTTAAGGACTGAGAAGTGCCCACTGGCTAAGTGGAGGCTGTTGGTCACCTTAGCAGGCATGTGGCCAAGAAGTCAGCTGGGATGGGCTGCAGGGAGACAGGGTATGAGGAGAGGAACTGAAGGCAGTGTGTTAAGGCAGCTGTGTTGACCCACTAAGCAATAATTGGGTAATCAGGAAAATAAGGTAGAAATTGGAAGAAAATGCAGGATAAGAAGATGGTTTTTGTTTTATTTATTGTTTGCTTTTAAGAAAAGAAATATTGAATATGTTTCCATAAAGGCAGGAAAGATCTGATAGAAAAGGAAAGGTTAAGGTGCAAGGCAGTAATCTGTTACAAGATTAGAGTTAAAAGAAAAAAAAAATTAAAAAGAAGCAAGAGAGACCAATGGGGGTGAAGTCCTGAGAAGGAGGTAAAAGTGGGGCCAGGAGAAGGGGGTGAAGGGAGCTTTGTGTTTTTAGCAGCAGAAAAGTGGGAACATTTATTGCCATCTCAGAGTCTAGGTCATCCCCAAGGACGGGATGGAGGCAAGCAGAAAGACTGCGGAGTGGACACGAGTGGAAATGACTGCTGCAGAGCAAGGGATACTAGCTGGGGTGCTTGCTTCCCCGACTGGCTGGCGGGGTTTTCTTTTCTACTCACCACCTGCTCCATTAACGCTGTCCGTGTTCTTAGCAGTATATAAGAATGGTGTTTTGACTTTGTTCTTCCTGTTTTTCCAATGCCAAATTATACCACTTTTATAGAATTTCCTATACATCCTGAATATTCTGATCTGGGAGCAAGTGCTTTCTGCTCTGGTAATTTTACTCCCTGTTTTATTTCAAACAGATTTCATGAGCCTTTCTTTCCTTTCATGTTTACTTTTTGAATTGCTTTATACCCTTTGGCCTTATCCTTAGAAAAGCTCATCATTTGGTATTTGGTGTCTCTTTTCTGGTTGTTGTCCTGTCAGCCTTCCATCTCATGTGTGTAGAACACGTTAGGAAGTTGGAATCTTTCATGCAAGCCCACTTGCAAAAATATCCAAATATTTTGCCTTGTGTGTTTTTTGGCATTCTCCCCCCACACACACACCTTCAGGCAGCATTTGTGGCAATAACTAGAATGTCTGCTGGGTCCCTCCCTCCCCTCTCTCTGCCCAGCCCTGCTGCACACCTGGTGCTCATCCAGCCCTGCTGCTGCTTTGTCTCCTGGCTCTGTAGTCTATCAAGTTTCTGCTCTGTGTTCACTGCTTGTGCTCCCTCCCCTCCTTTGCATAATCACTCCAGATCCCTGCCGCTTTGAGGCTGACACCCACAGTCTTTTTTTTTTCTCCCAACAGAAGTCTGAAGCAGGGGAAGCCCTCTTGGAGGCACACTTTACCTTGTTTGGAGTTCATAAGTCCATACCAAGAATCTTTAGAAATCAAAAAGGATGAAAAGGAAACTAACACTGTATAAGCTTCTACCTGTATTCAATGCATTTCTCTTGCTATATTATATTAAACCTTACAGTAATCCTGCAGTAGGGAATTTTGTTCCCATGTCATAGATAGATAAACCCCAGAAAGAGTCAGTGACTTTTGAGAACTATTTCAGGGCTGGGACTGGAAACCACCTTTCCTTCCTGCCTGGTGGCCAAGGTGGCTGACGGTTATCACTGTGCAATATCTAGACACTCATGAGATAGACATCCCAGTGAAGGCGTGGCCTTGACCTCAGATATTCAACTTCCACTGGGATGTGAAAGTGGCTCTCCTGGCGTCTTTCGTACTGCAGTCCAGACGGAAGGTGCCTCCACCACTAGGTGGAGATGTAGCAGCACCACAAGTGGCTTCAATGCAAATTTAAAGGTGGACCTAGTGACAAGCCTTCTGGAGCAAGGACGTTCAAACATTTTTTTTAAAAAAATAATTTATTGAGGTGAAGCAACATATAATTGGCTATTTTAAAGTGATCCTTCAATTTGTGTGTGGGACAATTTGTGTGTTCCCAGTGTTGTGCATCTACCATTTTTATCTATCTCCAACACATTTCCATCACTACAAAGTAACACCCCTTAGCCATTGAGCAGATTCTCCTCATTCCCCCCTCCCTACAGGTCCTGGCAACAGCTAGTGTGTGTTCTGACTCTATGGATTTGCCTATTCTGGATATTTCTTATATAATGTGAAACCTTCTTCTGTCTGACGTTTTAAACTTAGCGTAATGTTTTTCAGGTTCATCCATGTCATAGCATGTATCCTAACTTCATTCCCTTCTATGGTTGAATAATATTTCATCATGTGTATATACCACATTTTGTTTATTCATACATCCCTTGATGGACACTGAGGTGTTTCCACCTTTTGGCTACTGTGAATAGTGTTGATATGAGCATGCCTGTACATGTACTTGTTTAAATACCTATATTCATTTCTTTAGAGTATATATATATATATATATATATATATATGAGTGGAATCACAGGATCATATGGCAATTCTATGTTTAACTCTTTAAGGAACCATAAAACTGTTTCCATAGCAGCTAAACCATTTTGCATTCCCACTAGCAATGTATGAGGATTTTGAACTTTTAAAGCCAAGACTCACAATAAGAAATACATTTTACATTACAACCCAGTATTTACCTATGTGTATGCATACATAAATAAACACATAGAGAGAGCAGAAGTTTCATGAAACAGCACTCACCCTTACTGTGTATGATGCAATCTAATGCATTCCTTCCTACTCTGTGTCATTAGAAAAATATCTTGTTTTTTAATAAAAATATATAGGATTATCAAAAAATTAAGATCTTTCATCAACTGGAAATTGTATCTATACATGTAACTTTTTTGGAGGGGCTCATTTAACTCATAGGATGACAATTTATGTTTTATATTTTCAAATATGGATGATTTTGATCACATTTAAATGTGAGTTATACTGCCTGTGCTTAACATGGCATGAGGATTATAATTAACTGGTATTCTATAGTCAAGCAACAACTTTGGGGACAACCATTATACCTGTGGTTTCTGTGAAAGATCCAGTGATACCTGAACCTTTTATCTTTAATCCAAAAGTTTAGCAGAAGGCCCATGTCCACATCCCTTTCCCTTACTCTTCTGCTATCCCTTGTTGTATGAACACAAATTTAAATTTAAATTATATATGTGAGAAGTGATATACAAAGGTAAGGATCTGAGAATTCATAGACAAAGTAAATATTTAAAAATAATTTTAAAGGATAAGAAAAAGGGAGAACTCCCTTGGGGAGCCAGGAAGGTGGAAAATAAGGCTTGAAGTAGGGTGGAGTAGTAATCCAACCACAGCTGCCACCCATCCTGTATTTATCCAGAGATGCCGGAGTGGCGTTTGGATAAGACCCAGGCAAACCACCAGCACATTCCTGGTGTTGGTGAATGGCCACTTAAAGAGCAGGACACCCCTGGTATATCCCTAAACCCCAGACTGAAAGTCCAGCAGGCTGTTACAAGGACCAGGAAGGGTGAAGGGCTGAGGAGGGACCACCCACCCTCTTGTCTGATTCTTGCACTGATGGAGCCCTGGACATTTAACACTAGCACTCTGGGAATACAAAGCCCTTTCATCTACATAATCTCCCCTGAGATCATGAAACAACTTTCTGTACAGGGCAAATAGGATAGTAGTATCACATGCACCCTATAAACGAGAAAGAAATAGGTCAAACACAAAATGGATCACTGTGGGCAGTACCTGGTGGAGAGGGGCTGAGCTGACTGTGAGCTTGGATTCTCCAAGGCTAAGCCCAAGGGTCAGCATCACGACCCTCCACCTCTGTTCCCTGGGTTTCTCAGAGTGACCTCACTCACTGACGGTCTGCAAAGATCATTAACTCTCCCCCTTATTTCTGCCTCCCAAGCTGAGCTGTGCAGTTGGCACCGCTCTCCCCACCAGCCTACTGAGCTGCTGCCTTCCATCCTTAGACAGTTTCTGACAGCCCCACCCTCCTACACAAAGCCCTGCCTGTCTGGTCAAAGTAGGGTGGTGATTTCCCACCCTTTCTAAAAACATGCCTTGTAAGGCTTTCTCTATCCTCCAAAATATACTTGCCCCTTCACAGCCACATTTTCTAATACAGTGTGCTTGAGCCATGCCCGTGGGTGGAGACGGTGATAAATGGCTTCTCTGGCTGCACTGTTGTCAGGCTTAGACCACAGTCTTGTAAAAGACAGGAGCTGGAGGTCCGTAGCAGGCAGCTCCACAAACAGATGGCCAGTTTGGAGACTTTAAGGTGAATTCAGAGCTGCTCAATGAGAGAGACACTTCTTTTTAAAGTGTTAGTTCCAAATAAAGTGATGCTGTACATTCCTTTAATTCCTTAGTTTCACTGTCCTTAATCTCAGTGATAATAACCTGGCTTGTGGCTATTGTTTATTACTGGTTTACAGAACTTGTCTAGCTGTGTAGTTTCTATTGGTTTTCCTCTGAGCTGAACAAAGCACTTTGATATTGCCTCATTAGCTTCACAGTGGACGACTTGACCATTTTCATATTGATTTATCTTTTTAAAGCCTCAGTTATTTTTTGGTCCTATGTCAGCGTATCCTGCCAGTCAGCCAGCATGTGCTTTCATGGATACCCTTGACACCAGCTTAGTCAAAACAACTGAGAAGGCTGCCAGAATGTTAAATAATGTATACCAAAGGCTTGCATAAAATAATTTGTTACCCAGTGTTCTGCTTTTCCCATGCCATGGTTCTTCCCAATAGTATGGAAAATCAAAGGTTGGCCTGCTCTAAGAGACCAGGCAGTTTGATGATGGGAAACAGTGTCCTTTCTTTAGCAGAGAAATAAACGTGCCGAAGGTCAAAGTATCAGGGTCAGAATAAGTAAAATCAAAAGTTTCTGAATTCCCAGTCCTTCAAAGTTTGTTGTAATACATGATCATACCTAGAAGGAAAATAATTTTAGTACCTAGAAGGAAAAAAATGTAAAATCTAAGTAGTACACATATAAAAAACTAGTCAGAATTTCTAATTTCTCCCAATTCCGTTGATGTAAAAATTATAGATTTTAATCACTTTGTACATTAAATGGTACCTTTGAGGAAAAGTTTATCTGTCCCTTATGACTTAAACTCTAATATTTATTTTTGTGTATGAAATTGAGAACATTGGTGGGAATGTTTACTCTAGCCCTAAAAAGTACTTCATTTTTGTCACTATGAAAATGCTCTTTTTTGTTTTGTTTTGTTGGATTATCATTCATATGGGAAAGAACTATCTTTTTCTTAGTTTTCCTTTATATGGTAAATCTAAAGGGCAACGTTGATTTTCATAAATATAAGAATCATCTATCTGTGTGTTTTGGTAAACAATAATATGCAAAGCAAATGCTGAGGTTTTTTTTTTCTTCAGAAAGAAATTAATATTTAATAATCATGTATTAATAGTTGGCTACATTATAGCTAGTTATATTGGACCTATTTGTATCTGAGTGTAAATAATTTCTCAGATTGTTTGTGGTATTTGAAAATAGGATGTTAAAGTTATTAGTAATATTGTGTATTTTCCTGATAAGTGGCAGTAGTGGAAATCCTCCTGTGTTTTCTCTTTGCATACATGTTTATAAATACAACATTAAATACTAAGTATGCCATACCTTTATTCTGCAGAAATTGAGGCCAAATCTTCATGTGTACAAAATATGTATGAACCACAACATCTCCTGGTTTGGGATCTAGGTAAATAATATCTAAATATATAGAGGCCCTACTTTGAGAGGTTGATTAGAAGCATAAATTAGGTAAATTTTGAAATGATACTAAGGTAGCCAGAATCTCTACTTAGATGGAAGTTTACCCTGGGCACCAAATATTAGAAGCACTAAGATATTAATAAATATTTTTCATGTGTATGTATGTTTAGACTTCCCTTACTTTTACAAATCTTCAGGCTTGTTGGCAGGTCCACCTTACCTTGGTAGACAGCAGAGGGCTAGAGGTAGGGACCGTCTGGGATAGGCAGGACCCCTCTCTCCCTCTTTTCCTACCTGACTGTGGAGTTAGGGGGCATTTTGTGCTGCGTATTCTGGGTTCATTGCTCACTATAGATTGACTGCTTGACAGTTTTCATCTGCTTACGCTTTCATTCAGTCCTCCTGACAGACCTGTGTGATAAACACTGATTTACAGGCAAGGAACCTGGGGCCATGAGGTGCTCAACAACTTTGCCAACAACACAGCTCCTAGATAATAGAGCAGGGACTTGACTCTGGTCTCCAATATCACTCACCCTCTTAGTATTCTTTGAACATTTGTTCCTGAAGTCACCATTCTTGTCTGGAATGAGATTGGAAGAGAGGTTCAATTTTCCTTTCATCAGTGTGGGGGACTGGGTTAACTAGTGCCCTCATTCCAGTTCATTCTCATGATGTCTCAGTACCAATTTTAGGGATGTGACCAGCAGGTGTGCCCATTGTCTATATAGGTCCTCTGAAATACAGCCTAGAAGCCCCAGACCTCAACATTAAGCACATAATAAATGTTGATTCTCTTACCACACTGTAGACTTGTAAAAACACCTTGGGTGATGACAGGTGCGTGGAGGGGGGCATCCATGTGTAGAGCAGCAGTGGGGTGAAATCCAGGCTTTCTTTTCCCCACTCTCCACTGCCACTTCTCAGTGACTTTTATTGTCTCCTCCTGCTTAAATCCTTTGAGGGCTTCCCTATGCTCTAGACTAACATCCATTTCCTTTGTCCTGACCCTTAGTTCCATATAAAACTCCTTTGCAATAGAGCTGAGTAAGAAAGAAAAAAAAAGAATTCTGCTGCTATTTTTTTTAAATGAAAACAATTTTAAGAGACATGATTTTCCTTGTTTATGTCTGAATCTGTGCAACAACAAGCTCTGCTTTAATGAAGTTCTGTTGCATTCAAAGATTTAAATGTCTTTCAATTCATTGAAAAAAATCATTTGCAGTGGATAGTAGTGGAATAAATGTTTTCAACACTTCCAGAATCTGTTTTTGTTATGATTTGTGTATATGGGTTAGATTATTTTAAGGGAACAATTATTGCATTTCATGCTTACCACATGAACATTGTGTGGCATCATTGCATATTTTTTCTCCAATATATCTTAGAATGGGATAGATCAGCCCAAATTGTGTATCTAAAATAGGTCAAAAGAAAGTTTATTTATCTTGACACTGTTCTTTAGGTTATTTCTAAAAGGCCTGTTATTCTACTGCTTAAAGAGAAATGAAACCCCTTTTCCATACTTATCACCATTGACCTCAGCTGCTGTCTTTCTTTCTCAATCCAGGGGACTCTTAATTTGATTTGGAGCCGTTCTTAAGATACAATATATAATAGTGGGAATAAAATATATTTAATGCTTTTTTGGAATTTGAAACTGCTGATCAAAAATTGATAAAGCAATGTTTTTAATACATTAAGTAATTTTTCTTTGTTTCAGGATGCTAGTGAAACATTTCTCTCTGCCTAACACATTCCGTGCATGAATGTACATGTCACTCTGTGACAGTAATTACACGTGTGTACCCACGTGCACCCATCCACACAAGGAAAGGGGGCGGATTCCAATTCTAACCCAATCAACTCAATCAGATGCTTTAAAATCATTAGGTAATGGCTTTTGGTGTTGGCATGCACCCAGACAGTTTGCCTAGCTTTGTAGTCACATTTTTTCTTTGAATGCCACACATTTTAGCCTTGAAAAATTGTCAAAAATGCTAAAAGAGAATAAATTATGTATGAATTAAAACACAAACCGATTGCATTTCTGTTGCACGTTTTTCCCCCACAGGCAGCAGATAACACCGGACAAGCAAGAGAAGCCTGTTCATTCATGTATGCACTAAACATATGTTTATTGCATGAGGACTTACTGTGTGCGAGGAGCTGTGGTGGGTACAAAACTGAGTAAGACACAGCTCTTCTGAAGGGAGAGATAGGACAGATGGTTATCACAGGAATCAAGGCTGGGGGGAGAATAAATACCGTAGATTGTGAGATACAATCCACCCGCCATTTATCACCCTCCTCCCACTCTGCCACACGGCAGGCTGGGACACAGGGGTACAGGTAACCAGTGGGTCCCCCTTTCTTGAAACACTCTGTTCTTTGGTTCCTACTGACCACCCAGGTCTACCACCAGCCTGTACAGTATCTTGATTACAAAATAGGCACCCATTTGTCTGGAGTGAGGGTGGAAATCTAGTCTGAGCTCCACCTCCAAGTTGTAAAGAGCTGATGCAGTCCCACAGCAGGGTGGACACAGACCATTACCACCCCTTAACTACTGGGAGGGTAAAGGTCATACTGGATTTCCATTCTCATTCTCCTTACCTACACTCCAGGCCAGATGGCCTTGTTGAGACCACAACCTATACAACAAATCAAATTCTTGTGAAAAATACTGGCATTCTTCTATAGACTCCTTTGGCCTAGGGCTACAGTCCTCAGGGAATAATTCCTCACTCAGGCTGAAGTCAGTCAGGAAGGCAGTGAGTAGGTTAGGAGAGTATCAGGGGGACCGGCAGCCCCTCTCTTGGTAATAAGGAGGGTCTTAACATTTCTTCCTGAACTTTCTTTAAAGAAGTTGGTAACCATGATTCTTGCCTTGCTTGTGATTTAAAAAAAATATTAAAAAGCTATGATAAATGACTGGAGTTTTAAAATTTGGTAGACCTAAGCGTTATCAGCTATGACCTTTATTTTATGTTACTCTAAGCCTCAATTTTCTCCTCTGTAAAATGAGCCTAGTACTTACTTCATAGGCTGGGTGCAGTGGCTCACGCCTGTAATCCTAGCACTCTGGGAGGCCGAGGAGGGAGGATCACTCAAGGTCAGGAGTTCAAAGTCAGCCTGAGCAAGAGTGAGACCCCGTCTCTACTAAAAATAGAAAGAAATTAATTGGCCAACTAAAAATATATAGAAAAAATTAGCTGGGCATGGTGGCGCATGCCTGTAGTCCCAGCTCCTTGGTGGGAGGCAGAAGGATCACTTGAGCCCAGGAGTTTGAGGTTGCTGTGAGCTAGGCTGACACCACGGCATTCTAGCCCAGGCAACAGAGTGAGACTGTCTCAAAAACAAAACAAAACAAAACAAAAACGTATTTTAATACAATATTAACATCCAGTAAATGTAGATATGTCATTAATTGTCATCACTCATCAGGCTGCTTTGTGACTTTTTTCCACTCTTTGCCACCATTTCCTGAGGCCTTCCACTCTGTATTACTGTTATCTTTCACTCAGCCCCCAACATCTATGTCTAATTCCTTGCTTAAAGACTCATTATATGTTTTCCTAAGATTTTTAAGAAAGGATTCTTCATTTTTAAAGGTATGAAAGCTGAGATAGCTTTAGGTCATCTTAAATGACATCTAAAGTCACGTGGCAAGCCAGGGACAGATTCAGATTTTAAAAGTACCTCTCTGTCCAGGTGCCTGTTCTGACTATTTTTTTTATATATAAGGCCCCTAGAGAGAGAGAGGAGACAAAAGGACAAATGTTTCATCCCTGCTTGCAGCAGGTGTCATTCTATTTGATTTGCAGGCCTTTCAACAAAACAAAGCCCTTTCTGTTCTTTTACAATATACGCTCTCTTTAAAGGTACTCGAATGAGGAAAAAGCATACACTGGACAAGATGTCAGGTTCTGACAGACAGAAACTGGGCTCTTAGTTGCTGATTCACTCTTCACAGGGAAAACTAGATGCCATTGAAACATTCTTTTCTAAATAGCATTTAAATTTTTATGATAGTTTCCCTTGAAATATATATGAGTGGCATTCCCAGCAAGTTACTATGTTTATACTAGTATAGAAAACTTTTAAAAGCCAGTTAAGTTCTCTTTTGTGTGATCAACAGAATCTCTCTCTGTTTGAATAATAATGCAGAATAGCATGTTTGCTTATTGCAGTTGATTTTAAATGTCTCCAATTTGCTAACCCCAAATAGTTACCATTGTTTTTCAAAAGTAATATACATTCTAAACCACATAAGTAGTATAAAAGTGTGTTTGACTTTTCAAAAAAAGCTCTATTCTGGAGTTACTCAGGTTTCATAATAATAAAAATCAATTTAGCTAAAATGTAATGAAGTATTAACCATGTGCAAGATACTGTGCTGAGCAGTTTTCATATCAGATGTCATTTACTCTTTTCAACAACGGTAAGAAGTAGGTACAACTATTATCCCCATTTTGCAGATGAGGAAACTAAGACTTATCAAGGTTTATAGTTTGCTTTAGGTCTCAAAGCTAGTAAGGGCTGGTGCCAGGTGGGAAGTTGGGTTCCTGCCTCAAGATCCTGTGCCATCATTAATTCCAAGGTACTGTGTGATCTCCCTGTTTATTCATTGCCATGTAAGGGGGGGGGCCCAGATCAGATGGGCATGGGTATTACATTTGTTTTCAGATATAATAATTGTTTAGAGGTAAAACCTTTGGGTCCTATTTTACCTAGAATCCATACATTCAAAATACAATTGATAAAAGAAAATTAGCTCATCAACTCTAATATGTGTATGAATTAAAAAATAGTCAATCTGATGAGAGATTTCCTCAGAATAAAGCACTATGAGTGGCATTAGGAATCTGAGTAGTTGAGTGCTTGCCTTTTGGGTAAGTGTAAGGAGTTTGAAAAGCTCATTATATTGATAAAGTGTCTTAGGGCATTTCAGGACATCGCTCTAAAAGTTTTATTTAGTGTGAAATTTTAAAATTCTTTGTCTTAAAAGTATGCGAACTCTTTCCTTTCCATTTTTCAAGTGAACTGTTAATGTAGGAAGTCCTAATTGTGTGTGGATTTGGGGAATATGCCCAACATTTACTAGTTAAATTATTAACATAGTTTATGAATTCTTTTGATTTCATTAATCATAAATGTACTGGGGCAGGGGGAAAGATCCCACGGTTTATGAGATAGTTGGCCAAATCCCACCTGCTCAAACATAGCCTGTCATTATTAAAATACAATACTCTTATTTAATCCCCCATTCAAACTAAATGATAACATGAAACAAAGCTAACCGAAATCAGGACACCTGATATCAAGAATTCATGAAGTAAAAAGCCATTGTACAGCAGGGAATCTAATGCTTTTGCTTCTTATCCTTTAAATACAAATAAAATAAGCTTTTTTGGGTTTGGCGATTCTTAGAAATGAGAGGTTTGAGAAACAGATCCATGGTGGAGTCTGTGACATTCCGAAGACAAGCAGACTAAGCAGGTGGTTCACATGGTCCCTTTCTGGTGCACACGTTCAGGCTCAGGTGCCCCTCAAAACGACTGCATTTCTGGGCTGGGGAAGCACAAAAATGCAGATTCCACTGTTCCTGTGAAAGGAAAGGGGGTGGGGGAGAGCCCAGGTAAACATCTTGTTATCGAGCTTCCCTACTGCAATGAGGCTGACGGATGGGGCTTTTTAAAACGTCGCTGCAACCAGATGCAGGGGTGCAGCCTTGCTTACCGCAGCGCGCTGCAGTCGTGTACGTTTCAGGGACAGACACAAGGGGAAGTCGCAGCCAGAGCACACCCAGGCTGCTCGCTGCAAGCCTTGCTGGAGAGAGGGGATCCACAGAAACTGGGATCAGCCTCGCCAGCCCAGGCGGAGGCTGAGCGGTGGCTCAGGTCGAGACAGCGGGCAGGGGCGGGGGGCGGCGCTCCCGGCCCATCCCTCAGGCCCGCGGCCGCCCTGTGGGCAGGGAGGCTGCCCGCACCGTGTCGGCCAGGCCGGCCAGCAAACCCTCCGTCCCGGGAGAAAGCCGATCGCAGTTCAGGTGGGGACTTCCTCGGGGCCGTACCTGGCTGGCGCGGAGCATGTGGGCGGCCGGCAGCGGGCATTTCTGGTCATGGCAGCCCAGAAATGAAAGCAGCGGCAGCCGCCGCCTGTGAGCGCTGCAGCGAGAGCGGCGCCCAGCAAATAAGAAGCAAGTCCTGGACCCGGAGGAGGAGGAGGAGCGGCCGAGCATCTCTCTCCCGCTCCTCCGTGTCCTTTAAATGAGGACTCCCTGCCAGCGCCGGAGGTGGATCTGCAGAGCCTCCCTCTCCGCTCCTGACCCCGCGCTTACATCACTAACCTGTGACAGGCACATCTCCACGCCCGGTACCTGCTCCTCCAGCGGCTCCCCGTCCTAGGAGCCTCTTTGTATGCCGCAGACATGGCCAGCCAGCAGGACTCGGGCTTCTTTGAGATCAGTATCAAATATTTACTGAAATCCTGGAGTAATAGTGAGTAATAGAAAATAACCTTTTTTGTTTGTTTGTTTGCTGGATGTTGCGTAAGGCTCGAGAAATTGAAATCTCAACTGGACACATATGTTTGTGAGCCAAGGAAGTTTTTTGTTTTTTTTGTTGTTATTATTTTTTTCTTCCATCTGCTGTGAAAATCAAAATGTCAGAGACTTAACTAGCTTTCCTTAAGTGCAAAGGCTGCATTGGAATTACAGTAGATTTTTGTTTGATTAAATTTTCAAGTGAGATGGCCCTTCAGACTCTGGTGGAGCATTCCTGGCTGCATTTCCTGCCTCGATGTTTATTTGATTTATTCAGGCTCCATCTAAATATTTTGTGAAGTGTGGTTTAATCAAAGGGGTGTGGCAGGGTTTCAGAGTACTTTGTAACTGTTTTATTAGGGTATTGTCTGCAGAAAGAAAGTACTTAATAGTTCAAAACCTAAGACTCATCCTTTTTGTATACAGAGGCATCTGCAGATTTATTTATCTCTCTCTTGTCCATGTAGATGATGTTCCGAATGACATTTAATATTGGAATTTTTAAAAATTCGGATGTTTGCTATAATGAAAATAGCATGCTTTTTTGAAACATAAACAAGTGAGGTTCTGGCCCTAATCATTTATTAGGATATCACAATATGATGGCTTCTGAAATTCCATTTCTGACCTACATACAGATTTTAGCCATACGCTAGTTCAAAAAGACAACCTCTAAGCCACTGTGGATCTGGAATCAAATTAAAATGAGGCCTTCAGTTGATCAGCAATGCCTTATATTTTCTGAACAGTTTAAAAACTAAGTCTTCTGTATTCTACTAACAGCCTTTGTACTTGCTATGGATAAAAGACTGGCAGGTATTACTGATCCTTGTTTTAAATGAAAAAAATTTTCCGAGAAAAAATTTGATATTGTTTTATATGCATACTAATTAACCTACCTGTACTCAAAGAGCTGGTGATTAATTATCTCCTTCACAAATGACCTGTGGCCAAGATTGTTCTTATGTAAACAAAACCTGGGCAGGAGAACCTGTGCCATAATTGCTTTGAGAAAAGAGCCAAAGTACCTTTAGCCTTAAGGTATTCAGGGAAATGCATCTCTAAATGATATCCATAGAAACCATTTTTTTCTTCAGGTCATTTTGCACCACTGTATACACTATGGGGCTGGTCTGAAGCTGCTTTTTTCTACAAGTGGGAAGCCATTTGGGAGTAATAGTGTTGCCCAAACAGCATTCCTTTATTTGTTATAGCCATAAACCATTTAACTTGGATTCATTATTTGTGTAATACTTTACACTCAAGGATGAATCTTCCTTTGTCTATCTACCCTTTCATTAATGAAAAGAATTTGACATACAGGGTTCTTTATAGAGCAGTTTTCCAGTAACAAAAAACTCACTTGTGAGTTTGACATCAGTATGTGGTTTTCTAATCATCACTCGATGATTCCAAGGCCAGACTATTTTCTTCCATCAATTTTTGTCATTGCCTCATTAGATAGAAAATTATATTGTGACAATACTGAGACCAGTGAGATTTCTTTTAAAAATCTCACTGCCCTTGTCTATTTTCAAATACCTTCCTAAACTCCTCTCCCCTCACCCCAGACATGTACATCAGGAAGTGCTTCAAAATGTTCATTTCTGAGAGCATCTATGACATAATATGAATTCTTCCAATTCATTTAGCAAATACTTATTGAACGCCTACTATGCGGCAGGCTATGGGGCTGTAAGAGGTGACTAAGAATCTCTTTATTTCAGAAGAGTGAAGTTGCTGGTTTTCCAGTGTTTCTTTGGAGGTCAGAATGTTTTTCAGTCCTTTCTTGAAAAAAGAGAGGAAATATACTTATGTTTATCTTCTTTAAGCTTGTTACAACACTAACCTGCTTACAACCTAGCATAGTTCTCCACGCTAAGTTTTACATGTTTTCAGTAGCAAGAGAGAAAAGAATCTGTCTGTGTAGAAGACAAAGTAGAAAACAGAAGCCCTAGGGCTCAGCCTACTCAGAGTAACCTTGGCTGAGAGGATGCACCATGGGCAAGCAGCTAATTGTGCCGTGCACACGCATGCCTAACGTCACAAGTTGGCCAGGCGAGGATGCCCGCCTACATACCTGAATAGAGAATCAGCCTCCTAATTATATGGTGGTGCTTATTTACAGAAGTGCAACAATTAAAAAGCAATAAAACAAACTCTATAACTATGGCTGACTGCTTTGCAAGGCGTTAGTGAAAGATGATTCCATAAGCATTTCCAGGTTAAGGTTTCCATTATTTTTTTTTAAATATGGCACATTGTGGGGAAAATGTAATTTTACATATATTTGTCTCCTTCAAAGAATTAACAAGCCAATTAAATAAACCAGTCACTGCCTGGTGAGATATATTAGCTTTTATTCGGTGTTCATTTTGGCATGCTCTACTTCACTGGCACGTCCTCTCCGGCAGGCTGCCCTTTCATTTGAGTGGAGTTGGGAATTACAATGGCCTTGATGTCTGGAAATAAAATGTCCTGTGTAGACCCCACTGCAGAGGCTTTCCTATCCCCTTGGACACCTGTCCTGTTGCTCTTCCCTGCTGTGCAGTGACTTTTGCAGCCATGGCCCCCATAAGCCCTTCTCTGTTTCATCTGGACTGCTCAAGGGCTCTCCTATCCGTCAAAACTGCTCCCCAGCTCCCTCTGGCCCCTGAGTGTTCGAGACCTCCACTCAGTATCCACTTTGAGCTCCTCATTCATCCTTGCGCATGTCGTTTTTCTGCTCCAGCCATGCTTAATCCGCTCACCCTCCTCCACATTTAGCTAACTTGCTCCCAAATCCATGCCTGTAGATGCACCAGCCTTCTAATCTGGCTGACCTCACGTAGAATGCATAATCAATCGTAGGGCCAAACGGCCTTGGTTCAGATCTCTAGCTCCTGCACTTGCTTGTCCTTGAATAGTTAATTGACCACTTTGTCTCAGTTTCCTCATCTTTAAATAGGGGCAAAAATAGTGGGTTACTCATAGGAGAAAATGAGGTATTAAGATGTAAAGCACTTAGCACATTGTAAATGGTCAATAAATATTAAAATAATATTAATGTATTCTAAAGCTCTCCTCCCTTCTGAACTCACTTAAAATTAGATTTAGGCTATTTCTGCCCTTAGCCTTGGCATCATCAATGGATTATTCTATGAGTAGTCAACACTTGCTACACCCTCAGAGAAGGGAACTACATGCGTAGATGCCAAAATTAGTTGCTTGATTTAAGCCATTTTTTTCCCAGATTTACTTTTTAACTTTACCCCTTTTTCTACCTCAGCTACTATGAGAATATTCTTACCTTCCCTAAGTGCATACCTTCTAGCAGGATGGTAGTTAGCCTGGAAATTTTCTCAGTGGCAGAAAATCACCTTGCTCTCTTTGGTTTGCTGCAGAAAAAGTTTAGAGTGGATAGTTCCAAGCTATTTCCCTGGAAAGAAATAGCTTGCTTTGTGTTACTGTGTAGAGCTGGTATGTGCATCCCTACAGCAGTCTCAGAGCTCCAAAGGGCTTCCTTGTGTTTCTGTTCGCGCCAAGATGCCCAGTGAACATGGACCTGTAGAATGAAGGTACATTCAGAATCCATTCAACTCCTTGCTCTTCCCACGGCAGTGTGCATCCTTCCTATAACATTTGACAAATCTTGCTACACCATTGAGGGAAACTTTTGAGTGCCCGTGAACTCTTTCAGATACTTAGAATTCCATTAACAGATGAACTGCTCTGGGGAACTGAACCATGTCTTTGCAGTAGGAAGGGGAGGTTAGTGTACATTGTAGAATGTCTAATGTTGCTCTAGAATAACCTGCATTAATTGGGAGAATCAGATTCAGCATTTTTCAGGTATGTCATAGTGAGTGACAAGGACAGTATATGTTCAACATAGAAATGCTGGTTAGTATGAGGTTATCTCTGAGGCCAAAGAGATATCATGTACAGATGGAAAACACCTCTGATTCTCTGCAGAACAATATTTATTGGTGCCTATTTATGATGCAAGTATACCTTAAGGACACTATGGGAAAGTCTTAAGAAAAATCTCAATACTAATGTTAGTTTTAACTTCTTTATAGAGTTGGTTTAAAGAAGGGGAAAACTAAGAAGTGTAACTGAGTTCCCTAAATCCAGCAGAGGGGTGGAGTTCAAGGGCAGGCATACTTACTGTGGTTCTTTCAATAGAGGAAGTACCCTGCACTGTTCCAGGCACTTAGAAGGAGAGTTGCTCCAGTGTCTCTGTAGCTCATCAGATGTTTGATGGTGCATGTCCCTCTCTAAGGCCACAGGGTCGCTTCTGCTAAAGTAGTTTACAGCCCTAAGGATGAAAGCTCCAAATCAACATCCATACTCTCTAAATAGAAAGGGTCTATCCCTGGGCTTATGATTGAGACAAATAAGAGGGGGTTTATTTTTGTTTGTTTTGTTTTGTTTTCATTTAAATGCATAAACAGTTTTTGAATAATAATGTCACTCTGTATCAAATATTATGTTTGGTGATTTGTATATAGGGCAACCACAAAATTGTTTGGCCAAACTGCGACACTTTGATAGTTGAAGTTAATAATTATGCTGGGACACTCGGTGTTAAGTAGGACTGCCCTGAGCAAAGAGGGCCCTATGACCACTCTGTTTATTATCTTCATTCTTTCTCTCTTTCTTTCTTTCTTTCTTTCTTTCTTTCTTTCTTTCTTTCTTTCTTTCTTTCTTTCTTTCTTTCTTTCTTTCTTTCTTTCTTTCTTTCTAGACAGAGTCTTGCTCTGTTGCCCAGGCCTCAGCATTATGTAAAAGTTTTAAATGCATTATCGTATTAATCTTATAGTCATAACGTAGCAAACACTTTAATATTGCTTGCTTTTCGCAGATGAAAAAAGAAACAAAATCACTGACAGTTGTTGATTGTACATAAAACCATTGCTGCTAAATAGCTAAAATGAGATTTAAACTTTGGCATTTTGACCTCAGGTTCCTCTTTAATAGAATTATTAGCAAATATATAACTTTACTGGTTTCTTTCTTTCTCTCTTTCTCTCCTTCCCTTTCTCTCTCTCTTTCTCTTTCAACAGAGTCTCACTCTGTTGCCCTGGCTAGAGTGCTGTGGCGTCAGCCTAGCTCACAGAAACCTCAGACTCCTGGCCTCAAGTGATCCTCCTGCCTCAGACTCCCAGATAGCTGGGACTACAGGCATGCACCATCATGCCCAGCTAATTTTTCTATATATTTTTAGTTGTCCAGCTAATTTCTTTCTATTTTTAGTAGAGACAGGGTCTCGCTCTTGCTCAGGCCAGTCTCAAACTCCTGAGCTCAAAGTATCTGCCTACCTCGGCCCCCCAGAGTGCTAGGATTACAGGCGTGAGCCCCTGCACCCGGCCTATCTTCACTCTTTCTAGTAACCCTGTGAGTTTATGTATTATGCACATGAGAAAAAAAAATGAAACTTGAAAAAGTGATTTGCTCAAAGCCAGGATGCTAGTAAGTACCATAAACCCCTCCCCCAATCCAGCTGATAATTGCATTTTTTTAATCACCCAAAGCACTTAAGAACTCTGTTGGAAACTTAGTGCTTTGTAGGTACTTTCATTTTTTGTTGGTTGATGCCTCTGCCAGTTCTTAGCCTCTCCGACCCTCCCTCCCTCTGAAGTGCTCTCGCGCTCTCTGTCTCAAGAACCAGCGCTGGAGAGCACCCTCCCCTTAGCACAGGCCTGTTTGAGAGACCTGAGTACTCACAAGTCTTCTCCATCATTATTGCAAATAATATATTCACGTAGGCATTTCTGTGCTCTAATGGTCATTTGATTAAACACACACACACACACACACTCATAAAATAGGATTACAGTAAAAAGGTGTATTTCTTCTATTAGGTGTGTTTCATGTAGATTTTTTCCCCTAGTTTTAAAAGCATATGTAAATACATAATTTAAATGGCTCTAGTAAATAAAGTAAATAAAAATGTATGTATGATCTTTGCTTCTTCTATAATGGTAGTTGGCTTATATTGCTGAGGTTTCTCTGATGTGTTGTTTTCCTGTTTGGGAAACGATAGCAAACTCCTAATTATCTTAGCAGCGAGATCAGAAAGAATATTTCCAGGAATAATGGAACTCTATCTATAATTCAGGTATCTCATTTTACCTGATGGCCCTAGCCTGCTCCACCATAAAACTATTATATCTACAGAATGGGCAGCACAAAAATGATTGAATTTCAACTTCTTTGCCTGCTTTTTCATGCTGCTCTACAAAGTTGCCAATGAGAATTGAAATAGTCAGAAAGGCAAATAACAGTAGGCAAGAAGGAGAGATGGCCTGGATAATTTTACAATCTGGGAACAGCTCAGGATATTAGAAAAAGTTGCCAATGTTTAGATATTTCAACTGATATAACGTGCAAATATTCTCTTTATTTAAAAGACATCTGATGCAAAACATTTTATTACTCATGACTCATTAATTTTGGATACAGTTCAAGGAATTGAATAGGTTACATATGTCTTGATATCTTATTAGTAACTTCTATATTTTTGAGCTTATGTGATATTCAGAATGAGATGGCCTCAGATGTGAGTTTAGGCTAATGAGAAATAACATTTTACTGTATTGGGGGTTGTTTTGTATATTGACAGGCTCATATATAAATTTTTGTGCAGGTTCCATTGCTGGTACTAAACCTTAAATTTAGTTAGTACCTTTGAGTTTGCTCAGCACCTTCAAGCACATGGCCTCATTTGATGAGTGAGATGCATAGATTATGAATAAACTAACTTCTTAAATGTTCCTAGTTTAGGGTAAGACTTAATTCTTCCCATGTTCAGTTTGTGTGGTAAGAGATACCTATATGGCATCATGAAGGTATTTTTTGTGATGTTTCACATCAGCTTTAAATGAACAAATAATGATCTTAGTCCATGGTCTTTACCTTTGAATAGGATTTTTAAACATACAATATAGCATGTTATTTATCACTTAAGAAGTACAGAGGTAAGTCCTTCCAAAAAAACATATGTATTAAGTTTTTCTGGATTTATTTGTACCCTAGCATTTCTCTTGGTCCTCTTTTTAAAACATTTTTAATTTTCCACCATGTGGTGCCTTCTGGGAAGCACCTATTATTTGCACACTGTCCCAGTGCAGAAGGTTTAGCAACCAACCACTTCCTGGAAACGTGAATGGCATTTGTGGAACATGATAATACACAGCTTAACCTCATTTTTTTCTTACTAATCCCTTTCCTTTGATATATCCCATTCATCATATTCATTTAAATATTGCTCCATCATAGAACTCTTGGTTATACAAACAAGAGAATGCTGTCTGTTTGAGCTGAAAGATTGTATCTCTTAGGGTTGGAGAAGCAATGGGAATAGGCTTTTCCATAAGAACATCTACCTTTCAGTGCTGGATTATACTAAAAATCTTACTACCTGAGCATGAATTTTTCTTGGTTATAGCTCCAACATGCCTTTCTATTCAACAGTGTCAGAGAAGCAAGGCAATCGCTACTCAATACCTGTTTACTGAACGTCAACTGTGCATAAAACACACTTTGTTTGGGGAGCTTCACAAATGTATCACACCTGGATCCTCCATTGAGGCTCTTTTTTTTTAATTTCCTGGCTCTTAGAGCTTCCCTTCCTTCCTGGGTGGATTCAGGAGTCAGGTATATTAATGCAGAAGTTCCCAGGACTTAAAGAACCATGGGGAGAGAGGTATTGAATGATGTTTCAGAGACACTGTAGGCTCTAGAGAATCTTATTTGGGAGGATGCCTTTGATAGATTCTGTTGACTTTAACTTTATGGATTTATACTCTCACTACATCAGAGAACACTCTGATACCTGGTGTTTGCAGGCAATGGTCTGTAAGAACACTCTCAAATATTTCTTCTAGCATATGGCTAAAGGAGGAGAGGAAATGTAAGCTATTTATCCTGGAACACTTGACCAGTTTTCAGTATAAGGATCAGCAAATGTTTCAGATAGACATTCTTTACATTAGAAAAATGAGAAGAGGATTACCATGTTTATCAGAATTTTGCACAAGGGGCAAATTTAAAGTTAATTATCCTTCATTTTGAGTGGTTCTTTAACTCTTGAGAATATTTAGGGGACTAAAGAGAAATGGTATGTGTGTGTGTGTGTGTGTGTGTATATGTATGTGTGGGGGAGGGGAGGAGGAGAGGGAGACAGAATGAATTATAAATTTCTATAGGTTAAATGTAATGATCAGATGTCTCACCTATATTCTTACTAAACTTTTCTCTTTTTCACAAAACAGACAAGCATAAGCATTTAAATGTTAGTCACCCAAAACTCCAGATGCTAAGCAGTGAAAGTTTATATTCTGCCAGCATATCAGACTCTGTAATGAGTCTGATTTGGTTTAATTCCTTTCTACTGTTTAGTCATTTGATGAGCTGCAGATGGAAATTTAAGCCAAAGCCATAACATTTCAGCTAATACTTTTTATGCTGCTGTAAGAATTTGTTGTCATGTCAATTTAAGGGAGTTGAAATCTTTTTCAAGAAGGCATTCAAATCTACATTAAGTGCTTTTATCAACTCTAATTTGATATACAACTCTGACTGCTTCTGCTGTTCTTAATCAATTGCAAAGTGCAAAGTAGTTTAGCAGTGGAAGACAGCTTTGAAATTCCAGGGCTTCTCAGCTAATGCCACAAACACAACATTATGGAAATATACAATTAAATTTACATTATTTTTTTTCCTATGCTCAAGCAACACTAGGCTGACTTCTTTGAATTTAGCCTTAAACAGGTAAATATGTATTTTGGCAGTCGTGAAAAGGATAGGGTATTAGATTAACTAGGGTGATACTTTAGTAAAATTCCATTGGAATGTTACATTTATGCAGGAGGGATTCAGGCAATCAATAAAATGGTTTATTATGTAAGAGTCGAATCAATAAAATGCTTCAACTATACACATACAAAATTGGGTTTTTCTTCCCTGTTTTTCAGTTATTTTTTTTTGTGTGACCTTGGTTGTCTTCTTCTCTCACTTCCTTATATGAAGGGAACAAATCTGCTACCTTGTTTCTTGCTGATTAATGTGAAGGGTCTAGAATACCTCCACTGAAAAATGAGGTTTATGTAAACATCATAATATTTGTCAGTTATTTCTCCCACACCACTAGGACTGAAGGAGGTCGAGCTGTACATTATTGAACTTGTCAGGTAAACAGAGGCTGGATCTCAAGCCTGGCTTTCAGAGCTAGGGAAGCTCCTTGCACTAGCTTGCTTTTCAGTATTCTGAATAAGAAAAGGTTGTCACCCTACACAGCCTATCAGATTCTTTCTATTGTTACTTTTTACAATAAAGTGACTGTATATCTAACCCAGTGAATTTGAACAGTGTGTCTCCAATCCGAAGTGCTAGTATTCTTGGTCTGGAGATGGGCATTTTTTTTCCCCTACAAAGTGAAATATGGCATTTATGGAAATTGTTGGCATTTTGGAGGTTTTGTGATATATGATCATACAGCTAAAGAACACACTCTTAGGTTTGGTAGCTATCACAGTTAAACCATGCTGAAATAAAAAAGGTCATAAGAATGCGAGAGGCTATTAAAAAATCTGTCTGAAACATTGTTGGGTTTGTTATATTGTTATACCATTCACCTTTACTTAGCAGGCTACAGCTAGGTAGAAAGCTCTGTGACAGCATTGAGGAACTGAAAAACTAAAAACAAAAAAAAAGTTGCTCTAAGTGAATAGATTATCTATGGACTTAAGAAATTGTAAGCAATTAGTTTAATATTTACAAGTAAGAACACCAATTAGAAGACAAATTGCAGGTGTTTTTTTTTAAAAAAATAAATAAATAAAGGCTGCTATTCAATTTTTAGTTTCTGAGAAATATTTTTAACAAATCTCCCCTAAAAATGAGGCCTTGCAATTGAATGACAGTGTAGTCTTAGCTATAGTATCCCTTGTAGTATTTTAAAACCCCCATAATTAATCTTCTACTTTTCTAGTGAGAAAATTTCAGCTTCTCTAGGAAGTTTTGAGGGCCACATGCTGAGCGTTTTGTTTCACTTTCGTCATGATTTGGTGGTGGCCCTGAGGCTTGTTGTCAGATTCTCTTCCAGCTTGAGAACTCAAGACAACCTGTTTCCTTTCTGTTTTATTTGACTGAATATAGCTGCAAGAAAATGGGAAAATCAGAGACAATTTAGTGTCTTACCTGATGATTTTGCATTCCATTTCCTAACAACCCCCAGTGCTTATTATTATGGGAAACCTAATGCCAGTTCATGCCAATTGAGCTATCAGTTTTGAAGGTGTTTAAAACCTGGCCCATTTTCATCTGGCGGGTGAATTACTTTGTTTTAACTAACAATTTAAAATGGTTGAACTTTAAGAACAATTAAAATTATGAATGAGATTGAAGATTTTAGTACTTTTTTTCCCTTTTTTAAAAACTCCACTGGGTTTAGAGGGTACAAGTTGAATTCTGTTATATGGCTATATTGTATAGTGATGAAGCTGGACTTTTAGTGTCTAGTATGTTTTAAATATCCCCAAATCCCTTTTGTCTCAGCTTCTTTTTCTTTCTCCTATTACCTGTTTTGTTAGCAATCAGTTCTTGCTACCACTTTCTTAGAGTTAGGTATAGAGGAGTTGAAATTCAAATCATATTTTCTACAATGTGAACTGCTTTAAGGAATGAAGGAAGGAAGGAGAGAGAGAGAAAGAAAGAAAGAGAGAAAGAAAAAAGGAAAAAAGAGACAAAGAGAAAAAGAAGGGAAGGGAGGAAGAAAGGAAGGGAGGGAGGGAAAATACAAATTGGAAAAGATTAAAGTAGGATTCTGAAGATCAGTGACTTTCATTTCTAAATCCCTTTTGTTATTCACAATCCAGTAACATGCTGTTAACAGTTTTAGTGTTATAGTAAATACATAGAACATACTTTTGCCATTTAGTAATTTGAAATGTTTGTCATTTTAGGATGGTTTTCCTACAAATAATAGAATAACCTTATGAAGACTGAAAGAATAAAGGCTTTGAATTAGTTTGCTCAACCCATAGTGTGGAGGTGGGAATTTCCAGGTGGAATTAGAAGTTCAAGGACTCAGACCATCCAACCTTTTAACTTGTCACAAGACAACCACCTGAGTTCCAAATATCTTTGCTTCACTTATGTGTCAGGAAGGAAGGTGGCCCAGGTCAGAGCTTTCTTCTAAAAAGATTTTGATGAAGCCCTCAGAAAATTTCCTCTTGCATCCTTCTGAGGGACATTGGGTCACATGCCTACCCTTAGACCAGTTGAATGGAATTGCCAAGCTGACTTAGATGAATCATGGTTTGTACCCTGGCGTGCGGCTGGGTCCACCTCCTGTGGAACTGAACAAAATAGATTCTTTTACCAAGGAAGAAGGGTGGGCAACCAATGGTGAGTGCCATAAAATAAAAACTGTACAATAGTAGATGACTATTCATAACTCACCACCTGTTGTTATATAACATTGCATTAAAGGCAGTATTGGTAGATGATATTTATAAAGCCTTATAAAGTGTCAAGAGCTGTGTTAAATGCTTTGCACTCATCATTTCCTCTAATCTTCACCATGACACTGTTTTACACATGAGGGAAGATTAAGGAATTGTTTGTAAGTGGTGGAACTAGGATTCAAACCTGTGCTCTAGGATAAACACTAAACTATGCTGCTTCTCCTCATTATTTGCAAGATAAAGATACTGGGTAACAGTAGGTGAAATTGATGAACCTCAGGTAGGAGCAGAGTTATATTGACATACACTCTCTAGTAAGGTCCCACAGTGGTAATTGTCAAAAAGCGGTAGAAAAGCATTTTGAGAGTGCCCGAAATAAAAATTCTGTATCTCTTTGCCTCCAGTTTCAGAAAAAGGAGCATTTGCTGATGTTTTCTTTCTTATGTCTGCTCAAAAAGAAATGGAGTCATCAAATCCTATTGAGGTAAATACCATGTTGTAGATGAAAAAAACAAATGCTAATAAATAAATAAGAGGCTTTCTCAAGGGAGTGCGTCAGTTAGTGGTGGTGCCCAGATCTGATCTGCTCTGCCTCCAGAGCCTCTCTTCTTGTTGGCAGCCCAGCAAGGGCCATCTCTACCCACCTTCTCTGCTCATTTCCCACCAGAACATCTGAAAGAGCGAGGTGCTCACTCGCTCGACCTTCAATACAAACTTGCAATTGTAATCCAGTTGCTGGGGGAACTTCTGGAACTTTTTCTTCCTGAAAATAGGAGGAATGCATCTTTTGCCACCCTGATTTACTTGGTGCTTCCAGCCTTTGGACACAGTTTGTGTAGGTAGCTGGAAAAAAAAAAACCCACAAAATTCTAATATCCTGAGATGGTTTTAAGCTGAACATGAGCGAAGTTTCTGTCCTTAAGAAGAGTGTCAAGTGAAAGAGATCCACATAAATCAACAATGGCAGTAAAATAAGACCAGTAATCAACCCCATGAAATATTAATTCTGAATATGTGAATAAGAGTGACTATTGTTTGTGTATAATTTTGCCCACTGGCCCCCTAAGGCCAGATTTTCCCTATTCTTTTCCTGAATTTCACTATTAGTCAGTCCTAGGCAAGAAACTGGAGTTCTTTTCAACTCTTCATTGTTGTTCATCCAAATCACTGCTAAAGCTTGTTGTGTTTTCTACCCCAATGACATTTCCCACATCTGGCTCTTCATCGCCATCACCTCTGCCAGGGCCTGGTTCCAGGTCTTCATCACCTCCCATCTGGGGGAGCACTCACAGCTCCTCCTCGAGAGCTATCTGCTGTCACTGCCTTTCCAGGACAGCCTAGTCCTTCTCACAGCTCTGAACACTGATTTTCAACTTTACTCTTGTAATTGTGCATCAGCTTCCACAGGCAGGGATTCCACGACGAATACTTTTGATCTGGATGATTGCGAGCACACTGAATAATTAAAATATTATTATGAACTGGAAGTCATCATCTGAATTAATTTCACTGATGATACATATCCAACCATTTGTTTTGGTAGGTTCAGGAGTTCTGTGAGATGCGAAAAAGAGCTCAGTCCCTGACCCCACAGTCTGTAGTCTAAATACCAATGCTATCCTTAGAGCATTAGGCATAGACATTGGCCAGGGGTGGGGTGGGAGGATTACTGTTGTGCTGCAAACACAGTTGAAGGTGAAAGAAATAACATCTGCTACTCTGTATTTTTATGCTGGTGAGGTTTAAACAACCTGAATTTGACAAGGCATGGTGTAGAAATTGAGGGAAAGCTTGCCTAAAGTTAAGTAAGACCAAAAGCTAAGTATATTTGTGTGGTTGATTTATTAATGAGCTCAGGCAGAGGATATAACTACTCATGAAGAATACACACTCCAATGATGGAAGGCCCACTCAACAATTCTCAAGTGTCCCTCGTACACAAAACAACAGCCATCAAACTGGCCCAGTGAGCTCATTAAATATCATATTGTTCTGCCAGACAAGGCCTTTGTTTTAGGGAGTGACTAAGAGACTGTCACTTCTTGGGCCAGGAGAGTAAAAATGCTCTTTGGGCTCTGAGAAAAGGATAGAGATAAATTGTTGATACTGTTCCTAGGACATCTCTCCCCATTTCAGTCTGTGTGTGATAGGGCTATGTTTTATATTGAAAGATGACTGCTCAGTTGATTTATTCAGCTCCATGTTTTCATAAAGTTCTTGCTATTGACCCACACAAAGGAGAGAAGGTTAGAATGCTTTTTGTGGACACTGTTAAATTAATGCCAAAAAATCTACCCTTGCCTGCTGCTCCCACGGCTGGCAGAGTTATGTGAGCTCAGAGCTCAAGTCCAAGCCTCCATCTCCTCCACTTGAAGTGGAAAGTTAACAAAGTCTGGAAGAGTCAGCCAGGAGTACCATCCCATTTGGGGTTATTTGCTTTATTTTTTTTTTTTCCTGTTGAATACAGAAGTGAATCACAGTCTTCACTGAGCCCTGCTGCAGAGGAAAATGATGCAACACTGTCACGTGGCTCAGAGAAGAAAGGCCCATTGTGCAAACCTAGTTCTTCATTGTGTTTCCATGTAAGGAGAGTTCAATACCCACACTGGCAAGCAACACAAAATGTGGGTCTTAATCTTGGACCCTTTTCTATGTGGAGAAGCCATGATGTTTTACTTTGTTTTTGTCTTTCTCTCTCTCTCTCTTTTTTCTAACCACTAGATTTACTCATTTTTATTATAATACAAAATATGGAAAGAATTTATTTAGCCTCATTTGAGTAACTTTTTACCAAACAAGAGTTCTTCTATATGATTTGGAACAGTTACAAACATGTGCTTTGCCTCAGCCACATATTTGCTATGTGACCTTGAATAAGTTTTTAAATTCTGATTCTGAATAAAGGTACTAATATAATAAAAAGAGATTCTACATGATATGTATGTTTTATATATATATATATATCTTTAAATGCATGATATCTATATAATCATATATCTCTAAATAAATATGTATATCTATGTATATCCACTCATAGAGCCATAATAATTGAGTTAATATTTATGAAGTATTTAGTATACTCAGTATTGTAATTGCTCGATAAATGGTAGCCATTATTACTATTAAGTCACTTAATTAATGCCTGTCTGAATCCCTTTGTGAGTTAATGGTTTTGTCATGTTTGCTTATTGCCAAGACAATTTGACCAGGAACCAGAGTCCTGGAGCCTTTCTGTGACAACTCCTTGACTTGGTGATCTAAACTTTACCATTCCCCTAGAGAGTACATTTGCTAGGAGGGTATGTTTCTGGAACTTTAGAAAATAAACCATCTGAAGATGTCCAAGATGGAGTACCTTCTTTCTAAATTCAGAGTTGTGTACAGTGACTGATAGTGTAGCAAGGATTAGTATATGCTACAGTTGCATCCTTTTCTGTGAGCATCGCATGAATTAAACCTGCAGCATGAGCTTTTTGGACCTACATATGAGTGTCACCTTCTGAGTGAAATTGTCTCTGACTTACCCACTTCCACTTCCCTTGCTCTTTCTACATACTTCCATTGTAGCAATGGTAATATTGTTGCATAACTGTGCTCTGCCTGTCTAAGTCCCTCGTGGGCTGATAATTAACCATCTTTTCATTCTATACTTTTCAGCACATTTCAGGGCACATTGGCCCTTGTTAATAATCTATTAAATGTTGACTGAGTGAATAAAATTATTTGAGTGGGTATGGGGGGGTTATGGCAAAATTAACTAACGTTTATACCGTCAGTGGATCAGTAGCCAGCAAGCAATAACAAATCTCTTTTGAGGTGTTTCTATCTTTTACTACAAGTAGGAACTCAATACCAAAGCTCAGCTATAGAGTCTCTTTCCTCTGTAATACTCACCTGGTTCTTTTGTTTGTTTGTTTTATTGGATTCAACAAGCTAAATTGTACTATTGTGTTCACAAAACTCTGGGCAGATGTGTCCACAAAACTCAAAATGAAGTTAGAGTGAAACAATTCTTTATTTGTGTAATGATCAGCCAACTTGAGAAAATATTTTGAGATAGATTTTTTTGTTGGCTTGTTTATTTTTAAATCAGCACTGTCAAGGGTTGCTTTTGGTAAAAATATTAACTTTTTCCTACATTTACCTAAATGTGATTTAAGTTACAAGGATTTAATTTAACTTTGCTTTTAAACCTTCCAAAAACTTTTGCCAAATTGGAAGGAAACTATGTTCAGTGAAATCTACTGAGCTAATTTAATTCTTTACCGATCAAGGTCTTTTCCCATGTGGAGAATGCTGCTGTTTCATATTTATTTGGGGAAAGTGATTGCTCCACCGGAAAAAATAAAATTCTGAATGCAAAGATTTTATCATGATGATTAAGGTGCATCTACTCCAACAGCAGCCCAAATCGGGCATGCCTGAATAAGCTTCAGGAAGTGCCTGAGAGTGAATCACAGTCTTCCCTTTTCCTTCTTATCAATTATTAAACACTTACATATGTAGGGCAGTGTGGTAGATAGAGTACACAGTGACCGGCAGGCCCGGCACTTGCCTTCTGTGGGCATCACGATCAAAGATAGCCTACTTTGATGTAAGGGGAGATGTAAGGAAGTTACAGAGAGAACAAAAATGCTGATTAAACAAATGTTCTGCCTGTGCCAGGCATTGTGCTAGGACTTAGGATACTGACCTAAATTATCACTCAGAGAAGGAAGTGACTCATCATTTTAAGAGAGGGGGAAGAGGCTGTGACATTTGAACTTGAAGAATGCTACAGAGAAGAGGCAAAAGGGCAGAGGGCATGAGCACTTGCAGGTAGGTAGCAAAGTGCCTGAGCAGTTCAGGGAGTGACAACTGGATCCTGAGGTCCCTGGTGAGTGACAGATGGTATGCAAAGGCAAGTTGGGTCGGATGACGAGGAGCACTGAAGGATCTGCTGGAGGGTCCACATTATCCTGAAAGCAGCAGGCAGCCCTGTAGGTTTCTAAGCAAGGAGAGGCATGACCACATCCCGGCAAACTCTGGCAGTCTTGACTGAAAGTGGGGATAGGGAGAATCACTGTGAGGATGACCCAGGAAATAGATGACAAGGATTCGAAGTGAAGTAGTAGCAGACCAGTCAAAGAGGAGGGAACAGATTCAAGGCACTTGTCTGGGGTAGAATTGCCAGGGTTTGGTATCTTCCTTGGATCCAGCCTGAGTTTCATTTTAATGTATGATAAAAACATGTATGATTATGTAGCTCATGCAAGCTGCTTTTAAAAAAAATAGAGACAGAAGCAATTATTTGAAGAAGAGTGTTTTGAAATTATACTCTGAATAGAAAATATACTCTTTAAATAGAGTATTTGTGTTGAGGGTAAAATGTGACGATAGAGTTATCTCTTGACAATACTCAATTGATTTAATGCACCAAAATAACAGAGGGGAGTTTTGCAGCTCCTGTGTATAGGCCCTGTTATATTCATTTCATGGCTATTCCCAGGTTATAGAAAAATGACCTATGTTTGGTTTTGTTTTTCAATGAATTGTAAAATTTAGATAACCAAATGAGCTTGAAACATTTAAATGTCAAATAAGTATAATATGTAATGAATGCAGCCTAGCTTGCTGGATTACTTTGGCATAGTTTTAGGGTATCAATTCATGTACTTGGCCTAACTGCTTTTTACATATGACAATCTCCCAGAAAAAAATGTAGGGTAATTTTCACAGAAAACCCCCAGGCATCAAGAAGGTCTCAAAGATGACATCTTTTAAGACGCACATTCAATATGATCTCTGTCAGTGCTTTTATTGTATTCATAGTTATCCATAGTTTGGTCCTACTGTGACACACAAACATTATCAGTTATTTCACGTTCCTTTCTACTCTATAGAGAGAGCAGTGTGTTTTCCTGGACCATGTCTACTTGCATAAATCACTATAGGAGAAAATGTCTCCTAGTCTTAGGTTAATTTATGAAAGCATATTTTTCTGTATTTTTATGCCAATTCAAACTCCATCCCATTTGGCTTAGTTGAATCAGATTCTAGCAAGGCCTCCTCCCTGCCCTTATGTGAGGAAGCTTTTGGAAGTCATATTAACTTTTATGGGCTGTCAGGACATGACATTAACTACTTCAGAATGCAACAGAGTGCTCTAGTAATGATTATTAAGTAATAACATCACATAAGAAAGTAATACAGAGATGCACCTTACTCATCACAATAATACAACAGGTGTAAACCTTACACCTATATTATCTTGTGTACTGTAAATTTTCTGAATGAATATTGCTACATAAAGAGACTTAAAATTAACTTTTAATTATATATCTGCCACATACAGCATTTTAGGAAGATGTATCAACATGATATGTCAGCATGTCAATATACTCTGAAAAAGCAACTTAATGAGGATTATTCAAAGAGACAAACTTATAGCAATACAGTTGAGAACAGAGATAGTAATTCAAACTGAAAGGTGATACAGCAATAAAACTCCAATCATGTGGATACATATTTAATTATTTCCATCTCCTTTTGATTTGAGAGCTCAAAATTATTTCATCCCAGGATTTAGTCAGGTGAGGAAAATAATCATTTCCCTTTTATTTGCTCAAGGGAGGCTTTGTGGTACAAATGGGATTTTTAAAAGGTCTTTGAAGGAAAAGATGGGTTGGCAAGATTGAGGGAAAAGACATGTCAGGCAAAAAGTGTGTCATTGGGAGAGGAAGAGACAGAGGAAGGGAGTGGTGAAATGGCTGGCAAGGGCAGATGGAAGGGAATTGAAGAACTACCTACCAGAATGAAAAGAAGCCCAGCAAAAAACCATCCAAACATTTGCCAGTTTAACTTTCTGCTTAAATATTGAGCTTGTTTTCCCCAGCACTTCAATTGCTCCTGAATTTTCGGATGAGTGTTAACTCTATGAGACCAGGACACTGTATATACATGATATGTAAATGATTCTGCTAGTAGTAGAAGTCAAAATAGTACTTATGCCTGTTTTGCTAATGCAAGTTTGTATTAGGAAGTCACAATTCTTCAATACAATTTTAACAGTGTTTCTTCTTACATAGATGTGGTTTAAAAAAATTAAAGATTTAAACAAATCAACTAATTTACATTGAGGTGCCATTGTGCACAAAACAGTGCAGCAGAAGCCACAGTGAATTGCAAAGTGTGAGATGCTTTCCACAAAGAAGCAGGCAATGTGGAGTCCGTGGGATAGTTGGTAGGAATAAGGATGGTAGCATAGGAGCTGGCATAAGTCGATGTATCATCACTTGTGATGTGGATGATATAGTTAGTGCTGAAGGAGGATTAAGATGTTTAAAAATCTGTTCCCTGGTCAGTTTTCTATTTTTGGTTTTATATAGATTTGGGTGCCATGTGGAAGTATTTAAGATCAGAAATCTCTTTTATAGCGTTTTTACTTCTCAACTTCTAGGAGACAATCTGGTATAGCAGGAAGAGTACAGACTTCTGAGCTGGAAAAGCTGTATTCTAGTTCATTTCCCTGGCATGTATTGAGTGCACCATCTTGAACAAGTTACATTAGTTTTCTCTCCTAGAGTGGGGATAAAGGTAACTACCTCCTAGTCTTGCCCAACCTGATAACTTTTTGAAGTGATTAATAAATGTTATTGAATCAGTAAATCAATGTTTTAATCACTTATTTGTGAATACGTATGGCTATATGCATTTACTATTTCATAAATACACAACACTGTGACTTTTTATTAATGGTTTCTCATGTTTATCTCATTGTTCTCATGTCTAAGCTTTATAAAGCTAATTGGTCTAGAACAGTGGGGCCATGGGAAATATAATGCCAGACACATGTATAATTCTAAATTTTTTAGTAGCCACATTAAAAAGCTTAAAAACATTTGGAATTAATTTTTAATTATGTTATTAATTCAGTGTATCAAAATGTTATCATTTCAACATGTGGTCAACATAAAAACTACTAATGAAATATTTGATATGCTTTTTCTTGAGGAATAATTCTTCAAAACCCAAAGGGTATTTTGCACCACCAGCATATCTAAATTTGAACACCAAATTTATCAAAAACACTTGATCTGTATTTATATTTAATAAAATTAGCAATTGAAAAAGTAGTCTTAGATATGCAAATTATTCCAAACATGCTTAAAATATTTCTAATAACTGAATCAAATATCAGTTTTTAAATTTGAATCTAAATTAATTACATTAAAGATAAAAATTCAGTGACCAAATTTCAAGTGCTTAATAGCTCTATGTGGCTAGTAGGTACTTTATTAGACAGCACAGGTAGAATTATTTCTAACTGTTTTTTCAAGAGGTCTCAGACTTTTGGGCATTAGAATCATTTTGTAATATAAAATAATGACATTCTAAGTCTGGATTTCATTTTGGGAGTTGCCTCTTACTGACTAGGCTTAGTAATGACTTTTGACACTCACTTGTCATTCTGCCTGCTAGATTTATGAGCTGTCCTTTGAATGCAGTTCTCTAGGTTAGCCTAAAGAATATATAGTTACTTCTAAAATGCTCAGAACAATTGCTGGTTTTTTTGTAGTATACATCTGACTTGATTATCTTTACAGATGAATAGTCTGGATGTCAGGCTGTGTTACTTGTCCCAGGTCCCACAGCTAGTTAGTGGCCAAAACAGCCCTTTGAACATGAACTTACAGGTCCATGGTGCCACAGAGTCTTTATTTTGCCTCATTTACATGCAGGTGAGTCCCTGATGCCCTGCTTTGGACAATTGGAGTCTTACCTGAAAGAGGACCCTTTTTTGGGACATATTTTTTAATTCTCAAAAATATCATCAACCCAAAATGCAAGGTGGAATTTGGAGAAAAACATGAGACAGACTGGATTGTCTCAAAAATCCTTCTTGGGCAGAGCAGGATTGTGGGCAGAGGGTGGTGGGGAAAGAGGCCTCCTTAATGGTAAAAGACTATGTGGTTCTGTGCCTTCTCCCAGCTCCTCTATTGCACTTGTAAACACACACACAAAAACAATCATTACTGTGTTGCTCCCAAAATTGCCCCCCCCCAAATAGTGGTGCTCTTACTATGCACATATCTATGTAAAAATTTCTCGTTTGGATTTGCTTCTAAATAAAACTGGTAAAGGTGATTGATTCATAAGCACTCGGTGTTGATGGATATGGTATACTTAGCTGAATGGCTCCCTAGGATTCAGAGTATTGCATTGGTAGACATTGTTAAAGTCTATATCTAATCTTAATGACTGGTAAGTCTTAGAGAGGTAAGTCTTAATGACTGGATAAAGAAAAAAATGAGCTCCCAGCTTTAACCATTTCATCAGAATTTATGTACCTTATAGAAAAGGTTAATGTTTTAAGAACCAGTCAAAACTTTCAAATTTCATTTAAAAGATGCTTTCTTAGATGCAAATTCTTGTTTACTGTTATTTTAACTGTGCCTAAACTTTAGCGAAAAAGTCAGTCAGAACTGAACTCCCACTGTCAGGTTAATTTTATTAAGTATTTAGATGTTTTAAATGAAAATGTGAAAATCCTATGGAAGTTTTTGTCTTTTACTGGATAGCTCTGTTCAAGATGGTAACTCTTTTAAACTACCCTGTGCATTCCTCTGCCTGGGGAGATGGTTTACTAGATACTCTATTATCATTTATTATTAAATACTCCCAAGGGCCAGCAGTAGCTTCTCAACCTAGCTACACATTAGAATCACATATGGAAACTTTTTAAAAAGACAGATTTTAGCCTTGCCAGGGATTCAGATTTTATAGGTCTTCATGAGGCCCTGAAATCTGTACTTTTTGTAAAGCTCCCCAGCTTTGAGTAAACTTTGGGCTTTTGTCAGACTCCTCTCCAAAAAACAAATGAGTTAAACTTAAGGAACAGTATCAGCACAGTGGTGTACCTCTCCAAATGGTGTGATGAAAAGGCAGAGCAAGGGAAAGATCAAGTTACAAGTTGCACATATAGTTGTAGAAGTGGAAGATGTCTACAAGCTGATAATGGAAATCACCAGAGAAAACTTTTTGGAGAAAAAGCATTTAGAGTTTTTCTAACACATTTAAGTTCTTTCACTCCTCATTAACATAGACTCCCTTCTGATCTTCCTCCCAGAGGTTGGGTTTAAGTGCACCTGACAGTATACTAGCGAATGGGTGATCTTTGAAGGTTTAAAGTGAGCCTCTGTGCAGGTTCAGAAGTCTGTACCTAACA
Source organism: Microcebus murinus (assembly GCF_040939455.1). Lineage (NCBI taxonomy): Eukaryota > Metazoa > Chordata > Mammalia > Primates > Cheirogaleidae > Microcebus > Microcebus murinus. Next base: position 72,946,790 of record NC_134116.1, on the reverse strand, counting down.
GTGTCACACATCTGATTGGTAGAACACTTCCTTACCAGCAGTTTGGTTCCAGAGGCACTGCCCACGCCAAAACAAACTAGTGTTTTCCTAGAAGGCCTCCTGGTAAACATTTTCAGGTTGCATTTGTTTGCCGGATGTCTTTAGATAATATGCTTGACAAATGCTACCTACAACTAGAAACCTGTTTGATAGCCAGTACATCTCAGCACAATGACACATTATCTTTTATGGGTTCTCTGTCTTTTTTATGGTTTCCACAGGGAAGAGGCAAGGCTGCAGGTGATGTTTGCTTATGTTGTGTTCAATTTGGTTCCTACCTGAAGACACCCTCAAAGGCTCCTGGTCTCTGTGAGATTTGTTAATGCAAATGAACGAATATATTATGTACTATGCTATGTTATAGAAAAATAATGAAAAGATATAGTCCTTTTGACACTGACATCTATTGTTAATTGCCATATTTCTATGAAAATATTTTAACTCTTGGATCTATTGAATTTCGAGGGAGACTAACATGTATGTGATGATAAAATAAAATATAATCATTTTATTACTGAAATATTTCATTAAATATATCATGAACTTGTTCTAAAATTTCAGTGTAGAGAAATCTTGAGTTTATAATACCAACGATGAAAAAAGTGATAAGAATTATCATCGGCTTATGGCTCTTCTCATTTTAGAACTTTGAATGATGTAGGTAGTGTTACAATATGATCATTTTAAATGTTGAATTTTTCTTCAAGCTGGAAAATATTTCTTGAGTTGGTTTCCAAAGGATATTTCTTGCTTCCCATAATATAACAGATTGGGTAGACTGCACATTAAGTGTACAATCTAGTAGGCTACATTTAATGAGAGTAGTTATATGATCTGCTAACTTTCTTGCTAATAAGTAGCTGTCATTTGGCCAGTAGCCTAAGAACACTGCTTCAACGAGGTGAACTAAACACACAGGAACTTTCTTGAAATTTCAAAGTCTATGAAGGTAGAAGCATTAGGTTTGACTTTTCATTTGCTCTTAATAATATTTGTAATCATGCTACTAGGCCACATGGAGGCAGAAAGAACATTTTTGTGAATATTAGATTAACTGTTAAAGAAAAAAATTATCACTTTTAAAGTCATTGGTTCAATAAATATTTGAGGGCTATTATGGAACTATTAATTAAACAAGCCAACAATCCTGTTTATTTTATTTATTAAATTTAGATTACATTAATATAGTTTAAAATACATGACATTTATTTAGAATCATTGAGGAAAAATCTATGAGTAAACTTCTCCCAATCATGAAGCTTATTCCTTGAAATGTCAAAACATTTCAGTATTAATCATTTTGAATAGAGTTCTTTGTAAACTGCATTTTACTTTTCTCTATACATATCTGTGGTATATAGAAAGTTACCATAATTTAATCATGTCTAAATGAATTCAGATCATCATCAAATGTGTTAGTTATTAGAGATTCTATAATATATGGAAACCTTTAGGATTTTTGAAATTTGAAGGGCTATCTCTTTTTATATTTAAATATCCTTAGGCTACTAGCCTTTGTAAGTGTTATGTTTGCTTTTTGTTTTCTGATTTTTCTATCAATAGTGGCCATCAGCTGACAGCTGTCAGTTACTAATACTGTTAATATGACTGACTTTAGGAGCCTTTACCTGTTGATGATTTGTTGCTTTTAATCTAACACACATGGGGGGAGATGGCTAGAATTATGTCTAATTTAGGGGAAAATCAGCTCTCAGTGGGGATGGGCCAGGTGAGATGGAGGACATCAAAAGTGACTGCACTCTGGAATTCAGCTGGGTTTTGGATATGTGAAATTTCTGGTTAAAAAACAAGTAGATTATTTGGGGGCAACTCTTAAATGTATACAAAGACAAGTACTCTAAGGCTGCAGTCCCCAACCCCTGGGCTGTGGACTGGTGGACCAGGCCTCAGAGCTCTGCCAGCCTCCACCCATGGAAGAATTGTCTTCCATGAAACTGGTCCCTGGTGCCACAAAGACTGGGGACTGCTGCTCTAATGCTACTATTGTTTAGAAGTCTCAATTCATATTAAGGAAAGTGCTAGAATAAAAATTAATAAATGAAATCTGATAAACATATATCTGAATGGACCTTGGGCAATCTTAGTTTTATTCTTTTTCATCAACTCTAAAATGAAAACGATAATGTGTACCTTATAAGATTACTATAAGAACTTAATGAAATAATACCTGCAGTGTCTAACATAGGATCTGAATCACATTCAGTGCCCCCATAAGTGTTAGCTCCCTTTTCTACTTTTTTTCTTGTACTCCTCTTAAATGTTGTTTGGTAATTGGTACCTGTAAAAAGAGTGGAAAAATGAAGTGATAAGTATTTTTTCTCTATGTCTCTATGAGGCCGTTTTAAGTAATGTTCTTCTAATTGAATGGCAGTCACATCTTTGAGAGGTTGGTCTAATAATAGCTTAGAAACTTGAGGCCGACAAAGTACAAATTTTTAGTGGGGTCTAGACTCCAATTTAGATATATTAATAGAAATAGGAGGACTGAACCCTTATTCCTCCAAACACAGATAGATGTGCTCCATAGGCACACTATTGTCTTTTAATTGTTTTAATTCCTTCTAGTAAAATGTAAACTAAATGCCACATATCCACCTCAGTCAACTCTAAAAAGGCGTGCTAAATGCTAAACATGTAGAATGCTGGGGTACCGTGTGGCATCTTTGTCATTGTTCAGCTCACCAGAATCACTTTAAGTGTTCATTGCAGTAATTTGGACATTTTCCCCTTCCTGTGAAATGTTTCACTTCATCATTCAATTCTCCTTCCATGCTGTTTTGTAATTCCAACCTATAGCACTAAGGAAAACCTTCAATTACCATGAGTAAATCAAGAATAGAAAATTACTTGGGTTTTGTGCTCTTCACAGCTGTGTTAGTGAAGAAATAGATTTTCACTGATGCTCCTAGAAATCCTCTGTCAGGGATAATGCCCAGTGAAAGATCAATTAGTCACACTTTTATTTTGTTTTTAAGTAACTTGCATTTTCCTTCTCAATCTCTTCATTAGCCTAAACCTGTTTTCTTTGGAGGTGAAGCCCTTAAGGTTCTCCAGTACAGCCTTCTTGGTTTTATAAATTAAGCTTTTAAGAAGTCAGTTGAGGCTGTGTCTTTTTAAATAATATAACTATAGATTTGAATCCAATCACTTTTCTTTACGAGTTATGTCAACAGATGTTCAGTGTTTCATCTTCCTTGAGGGTGTATGGTTTCTTGCTGACTCTTGGCTTCAAATAAGGATTCTCTGCTGTTGGTTTTGTCTGTAAGAATATAAGCTGTTTAAAGCTGTTTGTACATGTGGCCAAGAGTCCCTAGTTTCCAAAGCAACGGTCTGTCACTCACCCTGTGTTATCTTTGCTCCTGCATTTCTTCAGTCTCAGGAACACAACACCGTCCCATCATACCCGTGGGGTAGCACGTGTATTTGGTATGCATGGACTGTTTATGACGAGCTGTGTGGGTCGGGCTCATGTTCCTGGAGTGCTCTGAACAGCTTTACTAATCTGTCAGCATAGTATGTTCTCGTGGATAAATATAGACATACGGGCACTGTGCGAGTTGTAGGTCACTGTCTTACTGTGTAGCTAAAAATTGTCCCATCGGTATGAACAGTCTGCCTGGACGAAAGGCCTGTTTTAGTTTGTCTTCTACTGTAGGTCTTTAGCACCTGACTAAAAATACACCTTGGGCCAAAAGTATAAAAGAGCCCTACCTTGTGGCTGAGACACTTATGGTGGCTGTGAGCAACAGGACCATGGAGCCCGTCATTATGTTTTTTTGCTTTGGAACATAGTCGGTGTAGCGGTTCCAGACTGTTAGTTTGGGTTTCTTTTCAGGCTCATGGAGATTACAACTGCTTGTTGGAGACGATCCTGTGTGATCAGCTTCATAAAAGGGCTTGGTAGGTATGAAAGGCTGTTCATGTGTGTGGCGTGGCTAATTGGTTATTAAATGCCGAGTGTGGGAGGATTCTCCTAAAGGTTTCAATAGACGGGGTGGAGGGACATGCAGGGATTTACTTATAATGCCACTGTTTAAAGACAGGAGTACTGTCTTTTAGGACTTAGACTTGGGATTGTTGTATTTCAGAGGTAAGATGTAGTCCTTTTTGTATATGAGTCTATGAAACAGGCAGCCGTGATGTAATGGAATTTTTCTGTGCACTCAGCTTTCACTAAAAGATTTGGTATGACTGTGCTGTAAAATTGCTGATCCGTAAAAACTGCTAGTATGTATTTGGAAAATAGTTAATACTGTCATATTTAATGTTATATCAGAGGTAGGATTTATGCTTGATTTCTTCTAAATATTAATGTAAATGCCCTTACTTCTTTTGTTTTAAACATTTCAATAGCCCCAAAGCAATTTTCCCTTTGGTTTTGGCTTAACTTTCTCCAACATTTAAAAAATAATATGTTTCTCTTTTTTGTTTATTAGTTAAAAAACAGGACACCATGTGTTAACCAACATGGGGTCCAAATTGCATGCCACTGCTTTTCCTTTATGGGAGTAATAGTGTGGTTACATTAGTTCTAGCTCAACACTTTAAGCAACATTGTGCAACAGTTCCAAAAAATTAATGAGAGGAAACATTCATGACATAGAGTTAATTACATGCATCTTGGATATTGACTGCTTAACTTTTTATTTAGTGAAGGTAGGAAAAGTTAATTTGTAAGTGGTAAAGGCACAACATCTGTCTCAAATAGAGGAGAAACATTTTGTTTATCAAAGATTTGGGATATTGAATTACCTATTAATTATTCCACTGTACTATCTCTAATGAAACTATTAGAAATTTACACATGGTAGCATTCTGTTTCTCGGAATAAAATTTCTACTAGTTATTATTTTACCCCTTATGTTTGTGGTTTTATAGAGTCTGTGTTAAGGAAATTTTTTTTACTTTCAAGAGATTTTTTGTAATATATAACAAGCATACAAGTTAAATAATAAAAATTATGGTTTGGGATAAATATTTAAATAAATACTGCACCATGACAGAACTCACGTTAAATGCTTAATAATTCCATTGTGTGGTATCCCTCAGAGATGTTACTGATCCTGTTTTTCAGCTGAACAGACCACTCCCATGGTCTGATAACCATTTGGAGCACATTTTCATTCATTGCCTTTCTTGCAAATAATATATAAACTTTACTTTTATAAGGGATCAGTAGCAACTAATCCGTTTCTGCAAATTGGTAAATTTAAACTTCTAGTGGGCATGTATCAAGTGAATTTTACATAGTCATTGTACATTTTCATAACTAAGAATTTAATAAAACCTAAAATCTTTTTTATTAAATGAGCTTATATCTAAACAAATAAGCCCATGTCAACCAGGTATTTAACAAACACTTTGATGTTGATAAAATCAAACACTAACCAGATCATAAAAGATTTCAGTTACTCAGTTAATTCATTGAGCTTCTATTGTACACACTGCACTGGGAGCCCTTTGCTTGCTTTAGATGTTAGAAATGTGTATTGTGTTATATAGGTTATATATATTATATAATGCATATGTATAACATCTGTATTACACATGTAAATTATTATACATATGTACGTGTATATATTTTATAATAGAATGCATAGTATAACATATACTGTACCTGTGTACGGGTATATAATTTTATAGCATCACGCATATTATATTAACAAAGACATATGTAAGATTAGACTCCCCACATCATATAATCCCCAAGGGGAACCTGGAGAGGAATAGCTGTAACTTTGGTTTGTGACCTTTATTTGTCAAAATATGGCAGCTGCTAGCACTGCCCATGTGGCAGGTCTCCACACATCCAGTCTGCACAGCCTTCAGTGTCCATGTATGTTGGGTCCTTGTGTCATGCTGCAGCAACACCACCACTGGTGTTCTTCTCTTGCCCTTGATGTTTGACTTAACTACGGTTCTAATAAAACAGCTCACGAAGCTGGTTTGTCATTTCTGGCAGACCTCAGTCTAATGCCCAGATAACAGTCTATGAATGACTACTGGCCCCTCAGCCTCCAGAGCCTTTTGACCGTGACCCATAGTAAGAAACACATTTGACATTGTGACCCAGAACACACCCACATATGTATCTGTAGACAGAGATGGAGACGAAAAGCAAAGGCTTTGTGAGACAGTGCTTACCCTCACTGTGCAGGGTGTCATCACGCTGCTGTTTCCTCTTCTCTTGTTCTCTATTTTATTTCATCAAAATAAGACTGGTCAGCACCCACTAAATTGGTTTCATAATCCAGTAATGGGTCACAACTTGCACTTTGACAAACTCCGTTTTAAAGATTCCATTAACCAGGCATTCTCAACATACCATTAGTTACGTTCTCAACTGAAATAACATGCTGTCATCCTTGGTATAATATTCTACTTCTTGGCATGTTGGTGCTTTATTTGTCAGAGAGTATTGAGTCCTCTACCAGCTCTCACAGTAGTCCTGATGTGACTCTTGGGTTGAATGTAAGGTTTCGAAGCCAGAGACAGTGCATGACCTTGTACATCGTAATGTTTCCGTACTCCTTAAAGCAGCATTTGTTGAGTACTGGGCACTAAGCCTAGCACTGTGCCACAAGATGAGAGTAAAACTAATTCCTTGCCCTGTGGCAGTTAAGTGTAAGGGGGGAGATAGAAAATGGATAGATAATATATCATGATATGTCAAGAGGCAGCCAGAACTCAGGATGACAGAAAGGATGATATAGACTGTTAGCAGAGGGAGTAAGGAGTGGCTAGCCAAAACAGTCTTTCATAAAACGGGAAGGAAGTGAGCTGGTGAACCACCATGACATTTCTTCTTTTCTCCACTTACATAATTCCTACAACCCTTCTGCCCCAGTTCTCCTCCACTGTGAAGCCTTCCCTGACTGTATCTATCGTTGGGCATTTCTAGGTCTCAGCTTCAGTGTCACCAGCCCAGAGTCCTGCCCCACTCCCCCATGATCACAGATACGTCTTCCTTGTTTCTCTCTTGCAGCAGAGAAATAGCATTTCCTATTTTGCAATTATATTTCTGTTTATTATATAATGCCAATCTCCCCTGCATACGCCCTCAACAATATCTCAATGCCTGGAGTAGAGTGGGGCCTTCAGTAAATATTTGATGAGTGAATTAATGAACAAATTCATGAATGACTACTCTCCTAAATTCATGTGCTCTTCCACTGGCCATTCAACCTGACTATTCAACCTTTGGCTATTGAATCTAGTGGCATCTTGTGGCTGAATATATTAAAATTTTAAAAGTATTTCACATTATCTTTTTAAACCAATCTTCGTGTTCTCCACAGAACTTTGCAGAACGCCTTACATGTACCTGGCCCTCCAGGAAAATTCATTATTAAATGAATTGATTAACTGTTGGCGCTCATAGTCTTTTGATACAAAATATTTCTGAAAGAGCCCAAACCATACTTTAACATAGGTATGGTAAAGGATGCCAATGTAAATGACACCCCAGTGATCCTTGCTGTGTGTTGTACATGTAAATGCTCCAGGATCGCAGCACTCAGCCCAACACCAGTTATGCGGAAGGGTGCAGCCCTTAAAACCCACGTGCCCACTTTTGAACACTCAAACCGATGTAATCAAACCTGGATTACAAATGGTGTTCCATTTTTCATATAGTATTAATAATTTATCTTTTTCAAAATGAGTTTCTAAGATACCATTCCTTCATCATTACCATCATAAGATGTAGGAAACTTTTTACAAATGAGCCTTATCTTTTGAAAAAATGTTTTATTATGAAATGTTTCAAATAAACACAAAAGGAGAAAGAATAGAAAAATATATAACATATTGTCATAACTCAGATTCTGTAGTTATCCAGATTTAGTCATGTTTGATTTATTTATACCTTTTTTCTCTTTGTTAAAGTATTTTGAATCAAATACAGACATCATTTTATTGGACCCCATATAATCAGTATGTATTCTAGGAAATATGGATATTTTCTCACCTACTCACAATGCTATTATCATACCTAGCAAAATTGACCCTAATGTTTTTATATCATCTAATATCCCAGTCTTTATTCAAATTTCTTTTATTGTCATAAAAATGTCTTTTAACAATTGGTTTGCTTAAATCAGGATTCAAATAAGGTCCACGCATTACACTTAGTTATTGTGTCTCCTAAGTCTCCTTTAGTTATACTACCCATTTTTATCTCTTTCATAGAATTATAGAAATAATTGCAGTTTTCTTATACAATGAACCTAATTCTTTTGCTTCCCTATGGTGACATTTGACTTGTTCCTGTGTCCCCATTGTCTCTAGTGAATGCATAGCAATGCTAATGTTTTGAAAGCCTGATGACAATGGACCCAGGACAGTATACAGTTCCCTCCCTGCCATACTCCAAAGTCATTTCTGTTTTATTACTGTGAGACTGAAGTTTACTCCATCACTCCAAGGGGCACATAGCCAACAGTTTTTAGTGTGTCATACAAAAACTCTGACCAATATCCTGTCACAGGTAGGGAATTTTAAGAAAGCTTCTAGAGCCAATATTCTAAAAATACTTCTTTAACACCTTAATCATTATAACAGTTCACCAGGAAACAGATCTTTCAGGTTTTCTTTGGGGGCAAGGGTGATGTGATAGAATTTCAGATCCATTTGTATAATATGTAGGATCTTCCTCTCTGTTCTAACAGGCACCATCTCACTTTCCACCTTCATCCATCCTCTCATGGTAGGCGCAGTCATCTTTTAATCTGTGGTGTCCTTCCAAACAACCCTTTTTAAAATCCCATCCTACACAGCAACATCAGATCAACACTCTTCTTAGAAACCCTCTGGCTCCCAGTTGCCCTCCAAATAAATAAAGTCCACACTCATCAGCTTGCCATTCAAGACCTTAATTCTAATAATAAGAATAATTAGAAATCTACATATTATAGGACTTAAGAATTTATTAAGTTTTTTATATACATTCTTATTTAATTCTTTTGTCCAGTCAAATACTGTATTGTAGAATTGGATCAGTTCAGGTCAACACATATTAACTAAGTGCAGTGATTTAATGAATTGCGCCAGGCACTGTGCTAAGTGCTGAGAATAAAGACAAGACATAGTCCTATCCCTGAAAACTCCACAGTTCCTTAGTGAAGACCAAGTTTGAACACCTATGCTAAGATAGGGGTGTGCAGTAGGAAGGTGACAGAGGAGCCATCCGTTGATGGCTCCTTGCACTTACCATGCTGTTCCGTCTGCCCACGTTGCCCCTTTTTCATCTCTACCTGTTAGGATCCTGTGTGCCCCTTAAGACCTGAGTCAAATGCCACCTCTTCCACTGCCTATTCCATGGTCCCGAACAGAGACTACGCCTAGTACAGGGTTTGTAAAAGGCAGACTTTTGGCACATACTTCTTTTGTAAATGTTCACACAAGTCTTGAGTTTACAGGGATGAGTAAAGACAGGCTTCCTCATTGCCCACCTGCAGTTTGGGGAGTTTCCAGTCTTAAAATTTAAATGGAACCAGAGAAGGAGGTGTAAGTGGAAAGTTCAGGGATTATTGGTAAAGCTTTTCTCTGTAAAGAAGATAGATGACGGACTCACTAATTCATATAAGTTGAAGGGAAAGTGAGTGTTAATTATTTAGTGTCTAAATTATGGAAATTTTGAACATAGCATGTTTTCATGCATTTTCAGTGTATATTTTTATACAGACATAGAATACTGGAGCTAGAAAGGACAATCTGGCCTGGCTTCTTTAAGAATAAGGGTAAGGACACTGAAGCTCAGGTGGTGCGAGTTCCTTCACCAAGACCACGCAGAGCCACAGCCACACTAGAACTCTAACCTCTGACTCCCAGTTCAGTGCTCTTTCAACTATATTTTGCCTACAGAGTGTTAAATTCTTGGAGTTACTGTATCAGTTTTGCTATAGGGCAGTGGTCCCCAACCTTTTTGGCATCAGGGACCGGTTTCATGGGAGACAATTTTTCCATGGATGAGGGTGTGTGGGGGGATGGTTTTGGGATGATTCAAGCAGATTACATTTATCGTGCACTTTATTTCTATTATTATTACATTGTAATATATAATGAAATAATTATACAACTCACCATAATGCAGAATCAGTGGGAGGCCTGAGCTTGTTTTCTTGCAACTAGACGGTCCCATACAGGGGTGATGGGAGACAGTGACACCCAAAGTGTGTTTGTTGTTTATGTCCAGTCTACTCTGTAATCTCGTTTTGGGTGCTGTCACTGCAGAAAACCCTGCTTCACAAAGATAGGATGTCGGAAATGGAAGGAGGCTTTTCAGTGCTTTTGTGGCAATCTCAGGATATTCCGCCTTGACTTTAATCCAGAAGGTATGGAGATTTGAAGTTGTCTCAGACATACTTTTAAGGCCACCGTCATTTGCGATCTCAAGGAGTTGATCCTCTTCTAGCATGGACAAAATCGATTCATCTGGCTTATTAATAAATGGGTCATGGATCCATTCCTTCCCAGTTTGGGTGTCTTTTGTGGTAGGGAAGTAGTGCTCAAACTCTTTCGAAAGAGTTAGGTGATCATAAGATAGGTGATCATGCACCAGCTGGAAGAAAGAAGGCCCTGGCTCAGTCACTTTCAAAATCTCTGCTGATGTTTGAAACATGTTAAAAATCCCAGTGTTCACTTGTTGCCCATATAATTCCAGTTTGGCTTTGAATGCAGCCACTTTATCTGCCAACTTGAACACAGTTGTTGTTCTCCCCTGAAGTGACGGATTGAGTTCGTTGATCAGGTTGAATATGTCACACAGGTAAGCGAGTTTTTTGCCCGATTCTGTGTTACTGAAATGTGTTGTCACTGGTGACTTTTTCTAAAAGAAATCCCTGGAGCAACTCTCATAACTCAAAAACTCTAGCCAGTGATCTACCTTTAGAAAGCCACCTCACTTCTGCGTGTAAGAGAAGACGTGTGTGCTCTGCATCCACCTCCTCACAGAGCTGTGCAAAAAAGACATGAGTTGAGGGCATGTACTTGTTAATGTGGTTGATAATTTTAATCACATTTTGCAAAACATTGTTTAGTCCAGGTGACATTTTTTGCTGGCCAGCATTTCTCTATGGATGACACATTGTGTAGACTCACATTCAGAAGTGACCTCCTTGACCCCAGTAGTGACACCAGAAGCCGTCCAGTCATGGCAGCCACTCTGTCCATGCATATACCGACACAAATGATCAATTCAGTTTTCCTGATAGGTAATCCTTCAAAGACTTGAATAGTCCTGCAGCTGTGGTGTTGGTTGGCAACAAAAGTGCACATAACATATCCTTGTGTACATCCTCCTGAAAAATATATCGCACAAAAACAAGCATTGTTGCCTTGTCAATGTCAGTAAACTCATCAACCTGGAATGTGTACCACGATGACTCATTAATCCTAACAATTGTGCCTCAGTATCCTCTGTTATTTCATCCATTCTTTTAGTTATGGTGCTAGCAGAAAGAGGAACATGTGCCACCTTTTGAACTGCAGCCTCTCCTAAAAGTTTATGGCAAATGTCCTCAGCAGCAGGCAGGATCAACTCTTCATGAAAGTAAAGGGCTTCTTAGCTTTGGCAATGTGGTTAGCCACTAAGAATGATGCTCTCAGGGCAGACACATTTGATCGAGTGGTGGCCTCGGGTAATTGCTTCTGTTCTACATGTTCATGTATTTTTCTTTTGAAAAACTCCAAAGGCTTGTCTTTTAATGCATAGTGCTTGGTCTCCATGTGGCAAAGCAGTTTTGAAGGTTTCATGGCCTTGTTGGATAGCCAGTCACCACCTTATAAAAAGCAGGCTTGGAGAATATGAATCACCTGTGGCAATGAACCTGTAATTTAAGTAGGACTCTTGGTATTTTCTTTTAAACACAGCTTTCATTTTTTTCGCATTCTTTGAGTCTTCTTCTGTCTTATCATTGGATTTTTCCTCCTTTCCACAGAAGCTCTCCGGCAATATTTGTTTTTTGTTCATTTTTGCTAGGGTTAGCTTGTGCTTGTGGGCTTACCAAAACTGTGGCTGAGACAAGTGCAAAGTGCAGGAAAGAGGTGAACAGAAGTAGTAAATAAAATAAATAAAATAATGGGTGGGCTATGCATGGACTAAAATAAGTGTCAGATTCTGACTTAAATCCTGCCACCAGATGCAGCTGTGCAATTGAAGTACATCAACTCACTTGCCACTATAAAGCCTGCCACCAGATGCAGCTTAATTGTCATTTGCCACTCACTGATAGGGTTTTGATATAAGTCTGCAAGCAGTTGATTTATCATGGTCCCTATACAGTCAAACCTCTCTGCTAATGATAATCTGCATTTGCAGCCGCTCCCCAGCACTAGCATCACCTCCTCAGCTCCACCTCAGATCATCAGGCATCACATTCACATAAGGAATGTGCAACCTAGATCCCTCGCATGTGCATTTTACAGTAGGGTTCATACTCCTATGAGAATCTAATGCTGATGTGAGCGATGGGAGTGGCTGTAAATACAAATGAAGCTTGGCTTGTCTGCTGCTCACCTCCTGCTGTGCAGCCTGGTTCCTAACAGGCCCCAGACCAGTACCAGTCCAGGTTCAGGGGTTGGAAAGCACAGCTATAGGGAAATAGAACTGGAAACAATTTTGTTGACTGGATTAATTGGTCTCCTTTGCTTTCCTGTTTACTTACCTCAATGGTGTCAGAGTGTGGTCCCTGGCCAACAGCATTATCTGGGGACAGGTTAGAGATGCAAACTCTCCAGCTCCACTCCAGACCTGACACTGAATGGGGTGGGTGTGGGGGGGTCCAGCCTGCCAGGTGAATCTGAGCACCAGTGATTCACATTGTAAGTCAGCCAGTCAAGTCTCTTTTAAAGTTAGCATTAAAAAATTCAAGGCATTGTCCAAATGATCACAATGTGAATTCTTGGTTCAAATTAATGTGATCGTGCTGTATAAAATGAGGAAGTAGGGGAAGAAAATAGAAAGGAGAAGAAAATGTGACAAGAAGGAAGGAAAGAGGGCCAGGGAGGGGCACATGAATGAGAGCTGTTTGTGTTTCTCCTGGGGAGAAAAAGGGAGTTGAAATTCAGGATTATCCTGCCTCTAGCAGGTTATTCAATCTCCCTTTGGTGAGAAAGGACCTTGAAATGTCAATGTAACCTCATCTTCCTTTGCTCAGAGATCTTGGCAGACATTCTTTCAGGCTCTGGTGACAGTACCTACTTTGAAAATCAGGGGAAAGTCCATGTAATCACATCTTAGCAGATGACAGACATTCATAAAGGAAATCACTGAGGTGTTACTGTCATTTCTCTCAGATAAAATACTGAAAGGGAGAGGAAAAGAGAAAAGAGAACAGGGAGGATACTTGATGCAAACTCTCTCTTGATTGAATTGCTTCACTCTCTCCAAAGTATTCAGTCTTGGGGAGAATAAAGACAAAAACGGTTTTGAGAGGACATAGTTGCAGGTAAACAGAGAACTGTGTCTTCAAGTACATTTGTTCCTTATCAGAATTGCAGGCAATGAAAGGTTGTAGCATCAGTGTATCTAGGAAAGGATGGTCGCTGGACCTTTTCAAGGTACATCATTAATCGGATTTCATATATATTTATGGTTCTTTGGTTCTCAATTCCTATTTTTACTCCCAGGCTGTCTTGCAGCCCCTTGAATGGCTAAAAGGTACATTTTAGTTCAAGAGGGCAGACAACCTGGAGGTAGGGACCACCATGGCCTGAGGATGTATTCGCCTTTCTAGAAAATATCCAACTATACTAATCTGTAGGAAGCCTCATTCTCCAAATCAAGACTTTTTTTATATTTTATTTCATCATTCCTTAAAACCCTACAACTAATTTATGCCAGGGCCAAACCTGTGGATAACGGGACTTATTTCATTCAGTCTTCATCTAGGCAGCTGATTTGTTTTGAAAGACAGAGTGAGAATCTTGTGTGATACAACTACATCAACGAATGATGAATGTGTAAAAGAAAATAAGTATCTAAAAGAATGGAAAAACACATACCACATGTACTCACTATTAAATTGGAACTAACTGATGAGCACACATGTGCACAGAGGGAAGTAAACTCTGTAGAAATCAAGCAGGGAGGAGCGGGGAGGAAGGGATGGGTGAAAAAGTATATAAGGGGTACAATGAACACTTATAACCCATATGGTTGAGTCTCAACAAAATTAATACATGTAATCAAAAACATGTGTACTCCGTAATATTTTAAAATTTAAAAAAATAAAGTTAAGAAAGACATTTAAAAAAAGGAAATATCTCACTTCATGCATATTATATCTAGATCTTCATATGTAGTTTAAGGGCATAAACTTAGATATGTATAATTTTAAAGTAACACGAACTACTTATTTAATATAAAGAATATTCCTCAGCTTCCACATGAAAAAAAAAGAAAATGTGGTATAGACATACAATGGAATATTTTTCCACCTTAAAGAAGAAGGAAATTTTATAATATACAACAACATAAGTGCACCCTGAAGACATCATGCTAAGTGAAATAAACCAATCACAGAAGGACAAATATTGCATGATTTCACTTATATGAAATATATGGAATAAGCAGATTCATAAAATCCAAGAGCAAAATGGCATTGCCAGTGGCTGCAGGGAGGAGGAAATGGTGAATTGCTGATCAGCAGGCATAAAGTTTCAGTTAAGCAAGATGAATAAGTTTTAGGGATCTGCTATACAATATTGTGCCTATAGTTAACAATAATGTATTGTACACTTAAAAATTTGTTAACAGAGTAGATCTCATGTTAAGTGTTCTTACCACAATAAGATAAAAATTGTTTTCAATACATAAAAAATAGGCAAGGTGATATGGGAGGCTCACAGATATGTTGTCAAACAGACACGGGTTCAGATCCTGAGTTGACCACACTGTGACCTTAGATGAGTCACTTAACCTCTCTGAACCTCATAGTCTTGTCTGTAAAAGGAAGATTGTTTGGCCTTCTAGGATTATTTTAAGGATTAAACATACTAATTACTCTAGAGATGTCTTGTGGACCCTAAAATTGAAGGCATATAATGTGAGAACTGTAGGAGACCTAAATAATGTAAAAGAAAGAAGGAATGTGTGTAATCCATAAAAATGGAAGGCGTATTTCATATTATCAGAATTTTATGGAAATTAAGTACAAATCAATTAAGCATGGTTTTGGATATTTTTTTCCAAGACAAAACTTGTTTTGGGGTATATTTTTTTTACCTGACATTCTTTTCTTGATATACTTTAAAATATATAAAATTATTTAAGAATCATTCATCACTTTGTTAAGCAATCATTTTCTGTTGCTCAAATTAATTGTTTCTCTTACTCCAACATTTTCCATTTTTTAATGGTATTCTTCAGAGGAAAATAATTCTTCCTATCATGTTTGAAGGGCTTTTGTTTTTCTTTTTTAATCCTACTTTACTTTGCACAACTTCCAGAGTTTCTGGTCATTTTGAGTATTTGCAGTACCTTTGTACATGCTATTTCTTAAGCACCCTCATAAATGCATTAGTGGGCAATTTATTATTGTTCTATACACAGTGTGACACATTCTTACAGAAGCTGCGTCATCCTCGGTTTGTTATGTTTTATGAAATGTTCCTGTAATGCCAGTAAACTAAGAAAGTCTTACGGGAAAAGAAGGATTTAGGGGGAAAATCGTGGTCCTGAAGAAAGATCCCAGCTCTCGATAACTAACAGGGTTCACCTTCAGAACTTGAAAAATGAATGAGATATTGAGAACTAGCAGAAAGGATAATTTATATTCAACAAAGAAATGTCATAAATTTGCTTCTTTGTTGAAAGGTAAGATTACATAGATCTCTATAAAGTAAGTTTGCTTAATCGGACCCCATTTCTGGGGTGAGTGTCTACTTCGAATGGTTGGTTACCATATATAATCTCAGGGACACTTTAGAAAAAAAGGAAACCATTTTTTATTTCAAATGCTAGGGGTCAGATTTCAGTAATGTGAGCATCAGAAAAAATATTGAGTGTTTTGAAAAACTGGCTGTGTGCTTGTCTGTCTTTGCAAGATGATGAAAAAGCAGGCAAAAGTCTCTCTTTCCCAAGGAAGATTGTACTTTGGAAAGAAGGTAGGGAAGCCATGTGCCCTTGGGCATTTTGATTTATGCCCTTCACAGATTGGTGAAAATTCTCATCTCCACCCAAACTGACACACAGATATGTATGGGACAGTCCAAAGGACAGATCGGAAAGCAGATCTTGACCCAGCCACATGTGTCTGAATTCTCTTAGACACCAAGAATACACTCAGCTTTCCTTCCTCCCTGAAGCAGCTCCAAACTGTAGCATCTGAACGTCTTTGGGAAGATACAGAAGAGCAGGTTAATAAGAGCCACTTATTCTGTTTAATTTTTCCTTTTTCTTTTAGAACTTAATTGCATTCTGACATAGTGTGTGTGTGTGTGTGCGCGCGCGCACGTGCACACATGCACACGTGTGCACATGAAAACTGCTGATTATGTTATCCTGCTTCAATATAATGTAAGCTCCATCATGGCAGGAACCATGGGCTCTGTTTGCCTCTATCTTCCCAGTGCTTAGAACAGTGCCTGAAATCTATGAACTTATTAAATAAATAATGGTTGAAATGAATGAATGAATGAACAATAGCTTCTAATGAGAGATGGTATTACTTCTCTGAAAATCTGATCAAGAAAACCAATTGCTTTCTTGCAACATCTACTGCCACTGTTAGCCTTTGGGGCTCTTATATAAGTAAACTCATTTTATTTTTCTCTTGTATCATAATAAAAATGTAGCTGAACTATGAGCTGTGGAGGTGTTCTTATTGGTGCTATAGTTAGGAAGTTAGTCATTCCTGGAAATGTTAGTAACTTAGGGAAAGTGTACTGAAGACCTAAGCCAGCTAAGAGCAGCCAGCCTAAACATTAAGTTATTAGTCAATGAAATTGTCAGGGAGAAATAGAGTCATGTTCAAAAGATCATCACTTTGGTCATAGATAAATCTAATGAAGAGAAAATGAATGGACTGCAAGTGTAAAACATAGTTTAAGGCATGGACCTTGCTTGATATAAAACATAGACACCCGGTGAAAGAGGGAAAACATCTCCTGAAACTGTCCAGCAAAACCAATTAGGAACAGAATTTAGAATAAGAATAATCACAGAACATCTACAAAATCCATTTAAGACAAAAGAAGGCAATGGAGAAAAATTAGGCCATATTTAATCCAAGATTAAAATGTCAATGAGAAAATATAAAGTGAAGACAAATTTCAAAAGGATTCAATAATTAAAAACCTGATTAATATGTGAAAGTAACAGTCTTCCTCTCCACTCCTCCTCAGCCCCCACCCCAGGAGCACTGGTTTGAATGACTTTTTAGAGAAATTGGGCTATTAGGTGAAAAGAGAAAGACAGGAGGAAGAATGAAAGGAGAATTAAGGCAGATGGAGTTGGAGCTAAAAAATTCATCACATGGATGCCACTGAATTGTACACTTAAAAATGGATAAGATGGTAAACTATGTGTACTTTTCCACAATTAAACATAAATAAAAAATATTGTTTAAAAATTATCATATGCCAGAGAATTAAATGGGAAAAAATTTTAATACAACATATTAAAATTTGTTGCTTCAAGACAAATATTTGGATGGCAAAGATGAGATAAAGTTGACCTGTCAGGACCCTTTTATCATGG
Organism: Microcebus murinus; assembly: GCF_040939455.1. NCBI lineage: Eukaryota > Metazoa > Chordata > Mammalia > Primates > Cheirogaleidae > Microcebus > Microcebus murinus. The sequence goes on along the minus strand of NC_134116.1, from coordinate 72,929,029 downwards.
GGGATCTGTATTTCCAGATATCTGGTGTTGAGAGAAAGCTGATCTTGGGGGCAGCTGGGTGGCGCTGGAAGGCAGAGCTCAGGTGGAAGAGGGGTCGTTGACCTGGCCCCTGAAGGGGCAGGTGGATTTGCTTGAGAGGCTGAGAGCAAGGAGAACACCCCAGGTGGAGAGGAATAGATTCAAACAGTCCCTGCCTGCATTTGCAAAACTGGAAAAGGGAGGGCCTCAGTGTGGCTATTACTACATCCACATTTTGTTTTGTTTTTTCAATCAAAAATAAATTTCAGTTAAAAATTAGACCTATGAAGAAATAGATTTAATTCCTCAGAGCTAAATTCTTAGAGGCAGTGAGTTTCTCCCTTTTATACACCAAAAGGATTTTTAGTTTTCTCTTTTTGACACAGAAACCTCTTAGAAATTTATATCACTCTTTTTCCCACCTCACTTTTACCTTTCTTTGTGAATCAAGCTCATCATTGTGCACATCAATTGTGACAACATGCTGGATGGAGTGATCAAAGCCCCCAAGCCTGTGAGACAGTTGGATTCAGGCAACTGCATGTTTAAGTTCTAGAACCTTTCTAAATTATGCCACCTTTTCTGCTTTTTTTGCTGCTAGTGTTTCTACCCACAGAAGTTACACCCTTCCTTTATAAGTTTCTGTTTCCAGACTATTGTGAACTTAGAATCTGTACACATAGGCTTAATTAGGTATAAATTTAAGACAAGCAAGTGCTGAGGGAGGATCTGATGATTTTTTGTCTAATGATAATTTATGTTCTAATGTTTAGACTAGTGTAGACTTTATGACTCAATTTGGACTACCAGGGAACATGAATTTCCTAGTCTCAGCTGTATTGTCATCAAATAACTGAGGTCCTGAAGAGTGCCATGTCATGATGTTTCCTTTTGAAAATTATCCTGACAAATGGCTAGGGATTTGTTATATATTAATTGTGGTAGGATGAAGAGGTCCACTTGGGATGAACCCAGTTCAAGGACATTTACCCCATTAGCTTTCATGCATCTCCATCTGCCCAGGCGTTTGAAACTTAGAATGATGAGCGATGACCCCTTGAATCATTTTCTGCTCTGGCACAGGGCTTGGCTGGGCTAGGATAGTTCCAGCTCACTAAGGCTATTCACACAGACTTTTGTACTCACAAAGATGTCCGGCTTTGAAGTGCAGGTAAATAATATTTCTTACAATAGCAGTGAATTGGCACATTAGCCTTTTAAATGGGAGGGGTATTTGTCTGAGAGGTATTCGGGTATCTGGATTTCGGCTATCTGATTCAAAATGCATCTTTGCAGGAGGACTGTTGGAGGTCACTCTTAGGAAAGGGCTCTCACTGTAAATACGACGACTTTTAGGCCCCAGAGTCATGCAATTATGGATCTTGTCTTGCAATTAGTGTACATATTACATCAACCCAATTATTGCTGTCATCCAGAAATGAATTAAATCCTGTGGAAAACCAAAGGTAATAAAAAGTTGCACTCAAAATAGACATTTTAGGTTTATAGTCCAGTCTACAGTTCTGTGGCATGATGCCCTTGTACATTAGGAAGCTATCTTGAAATATGATGTCCCTCTTTAAGTTGGAGTTCGGGAGGTGTCCTATTTCTGCAAGGTACCTGCATTGACAGAGTAGGAGGTGACGCAAAGGAGTGGTCAGGACTTTATTTCCATCACTTGATTTTGAATGTGCCCCTTTAGAATAAATAGTACCTTTTAGTAAGCTGTTTGCAGTACCGTTTAATAACAGACTCTTCCATTGCAACTGTGGCACCCTGTTCTTTAAAAACTCTGACATACTGACTCTGGTCACATAGCTCCCACCCCACGAATCACTTTAGGACCTACATAAATCAAGTCAGATGCCATTTTTAGTTAGTAACTTAAGGAGATTGATTAACTGTTATCTGTGCAGTAAACTCTATGTTACATCTGGGAGGCTACATTCTTATTAGGGAACTTTTAGGGGATCTAGCTAGAAGAGTATGTGGTTCAATAACAGGGCCAACCCTAAGCAAAACCTCGTCTCCAAATGATAATTACTTCACTTGGCAGCTCTCTTTTGTGTCTTTCTTAGGTAATTTAGGATGCACAGGATAAAGCAAAACACCAAACAATTTGGGCTAAATGTTTAATTCTTGTTATGCAAACTATTCAGTGAGGATTGACCTAGTGGAGGTACTGTGTTTCCCCGAAAATAAGACCTACCCATAAAATAAGCCCTAACAGGATTTCTAAGCATTTGCACACAATATAAGCCCTACCCCCAAAATAAGACCTAGTGATGGGCATAGCTACTCAGCGTATCTGCACAATCCATGCATTTCATCGTGGAGTGGTAAAGAAGACGAGCAGCCCTTTTCATCTGCCCCATGAGAGCTCTATTGCTCAACATGAGACATTGGGGCCAATGGTTCTAAAGGAAATAGAGTTGCAAAATTCAGGATGGAATTCAGGGTTTGGAGAGTTATGATGATGTTCCAGAAGAAGATTACTTAACTATATTTGAATAAATGTAGATTGTTGTACTGTACTTAAAAAAATAACACATCCCCTGAAAATAAACCCTAGGGTGTCTTCTTGAGGAAAAATAAATATAAGACCCTGTCTTATTTTCGGGGAAACACAGTAGGTGTTGTGCAAACAGGAGACCAGAAGTGGCTCTGAAGAAAGAGGAGAAATAGATGGGCAGAGAAGAGTGGAAAGGAGCCACAGAAGAGAAAGGAGGACTAAACAAGCGTAGTGTGCTGTTGGGACAGTTGGAGCATAAAGAGGACTTGGGCACAGGGTGGAGGAAGACTGCTGAAGGCTGATGTGCTGGGGCTTGATAATGGTGATCAAGAGGTGCTGACAATTTTGAGCAGAAAAGTGTTATGATTGAAGCCATGCAAGAAAAAGATTAGTTTGGTATGTAAAGCAGATGAAATAAAGTCTGCAAGGAGGCTGTTGTATTAATCTAGCCATAGATTTCCAAGGGCCTGGACTAGGACATGGCTGATGGAAATGGAGAGGAAACAAGATGATATGCAACACATTTCATTTTATTTGTATGACTTGAGAGGCCGTATTCTTACACTTTAGTGGTGGTTAAGACCTGGGTAGACCTGTCCGATGTAAGGGACCCCTCAACTGTATGTCAGGTTCAGTGAATTACAGAGGAAGGGGTAGGAAGATGAGGGCAAATCATTAACATAACGTTGGAGACATGTTTATAGTTCAATAGAATAAATAAAATGTTTGTATGGCTTCCTCAGAATTTGGGATAGAAGGTAAGAGAAGCCTTATATTTATTTGTAGTTACAAGAAGAACATTCAGCTTTCATGGAGAACTTTGTTCCCCCTTTCTTATCAAAGACACCCCCATTCCCTTAATATCCAAATGAGAAATCCACTTTTTTTCATGATTCTTTCCTTTAATCTCTGTAGCCAATCATCCAAAACTATATACTTCCATTTTACTATATACTTTCCATATACTTCCTTTTCTCAGCATTCGTGATGCCTCTATCCTAGGCCCACTTGATCTTACATTTCCTTCATTGGATATTAATAACTGACCATCTTATAAGTACCTAGGTGCAGGGGGATGGTGCATGCTAGAATTTAACCTGTCATGTATCATAAAAAGTAGAGAAACATGAAACTTCATTTGTGAATTTTAAAACATTTTTTCCAGTAACTATGTAATTAATACAGTTGTCTGATTGTTGCATTCTGAATGGAAGCCATTCCCTGGGAGCACTGATAGCTGCCTCCATTCAAGATCTAGTCCAAATAAGGAATTTACATTATTGTATAAAGGAGGAAAAGGGGCATCCCAGCTTGAACCAAAGGGCCAGTGAGGGTGAAACCCACACCTCAGGCGGCATAAACAGGGCACTGCCTGAGAGTTTTATCTTTCAAGTGATGCAACACTCTTTGGAGCAAGAGCCAGGTGGGCTTCTGAAAATTCATTCTTAGAGACTTCTAGAAGGGATGACCCCAGAATCTTTTTCATCATTAGAATGAAGCACAAAAGACAGAGAGCTCCTGGCCATTAAGAAAACTTGGACAAGGGATCACTTTTTTTCCATGTACATTTTCTACCCCTTTTCTAAACAGGACCACCATTTCCCTAGAATATAAGAAAGAAGTAGGCGGGTATATACATACATAATGAGTGAGATGTGCACCATCTGGGGGATGGTCATGCTGGAAACTTAGACTTGTGGGGGGAGGGGGAAAGGGCACTTATTGAAACCTTAAAATCTGTACCCCCATAATATGCCAAAAAAAATCAAAAAAAAAAAGCAGCCAAAAACACCTTAAATTTTGTAAGATTTATCGCTGTATTATGAGCTTGTTTTAGGTAAATATAATTTAACTAAAGCAATGTGGTGACCAAAAGAATTTTGAGATGATCAAATATGGCATCACACAAACAAATGTAATCAAAATAATTAAATTCTGACACCATTTCTAAAGAATAAGGCCAGCTTATATTAAGTGCAACATCCTTGATACGATTCATATCCTGACATTTGTGGTTTAACCCAGCCCATGTGAATATGTCTGACATTATTTTCAGCCAGTAAGAATGTCCGTCCTGTTTTTTCAGCGTCTCCAGTTGGCAACGGTTATATCAAACCTCCAGTTCCACCTGCTTCTGGCACGCACAGGGAGAAAGGTCCGCCAACCATGTTACCCATCAACGTGGACCCAGACAGCAAACCAGGAGAATATGTCCTCAAGAGTTTATTTGTCAACTTTACCACTCAGGCTGAGCGCAAGATTCGCATCATTATGGCAGAACCCCTGGTAAGTACGTGCCTTGAAACACCGCTTGCCTCCTTTTAAATTCACCTTTGGCTGAATATACTAGTCTTTACTGTTCTAACAAAGGATAGATTGCTTTCTCCCTAATTTATAAAGGCTTTTAAAAAAAAAATCATAGGTAATTTTTGAAAGATAATAATTAGGTTTCCTGATTTAAGGAAAAAAATTTGAGTGTCAAGGACTTTAAAACAATCTTCAGCAAATACGACTCAGTAGCATTTCAGTGCTGCATTGAGGACTAATAAGCATAATTTAACAAGAAGTATTAATCATAGAAAATTGTGTTCAGAGTCTCTGTTATATACGTACATGTAATATATGCGTAAAATATATATACACTTCAGGCAAAATCTTTTGTCCAGTTTGTAAAGTAAATAAGAAAAAATTATCCTTGTTCAAGTGGCTTGTCTAGACTTTCAGTTTGAGAACATATGGTCTGGGTACTATATTGTTAGGGGAAGTGTGCTGGTGAGTTGTTTAGAAACTCCAGTTAGATTTCTGAAAATTGGAAGACAGGAAATTTTTGACTCACTTACCTTTAGATCTCTCATTAGATAGATGATGCCCTTGGACGTCAGTGTCTTTCTTTGCAGATGCTTCTGCTAGAACAAAGGCAGGCAGGCGTGTGTCCGCCTTATGTTAATTGCTCTAGCAGGGCTCTAAAGAATGCTGAATCTCTTAAGAGACAGTCAGGAAGGAAGACAGTGCAATTGGCAGATTCAGATTACTTGTTTTCTGACCTTGGCAGAGGGCACACAATAAGAGAAAAGGAAAGGAATTCAGAGTGACGCAGCTGTTTCTATGAAGCACAGCTTTGTGCCTTCTGTGAGGTTACTGGGGCAATAAGAAGATAATCAGAAGTTTGCTTTGCAGACTCATAACTTAAAATAATTAAGTGCAATATCACTGAGTCCACAAGTCTCTGAAAATCTGTTATATGATGTAGCACATGATCTGTTAAAAATGACCTTTATAAGAATCACAACTTCAGGTATGAGAATCAAAATTCAAGAATGTCTAAATGTATTTACCTGAAAGTTACAAACTTTGCACTTTATAGTTTTTGTTAGATCAATTTTATGCATTCTATTCATAAAATTCTTTTCACATATTGAATTTCTATAGTTATGGAAAATGTTTCTTGTTTCTACAGTTTAAATCATTCAAATTTATTCTTAGTACTATACTTTTTTCCCATTCATTCATGTTTTTGTTTCTCCTACTCTTACTATTTTTTTTTTTTTTTTTTTTTTTTTTTGAGACAGAGTCTCGCTTTGTTGTCCAGGCTAGAGTGAGTGCCGTGGCATCAGCCTAGCTCACAGCAACCTCAAACTCCTGGGCTCGAGCGATCCTTCTGCCTCAGCCTCCCGAGTAGCTGGGACTACAGGCATGAGCCACCATGCCCGGCTAATTTTTTATATATATATCAGTTGGCCAATTAATTTCTTTCTATTTATAGTAGAGACGGGGTCTCGCTCTTGCTCAGGCTGGTTTTGAACTCCTGACCTTGAGCAATCCGCCCGCCTCGGCCTCCCAAGAGCTAGGATTACAGGCGTGAGCCACCGCGCCCGGCTCTACTCTTACTATTAATAAGAGCCGATATTTATGATATACTCACTGTGTGCCAGCCACTGTGCTTAACTTATTATGTCCTGTAATCGTCACAGCGACCTTAGGTAGGTAGTGTTGATATCACATTTACAGATGGGGAAAGTTGGCACAGAGAGGGTTAAATAATTGCCCAAGGTCACACAGTGTTGATTTAAACTCAAGCTGGGTGTCTTTAGAGTCCACCTCTGCACCCTTACACTTTACTGCTGGTCTTCGCATGGCCTTCTTCATGTTAAGAGACCATCATAGACACCATTGCTAACTTCTTAAACTGACACAGGGCTTCCCTGTAACTTGAGTCACCCAAGCCAAGCACCCAAATTCCCATTGCCCAGAACAGGGCTCATCCCTGGAACTTGTGTCTCCTTGGTAGAGGGAGTCTTCGGCTCGAGGACATAAGGGAGTTTAAGGAGACAGTGGTAAGGCACAAGGAAGATTCATTTCACCCCCATAGCACAAGAAAAGTGCACCAATGGCCGATCAAGGCTCTCTGAAATTGTGTATCCTAGTAAATTTTCCTGAGCAACTGGGAAGTTGTACAAAAGTTGAAAGAGATGCTTAGAATGCTAGGTCCTGACACCTTTTGAGCCATCCATGTTTTCAAAATAAGAGTTTACTGTTAAGAATTTATAAAGTAAAATAGTTTGGGTTTAACTTTTTTCATCTTTATTCAGCTTGGAATTTGTTTGCTTAGAGTTTGTTTTTTCTTCTTGGAGTAAGCAGTAGGTCTGAAAAATTCACATATGCCACAGCCTTCTTTTAATTAGAGGTAGACATTTTTGTTCCATTCTATGACACAACTAAAATGTCCTGAACAAGAAAAACTGAAAAGAAGAAATGTAAGTTCTCATCATCAGCAAACCTTTCTTGTGTACGCAGATCTAGGGATTCTGCTGGGTGCTGATAGCCGAGTAGACACACTTCATGTTTTTAGCTGAAGAGATATATCCAATCAATTTTTAGTATAGTTATTCTTTATAAAAGAGACTTTCATTTCCCTTGTATTTTTTGGCAGAGATATAAGCTTCTGTGTCATATCCTTTTCTTGCCTGCTGAAAAATGCTTAGTAATTGTCTATCCTCATATTTGCTTACTTATGGGAGGATAAATGTGACTGAATTCTGTGGTTTGTCACCCGATTCTAAGAGTGTAAATGTGCATTTGGCATTTTGTCCTATAGCCATAAAGAAGAGGTATTTTTTTTATGCATGTAGAGTACACTTAAGGTGAATTGTAATAAATGTCCCCTACTATTTCTCTTGCTAAGTTAGCTTCTTTTGGAAAGACACTGAATCCTTTAAAATGCTGAACTTATGTGGGTTTATCAAATCACAAAATTGTATTCTATTAGCCTTACTATAACTAAAGTGTGAAGGTGGCAAAGGTAATTTTCAAAAATTTGGATATATCGATTCACTCTTTAGAGGACTACTAAGGAATCTGTATTTTGGGGGGTTATTTTTAAAGGATTGACTCTTGCAGAAGTCCATGACTATTAGACAAATTGTGTGCAATAAGTTATGTACAACATTAAAGTAAATTTAAGATTTTATTTATGTCTTTCCAATATCCAAATAGCTAACATTAAAGGAAAAAAAAGGACAGGAAATAAAAATATTCTACCAAAATAAAATTTTAGATTTTTTTGTTTGTAAACATATTAAACTTGTTGCTTTTTGCACCCAAAAGATACTCAGGTCATATACCTAAATATTTATGGATAAGTCAATTTTATTCTATTTTTATCACTTCATGAGGACATTTAATAGCAGTTGTTCTTGTCTAGTCTCATTATTTCACCTTTCCCAAGGAAAGTGTTCTAAAAGAGCTAAATGGGGTCACCTATGTCTTTTTTATATTTTTATTTCAAAACATAAAATGTACACACAGAAAATAATATAGTAGATACAATTCCTTCTTGCATCTTACTCCTTTCCCTTTCCTTTAAATTTTCTTTTTCCCAAAGAACATCTTTTTTAGTTCTTTAAGTAAGAGCCAGTGGGTGGTGAATCACTCAATCTTGTGCATCCCAGTGTCTTTATTTCTGCCTCATTCATCAGTGATGGTTCAGCGGGGAATAGAATTCTAGGTTGACATTCATTCTCCCTTTGAACATTTGAAACTTCATTTCACAGTGTTACCTCTATCATTGCTGTTGAAAAGTCTGTGGTTGACTTGTTGTTTCTTTGTGGATTATTTACTTTTTTCCTAGTTTTGCTTTTACGGTTTTTTTCTTTGTCTTTGATGTTCAGCAGTTTCACTATATGGTGTTTGAATGGGGATTTATTTTTATTTTCCTGTTTGAGACTCTTGTGCTTCTTGATTTGAAGGTTTATATCTTTCAGCAATTCTGGAAAATTCTTAACTATTAAATATGTGAATATTGCCATTTTCCACTTTTCCTTTTCTCTTTTTTGGGGGCACCCCTATTGATATATATTGTACCTACTCATGTAATATTGCATATCTTTTGACCCTTCTTTTATTATTCTACCTCTTTGTCTCTTTCTACTACATTCTGAGTAATTTTTTTTCAGATCTATCTTCCAATTAATTAATGCTCTCTTAGGTTATGTATAAATCTGTTATTTTACCCACCCATTGAGGAATTTTAATTTTGATGACTATATATTTCATTCCTATCACTGCTGTTTGGTTTTCTTTAAAAATCTATTTAAAGTTTTATTTTCAAGGTATTTTGCTCCTTTCTTAAGATTACAACTTTTCTTTTATGACTTCTGTCACCTTAAACATGTCTTTAGGTTATTGTTTTTATTATGTCAATATTTGGGAGCCTGTACTTCTGTTTGTTCTGACTGCCAATTCTTGCCTATGGTGGATTGCTTTCTATGTATTTTGAAAGTGTTCACTGTGAATTCTTTAACTGAGCTTGTTTTTCTGTGAGTCTTCCTTATATTCATGGTTGTAGGAGTGTTTGTTCAGCAGGGTTTTGCTTTTGCTCCTTTCTGTTGTTCCAGAGTTTATCACTGTCTGAGGCCAAATATTCTGTTACTTTCTTGGCTTGGAAATTCCTGCACCTGGCAGGTGATATACATATAAATCCCAAACTCATGTATGAGTTCCAAATTCTTGGGAGTGATTTTTTTTCTTGTTGTTTTACCTGGAACCCAAGCAGAGACCACTGGAATATCTTTTCATCTTCTTGAACCAGTGGATAGATTTTCCCTAGTTCATTGTTTAGGACCATACTTTATGTAAACTGTCTTATTTACAGTGTCCCACTTCTCAAGGCTCACATCTTTGTGTCCTGTCCCCACGTGGACAAAAACAAAAGCCTCTAGGATAAAGAGAGTGGCTGTCCTCCCCCTGGGCAGCCACTATGCTGCCTCCCTCCCTCCTGCTTTTCCTCTTTCTTTGCCTTTCTTGTGAACTCATTTCTGCACTTTTTTAAAAAGTTATATTCCATTCGGCATTTCCAAGCATCATATTCTGGGTTATCTTAACCCATCATCCTGCCTAAATCCTCTGTAGAATTCTTGGTTTGCTTCTCATGCAGTTAAAGCCAGGGTGGGCCTTTGTGCCATGACACTCATGTGCGGGCAGACGTTCCCAGGGCAAGGTGGGAACTTGTCACCAATTCTCCTTCCTCTGATCCCATCTATGAATTTTCTTTAAACACAATCCTGACCCTTACATTTATTGCTGAAAACCTTCATTTCATACCCGTTCACTCCTTGATTTGGCCAAAACTTATCTTACTTCCACTGTGGACCTTTATGAACCCAGCTTTTTTGTCTACTGTGATGCATTTTCACATGCTGACTCCTCTCCCTGGAATGCTACTCAGCTCCTCATGCTGCCCATCTTTTAAGGCCCAACCTAAATACTTCATCATCTGAAAAGGTTTACTTGATTTCTTCCCTGCTGTCTGCACACAACCATGCATGTATAGACACACACTCATACATACCTGTAAATCTCTGCTTTTATCTGGACCACCATATCATTCTCTCATGCAAACCATTCTGCCCTTGTTGAATTAGAGTAGTTATAATAGACTAAACTACAAAACATCAGAATATATTATAGGTTTTAAGGATCAATGTTTTATGAAACTTTCAGTTGTGTATGTGCATACCAAGCTATGATGTAAAATGTATTTTTTATGATGAGGGAGCAGAAATTTTTTTAAGTTGAAGAAGCACCATATTAGCCTGTAAGTTCCTTGAAGTCTGTGTCTGTTCCTGATGCATCTTTTCACACATACACACACAGGCACATATCCCATAGTCCCATGCTTAGGACAGTGCTTTACGTATTAGAGTGAATATTTTTTGAATGCATGAATGAGTGAATGTATAAAAGAATGAATAAATGAAGCAATAATACACTAGCTTGAACAGAATGTTTTTGTTGGAACCTGTGTGTTTCCAAAGGTCATGCTGCCAACCTCTAAACTGATAATAATGGATTTTGTTCTGTCCTTGCATGCGGGCTGATGAATGCCCTACAATGTGCTGAGTGCAAGAGACATTGATTCTCAGCCTCTTGCCTTGGGGCATCTGAGGATACCTCATTGTTCATTGATATGGTCACCTACTCCCAGCCCCACCCCAGCAATAGGTGGAACGCCAGGCTGGCTCTCAGCAGTCAGACATAGTCTCAGAATATACACTCTCATTATCTATGAGTTGATCCATTTATATAGCAACTGTCACTATAGTCGCAGGCAATTACCTTCTCAATAAATTCTTTTCCAAAAACAAGACTCTCCAGTTTTTCAAAATTTAAGAGCTCCTATCAATTTTGACTTTATAAATTGAATGGCCAAGAAGAGATAAAATTACAAACAAAACAACTTTTCATTCAGACTGATCTGGACTTGACTCCTGATCCCACTTTTATAGTGTAGTGTGACCTTGGGCCAGCCAGTCAGCCTCCTTTTTTTCTTATTTGCAAAATGAGTGTAACAGTACCTAGTTCATAGAGTGGTTGAGAGGGTTAGAGGTAATGTATGAAGCACCTGATACAATCCTGAGCACATACGAGGTGCTATGTTGTCCTCATCATCACCTTCCTCATCACCATTGGGGAGCTGAGATGGACTAACCCAATTTTCTGGTATATCTCCGAGGAAGTCAGCCTGGTGCTTCCTCTCTCAGTGTTCACTCAAACAAAATGGAGCCTTGAACAGGGCAATAGGCTGCCCGCCATTGCCATTCATCAATGCTATCAGATGACTGTCCTAACTTCTGCAGGGGCACGGACAGAGGCACAGCCAAAGCTGCTTCCAGCAGACCTGGTCTGGGCTCTCCAGGTGCTGAGTTCTAGGAGGTGACAGAGGCAAACAAATAAAAGGACTCGAGAGAAGTCAACACCCCCGCACCCCAACTATCTCACTGTATTTTCAGCAAAATACTTGAGTCTTACCCAGGCGTGAACTGTGAAGACTGAGGCAATAGCACCAGGGACTCAAAGAAAGTCCACCCATGATGCTTTTATTTAATAGAAGGCTTTCAAAGAGGAAGTTTCGCTAGTTCTTGAGAGTAGGAGTCTCAGAGACAAGTAGGAACAGCGTGGTGCGAGGTTATGCCAGGATGCCAGGTGGCCCCAAATGTGAAAGGCTGCGTCATTCAACTAAGTAAAGCAAGTTCAGAAAAATGTCAGCCTCACTCCTCGGGCTGGCCTCTTTTGTCTACCCTCTTTCCTGTGACTGGGCAAATACACAAGAAACTTAGTTTTGTATCGTAGCCTTGCCTCTAACCTGTGTTTCTGGCAAAGTCACTTAAATGTGATCCATCATTGTTTTCTCATCTCTACAGTGATAGCAGCCAGGCCCAGTTTTAACTCCAGTGTATGTAACAAATGAAATAAAAATATAATTAACTCTTGCATCTCTGAGTTAAAATTCAGGGCTTAGTGAGTCTGCGTAGATTTAGTCTTCTATTGTCCTTTCAAGGAGCTACAGTGGAAGCTAAATTGGAGATCAGGCCAGGAATTCCATCTGGATCTAGTCTATCAGCATAAAATGTCAATGGGCAGAAGAAGAAGAAATTCTAATTTACCTGACAAAGAATTACTCAGAAAGAAAGTAATTTATTCTCTTTTGACTTTGAAAGCTGGAAAAGATCTGCTTGACTTCAAAAGAAGACCCAACACACCTCCCTTTCATCTTGTCCTTCAGCAGAGACTAAGATACAGTGAGAGAGTCGGGCTCATCTTCCTCTAACACCCTAGAACTTAAAAATACTTTTGTGATGAAAAGCAATGTGAAAATGAGAATTTTATTATTAGAATTGCTTAAGCCTTGATAGCCCTTATTCACAAAATGGTCAATGGACAAGATGCAGGCAGGATCTTTTAGATATTGCATGTGTGCTGGGTTGGGAGCATGGGTGTGGGCTGACGAGCTGTGTGATCATTCATAAAAGTGCTAACTGTGTCATGCTCAATGGAGGCTTAAAAATAACAGAACATGAGCTAGCTCATTTGCTGGACATGAAAGAAACAATGAAGGGAATTTCTGTTTTACAATAAGATTAAAAGTAAACTGGAAGTAACACAATATATTTTCTTGGGGTACAGAGTCTGAAGTATTTGGGATGCCAAATTCTATTGCATCACACATCATGAATCTCTAATGAAATATGTCATGCCTTAAGACCAAACCTGTAGGAACGTCAGTCAGGGCCAACTGGCACAAACATGAAAAGGCCAAGCAATTAGCTAATGACAGCATTACTGCATGATAATTTTGTTCCAGGTTTAGGCAGTCATGTCATTGACATACCTTTGATCTTTGGCCCCAGGTCTCAGGCTCCCAGCTCCTCCTGGGTGCCAATGTTACAAAGCTGGCACCAGAACAACTCTCCAGTTAACCCTGAAGTTAAGCAGGACACTGTGCTGTTAATAAGGACTCTGGTGGGCCACCACCAGCAAACTATCTGCAATAAGTGGTTCTAGTCCTTTTGATGAGTTGGATTGTGATTCTAAGTAAGCAAGGCCTTTGACAAGTGAAGTGCACACCCACCCCAGCTTCCTCTTGTGGGTTTAGACCATATCTAATGAGAGGTAACAGACCAAGGTTAGGATATACTCTGTTTATAGGTATAAAAGAGCTTTTTAAAACTCTGGACCATATAGAGATTGAACATTAAGCCATAGTCTTGTGTTTCGCGTTTTCAGATGCCTGACTGCAGACTTACAGATATCTGAAAATATCGGATCCTTTCATCTAGAACACTTTTTGATATGTAAGGAATTTGTGAATAGGGAAATCCTGCTGAACTAAAGGACAGAATGACTGCCTCTAGTTAAGTTTGGATATTTATATCGTGGATCTTCATAAAACCAATTGTATTTAATCATGTTCATGGCCTTATAACTATTCACTACCCTCAACCATGTGATATTTTATGATAATATTTTATCATGCTCACATTTACAAGTTGGTGGTTTTTCTGCACTGTCACACACTCCAATCTTCCTGTACTAAGCAAATGTTACATGTCTGTTAACTAAGGATGTGTAAATAGCAGAAACACCAGCCTTAATGTCTCTCTGCACTGTGGAGTCAAGGCAGTTTCCCAGCAGAACAATCAGCTAATCTTTTTGGCCAAACTCCTCTTTAAATAGAGGCTGCTGTTGCTTCAACAAACCTAATAAGGGAAATATATAGAGAATAAAAATAATTTCTAGATTTAGCTCCCAGTGCAGTGTAGTGATAGAATCAAAGTAATGCTTTCCTGAAAGGAGACTAAGAAACAGTGCTGGTCAGATGGGGAATATTTATATCACACTTGACAGCATACTGGCTTATTTTCAAATGATAAATAAATACATAACTTTTAAAATAGCCGTTTCTTAGTAAAGTGGCTTAGCCTGCCACCTCCCTTATATAATCTATCAAGACATTCACCAGAAACTTGAAAATTTGCCCTAACCCAGAAACAAAGCATTGTTAGTGGCTGAACCCAGAGATAACTGTTGAAAGATTTCATTTAGCTGCTGAATGAGGTGATCTTTCAGAGGAGCTCATAAACTCGCTTTTTTATGTATGTGGTTCAACTTGAAGTTTGTTTGGAATGAGTATGTTTAGAATCACATAGATGAAAAACATTTCTTTTGTGGCTCCTAAACAGTACTTTTTCAGCTGTGAAATGAGATTAATATACCACTGTAATAAAAGTCCGATTGAACCTCATAGCAAATAAATGATGTGAAAAGTATCATGAAGTAATACAAAATATCAAGAGGCTTTTTACTTCAATTTAATAGTATTCGGTTCAGTTCATTCATTGGTAAGGCCATAATTTTTATGTCTAGTGACTTTATGAGGAGATTATCAAAGTTTCCTCTTTTTGAGAAGGGCAAAAGGTTATTCCTAAAGGTATTTTCATTCTAGGTCTTTCTTATTAAATACTTTTTTTATCATTTACAAAGACATCTTTTTTAACACAAAACATGATCTGAAAATATATCATCATGTTTTATAATTACAGAAAATGCCAATAAAAGCACATTCAGTAATAATGGCATAATTCTAAATACTGACAGCTTATTCCTTACAATCACTATGATATGACATCGTTATGTTTCCACCCACTGCATCTTGAAATTTCTGAAAGTCATCAATACAACTTTCGGTAGCACCAATCTTTACTATAGCATTGTGGCAATTTTAACCAGCACAAGTTTTGATTTCCATAGGTCATACTAACAATAATTTGACTTATGTTTTATTAGCTACTTGACTGTTTCAGTATATATCTAGTACATTCCAATTTTTAAAACTTCTTAAAACACGGTATTCCATTTGGTGATATCTTCTGACGACTTTGGGAATTTCTACTTAATTCCTAAGTTGTCATCACATGGGTTGAAGGGAGGTAGGGTTGGAATGTTCCAGTAGGCTTTCCCAAGGCAGTTCAGCTCTGGGGAACACAAACATTTCAGGAGAAAGACTAGCGTAAGAAGGTCACAGAGAAGGAATGTCTTAAGAAGTGGGAGGAGAACAGGCAGGTGGGAGATGGGGTGATTCAAGTGCAAAGTAGGGAGTGAGTGGCCGGGCGCGGTGGCTCACGCCTGTAATCCTAGCACTCTGGGAGGCTGAGGCGGGTGGATTGCTCGAGCTCAGGAGTTCGAAACCAGCCTGAGCAAGAGCAAGACCCCGTCTCTACCATAAATAGGAAGAAATTAATTGGCCAACTGATATATATAGAAAAAATTAGCCGGGCATGGTGGCGCATGCCTGTAATCCCAGCTACTTGGGAGGCTGAGGCAGGAGGATTGCTTGAGCCCAGGAGTTTGAGGTTGCTGTGAACTAGGCTGATGCCACGGCACTCAATCTAGCCTGGGCAACAAAGCGAGACTCTGTCTCAAAAAAAAAACACAAAAAACAAAAACAAAAACAAAAAAAAAGAAGGGAGTGAGTGACTAGTAGTGTCTCAATGCAGCTGAAAGATCTAGGAGGAAAAGCACTGAAAAATGGTCACCCGATTTGCTGTTTAGAAAATTACCGGGGTCTCTGAAGAGACTCTTTTTAGTGGTGAGAGAAAAGACATATTGAAGGTCTTCAAAGCAAGAATAGGGGAAGAAGGGAAGGAAGTGTAGATCACCCGTTGGAGAAGTGAGTATGAGAGGAGGAGTAGAAAGGAAGCCTCAGCCAGGGGAGGATGTGAGCTCAAGGAAGGCTCTGAGATGTAAAGGCTTAAGCATGAAGATGACTGAGAGAAAGAGGAGAGGGGGAGGTGAGACACAAGCAGCAGTGAGGAGCCCGCTGATGGGGCGGCCAAGATCCATCCACTTGTACTGAAGCCTAGTGAGTGAACATAGGCGTGCACTGTTACAGGGCTTTGGTGGGTCAAATAAAATCAAAAACGCCAACATAACAGAATAGAACCCAGAAACAAAAGAGTAAAGGTTGCATCTTCTTACATTTCTTGGTAGCTGCTGTGGTTTTTTTGGCTTTTTTATGTTTTTTAAGAATGCCTGCTCTTTTGTTCAATTAAAATGAAGATTAACTTGGTAGTTGAATTTAATTGAAGTTTCCCCTCCACTGTTCAAATAATGGATTGTTAAATTGGCAGAGAAATAAGCTCCACTGAAATGAGCAAAACCGTTTCAAATAGGACAGATCATCTCAAGAGATTTTACTTAAAATAAAAAAAGTTCCTTCCAGATTTGTATCTGCCTTCCACTTTTCATGGCATAGGATATTGGACAGTGTCTCACCCGCTGCTAGTACCTTTAACTTGTTTGAGATACTTTCTACATCATTCTCTTGGTCTTGGGTCCCCCCCCCAATGTTTTGGGGGGGAAATCAGCACATATTGTTTTTCTTAAGGAAATTTCTTTTCATAACTAAATAGAACAAAAGGGAAATAGTTTTGGCAGTTCTATAAGCATACTTCTTCCACAGATCTCCAAGAGTTTAATAAACTATTGCTCATTAGTTTTTATTATTAATAGAAGCCTAGTCAGGGTGTCATAGGGTGATGTCCATTTTTACCTGGAAAAACGAAGGCAGGGGCATCAAGGGCTCAGTCTTCTGCCAATGATCTGAGCAGGCAATCGACAGGACCAGCGTATGTCTTCAAGATGAATCACACCCCTGGGTCCCTGATTCCCCCTCACATTGGGGTTGTCTTTTGGGGAGAAACGGTCAGGATTCAGAGCTGTAAGTCTTTGGGCTCACTCCTTAGATTTGTTTCCAAAGTTGAGTCAAAACTGGCACAAATAAGGTGTGGAGAGAAGAATATGTCAGACATGAAAACATTTTGAACCCCATTATTCTTTGGTTCAGACTGAAGCAGGGTGCCGTGTGCTGATAGTTGGGTGCACAGCTCTCTACTGTGAAAGGCGCCATCACCCGGGGACAGGGCAGCTCCCTGCTCAGTATCTTCTCACGTTGTGGTGTAGAAGACAGATCCAAACTGCAGTAATTCTGTTCTGAAATCCTTGTTAACTACTCAGACCAGACATTTGTATTATAAAATTTCACTGCTGATGGTATAAAACCTTCAGTTGATTATGCATAAACATGATCTTACAATCAAAAACACTGTAGTTTCAAGACCTGAGAAGTTTAGTGATTGGTTGTTTTGCTGTGGTTTTTTTAACTTGGTTGTTTTTATAGCCACCCCGCCATTAAATTAAAAGGTTTCCTCTAAATTACATATTAAGAATAAAAGTCATTGTAATAATGTTAGGCTCTTTTTTTTTTTAAGACAGAAGGGCAATTACTCTTTATAATTTTTTTTCCTATTTTCTGTAATACAAATTTCTAGTTACACTTGGAAGCTTCCAGGAAACTGAAATTAAAGCTTTAATTAATGTCAGCAGGAGTATGCACTGCCCCAGGAAAAAACGTAGAACTTAGCTTCAGCTTCTGAACATGATGAAAGAGGGCACACATTTTAATCTTATCTAATTCTAATACTAGTGATATTAAAAGGAATTTTAATAATAGCAATGGCAGTCAATTACTGAGTACTGTATACCATTCATTTTTCAGTCCTATGATGTAGGCTGGTATTATTTATCCCCATTTTACCTAAAAGATAACTAAGCTTAGAGAGGTTAAGTAAGGTCTTTATGTTGTAAGTGAAGGGCCTAAGATTCAAATTCAGGCTTCTCAGATTTCAAAGCCCACACGCTTAACTGTTATATGCAACTGATGTAATAATTAAAAGACATTAAAATAGAATGTTGGGCCACATTGGTGATATATTTAACCAATTGAATAATTTCATATTAACTCCAATAACATTGCCAAGTTAAATACATTTATTGAAATGTCTCTGAGAGCAGTAATGATTTGGATCTTTCTAGATTAGTGAAATCTTACCCATATGGAGCACACTTGGAATTTTGCTGGGGGTGCAGTGCCTGCTAAAAAGTCAGAGGTAGAAAATGATTTATTAAATGAGCCCCTTTTATTCTTCAAATAAAACACCCCTTGGTACATAAGACTCTCTCTAGACTTCTAATGGCCTGTGGCTGTCCTGTGTGGCCATCTTTATTTCCTCATAGAGATTACAGAGATACCTGGCGTGAAAAGATTGTGAAGTGAAAATGTAGCTAGTGCACACTGGAATTATTTAAAATTAAAGTGGAAGTTGAGGGCTTTCCTCTGCCCTTCTCGTGTCTTGTGTAGACACAAGAGTCTACTTTTAAGTCTTTTTCCTTTTTTAAGAGGAGGGTGGGGAAGTCTGGAATTCCCCAACGTGTGAGAAGCACAGACAGGGACCTTGCTCTTCCCCCGTGGAAATACTGAAAGTCCTATAGAATTCATCACTGGAGAAAATCCCCCTTGGATGAGTTAGGACAGCAGAGCTCTTTAATTCAGGGGGAGAAAACTCAAAGAAAAGCCCAGAGTGCAGACTGAGAACTGCATCTCACCTCTCACACAGCAGGCGAGATATTTGCCCCCCAAATCCTATCTGTAAAGGGGAAGAAATGGAGAGGGGGTTCCTTCTGCAACCCCATCAGGAAAGGATAAAACACTGGATAAGTGCTATTGAATTAAGTTTTGAGAATGGCTTCTACTATCTTTAAAAGAGCTATTATAAGGTTTTTCTTTTTAGCGATGATAAGTAATACATCATGAACTCCTGTTTTCACTTTTTGTTTGTTTTTTTATGGAGAATTTCAAACATAAACATCTGCAAACAGACTAGTGTCATGAACCTTATGATCATCTTCAACAATGATCAACTCATGGCCAATTCGTTGCACACTCCCTGCACCTCCCCCAATATAATTTGAAGCAAGTACTAGAAACCTAATCATCTCATCTCTAAGCATTTCAGTATGTATCTCTAAAAAAATAAAGATTCTTCTTTGAACAAAATTGAAATACTATTGCCACAACTAAAAATTTAATAACATCCTCAAATGTCCAGTAAGTGTTCAAATTGCCAGTTGTCTCATGAATGTCATGTTTTCTTTTAACAAATTATTTGAATCAGGATCCATATAAGATCCACACATTGCAAAAGACTTTTTAAAAGATCACCAGGATCCCCTCCGTTTCTCTTTATCTCCCTCCTGGAGACTTATTTACTAAAGAAACATCTTTCTTTCCCACTGAGTTTCCTTCAGTCTGGATTTTGCTGATTGCATCTCTGAGGCACAGTGTAACATATTCTTCTAATTGTTATATTTCCTAAAAATTGGAAATGAGATCTAAAGGCTTGGTCAGATTCAGGTTTGAGTTGGTTGGTTGGTTGGTTGGTTGGTTGGTTGGTTGGTTGGTTAAGACTATTTCATACTTTTCTATCAGAGGGGATATATAATATCTAGTTTTCTTTTTTATTATGCTGTGAACACCACTGATGTCCAGTACCAAGTCTCCCAGTGTTTTTTGTTTTCCCAAGTCCTCTTTTGCTCATTGTCACCCAGTGAACTAGAGTGTCTGGTAAGGTAGAGTCACTGCCTAAGGCCTCCAGTTTTGGACAGCTAAGAATTTTTCAGGGATCAGTCACCTCAAAGTTATGCTATTTCAGAATTATTTTGCTAAAGCAAATATATTCAATTAATGAACCTTCACATAAATGAAACTGTACAAATCTTGAAAGTATATGAAGTCTTTCTGTTCTTACTTGAGGTATACTGTTCTTTCTTGACAAATAACACCATTATTTTGAGCCTCCATTGCCACAGTCTGTTTTAACTTGTTGGTTAAATAGCCATTGTTTATTCTGTGTTAATTTTGCTTTACTACTTATTTAATGCTCTTTGGGAGCCAGGGTGTTCTGAATGTGCAGACCTTGGATTCTGTGCCACTGGTCTCCTCCAGGAGAATCTCAAACAGAACCATGCCTCTGCAGTTCTCTTTTCTTAAGCAGGTCTGAGCCTTACTGATCTTTGCCCTGCATTCAGATGGCCCTTTTCTGAGCTGGGGCAAGTTTTCCTCTTTCCCTTTCATCTCTTTTTTTTTTTTTATCTCTTCATTCTTTCTTCCCTCCTTCCTTTCTTCCCCCATTCTTCATTTATTTTCTCTTTCTCTCATTCCTTCTTTCTTTCTTTCCCTCCTTCCTTCTATCCTTCCTTCTCTTCTGTCATTCCTTCCTTCCATCTTTCTTTTTCTCTTTATATTTTAGCCAGTATGATCTACTCTCCCCAAGGCCTACTCTTAAGCCTCATTATACTGATAAGATCTGTGTTGATGCAAAGATAATCTTGGTAATGTTAAAATGTAAACTTGATTCTCTGTGCCCAAAGCTATCTTCCCAAGTGCATAAGGATATAGCCAGCCATTTAACAAACCCTGACAATAGGTCCCAACTGTGTACTAGGGTATGGGGGAGACAGACAAGTTACAACACGGTAGAAATGCTGACAAGAATAGATGCAAACAAAGCACCATGTGACAACTAACAGGTGACTCTGCCAGGGAAGACTGGGGAGGGGCTTTGTCTTGGAAGTGACATTTGAACTAAGTCTTCAAATAATATGATTGAGACAGTATATTATGTGAAAACAGATAAGGAAAACTTAGTGTATTATTTTATTGAGGGCATTCAACCCAGGTTCTTGGCTAATGGATTGACTTTTGTGCATAGCAACAAATTATATCAACTTTGTCTACCAGAGAAAGTGAGACTTGCAGTATGTTGTTACCTTCATATACATGCAAAAATGTGTAAGCATAAAATGTCAGGTTATCAGCTTCCCACCCAATTTGTAGTGAGAAAAAAATAACCTTTAGGCATGGGAAGCTTTGGAATGTGGGTGAACATAATCATCTTCCTTCCCCCACTGTGACAGGATCCTCTTTCAGGTGATAGTAACAGGGGACTGCAGTATGAGCTCCCAAGGTGTGGACTCCTGAGCTATTGTGAGGGTGTACAGACCCACAGGTGTACTGAGCAGTATCTTTTGGTTGAGTTTTATGATCTCCTGTATAGGTGTATTCTCATTTTTCTAATATATATAAAATAAGTATTGCTGCTACTCTGGTACAGAGCCATTTAAAAGTGTCACTGGAGCCATAGCATTAGCTCTCTGTCATTATGCATGATTTTAAACAATAGATACTAAAATAAAATCACTATCTTGTATGTTTGGGATATGAGTATGTGTTTTATGGTTCAGAACTTTTTGAAAACTTCTGGCATTATGAAGACAAAGAGGATCTTAATAAAATAGATAGTGATTATGGTTGAACAACATTGTGAATGTACTTAATGCCACTGAATTGTATACTTATGTATATTTTACCACAATAAAAAGTATAAAAACTTTTTAAAACTTAAAACAGACACACACACACACACAAAGAGATCTTCATATTTGAATAAACTGGACACCCCTGGCCTAGAGCTTTTATTAATTTGCCAAATCTGTAGCCAGCAACAAGTGATGCTCTGCCTTGTGACTACTAAATGTTGAGAGAAACAGAGAGAGTCACTGCATTTCTGGGGCTTGCCGCCTCATGGAGGTGTGGTGCTCAGCACATCTCTCATGAATGTGTAATTCTGCAACATGACTCTACACTGTGATGTGACTTCACGCTCTGGGAAGTGCTGTGGAAGGAAAAGCATGTGGAGCTTTTTAGGCTTGTAACAGGGAAGGGCAGACCTGGTGTTGGGGAACAGCTCAGAGAAGAGCTTCCCTGGGGAAGTGAGAGTTGAGCTGAGATTTCAATAATGAACAAGGAGAGGTGACACTCATAAAAAGTCCTTGACTATGTTATCAGTTGAATCTGTTGTTTCTTTAACTGTTCTTTGTTTTTGCCTATATTTTGGTATCCACTCTCCCACTAGTATGTTCTAAATAGCATACTTTGAAGAAAAAATGTTTACTAACCCATAAGAACACAGTATTCTCTTTATTTTAGATGAAATCACATTTTGAAGCTGTATATTTTGCAAATGAGACAGAGTAGTTGATTCAAAAGGCTTTTAGTAAAACTTCAGATATCCTGGATGAGCCTCCATTTGCATTTCTTCATGAACAAAGACTCTATGGGATGTGGGTTGGGCTCGCATCTGCCTTAGGTCCATATCGTCTTTGCAAGTGTAGGACAAGATTGGAAAAGGGACTAGACTCACAATGAGAGGGTCTATGTGAGCAAATAGAGTCTTTCTAGGGCACCTACATTGGCCAAAATAAAATTTATTCCTTTTTGATATATAATTTTTGCATGGTTTCTAATCCTGAACCAAATTTTAGATCAGAATTAATTTACAAATACAAATAAGGGTAAGTAATTATAAAATGCCTTGCTTGAAAGTGAGTTAAGCCTTCCTAATGTAAACAATGATAAAATGATTAGGGAGACTTATCTCTATAGACCCTTGTCACTACCCACATCACTTTTACAGAGAGTTAGATGTGAAGCAAGACAAATCGCATGCCCAAAATTCACCAATTCCACCTAGTAAATATATGATTGGTAGGTTGTCCCTTAATACCAATCTAATACATAGAATTTATTTTGTTTCTAAATCTAGAGACTTAGAATAGTGTATCACTTTCAACTTTCTATTATTTGTCAAGTCCCAAGATAAATACTAAAATTTTTCAAATAAATTCTATGGTTTTTATTGTGGTTTCCATTGAAAACACGGGGCCACTTGTAGTATCAGATTCTTTTTTAAAATTTTGACAAATACAAATTACATATTTATGATGTGTAACATGATGTTTTGATATATGTATGAGTAAATCAAGCTAATTAACATATCCATCACCTTACATTCTTTTTATTTTATTTTTTTTTTTGTGGTGAGAATGTTTAAAAATCTACTTTCTTAGCAATTTTTAAGTATACAATGTCTTAGTCCATTCAGGCTGCTATAAGAAATTACCATAAACTAGGTGGCTTATAAATAATAGAAATTTATTGCTCACAGTTCTGGAGACTGGGAAGTCCAAGATCAAGGTGCTGATGGATTTGGTATCTAGTAAGCACCTTTTCCTCATAGATGATGCCCTCTCACTGTGTCCTCACATTGTGGAAAGGGCAGACAAGCTCCTAAGGCCTCTTTTTTTTTTTTTTTGAGACAGTCTCACTTGTCGCCCAGGTTATAGTGAGTGCCGTGGCATCAGCCTAGCTCACAGCAACCTCAAACTCCTGGGCTCAAGTAATCCTTCTGCCTCAGCCTCCCGAGTAGCTGGGACTACAGGCATGTGCCACCATGCCCGGCTAATTATATATATATATATATATATATATATATATATATATATATATATATTAGTTGGCCAATTAATTTCTTTCTATTTATAGTAGAGATGGGGTCTCGCTCTTGCTCAGGCTGATTTTGAACTCCTGACCTTGAGCAATCCACCCGCCTCAGCCTCCCAGAGTGCTAGGATTACAGGCGTGAGCCACCACGCCCGGCTTTAAGGCCTCTTTTATAAGGGCATTCATCCCACTCATGAGGGTTCTGCCCTTGTGATATAATCACCTCCCAAAGGCCCCATCTTGTAACACCATCACCTTGAAGGTTAGGTTTCAGCATATGAATTTGGGGGGGATACATTCAGACCATAGCACAGTACAATATTATTAACTATAGTCACCATATTATACAATCAATCTCCAGAACTTATTCTTCTTGTTTAACCGAAACTCTGTGTTCTTTCACAAACATCTTCTATTCCCCCCCCCCCAATCCCCAGTAGTCCCTGGAAACCACCATTCTATACTCTGATTCAGTGAATTTGACTTTTTTAGATTTCACATAAAAATAAGATTGTGCAGTATTTGCCTTTCTGTGCTTGGCTTATATCACTTACCATAATGTCCTTCAGGTTTGCAGTCCCCAACCCCTAGGCTGTGGCCTGGTACCGGTCAGTGACCTGTTAGGAAACAGGCTGCACAATACTGCCTGAGCTCTGCACCACCTCCCTCTAACCCATGATAGCCCCCAGCCCCGGTCTGTGGAAAAACTCTTCCGTGAAAACAGTCCCTGGAGCCAAAAAGGGTGGGGACTGCTGCTCCAGGTCCATCCATGTTGTCACAAATAACAGGATTTCCTTTTTTTTAAGGCCAAATAGTATTCCATTGTGTATATATACCACATTTTCTTTATCCATTCATCCATTTGTGGCTGCTTAGGTTGATTCTGTATTTTCGCTATTATGAATAATCATGTTGCAATGAACATGGGCACACAGATATCTCTTCAACATATTGATTTCATTTTCTTTGTATATATATACCCAGTGGTAGAATGCTGGACCACATGATAGTTCTATTTTTTAGTTTTTGAGGAACCTCTGCACTGTTTTCCATAATGGTTATTTACATTCCCAACAACAACATACAAGGGTTCCCTTTTCTCTACCTCCTGCCAACACTTATTATCTTTTCTCTTTTTGATAAAAGTCTTTATAACAGGTATGAGGTGATATTTCATTGTGGTTTGAATTTGAGTTTCCCTAAGCATCAACTCTTAATGTTCTGGTCAAAGAGATATTTGTTAAGGTGAATAGGAAGAATCATGGTGGTAATGAACACTACATATTAAGGTCAGAATAGCTCAGGGAGAATTTCTCATTCATTTAAAACCTAGCACCTCCTCATTCCATAAAGGGAGAAATGAATGAGAAAAAGCAAAGAAATATTGGCATTTTTAAATAGTATTTAAGAGCGTCTAACAATTATTCTTATATTATTCTTTTCTTTCTAGGAAAAGCCATTGACAAAATCTCTACAACGTGGAGAAGACCCCCAATTTGACCAAGTATGTGATATGTTATATATGTGTATTCTGTTTGTTTTTTTTATTTCAAAATGCACAAAAGTCAAGGCCCAGATGTTCACTGTTGTTGTTTCGATGAAGTCCCTCGAAGAGTATATAGGTATGTGGTCTTAGGAAGTGTGCCTTACAGCATTCATGGTTGTGGTTTATAGAAGATCAGTAAATGTCTATCAATTTGATAAGAAAGAACTGGAAAGTGTTGGGATAATATGAATAGATAATATGAATATGAATTGATTGTTTCCTAAATCTTTGTATAATAGAATTAAAGAAATTAAGAAAAGATAGTTCAAAGGAAATTCCATTCAAAAACTTGAGATTCTTCTGAATAAATGACATTATGCTATGATCAGATCTCTGCACTAGAGAGTTTATTCTTGTTTTTATCCAACATTTTTTTGAGTGCCTACTATTTGCTTGACACAGTACTAGGTACCAGTGGCATAAAATCTAGGATAAGTTTTGGACCGTCAAGAATTCACAATCTTGTGAGAGAGAAACCACCACAACGATAAGTTTAAAACAGTATAGGACCTTATATTCTAATAGAGAAAATAATACATAAACAAAACAATTTAAGACAGAATAAATACAAAGAAAATCCTTTGAAAGTAGGTTAGGACTAGTAGAAGGACATGCAAATCTAAATAGTATTAATAAACATAATTAGTCAGGATCTGATAGATCCTGGTTCAGTAACTGCAGGAAGGCTCTAGGTACATTTAAGAATGATGGATACCAGGACATCAGAGGAAGCTGGAGATGTGCTTATGATTGTTTCCTAAACTTCTGCCAAAGACAGAACAACATGTTCTTCAAAAATCTCAGTTGGTGCCAATGTCAAATACAAAATACTGCTGGATGTCACAGTCTGATCTAATGTGATGTTTTTTATGGTCTAATGAAGAACACACAGAGAGAACACTTTCTGTAAGGCTTTGAAATTGCCTTTAATGTGAATATATCTCTGGCTGTACAAGTCCAGATTCGTGTGATCCAGAAACATCACGATTTCCTATGCAGACAAAATTCTCCATTTTCTATTTGATGAGCTGTTCCCTGAGGGAGACCTCACAACTTCATGCTTATGTTCAGCCTTTCAAGTCCAGTGTGGCTCTGAGCTTGCTCTCTGTTGCTGGCAGAGCTGACTGTTTTCTAGAACACTGGTGAGATGGAGGATGGGTCTCATCTCTCTGTATCATCATACTGTCTTCTCTAGTCATGTCAGATGCTATTGTCATCTGGCAGGTGTTGGGGTGGTCCGAGACCCTTGGAGAATATGGTACACAATGTTTGGGGCCACCGTTTTGGACATGTGGCAAGTTGTGGCTCTCTGTGTTCTCTTTAAGAATATAAATATTTATCATCTGTCTTCTATAGTTTTTCACTCTGTTATATATTCTTTGTCCCTTTATCCTATTTAATTATCACTGTCTTTTCCTCAAAAAATGTTATTTTTCTCCAGCTTAATGTACCTCTTTATTTATTCTCTGGGAAAACAGTTCTTCTAAATTTTAACATTGCAAATAATAGTTATCCCAAATAATTTTTTGGTCTTCACCACAATTTCTCATTTATTATTCAGTTTTCTATTTCTGAATTTCAACATCATGGAAAAGAGATAGCCTTTGCAATTTGACAGATCTGGGTTTAAATCCCAACTTTGACACTTAATTAGCCAGGTTACTTTTAACATTGCAGCTCAGAGTCTTGTCCGTAGATCTGCATCATTAGCATCACCAGGATCTTGTTATAACTGCAGCATTTCAGCCTTGCCCCAGAGCTACTGGGTCTTCATCTTAGCAAGACCCCCATGACTCATTTGTACATAAAGGCTTGTACAAATCTCTATGTATTAAAGACATTTTAGGAGTGAACCAATAGCAACATGGTCACTAAGAACTTTCAAATAAGACACATAGGATTGTCCTCTGATCATCAAATCATAAACTCACACACGAACCATGAGAGAAGACAATCTACAAAGTCTATCTCATTTTAAAGAGATTGCAAGACTACCAGGCCATAGAGAAGCTGGACTAAAAATTTGGTCCCCCTGTGGATTCAGTGAAAAAAAATCAAAGTGCCTGCTATGTTTTAAATGTATCCCTGCCCAAATTCAGATGTTACCAGTGTGATAATATTAAGATGTGGCCTCTGAAGAGATGATTAGGCCATGAGGGCTGCTCCCTCATGAATGGGATTAGAGTCCCTCATAAAAGGGCTTTACAGAGGGGGCTTGTCTCTTTTTGCCCTTTCGTCCTGTGAGGATATGATATCAAGGCACCATCTTGGAAGTGGAGAGGAACCTTCACCAGACAATAAACCCGCTGATAACTTGATCTTGGACTTTCTAGACTCCAGAAACTGTGAGAACTAAATTTCCATTCTTTATAAATTACCCAGTCTCAGCAACACAAGACAGACTGAGGTAATGCTCATCTACTGTTTGAACCAACAAATTTTAAGAATCATGGTTCCATTGTCAAGGCCATGAGTATATCAAGGTCTCTTTGTCTTTTGGCATAAACATTCAAATTATGTAATTTCCCTTGTTCTGATTCCAAACAGTAGGGTTTTAATCTGGATTCCCACAGAGGTCTGTCTATGGAAAAGAACATGCTGGAGAGGCCATCTTGAGTAGTATAGACTCCGTTGCTGTAATTTAGGAATAGTGGTAATAGGAGAGGTAACATTTATTTAATACTGTCCATGGGATAGGCATTGTATTAGCACATCCTTTGAATAGCATACGACTGGTTCCTCTTTAGAAGATATTTGTATCAATCTCTTTCTTTTAAATGTCACAAGCATGAATGATAGGGTATGTAGAGCTGGGCCTCTGCACTTCTACTGCCTAATCCTGCATGGGCCTGTTTACTCTTCCATTTAACCAGCCCATGATTCATTTCCCTCTTGCTATAAATAGAAGCAAAAAAAGTCATGTAATATTTTATAATTTACCAAGCCCCTTCTCATTTATCTCACTTGACATCACTTAATCCTTCCAACAACTCCAAAAAGAAGATAATCATCATCTCTATATTACATTTAGTGAAAATGAGTCTCAGAGCAGTTGCTCAATATTATATGACTAAAACCTGAAGGAGCCAAGACTGAAATCCACATGTTCTGACTATAAAGACTGTACTTTTTACTCCATAACCTGTTTATGTTTCTGAAAACTAGGTTGATGAGAATTCAGATGGGAGTTTTCAACAGGTAAAGGATCCAAGATCTTGAATCAGTTATGATTAGGTTTGGCTGCAAATGACAAAATAAAATCTTCTTGAACAAGATAGAAGTTTATTTCTCTCTAATGTTCAAGAAGTATAGAAGAAATCAGTTCAGGACTTATGTTACATTTTTTTCTTCCTTATATATAGCTTACATTCCCAAGATCTAGTATGACTATTGTAGCTCAGCCATTATATCTGTATTCTAGGCAGCAGGGAAAATAAATAGAAAAAGAATTATTTAAAAAAAAAAAAAAACTTTCTCAAATTGCACACACCATTTCTACTTATACTCAGTTGGCCAGATCTTAATCACATGACCACATGTAGCTATAAGAAAGATTGGAAAATTTAGAGGCTAAAGCTTAATGTTTTCTTAAGTTCTCTTTTATATTTTATATTTGTATAGTCTTAATTAACTATTTGCTTAATAGCCCTTAATTTAACCTCATTACCAGAATTTTGCTCTTCACAAATTTCACAAA
The DNA here is from genome assembly GCF_040939455.1 of Microcebus murinus. Taxonomy (NCBI): domain Eukaryota; kingdom Metazoa; phylum Chordata; class Mammalia; order Primates; family Cheirogaleidae; genus Microcebus; species Microcebus murinus. The sequence goes on along the minus strand of NC_134116.1, from coordinate 72,900,183 downwards.
CATGAATTTTACCCATTCGTACACAGCACCTACCACATGCCAAGCATTACACCAGCTTGTGGAAACAAACATGAAGGAAGCATAGTGCCTGCCCTAGAGGCCCCCCAGCCTAGTGGGAGAGATTAAAAAATCTGTAATCAGATAAATGATAACTCCAGGCTAGTAAGTAAGCTAATGCAGAAGGCCCAGTGTGGTGTAAGCCCCCAGAGAGCAAGCTTTGCCCTGCCCTGGGGAGCCAGGGAGGCCTGAAGGGCTCAGGCAGGAGATGTTCAGAGCCTTGTGGGCTATAACTTTTAGTCCCTGCTAGTGAGAAAGTACCAAGAACCGATAAAAGTAGAAAAGATTTCCGACAGCATTTTGAAGATGTATATTGGCACTAACTGATTTTAAATGACTAAATTAACTATCAGGGCTTAGCATGTAAAATGAATGAAAAATTGTCCTGGTAATAAAGTTCTTTAATTTAGCAAACATTTATTGTGTGTACACACACACACACAGAGTTCTGTGTGGGACAAAGATGTAAGAATGTGGTCCTAAGGAACCTGGGTCCCCAGGAATGTGTTCCACCTTCCAGGAACTTCAGACCCAGAAGATGATAAGACAGTGCACAAATAGCTCTGACATAGGCCTACATGTGTAAGAAGTGCCATGCGAAAGGTGCAGATGGTAAACAGTATGAAACTTCAGGGACAAAAGACATGCACTTCAGGACCAGTTGCCTAGTTACAAAAAGCTTTCTAGAAGAGAACATAGTTTTTCGGGTATCTAAAACAACAGAATCAATAGGGTTTTGCTGGGTGTTGATTATGTATGAGGAAGATAGGAAATTTCAGAAGAAAGGAACAGTTTATGCAAAGGCCCCAAACAGAAAAATGGCCTTGCAGGTTATCTCTGGTGGACTGCTAAAAGGAATGATTTAGTTGGGGCAGAAGGCATGTATTGTTGAAGGATAATCTTAAAGAAATTAAGATTAAGGCAAAATCATACATTATAACTGATACAGATATAAAATAAACATGTACTAAAGATTTTATTTAACTCATTAGTGAGGTATGTTACAACCAATTCAGAAGAAAATCCAAACAAACACATTTATAAATCAGGAATATCGAAGTAAATGTGCAATTAGAGGCAAAACTGGCTTCTTCCACAGGAAGAGGAAAGTCAATTGAACCTTCACTAGACAGTTTTTTCGTGTCTACAGACAAGAATTATTTTGCATTGCTATAAGTTATCTACCATTTACACAGTTTTAAAATAGCTTAAAAGCATTAAAAAGTGTAGAGCCCCAATAGGCTCAGAATCAGATAACTACTTGAGAAGTATGCTCTAGTTTTCCCTTGAGACATAAATTTTTCCTACAGTCTAGGAATGTTAGGAAAGAGATCAGTCTGCATAGGTAGGAAGGGTGCTGATTGTAAAAGATCTTAATCCTAGTACACTGGGGCTTTATCCTATACATACCAGTATCAAAGGGATCAAAGTGGCAACTAGATGTTAGTCCAAGGAGACAATGTTTATGAAGGGAGTAATGGAGAAACCCTTGAAGGCTGGAAGCATTTTAGGAGCTTGATATTGATAAAGATTTGAGGCTAAAAGGGCCTGAACTAAAATGGAGGCCATGAGACTCACAAAAAAGGATGATTATAAACAATTTATATAAGAAGAATCAATATTAGTTGGGTGAAAAATAAACAAAAGGTAACTGTGGTTTTAAATCATGATTTTGGAATAATTTCTATTCAATTCAATAAACAATGAGTGCCTGAGAATACTAGAATCCATGCGAGGTGCTGGAATTCCAAAAACAAATAAGATTGAATTCCTATCCTCAAGGAATTCTCAATCCTAGAAGAGAGACAGATGCCTCCAAAAGTAATACCTCAATGTAAAGGGTATAATAGAGGGAGTATCAAGTGCTCTATGAGACTGGAATAAGTAACGAATTCTTCAATGCAAAAACATAGACATATACCTCCAGGAAACAACAGCAAACAGGGAACCATGATCTCCTCAAATGGACAAAGCAAGGAACCAGTAACTGACCCTAATAAGACAGCAATATGTGAGCTCTCTGACCAAGAATTCAAAATAGTAGTTTTAAGGAAATTCAGTGATCTCCAAGATAACACAGACAATCAATTCAGAAATTTACCAGAAAAATTTAACATAGATTGAAATAATTTTAAAAATCAAGCAGAAATCTTAGAACTGAGAAATACATTTACCGAACTGAAAAAGTTATTAGAGGCTCCCAACAGCAGAATGGACCAAGCAAAGGAAAAAATCAGTAAGTTCAAAGACAAGCTATTTGAAAATACACAGAGGAGAAAAAAAAGAGTGGAAAGCAACAAAGATATGGAAAATTACCTCAAAAGATCAAATCTAAGAATTATTGGTTCTCAAGAGGGAGTTGAACTAGAAAGAGAATACAGCAAACGAATGAAGAATATCATGTAGAGTTTAAGATCAGGAGGTAGATTCCACAAAAGAATGGCCAGAAAAACAGTGGCCAAACAAATGGGAGAAACCCAGGAAGACACAGTTTTCCAGGGCAAGATGGCCCATGAAAGCAGCTGGTGAAGGAACATCGTGGAAGATGCAAACAGGGGAAAACTGGAGGTTCACAGTTAACAGCTCATTGGAAGGAGGCTTTGAGAAAGCCTTTTGCTGCAGTGGGTTTTCACTGACATGTAGAATGCAATGAAAAAAAAGCCAGCCTATGATGAGTGTGGACTTTAGTGGGTGGTGATCAAATGCAGCTCACATATCAAGATAGCCCATTTTAAAAAGTGAAAAGCAACACTCCAAAAGTGACGCTTACCTGAGGGATTTTGTGACCCTTACCTATTGAAGAATGTATTAATATTAGTGACAGTCACTAGATGCATTTATATCTGGCTGCTGAATAAAGTAATAACTAAATCTTTATTCTTTCACATACCTTCCAGCTACATGTATATGCTTTCTTGTTGATTTTCTCTTCCCTTGGCTTTTAGACTTTTGTTTATGTGTTGTCTAATGATGACATAAATATACAATGAGTTAAATAATACAATTGTACACTGCATGATGTTTTTCTATTCCAAGTATTGCTCTAACTTTGTCTCTTAAAACAGTCTCATACAGCAAGTGAAAGTTATTTCCTCTTTGCATAGTAAAGTATGATTGCCTCCCAAAGAACTTGTACCAGAACAATCAGAATCAGAATTGGAATTCATAGCCTATTATCACAGGTGAATTGTCTTACCATGCTTTGGCATTTCATAAGGAACAGTACAGAAAATAAGAGAAACTACGAGAGGCTAAGACAGGGCAGCATCGTAGGAGAAACTGGAAAATAGTGCCATTTGTTCAGGAGATTTCAAGAGAAATGACTGCAAAAAAGGCTATTGGTTGGCCATTGGGTTTGTCTTTGCTGATCTATCAGATAAGGGTGTCAGTAGCATGGCAAGAGCAGAAATCAGATTTCAGGGATGAAGAAGAAAGTTGGCAGTGATTTGGGACGAGGAAGCATCACCAATGCATGAGTGATTGAGACACCAGCAGGAAGGAGGACAGATAACTGATAATTAGATGCTACCAAGGGTTGTGTCCATTTTTCACTTATATTTGGGCTCCACACTTTTCTCAGTGGTTGAGGTTCCTGAACCTAACATGTGGATGTGTTGGACATTATAGCAATTGGTTTTATTCAACTTGGTAGCAAGTCACACTATTAAGCTCTTGTACTTCATTCAGTGTAAGAGGGGTTCATAAAACACATGAAGCCCTTGTATAACCTTGCTCTCCCCTTTCTCATCTGGAACTATTCTAGTTCCAGAATAGTTACAAGTTACTATCTTCAGTGTCCTTCCCATTGGATTTGGAGTGAACTGTTGCCTGCAGCAAACTCGGGGAGCCAAATATTCACTACCTTATGGGTCTTATGTGGGACAAGCACAGGTCAGTAACCTCTAAGCATTTGGAAGGCACCAGGCAAAAGGCCCTGTGTTTACATCTGCTGGAGTCAGAAAAGTGTGGGAACACAAACTAAGCTATAAGGGTTCTAATGGAAGCCCCAAGCGTTTGTATTTGGATAAGCTATAGAAGGGGCTTTTCTTTTGTTCCCACAGTATACCTAGAAAGTGACATTTCTCCGGCCCTGATGAATAAAATTATCATCAACTCCTATTATTCATTCCCTCATTAACTTAACCTGTGATCTCATCACAGTCATTTTTTGTTCTGTGCTTCAATTTCCATATTTGGAAATGAAAGAAGGAAACAGACATATTTTAAGGCCTATTATGTGCCCCATATTTTACAGCATCTCATTTTGTCATCATAAAATGCCAGTGAAGTAAGTATTCTTAGTCCTATTTTGTAGCCAAGAACACAGAGCTTCAGAGAAATGTTGATATGCCAAACTCATACAGGGGCAGAGCTGCAACTTGAACCCAGGACCATCTGATTGTCCAAATACACCAGTGAAATTATGAAAACATGGCACGTGAAACATCAGTCATCACATATAGAGTTCTGAGAACATTAACTTGTAGCTATTTGCAACTCAGTGTGATTTACATTCTTTATTGGTGTCATACCTATAAATTCCAGATAATTTGCTCAAACATTCCACGAAATCTTTATTGGAGTTTTTCTGTAGATGTTATGTTTTATGTACTTTGTGGCAATTTAGTTTCTTAATGTGTTAAAAATGCCCTCTATAAAACAGGAAGCACATGGTAAATATATCCAAACATCTATAACAGAGCAAGAATCACATTTTACCATCTTGGGTAGTAGTAATTTTCTGGAAAAGGAAGCAGATGCACTTCTAGTGTTTCAACACTGTTTCTAATGCTACAATCTGGTGAAAGTCTAATTTAAAATGTAGAATGAAAAATATAAGCAATTAAAGGGTAAAAACAACTTAACTGGTATTGGATTTATATTAGTGTTAGTCAGCATTTCTTAAATTATTCTCCAGGGGAACACTATGTTCTGTAAAGTGGACCATTGAAGTCAAATAATGATCTTTTCCTAATTTGCAGGAAAAGATATGTTTGCTATATAGATTTTTTTATACTTTTAAGTTTTTGTAATAAAGTGACCTTAAATATTTGTCATTATTCATCAAATACTATAATCTAGCAATAGTGTGATATGTGATCAAGTAAAAATAAATTGCATTTGAAATTATTTTAGTATATTATTAAGTAGTATTTCATGATATTACATAGTGAGCACCATGAACCCCCAAAGTTACTTGACCATGTGAATTTGAGAAATTAGACCATCAGTGGAGTTACTTTAAAATTATTTGTTAAATGCACCATTTATGAGAAGTTAGCCTCATTACTGTAAAATATGGAATGACTGAGTAAGTTTTCAAATATTTATGTGTGAAGTTTTCTTCTTTGCATTTAGTAAGTATAATAAAATTCTTATGAAAATTCAGTGTCTTAGCTACAGCATAACAGTCTCTTTTAGCCTATTTATACATAAAATGCCAAAGTAAACATTAAAACATTTACAAAGTACATTTAGTATGCCTCTCTATCCCCCCAAAAAAGAAAACATCAGTATGAAATAGTTCTGCAATTCTGTGCACTTCATCTCTTCATGTTGCCCAGTACCTAGCTCATCTATGGTAGAAGAATATGATCATTTAAATGCAACAAGAACATCTTTGTAAACTGGCTTGCCCTCTTTCAGCGGCAACACAGAGCTAGAATTCATCTCACCATTGGCTCTGCTTCCCGTAAATGAAGGACTTGAGTAACCAAGAAGCCAGCTAGACCTTCCTCCCTTCCTGAGCTTTGAGGGCCAGGTCTTTGCAAATTCCACCCTTCCTTCCTGAAAGTCTGGGCTGGAAAGGGCAGTAACAGAAAGATGGAAAAACACACACATCCACCCTATGCTGACCTTTCATCCCTTCTGAGACAGTCTCAGTGTTTTGCTATGCCCAGTAGATCTGATACCAAGAATGGCTTCAGGGTGACTTTTTAATTGAAAGAAAAAAATTATAAAAAAATTTATTATAGAAATTTGATGAACACTACAGACATTCTCTATGGAGAATGAGGGTTCTATCTAAGTGCAGTAGCTGAACATTGTGTGTTCTACCCAGAGATGTTTAGGAGTCAAACATAAGTTTCTATCTCTTGTAGTAAATAAGTTTTTTTAAAATAAACTTTTAATTTCAGAAGAGTTTTGGATTTACAAAACAGTTGCAAAGATAGTCCAGACAGTTGCTGGTTTCCCCTATTGCTAACATCTTACATTACCATGGTACATTTGTCACAATTAAGAAATCGACATTGGTACCTCATTATTAACTAAACTGTATACTGGACTTTGTTTGTATCTCATTTGCTTTTCCCTAATATTCTTTTTCTATCCCAAGATACCATCTAGGATACCCTAGTAACATTTAGTCATCATGTCCCCTTAGACTCCCCCAGCTTAAACAAGTTTAAGTTACTGAAATATAATAGTAGGTGCTTTGGGATTTTATTACATATGCAATAATGAAGATAGGTCAGCCACAGTCATACTATGAATTTTGACCTCTTTTTCCTCTATGAGAGAAACCTCCTTCATTTCCTCATTCAAATCATTTTTAGGTAATGGTGACTTAGGGAAATACCCTATCTTGTGCTGGGAAAACTTTTGAAATAGTGAATTACTCCCTTGACACCATGATTAGCCTTCTTCCAAAAAGTTACTGCTGTCATATTCATGGCCACAGCAGGAAAATATGTCTTAACTGTAGATATTACTGGAATGGGGGAAAGGAGGACTGTTTGTTAAAATAATTAGATTGTGTCTGAATTTTGAAAAAATTAATGCTGACTAGGTTCACAGAGCAGGTCAAATGCAATAAATGCAATAGCCTATTTATTTTTAACTTACATTAACCCATAACTAAAGATAATGCACAATTTTGTATATGTACATATAACCATCATCATCGGAGAGGGAGCATGAAATAGGTTGTGAGGAGATAAAATCTGAGGAAGAAAGCAATGTTGTGTTCAATCTGAGGGCTGCTTTTAAATGTGACAGTGGAAAATCCTATTGACATGAAGCAACACTTCAGCTCCTGCTTTATAAAAGGAAGTTAAACCTGGCCTGCTTAACTGCAGAAATATTTTAAGTTAACTAAGGATTTCCACTTCTTTTGCCACCTTCCTGGCACAGGCCGAGATCACTGCGTGCGTGGAACCGGTGCAGTAACCTCATGCAGTTCAAGCATGTGTGTGTCTGTATCCTCCACGTCACTCATTGCCGGTGAAACCTTCCCAGACACTGTTTGTACGGGCTTACGTCCCTCTGCAAAAATCTTTAGGGGCTTCCCACTTTCTAAAAAAGAAAACATTTTCAACATTATGTTCCTTCACTCTGGCAAACCAAACCCTTCCTACCAGGCAGATATTTCTTCTTTCAGTTCACTCAAAACCTTCATTACATTGATCATTATAATCATTATCAACAGTTACTAACATTTTGTACCTTCATTACCAAAGGCTTTTCTGCCTCAGGTCTTTGCTTATTTTTTCCCTTGGTTCTCATCTCAAGTTTCTACCCTTTCTAAAATAGGTCCAGATAAAATCCTACCTTCATTTCTCTTAAGCTCCCACCTACCCTCTCCCTCTAGTGATTTCTCTCCTGAGAAGCCCTGGTTTGAACATGCACTCTATATATTAGTACTTCCTCTCCTGGTCTTATTTTCTGTATACGCATATTTATATAGTGCCTCTACCAAATTCGGATCATACCAATTAAATAATTTCTCATTCTTTTCTCACTTAACATATCACGAGCATTTTCATGCTATTAAATATTTTTGAAATGTGATTTTTAATGGTTTCACAGTCTTCACTACATTCCACATCTTTTTAAGCCATTTACATATTATTAGACATTTAGGTTGTTTCCATTTATTTACTTTATTTTATTTTTTTCACTGTAAGTAATGCTGTCCTAAACATCCTTGCTCAACTCTAATTATGTATTTGAGATAAGTTCTAAGCGTGGCCTGCTTGAAAATGATTGTTATTAGGTTCTTGGTAGGTATTTCTGAATTACCTTCCAGATATATTATGCCTATTTTTTTCCATCATCAGTGTATGAACATGCGCATTTTATCACTGCTCATTAGCACTGGGTATCATAATTTGCTTGTATGGTTTGTTAACTAGGTACTTAAAACCTATCTCACTGTAGTTTTACATGTTCTAGATACAAAGCCTTTATCAGATGTATGTTCTGCAAATATTTTCTCCCAGTCTGTGGTTTGTCCCTTATCACTTTGTTAACAGTATCTTTCTAAAAGCAGAAGCTTTTAATTTTGATGACTTTCAGTATATCAGATTTTGCTATGGGCGTTGCTTCTGGGGCCATCCCTAAGACATCCTTGACTAATCCAAAAATCACAAAGATTTTCTCCTATGTTTTCTTCAGAAGGTTTATAGCTTTAGGTTTTATATTTAGATTTATGACACATTTGAGTTAATTTTTGCATATGGTAGAAGATATGAATTGAGGTTCATTTTTTTGTAGTAATTAGGAAAAGATCAGGAATCTTTCCAGATAAGAAAACTAGAATAACAAGTCTATCAAAGGCATGTTTTATGTTTAAAGAAGGAATAAGTTTGCCTTTAATCTAATACAGGGTAAATTATTACTGCCTATTCACATCTTGAGTCTAACTTGGGGCATACTTCAAACTAATGGATGAATGATTATTGACAAAAACCATACATTGTTACTAGCACTTAGGTTGTTTTGGGGATTATAGATTTGTTTATTTCACCTAATTTGCTTATTTCACCTAATACAATTAATATAATTGTATTAATGTATTTATACAACAAGCATTTTTGAGGGCCTAAGAAGTATAAGATACCGTAGTAAATGAATGTGGGAAAATAATTTCTTTGCAGTTCTATGAATAACCTGTATGCAATTAACATCTGATTTCTAGAATGAAAGGGAGTCAAAGTAATTAACTTTCTTGAACCACAAAATTATTATTATATGAAGAACATCTGCCAACATTAAGAGACTTGGGCTCTTGGGAATGTACTAATAAAGGTTATGAAAGAAAGGACTGTGATAAATAAAATGTTATAGTGCATAGTGCTTGGGGTTATTTGTGCAAAAAAAAGTTTCTCAGTCATTGGCAGTGCCAGGAAAGCCTTTCAATGTCCTGCATTTCCCTCTGTAGGTCATCAGCTCTATGAGCTCCCTGTCTGAGTATTGCCTGCCTTCCATTCTGCGTACCTTGTTTGACTGGTATAAAAGGCAAAATGGAATTGAGGATGAATCACATGAATACAGACCACGAACAAGCAATAAATCAAAAAGGTACATTTCTTATGTATAAGGATTATGGTTTGATTTTTATTTTTAAGAAATGTAAATAAAATAAGAGTTATAAGGGCATCTAGGTCCTTCTAACTTCTCAAGGGCGGCTTGCAGGTGCTGCAGGGGCCCCCTTGTCTGTTGCAGGTAACCCACTTGGAGCACGACTCACGGCCAGCTGTCACAGTTGAAACTTCATACACAGCCTTATTTCAGCATTGGTGGGGACGGGTGTAAGGGCCCCAGGTCACCGTCTTGCCAGCTTCTTTCTTCTGCCCTCTCCTCTCCAGTCTACACCCAAAGCAGAATGCTGGCTGCAGGCCCTGCATGACATGCCGAGATATTTTAGTCCTTGTTCCAGTAACCTTGAGTGCTCAGCGTACTGTAGTGGGAAGGACACAACTGGACATTAGCAGCAGTCCTGGCACTGCCACTAATTAGCCGTGTGACCTTGGGCAGCTCACCGCCTTTCTGTACCTCAGTCTCTTAGTGAGCAAATCGAGAAGTTAGGTTACACCATCTCTGACTCCTCCTTCTGGCTGAGCATTTTGTTTATTTGTTCTGTGGTCCACGTCTCTTGAGGGTTTGAAACATGGCACTTGCTGCTACAGAGGCACTTCAGCAGCCAGAAAACTTAAGATTCTCATTAATATGTGTCTCCCATGTTTTAGGTAGACACATATAATTTCATATGGAAATCAACCTGCAGCAAGGCAGCGAATACAAGAAAGTTTAATACACTTACCTTCTTTAAAAATATAAAAGAGTTTATGTTAAAAGCAGTGAGATTTCTCTACATGAATTGATTATGTAGCTTTTTAAAAATGCTTTTAAAGACAGTAAGCTGAAATTAATCACTCAGAAAATCACTCACTTTTTGTGAGTGTTTATCCTTCTCATTTTTCTTGACAGTCCTAAATACTGTTTTTAAAAAAATGTAGACTTCTCTTGAAATTGAAGACCTGTAATTTTACCAAATTACATTTTATTTGAATTTGTAATCTATAATCTCATAATGTGGTTTAGTTTATGCATGATTCAATCATTTTTAATCATTTTGTTTGGGGGAGAGATTAATAGCTATTTTATATTAAGTAATTTTTTTAGTTGAAGAAAGAAATTTTTAAAATTTAGATATAATTCATGTACTTTAAAATTCACTCTTTTAAAGTATATAATTCTATGTTGTTAGTATATTGGCAGGGTTGTGTAACCATCACCACTATCTAATTCTAGAACATTTTCTTCATCCCAAAAAGAAATCCTATGCCCATTAGTACTCTCTCCTCATAAATACTTTTTAATCTATCAAATTTTAAAAGTAGAATTTCAATTCTGTATCTGAAAATGCTTCAACAAGGTAATTAATAATAAATTAATGAGATCATTTTGTTATTTTTCCCATATTACATGTTGGCATATGAATAGATATTAAAAATTTCCTGAGGGTGGGGAACAGAACAATTTTAGTGAGTTGAATTAGGTGAGTTCTAGTTTTGTTCCTCTGTTTTATCAGAATTTCGTTACTTAAACTAGATTTTTCATGGGCTGATTTATTTATGGATTGAAAATGATAAGTTTTTAAATTGTGTTACTGGTTATTTTCAGATCAGAGTAACTACCAAGATCAAATACAGAATCAGGACAGTAAAATTTGACTTCATAGCATTTTGTTTACAATGAAATATTTATAATGCAAGAGAGAACGTGTGCTTAGGAAAAAGCCAAAAGAATGAGGGTCTCTAGAGCATGATGTAGCTAAATATGAGTTTCTGTTACCAAAAAAAGTAAAAGGGAACTTTAGGGAAGAGCATAAACAAATGAAAATAGTCAAATATGAGGGATATACATTGGGTTAGAATTTCTAAGATTAGTATAATATCAACATTTTGGCTGCCAAATACATTTGTCAAGTGCTTCTGGCTCTTGGCAGTTAGACGTCAAACCAGCAATAAAGTTGAATTCAATATTGGGAATGTAGATGTCTTACTTCAATTCAAAAGCATAACAACTTATTAAATAAAATAGAATCATAGGTCTAAATTTTTTTTTTCTTCCAAGACCCACTGCTTTCTCAGGGTCCTCTGGTCACATTTGAAGATCCTTATCAGCCATCCAGCACATACATGCTCTCTCTACTGCTGCTGGACATCTTTGGGAGTTCTTCTCCTGGGTCTTTCCAACTGCCAGTTCTTTCCCTTATTCCGTGATATCATAGACACAAGACCCGATGTGTGGATGTCCTGCTTTATAATGCAGCTGCGTAGATCTTCCTTTCCCCCAGCTAGCAGTAGCTTTTTCTAGTTTTAGTGGGTCTTGAAAGACTTCAGACAGATGGTTTTGTCCACTACTCTTCCTTCCTAGCAGGGCCATTCATAAGTGATCCTGAATGAACGAGTTCCTGCCCTGTCGATACATTTGCCCTTGAAAGGTAAAGATGCACCTTCCCTTCTTAACCCCTTCTGTCATCCACCAGCCTTTATTTGACTTGCTCAAAGTTAAATAGCACTCCAGAAGCTCTTTTTATATCTTAAATATTATCTTCCTTCCTTCTTAGTCTCTCTTGACTAAAGAGAAAAACGTTCCCTATTTAAAATAGTCTTGATTTATTTTGAAACTATCTTCCTGGCAAGTCTAAATCCTATCACCCCTCTTCATTGGTTTTATTTAATATACGAGTATTGAGCATTTATATGTTTGGGAGATTATGCTAAACATTCACATGCTTTATCTTCTCAAACTGTCATATAAGTACTATTATTATTCCCATTTTGTAGATGGAAAAATTGCTGGTAAGTAGAAGAGGCATAATTTTAAACCCATGCTGTTCTATACCAGAGTCAGTGCGCTCTTAGCCACTATTCTGTGCCAAGGAACCCCGCAGTCATCTAATTTGTCTTTCTTTGTTCAGTTCCAAATGAGCCCTTGGTCGATGTGTTAGGTAAGCAGAAAATGAGGTGGAGGGAACATTGCTGTCCTTCTGACAGTTCTGATTCTGCTTTGCCTCTCCTACCTCTTCTTCCTTCTGCTTTTTACTCTTTTTTCTCTTCCACCACCTCTTCACTTCTTCTTTCCTCCTTTCCCTAAATCTCAAGTGGCAAAAGAACAAGAGGAAAAGGATGGGGGGAAAAAAGACAAACAATGTTGATCCCTTCTCCACCCATGTAGTTCTGCTCCAGTTGGTGACCATCTCATTTCCTTACGATTTTCCTACATTGTCCAGCACTCCTTTCCCAAGATATTTTGGATGTTCACCTCTAGTACGACAGCTTTCTCGAGTGTGTGTCACATATACAAGATGATAGGACTCCTGGGTTCAAAACTACCTTGGAAAAGTCCACAAGATGAGGTTCTAGATTCACAAATAGCTACTCAAGTTAACATGGTTGAAAATTTTTAATTTGCAGTTAAATATGCTGACTTCAAATCCAATGTTTGTCCACTGCACTACGTTAATAATAGAAAGAGCATTAGCATGTATTTACCACTGCACTCCTGTAATGATAAAATGGGTTTACAGTCTAATGGGGAGGAGTCCTGGATTTTTGATGAATTATGTCACTCTGAGAATACCTTCAGTGCCATTTAATGTGAATATGTTAAATTTTACAGCGATGAACAACAGCGAGATTATTTGATGGAAAGACGGGACCTTGCCATTGATTTTATTTTTTCTTTAGTATTAATAGAAGTTTTGAAACAGGTAGGTAAAAAATTTATTGTTACTTTTAGGTAACATTTATTCTAAAAACTAAAATTTTGAATGTCTAAGTTTATTGAATTGTTTATGAATTCCAAATACTGGGTCATATGAATTATGTTTATTGATTGCTACTGATTGTCATATATAGTGATTGGAAGTACTGTTACTGAGTCATTATTTAATATTCCCTTCCAAATTAAGAGCTGTCTCTTTTTTTCAGATTCCACTTCATCCTGTAATAGACAGTTTAATACATGATGTTATTAACTTGGCTTTCAAGCACTTTAAATACAAAGAAGGGTAAGGTGATTTTGAATATTGAAGAATATGGGTGCTTAAAACCAAATCAATGGTTAGCTTTTTTCAAGTGACCAGGGATCTCTAACTTGTGTAATTATACTTTGCTTAGGTACCTTGGTCCTAACACTGGCAATATGCACATTGTGGCAGACCTATATGCAGAAGTCATCGGAGTGTTGGCACAAGCCAAGTAAGTGAGCGTCAGAACCCTGTACCGTAAGAACCTGAGTGCCTCCTCTATCCTCCCAGCCCTGACTTAAGGAAGGGACATGTGTGAGCTTACAAGGGACCAGGGCTCTTTCTGCTACATGTGCCCCATCTCTGAAACTGACTAGAAAGCTCTTCCAAAGCAGGTACCAAGTTATCATTTTCACTGGGCAGTTGGGTCAGACCCTATCCAGATTCCATGAGTTTCAGGCTACAGCACCAAAGCAATGGGCTAACCAAATTACTTTGCTCTCTGCTCAAATATTCCAAAGAAGTTCATCAGTTTTTAAAGTTCTGTTTTCTATATTCCATGAGTGGGTGATTACAATATATCATCCATAAGTGGGAAAATTCCATTCTAGAATGTCCCCTTTACTATAGACCTTACTTAATTCAGCTGAGCTAAAAATGTCCCAGACTCTGTCATGGAAACAAGTCGAGGGGGAAATTCTCATTGCTAAATTTATCTGGCTCCATAGCACTGAGTTAGCAAGCTAGAACAAAGTAGTATTAGGCTATTAACAATAATATACCTCTTCCAAAAGTGATGTCACACCCTCCTTACCCGGCTTCATTTTGTCCAACCCTGAAGCAAATTGGGCAAGATCCCAAATGCCTAGTTTAGGAAAAATGAGCCAGAGACATGTGAATCTACTCCAGGAGGCTAGCTTTAAGCAACAGTGATGCCCTGATGCTTGTGAAATGCAATCCTCAGAAAAAGATTTTTATCTTCAAGAGATGGAATTTCCTAACTTAGTAGCGTGGAAATACATACTTTATCAAAAAAAAAAAAACCAAAATTTTTAAAAAACACTTTCTCAGCAACCTTACCTAGGCAAAGCATAGACAAGAACTTGGGAAATAGACACCCCCCCAAAAAAAAACTCCTTGGCATGATTTCTTTAATCGATTAAAGTTTATCAATATTTGACACATCCGTGTTAGAAGGAGAAGGAACTTCTAGAGCAGGGGTCCTCAAACTTTTTGAACAGGGGGCCAGTTCACTGTCCCTCAGACCATTGAAGGGCTGGACTATAGTTTAAAAAAAACTATGAACAAATTCCTATGCACACCACACATGTCTTATTTTGAAGTGAAAAAACAAATGGGCAAAAACACCTGCATGTGGCCTGCAGGCCATAGTTTGAGGACGCCTGTCTAGAGGATGATACACTGACGCCATTGAGAAATATCAAGCTCAAAACCTGAAGGCATCAGAGAGGAAAGAAACTGGCCAAAGCATACCTAAGAATTAAGTAATAGAGTTATCTGGGCCATTTTGCATGAGGCCATTTTGCATTTTGCATTGTACTTGTATGAGAGCCTATTAAAATAATTGCGGTTCATGAGTCCTTATGAAAAAAGATATAATGCATTTTGGAGAGATTTCCATTGCAATTGAGTAATCAAGGTATTGACATTTTGAATGAAAAAGCTGCAATTATCTGGCAAATTAATTCATGTGTATCTACCTCATTCCTATAAAAGATTAGAAAAAATGAGGTATTAATATGTACATTTGCTGATTTGTCAAACCCTGAAAATCTCCACATATTCTTTTGTAATTTCTTTGTAATTATCCCAGCATAATTCTCTTATGCTACCATTTGGAAAGTTTAATATGCCAAAGATGGCCTTTTGTGTTTTTCTTAGTTTTTGTGAATTATGCATGACAATACTGGTTATCGTCAAATGACCTTCCTTAGCTATATGTTTCTGAGTTGGTTGTGAATGAGTTGAGAAATATTGTCATAACTAAACAGTAACCTAAGGCTGTAGGAATTTTCATCTTAGGTTAGATTTATGGTCCCCCCAGCCAGTGTTTACATGCCAACAGTGGCTTTTTTAAATTTTCATGATGCCAATATTTGTCCCAATTCTGCAATAGTAGGGTGTAAAAAATGCCTCAGTTTGGACAGTGCTCTAGTACTTTCTAGTCACTAGCGAACCCCTTGACCAGCCTGGTCTTGTAGTAATCGTAGACTCTAGTACTCCTTGATATGTTCTCAATCTGCCAATGTGTAGATAACCTTGATTGACAGATGGTATGATCTCAAACTAGTGTCATACCACAAGTTATCACATTACTTTTTTCTCGTAAATACACCAGGACCATTTAATCAATTTATTTACTTCATCAATGCTTTAGAAAAGTATGCTCCTTTGTTCCCAGATGGTGGGCAAAAAGAATGTATGCTTATCTGGTATAGTGTGATTATCTTTTTTTTTTTTTTTTTAAGTAAAGTTGAGTAATGCAATAATTCTAATTTTAGGTTGTATATCTAGTTCCCAATGGTAATGCTTATGAAATAGTTTCCTCATTATGACTAGTTATTAGTAGATAGTTTGGAATTCGAGTTTTAGCAGAATTTTTATTTATTTTTATCTTAATAGTCTAGTGGTAATACTGCTTAAATTCTATCATTAAAGGAAACTTTTTTGCTAATAAGTAATATTCACACATAGTATTGACTTTTTCAAAATAAATTAAGTTAAAATTCAACTTTTTAAAGTGCTTTGGTCAAAATCTGTTAGGTTTATTGAAACAGTGATGACTGCTTCTGAGATTCATGGATTTTTTTAACTTCTTTCTTATGTCATATGATCTTTATCTATAAATTCTTATACTCTCACTTTTATAATAAGTACTATACATTTTAAAGAAGAGATTTATTTTTATGTGAATTTTTATAGTATACCAAAAACTAATTACTTAGTTACTATATTTACTAAATATGGTACTGAATAGTAAATACTAAAGGAAAGGTCATTGAAATATTTATTTTTCCCTAAAATCATTTTAAGGAAAGATATATTTTAAGTGCAAATAGATTTTTGGATTACTTTTACGCCAAAATAACATGTTTATGTCCTTTGGGACTTTTAGAAGTAAAAGATAGCCATATATATTTTTAAATTAGAAATTACAAAATGTTTAGCCAGTAACTCATGAGAATATTGAAATAGTGAGTTATATAAATATCCTTTTTTTTCCATATCTCCTCATTTTAATCATGGATTCAAAATGGAAAACAAACTTTCCTAAGTATTGTGCCATCCTTAAAACTATATGACTCTAACCTATAACATTTTTCCCTCTAACCTCTCACATTTCAAAATTAAAACCATAGGTTTCTAGTGTTTGGAAGTAGTTTGAATAAAAATACAATTTTTAAAAATCTAGTTTGGAAGTTATTACATTTTTATAATCTTGACTGAAAGTGTCACTTGCATTGCTTGCCCCCTGCCATTTCTGCCTCCTGCCCTTTATCCATCTCTTCCAAAAGCCCTCTGCTCACCCTGCACCCCATTCAAGTGCCCTCTGGAGTCTTCTCTAATTACCCAGCTGAAAAGAGCCCTTTCATTCTCCGAGGCCCTAGAGCCTCCTTACATGCATTGCTCACCCAAAAGGCAGTGTGAACCATGAGAAAGTGATGTAACCTGGGTCATTCAACCCCCCTGAAGGTCAAAAGGTCTAAGCAAAGAGTCCAGTGGTGCTAACACACAGTGGATTATTTTTATTTTTTACTGTTATTTTTAACAGTGGATTATTTTTGCTGTTATTCACATGGCTCATGGTCAGTGCTACACTGTTTTCTCTTCCCAACTGAACTGTAAGCTATTCTAGACAGGGGAGGGACCACATTTCACAGTTATGACTGTCTAAGGCAGTTGGGGTGTAGCGTAAATTTCTGGAATTTGCATGAGAAGACCTGGGTTTGAGTCTCCTCTCTGTCACTGGTAGCTTCCAAATCTGTTTCTTCATTTGTAAAGTGAAAATGCAGTCTGCTGTAACAAATTACCCCAGCCTGGGTGGCTTGAACAACAGAAATTTATTTCCTCACAGTTCTGGAGGTTTGGAAGTCCAAGATCAAGGTATGGGCAGGGTTGATCCTGTTGAGCCCCACCCCCCTCCTTGGCTTGTAGATGGCCTTCTTCTCCCTGTGTCTTCATATGGTCTTGAACCTGTGTGTGTCTGTGTGCTAATCTCCTCTTCTTATAAGGACATCAGGCATATTGGATTAGGGCCCATCCTAATGGCCTCATTTTTAACTTAATTATCTCTTTAAAGACCCTATCTCCAAAAATAGTCACATTCTGATCTACAGAATATTAAGACTTCAACATACAAATTTGGAAGGGGGAGGCACACAATTGAGCCCCACCAGTGGGCCTAGGATAGGACCAGAGGATGTGCATTACTACAGGTTCCCAGATAATGCTGATGCTGCTGACCTGGAGGCCACACTCTGAGAACCACTGGTTCCCTTAGCATAGAGATTAAGAGCAGGAACTCTAGAGCCAGACGCTAGCTTCAAATTCCAGCTCCACCACTTACCAGCTATGCAGCTTTGTCAAGTTGCTAAATCTCTGCCTCAATTTCCTCTACTGTAAAAAGGGCATTATAATAGTATGCTGCGTAGAGTTGTTGTGAGGATTAACTGAGTTGCTATTATGTGAAGCGCACTGAAGCATGGCTAGCATACAGTAAGTGCTGTATGTCTACTTGCTGCTGTCATCATCATCATCTTCTTCGCCATCAGTTTTTTTCTTTAAAACATAGAAAAGAATGGTGACATTGAAGTTTGGAATTTATATTCCAAAATGTTTGAGTATAGTTGTAAAATCTCAGATAGATGTTATCTGATACCAAATAGATTTTTGTAAATTTTAATAAAGCTTGCATTTTAGTATCTATGAATTTCCTATTCTTAAAAATTAATATATAATTTTGCAATTGGTCTCCATGAGATTTTACTTATAAGGTAAATGCAAAACTAGTATTTTCTATCATATTTTAGTAGTATTTAAGAACTGTCAGAAGGGGTCAGTTAGGGTGCTATCTTGAAAGTGGGTGTTTTCTAGAAATCCACAAAATACCACCACAAATTAAGAATATACCCTGAAATATTCTTAGCTATGTTAATAACCCGTGAGGGTATATTTCATTCATAAGATATTTAAATCTTCTTAAAGCTATTTATATTTTCTGCTCTAAAAATAGAGCATAAAATCTTAAAATCTTTTTTATTGAAAAATACACATAGCAAACCTAAAGAAAAATGCATAAGACAATTAAACAAATTGTTATAAAATAAACACCATATAACCTCCCATCTAAGCCAAGAACTAGAAATTGCCAGCACTTGAGAATCTTCACACCCCACTTGCCAACCACCAGCCCCTTGTACCATCTTTATTTTGTTTTATTTTATTTTGACAGAGTCTTGCTCTGTCATTTTGGCTGGAGTGCAGTGGTGTCAGCCTGGCTCACAGCAACCTCAAACTCCTGGGCTCTAGCGATCTTCCTGCCTTAGCCTTTCAAGCAGCTAGGACTACAAGCGTGTGCCCCCATGCCCAGTTAATTTTTTCTACTTTTAGTAGAGACAGGTCTTGCTCTTGCACAGGCTATTCTCAAACTCCTGAACTCAAGCGATCCTCCTCCCTCATCCTCCCAGGATTACAGGCATGAGCCACTACACCCGGCCTGTGCTACCTTTTGACTAAACAATGTTTATATGTTTGCTGCCTACAGTATCTGTTCTAAAATTTCTACTGTGAAATGTCAAGAGTTGTTCTAAACTTCTGAGTTTCTATTCACCTTTAATTTTTATTATCATGATTACCCTTTCTAATGGTATGCATTTCTTCTAATTTTTCATAGAACCTCAGGCTAACATCTCAGAACACAAAGTACAATGAATCTTAGACAGTTTTCCTTCGGATGTTTGGTGGGAGAGAGGATTGTTTTTAAACTAGCCATCTCAGAAGTTTAAATAATTTTTATGTGTACATTCCTTTACCCATAGATACTTTGAAGATCTGCTATTACTTTCTATCTTAGCCTTAAGAGCTATTCTTTTTTAATCCTGTATAATAATATTATTGCTGTTATAATTAGTATTATTTTACTTTCAAAATTATAAATACTTTAAGTTCCTTGATGATAGGGACTGTGTCTTGTTTATTTGCTTTGCATTTACTAGATCAAAAAATCCCATGCATGTAATGGACAGCCCATTTATTTTTATCTTTTAGATATAAGTTTAATTTTTCCATTACTGGATTTTTTCAACCTAAAAATATATTTTTCAATAATAGTTAACCTAAAACTATAAAAGAAACAACATAAAACTTTGGAAATGGATGTAGGACTATTTCTTAGCATTATTTGGAATACAAATCCAAAAATCATTTGCTGTCACTGTCAGAAATTGCTGACCTCATATGTTATTGCTCATAATTTGATACTTCAGTCCTTCGAGGTCTGCAGCTATGTTGGAAGTGGCTAAACCTGGGGAAATAGGGCTTTTTGTCATGCTCAATTTAAGAGCTAGACCATTTTGAGAGGGTCTGACTAACCCTAATTCTCCCTAGCCTGAAGGGGACTTTGAGCATCTTATAAAATAAGAGAGGAAAATACGAAAATCGGATTGTTTGCCAAATCCCAAACATCAAACCCTTAAAAAATGACGGCCATTGTACATGAACTGATTGGAGGGGCTCTGGTCACTGTGCATGATCACTCCTGGGAACTGGAGGCCTTCACTGCAGTGACTTTCCTGCCCACTATTTGATAAATCACTTATGTTTTCTCCTTAGATTCCCTGCTGTAAAGAAGAAATTTATGGCAGAGCTGAAAGAATTACGGCACAAAGAGCAGAGCCCATATGTGGTTCAAAGCATTATCAGCTTGATAATGGGGATGAAATTCTTTCGAATTAAGATGTATCCAGTGGAGGATTTTGAGGCCTCTCTTCAGTTCATGCAGGTAACTTCTTGGGCAGGAAAGCTAAGGGGCTATCAAGCAATTCCCTTCCTCAAAATGATGGATCTGGAATATGAAAACCCATTTACTCATCAATACAGAAAGACATCCTACCTTCCATAATTCATGCAGTGCTTTGTAACCAAATAGTATAGTAGTAGGCCCACAATTTCATTTTTAATCTTTCATATCATCTTTGGAATAGAGTGTGCATTGGAATTTCTTATTTGTTGGTATTTTTCTCTTTCACCCACTGGTACATATTGTTCTCTGAATAAAATATAGCTGATTTGTTTCACTTTTTAAAATGGATAGCATCAGATCAGCTACATTAACATTCGCAGGCATGAGAACTTTAAATAATAAGGAAAGAAATCTGTTATTCATAATATTAAAAGGCATCATAATTTTTAAAAAGTCAACCAAACTATACAGGTTTGACATTTATAGCATTCATCATGGTCTATAGCAAAAGAATTGTTGCTAATGAGGATTTAGCAGAATGTGCAGCTCTTAGAGTTTACAAAACTTGTGCATCTGAAGGGATTTATCTCATGCTGCTGTGAATTAAATTTGGTGATGATCTTACTAGAGAATTTAGATGTTTGTATTATGAATATAGGCTATCACATTTTACACCCGTAGGGATAGCTACAATCACAAAGACAGATAACGAGAAGTATGGGTGAGGATGTAGAGAATTTGGAACTCCCATGCACTGCTGGTATGAATGTAAAATGGCATAGCCACTTTGGAACAGTCCAGCAGTTCCTCCCATAGCTAATCCTAAAATTACCATATGACCCAGCAATTCTACTCCTAGGTGTATACCCAAGAGAAATGAAAATATATGTCCACACAAAAACTTGAACACAGATATTCATAGTAGCAAAAAAGTGGAAACAACCTAAATATCTATAAAATGATGAATGGATAAACAAAATCTGGTATGTCCATACAATGGAATATTATTCAGCCATAAAACGTAATGAACTGCTGATACGTGACATAACATGGTTGAAGCTTGAAAACATTGTGCTAAGTGAAAGAAGCCAGACACAAAAGGTCACATATTATATTATTATGTATGGACATTCCATTATATGAAATGTCCAGAATGGGCAAATCCACAGAGACAGAATGTAGATTAATAGTTGCCTAGAGCTGCGGATGAGGGTGAATAGGAAGATTGGAGATGACTGCTAAGGGGCGCAAAGTTTCTTTGGTGGTCAATAAAAAGTTCTAAATTTGACTGCCATCATGGATGCCCAAATATGAATATCCTAAATGCCAGTGACTTGTATACTTTAAATGGGTAGATTACATGGTATGTGAATTACATCTCAATAAAGCTGTTAGACAGAGAGAGAGAAAAAGGCTGTGTATCAAATTTCTTGGGTTTTATTTAATTCATGCTCCTACGTTCACCAGCTCTGTGACCTTGGCCAGTTACACTTAACCCCTCCTAGCCTCTCTCACCTTATCTGCAAGGTGGTGGACTTTAGAGAGCAGTTCTGATGATTCTTAGCACAGGATAAGCACTCAGTAACTGCTAACTCTTCTTTTTTTTTTTTAAGACTAGTCAAGTGCAGTAGTGAGAAGGGGACAATTCTATTTTTATTCCACTGTCGTATTAATAATTCATGTATCTATGTACTTAAAGACTGAGAATATTTTCATACATATGCACAATAATACAGGAAAAGGGCCACTATCCGAGAACTGTAAAGTGCCATTCTGTGTAGGAAAACTGCCTCGATGACTCCCCGTGCAGCTGTTTCCCATCTTGGGCTGAGGTCTTAATATGAAATTGGTAGACTAATGACTTTGGGAACTATTTTTGGCAATCTTCCCAATCGTAACTGAAAATAAAGGGTTATAGCTAATATAGCTGTTAATGTGTCATCAAATGCATGTAGCCTTGGACTCTTGAATGAAAACAATACCTGATATAGACCACGGTAAGTTACTACTCACAAGGCCAGGAAGAAGGGAACAGGGGCCAGCAGAATTCTGGGCAGGCCAACTACAGAATGAGTCCCTGGGCCACTAAAAATACCCTTACATGGACTATCGTCCACAGGCAAAGACATCCTCGCTTGAGGAACTATTCCAAAAGCTTCCTTGTCTGAGGCGGGGAAGGGAAACATTCCAGACTTGCTTATGAAACTCCCTGAATAATAAACACACCTAAAATGTCAGGGCGAACAAGTAAACAGCTCTGTGCCCAAGGCTATCAGGCATGGGGCCTAAAATAAGTTTAATGTCCTCTGCCTCTCTTCCCATGTTTACCTTCCCTCGGCATCTGTGTTTGTGGGCTAACCAAGGGCCCAGGGCCCCCCACACAGTAAGTAATCAATAGAAATTTATTGAAAGTGAATGCCTGAATGAATTAATCAGTAATTCAGTGGATAAATGTGTGCTTGCTGGTTAGCAATGCTTTGTGCTTTCAGAATAGTGATTTGAAATAGAAGTAGGAGAAGAGTGTGTGGGGGGGAACCCTTGCAAAATGTCATTGAAGCCATTGCAAACATTTAGATTCCAATATAAGTGTTTGAATCTAGTGATTTTTAATAGATTATGGAATATGCTATGTTGACATGTATGACTGAATTAAGATCTATTTACTGAAATTTCTTTCAGTGTATTTTATGTGTACATTTCAATCTACTCTCCCTCCCTATATTCTGTTTCTACTTCCTAGGAATGTGCACACTACTTCCTGGAGGTCAAAGACAAAGATATCAAGCATGCCTTGGCTGGGCTTTTTGTTGAAATCCTTGTTCCAGTTGCTGCCGTGAGTTACATTTTCATTTCTAAAATCTTCTTCAAATTGGATTACAGCATCAACAATTTCATGTGTATAATATTCACATACATCTCTATTTCAGGCTGTTAAAAATGAAGTAAATGTTCCCTGCCTTAGAAATTTTGTGGAAAGCCTGTATGACACCACGTTGGAACTTTCTTCTCGAAAGAAGCATTCCTTGGTTAGTAACTACGACAAAATCCAAAACACAAGTAGAACTGCAGAGACTAAATTCCTAGTCAGGATTCTTTTTGAGGGTCATAAGGACTCCATAAACAGAATTACTTATAGCTCCCTCAAAAAGAGGTAGTATTTAAAATTTTGTAGTTTGCACATAGTATTGAACATGACTAAGTCACATTCATATAATGGCATTAGACTGTGTCACCTCCGGTGACCCTTCTAATCCTAAGGATTCTGTGTTCATTTAAGATTGGCTTAACTTGATTTTTATATTATTTCTGAGAATTTTTTCCAATCTGAAGAATGAAGTTTATAATATGGAATAACAATTTCTCTTCTCAATCCCCAGGAGCTTACATGGGCTAATTCCTATCCTGATACTCAGAATCAAAATTGAACCAGGCAGCAAAGGAAGTTGGGAAATAGATAGTTGCCCATAGGAGAGTTTCTCTGAAGGCCTGAAAAACAATTCTTGGGAAGGCTTTGAAGAGCAGCCTAGGAAAGTCTTAAATAACCACTACCTTTTACCCTCTGTGGTAGATAAAGCTCTGGTTTATGAATCAGCACGGGGTACACCAGCTATAATTGTGAAAGTCTGGAGAAAGCAGGTTGCTTTGGTGTGGCTGGTTACTGGCATGGTCTATGTTAGTCTCCAAAGCATGGGTATCCCCACCAAGATCTGAGCAGATACTCAGAGTTGCTTTGCTGGTGATGGTGACATATTTGCTAACTTGTCTACACTCCATGGTCATTGTGACTAACTGCATGTATTTTTTTTTTTTTATTTCTGATTGGCATTAGAGTTGCACTTGATGGTAGCAGTAGTTCAAAGTCCATTTAAAACTAAGTTAATTTGGGGGGGAAAAAAAGTGAATGAACTATTGAGCACTCAGTCTCACTGTGGCAACTGTTTCTCGCTAATTCAAGTAAATAAGTGAGCCAGTTACATTTTTATTTAAATATTCACTGGCCTTTGTTTTTTGTGAGCCATAAAGGTGTATGCTATCTGGGTTCTGTGTGTCCCTTTTTTGGGTGGCTGTCCATTAGCTGTTCTGTCTCCTCCAGTTGCTGTGGGAAACTGGCCCAGTTAGGCAGGAAAAGCACAGTAGCACCTCTGTTTATTTGGTCGTAAGCAAATTCCTCCTGTGGTTAAATTTGTCTTGGTAGAGTTTACCAAGGCAATAACATTTCTTTTAGGAATCCTCCTTAATTACAAGAAGGTTGCGTGCGAAAGAAAATATATACAACTACCTCTAAGACAGGGACAAACTAGTAGATGTTTATGAGCAAAAAAGCCAGTAACATTTGCAAAATTAATGTGTCTTCCTGTTTTTTTGTTTCCGGAGATTGAGAGAGTGTTATCTAAGATGGTGAGTTTGTTTTTGACATTCATAAGTAAAGACTAAAGCAGTGAATCAGATTTCCACATTCTTATACATGGAGCTTATTATTATACACTATCCATACTTCTAGATTATAATATCCCAGGATTATCAGAAAGCATTTACAAAATGCTCACCTTTACCCTGTGCCCATTGGGCCTTGCTGTGCTACGCAGTGTCCTGTTTCTTCTGGCCCACACGGCTGCAGAGGTAGTGGGTGCAGAGAATGGTGTTACCCAGTTTGTTGAAATATAAAATATTCCTGTGACCATCTCTTTTTCCTCAGGCCTTGTACCCCCTGGTGACCTGCCTACTCTGTGTCAGTCAGAAGCAGCTGTTCCTGAACAGGTGGCACGTCTTCCTCAACAACTGCTTATCTAACCTTAAAGTTAGTATTTGTTGGCTCAAAAACAATATTTTATAAAAATTTACCATGCAATTCTTAGGCTGGTTTATATGTTTCTGGGAGTGATTCCTGATGTTTGCAGGGGGGGATTATCCTATGCTATTGGAATAATGAAAGAAATTTTAATAAGGGTTCTTAGGTAATATAGCCAGTTTTAGAATGTGACTAGGGATAAGAGAAATCACTTCAGATTGGGGGAAAATAAATCTTTCCTAACAAGGATCACTTTAAAGGTAGAATTAAATGCTCCTTTGCATGCATCTATTGTCACATTTTATCTAAATGATTTAATAATAAAATAAGGGCAACACTCAGCTGATAGAAGCATGTGAATTGATTTCAGAAAATCACCTATACCTACTCCATCCTTCCTGTCTCCCTTCCAGTCTAGGAAAATATTTGGGGGTTGGGGGGAAGCTCCATTCTGTAGAAGGATTGACCTAGTAACAGAGAACATTTGTTTCCTGTCACTGTCATTTGTGATTATTTGGAGGTATTCTAGCCGCATGGCAGTCCATCAGTCCTGCGCACTCACAGCTCTGCAGGTAGACGGCACAGGGTCTGGGTAACTTGAGGAGTAATGTTATGGTCCCTGGGACTGCTGAGCATGCAGTTAAAACAACTGTAATGATTACCTTTAAAATTGGCTTTATAAATACAAAGTGGTAAACATATTTTAAGTTTTAGTGGCCTATTGGTAAAAGACAACAAAATGAAAACTATTCCTAATATAAGTGCAAATAAGAGGTATTTTTCATACTTGTTCCCAGTTGTGTCCAAATATGTGGTTCAATTTCTTTTATACATTTGATGTTTGCTGCTTTGGAATTTTTAAAAATATAATTAGTTAAAAATCTTGTATGTGCCTACACATGTTGCCTTGTTTTATTTTTTCTACAACACTTTAATTTGGTGAAGTGGTTAGGATTAATTATATTATTTTGCATTAACACAATTACACAATAATCTGCATTAGAACTGCTTTAAGCACCAACTATGAACTGGCTCTAAAAGATGATTGTGAAACACTAATTAGAATCATTCATTTTCTTCAAATTGGCAGTGAAATATAATAGCAGTGGATAGAGAAGTAAGCTTTTAAGTACTCAAAAGAAATGAAATACTTTTCAAGGTTATCAACTGTTGTGTAAGGGCCACCTTCAGTCGTTTTATTTGAGAATTTATCCATCTGCCATACAACTCTTAACATGCAGCCAAGTGTCATTTTTCTTATACTTTTAAGTTATCCAATTATTAGTTCCAGTTCAGTGTGGTTTTTCTCTTTTACATTTTATACACATAGAAAATGCTCGTTTTGTTTAAAAACAAAAAGGGAAATGCTTAAGAATGCTGTTAGTGTCATTTTCTATATATTTTATGTTTAATGTATCTGATGAATTTTTGGTTAGAATTAAAATAATATTTTGCATGACAATTTATTGCTATAGTCAAAAAGGCCAAAATGTTTTTGTCCAAAGTTGTTTTTGAAACATAACAGAGCATCTTACTTTGGAACTTATTTGCTTCAAAGTTAGAATACTGTTTACAGCTCTGGTCAGAGCCTACCAGCTAGACTTAACAAGAGGGTTACCAACAGCCCCCTAGAGAAGCAGGTCTGGGCACTGACAGTATTTCCCTGTGCAAACATTTCAGGCATTAGAATTTCTAAAAGAGAGAGGCAGTAAGATCAGAAGGAGTAAGTAGAGTCAATCCTGTAGAGAGACTGAACCTGGAACCACATTCCAGAATTCAGTTCAATTCAGCAAGGATTTATGTTGGTGTGAGGTGCCAGGGCAGATGCTGGCAGTGGGAAGGATGGGGGAAGGCAGCTCTATAAAAACTAAATGTAGAATAGAGTCCCTGTCCTTGAAGAGCTTAGGATTTCATTGGGGAATATGTAATGAAGTTTCAACATGCACACTGCAGACAGTGAGGGATGCGAATGTTTGGAGTAGAGAGATACCTGTGAGATTTGTAGAGGTCACAGACCCCATGAATCATGAAAGAGGTAGCTATTAGGCAAAGTAAAGGCAATGATATTTTACTTTATGGGTAATAAACTATTGGAATTCACTACCCCAAGGCTAAAAGATATTAAAAAGATCCTTGATGAGTTACAAGTGGAATAAAATTGTATCACGTATATTTAGAACTAAACCCAGTAGGGATTTGAATGGGACCATTTTAAAATGTCATTAATATGCAGAACACTTTCCAAACCTCCTCCTGAGTCCTTAATAAGGTAGAAACACCTGAGGAAAAAAACTAGCACGGCTTCAGAAGTATACTTTGTCTGGAATAGTTTCAGTATTTTATGGGATTTAGAACTGACCTTATCATTTCATAAGGGACCACTAAACCAACCCTTCCCCCACACACCTTCCTGCAACCTGCCTTCCCTTCTCACCTCCACTGCCCCCCCCCCAGATGCTTCCAAATAATGATCCCAGTGTCTGAATCTTACATGCTGACCTTTGGAAGCCACCTTTGATGTATTCAGCAGAGGTGAGCTGTCAGGAGGGTGGAGTGGCAGGAGCAGAACAGAAGTGTGTGTGAGCATGAAAAACTGCCCGCTTTCAAAGTAAACAAGCCCTCGGATCCAAAGCTCACTCCATGTCAGTGCCCTGGTTTGTCCTCAGTGTCAGTCTGTCAGAATCAGGTTGCTTGGGGAGCACAGACTTGAATTCTTTAATATTTATACTTCATTAACTTAGTCACCCATGTATTAGCAATATGCCATTGTAAAGTCATGAGAAATGTATAGTATCTTCTCACCAAGATATGCACATCTTTCAGGAATTCATGGTCCTTGGTGACCAATAGTTTTTTCTTCTGTATGTTTTATGGCAGAATCTGAATATTTTGAGCTATAAAAAGTGATACATTCCCTTCACATTTGTCATACCACACCTAACTCTGACAAAAGGAAATATGCTTTGAGAACTTGATTTAACGGTACTTTTAAAATATAATACTTATCATGTTCATAATAACTATGTATTAGTTTATTATCCTTTGAAATGGATGTAATCAGGAGAATTTTTTAAATGTCTTATCTTTTTAAAAAATGAATACAATATACAAGTGCAGCCCAGATTATAAAAAACAAAACACAACCAAAAAAAGAAACCTCAAAGGTTAAGAGAAAAATTTAGTATATGATTAGTAACAACAGTAGCCGTGCTCATTTACTGGAGCCAGGTGAGTGACAGGGGCTTTATTTACATTGTCATGGGTGTCATGGCAGCACCACAGGTAACATGGAGCTTTCCCTGTGCTTTCATGATGTTATTTATGTTTTTCTAAAAATTTTACTCAAATAACAATATTTCATCTGAAGGTTATGCATGATACAGCCTATTTTTACACTTGGAGTACCCAAAATACAGAATTAGAAAGGATTCTCCTTTCGTCTCAGTCACCACTGTGCTAGGGCTTGAATACATTTATGTATTCAGTTGATCAGCTGGTCAATAATTCTTTACAAGTTGTCAACCAGGCACAGTTCCCGGTGCTTGGAATAAGTGATGTGTAAGGCACTAACACTCCCTGGTCACTTAGAACTTATAATTTAGGGGAGGAGACAGACGGTAAGCAAGTAGATAAATACATGAGGAAAAAAACTTCAGGTAGTGATAGCTGCTCTAAAGAAGATCAAATAGTATATTAGGACAGAGAATGACGCACTCAAGGAGGGCAGGGAATGGAAGTACAAGCATGGTATTTTGATTTCCAGTAAGAATCTCAAAGCAAGTGTAGTTGCCATAAATATAGTTGATAAAACTTGTCTTCCATACTTACATAGTTGTATGTGATAATCACGATGAGTTTAAGGAGCCCCCCTTTTTTTTAACTTTTCATGTAATAATAGTAAGATTATTAATGATATTTTTATTTTATAAGTGGAGGTGTTGAGTAATATAATTAAGGATTTCACAATCCCACAATCATTGCCTAACTGCATTAAAATGTATGGCATCATTTATTTTAAAATGACTACTATTCTCTCTATAAACACCAAATTTAAATGGTATAGTAGACTGGGCATGGTAGCTCATGCCTATAATTCCAGCACCTTGGGAGGCTGAGGCAGGAGGATTGCTTGAGGCAAGTGTTCAAGACCAGCCTGGGCAACATAGTAAGAGCTCATTTCTACAAAAAAAATTAAAAAATTAGCTGGATGTGGAGGCACACACCTCTAGTCCCAGCTACTCTGGAGGCTAAGGCAGGAGTTCTAGGCTGCAGCCTGCATGACAGAGCAAGACCTTGTCTCAAAAAAGATATATATATAATATTAGAAGCACTAATTTTCAAGATGTACTTATTCTGATTTACTATTAACCTCATTCCATAACCTTGAGAAAATCCTGTTGTTTTTTTTTGAGACAGAGTCTTACTCTGTCACCCTGGCTAGAATGCAGTGGTGTCTTTACAGCTCACTGCAACCTCAAATTCTTGGGCTCAAGCGATCCTCCTGCCTCAGCCTCCCAGAGTGCTAGGAAGAGAAAAGCTCTTAGTAGTATTTCTGATCTATCAAAATAAAGACACATTGAAAGTGGAATTTATAAATTCTAATAATACACATAAACTAGGCCTAAAAATTAGTGATCAGATGACAAGTGTATAATTTTTCATGAATGGTTTACTTATCCAACCATTCAAGAGGAAAATAATCTCTATAAATTGTTGATCTGATAATTTTAGATGTTATCCTAAACTGTAGCACTGTGTTATTTAGATAATACACAGCTAAAGGGGTAAATTATAATCAAAGTAAATTGATTCAAGTGTCAAAAAGAAATGTCAAAAAGATATGCAAAGAATTATAACAGAAAGAAATAGATTTACTTAAATGACTTTAATTGAAATGGAAAAGAAAACTAGAAATTATTTGAATATAACAAGATCAGTAGATTACTAAAATTCTTTATCCATCTATGTCAATGTCTTTACCTTACCATGCACAGGAATCTCTAGGGAAGCCTGTTTTAAATGCAACTTCTTGAAACCCACCTCCAGAGGTTCTAGTTCAAAATGTCTGAGGTGCAGCCCAGGAAACTGTGTGTGCACAAGCATTGCAGATGACTTGATACAAATGGTCAGCTGATAGATCTTGGGAAATATTGGTCTGTACCAATGATCCTATCACTAGCCAACTTATCAGTGAGTTCAATAGTTCATGTTTGTCACTATTAACTCTGAATCATTTTAACTAAATTACAAGCAAATTTTAAAGACCGTAGAGGCATGTTGTTGTTCAGGCTGACATGTCCCATGAGGTCAGTGACTGGCACAGAGTTGAGATGCAGTAAGTCCAGAGATTTGCTCTGAAACCCACTAGTTTCTTGAACAATTATATCAATGAACCTCAGACTCATAATACATATATAAATAAATTGTTAATTAATTAAGGGAGATGTAGATTGGTCTTTTGATCTTGAAGCGGAGATCTTTGACAAAGAATTCAGTGGTTAGAGACATATACTAAAAATGCCAATATCCTGAAAATATGTATCAAGCACCTATTATGTTAGCTGCCAAGGGAATACAAAGACAAGTGAGGAAGAAGGCCCCAGTAGCATATGTGAGCAGCCTTTGTATATTATTAAGCTGAAATGGAAAATTAATGCTTTGAAGACACTGAGGCCAGATTGCCAAGGTTCAGATTCTAGCACTGTCATTTATTACCTGTGTGACCTTGGGCAAGTTATTCAACTTCTCTGTGCCTCAGGTAGGTTATTTTCCTCATCTGTAAAATGAGAACAATAACAGTATCTATAATGTTATAATAATTAATGAGTTAATATATGTACAGCATTGATAACAATGCCTGATATAATACATACATTCTAATTCCTGAGAGAACAATACTTATTAGAGCAGAAATCAGTTCCTATCCCAGCTGTCACTTACTGGCCTCATGACTCTGGGCAATTCATTAGGCTTCCCTCCATTATAAAATCCTTTAGTTGATATCACATTATGTGGAGGCACTTTTGAAATACCAAAGTGCCATACAAGTGCGAGATACTTATTACTATCATGATAGTAAAGCTAATCTTCATGATATTATCATGAAGATTAGCTTCAGCTACATACCAAGATTTGCCTTTTATATAGGATCTGTATAAAGAAATCTTGTTTATGCATCAAGTTGTTCAGCTACTACTCAGTTTGTTTTTGTTTTTTAATATTTACTATTTTTGTTTTCTAATTTTTAATCTTTTTTTTTAATATTTAATCTGCTGTATGGCAGTCATTGAGGACACAAAGCTAAACAAACCAAAAGCCTGAAGCTCACAATCTGGTAGGAAACATGTGAGTAAAGGGCTAGGATAGCATTTTAGGAAACAGAGAGCAGGGGTACTTGGTGGCCTCTCTGGAGGATGGGGAAGGAGAGGAGGAGCAGGGGAACAGAATAAGAGAGAATGACACCTAAACAGACCTAAGTTTTCCAAGTAGAACAAAAGTAGGAAGGCATTCCAGGCATGCAGGGAATTGCAGAGGGGATGTTGCAGTATGAGCTGCACCTACGGGGGAGGTGGTATGGGGAGACTTAGGTCACAAAAGGCCCCTCATGTGCCACATTATGAAATTTGGACATTGTCCAGTAGATGATTAGAAGCCACTTAAGGACTTTAAATGCAGGGAAGTAAACAATCATGTTTGTATGTTAAGAACATCATTTGACTATGCAGACAGTGGAAGAGAGGCCAGGGAATTGGTTTAGGACTCAATTGCAATGATCATGCTATCATCTCGAAATGCTAAAAGCAATTAGCAGTGCATAATCCATGGGCAAAACAAAATAAAACCTAAGTCAATCACTTTGCTCTCCAGTCTTTGTGGAAGCAAAAACGTACCATCTCAAATATATTCTTAAGAGTAAAAGAACACCAGTCACAATAAGATGCACCAAAAAAGGTGGGTGGGAGGTACAGCAAAACATGTTTACAAGAAGTTGAAGTTAAAACAGAAGTCACTGTTATGAGTCATTTAGACTGGAGAGCTCAGGTAAGGTCCACAGAGGAATTGAGATGATACGTGCCCTTCCTCGTCATGCTTTGCAGTGTGAGATAATGTATTTCAGAGAATTTCAGACGATACACTAGGCAAATCTAAAACACTGTTATATATTCTCAAAAGGGAAATTCACAAATGAGGAGACATTTCTGCTAAAAATAGAAGCTCCCTAAAGGTAGAGACTACATTTCCCTTGTTTGCTGCTGGATCTCTGGTGCCTTATACATAATAATACTACAGGCAGGTACAATGCCAAATACCCTATGTGCGTTAACTCATTTAACTCTCCTGACACTCCTAGGAGGGAAGGAGGATTATCCTCTGCATTTCACAGACAAGATCTGTGTGTGGAATCTGCCTTTAACCACCATATAAACACATCATAGTTATTTGCTCATTTAGAGCAATTGGAGGAAGAGTAGTCACAGTTCCTGGAATTTTTGAATGACAGAATATTTTAAATGCAACTTTACTAGTTTCAAGTCCCTTTAAGTAATCAAAACATTTGAACAAATTATATTATACCTGTTATATTAACAGGCAAAAATAAATAAATAAACCTTTATATATTAATGGGTGCTTCTAAAATGCCAGGATTTTTTTTCCTGGAGCTAAACAAATAGTTATAAAGTTTATTTGGAAGAATAAACATTC
The DNA here is from genome assembly GCF_040939455.1 of Microcebus murinus. NCBI lineage: Eukaryota > Metazoa > Chordata > Mammalia > Primates > Cheirogaleidae > Microcebus > Microcebus murinus. The sequence continues at coordinate 72,867,390 of NC_134116.1, read as the reverse complement.
AAGATATCTAGGAAAAGTCTAAAACTAAAAAAAGATTAAAGAGCAATGGACAGTAGAAAGTAGGAATAGTAGATATTGGAGAACATTATAAAACTTCAATAATTAAAATGATATGGTATTAGGCCGGGCGTGGTGGCTCACGCCTGTAATCCTAGCTCTCTGGGAGGCCGAGACGGGCGGATTGCTCAAGGTCAGGAGTTCGAAACCAGCCTGAGCAAGAGCGAGACCTCGTCTCTACTATAAATAGAAAGAAATTAATTGGCCAACTAATATATATAGAAAAAATTATACAGCACATATTAAACTGGAAAAAGAAAAAAAAATAGAAAAAATTAGCCGGGCATGGTGGCGCATGCCTGTAGTCCCAGCTACTCGGGAGGCTGAGGCAGGAGGATCGCTTGAGCCCAGGAGTTGGAGGTTGCTGTGAGCTAGGCTGATGCCACGGCACTCACTCTAGCCTGGGCAGCAAGTGAGACTCTGTCTCAAAAAAAAATAAATAAAATAAATAAAAAAAAATAAATAAAAAAAATAAAATGATATGGTATTGGTGCTTGAATAGACAGAACTAATAGAACAAAAAAAAATCCAGAAATAGACCTAAATGCATATGAAAATTTAGATTTTAGAAAAATTGTCACACTGAAAAGTTGTTTTTAGACTACAGACATAAGAAGTCTATCTTCCCTAAACCTAAAAACTTCTCACTATAGTCTTTCCCTTAGAATTTATGTGGCTCATCTTTATTCCATAAACAGTTTAAAGGTAAACTCTATCCCTGATAATTTCTAAGCAATTGTGAATTCTACAAAAGTTAGTCCCCAAACTATCTACACTAAGAAGAAAACAGGTAGAACTGTTTGACAAATATTTTGTTTATGACAAAATAAACGAGTAGGGAAAATGAAATGATATAAAGGCAAAAGACTTTAAGACTGATCTTGGAAGACTGGTTAGCAAACATTTACTGATCCCCTAAAGAATGGCAGGAATTCTGATAGATACCGGGGATAAATATTGCCCCTTCCTTTTAGAGAACCCACTATTTATGTAGGAGCGGATGTGTAAACAAAACCCCATATACAGAGAGCTGAAGGCTGTGCTAGAGGTATGTGTGAGGGGCAAGGGACACTCAGGAGGGAAGAATTCATTTCCATGGGATGGGATTCAGGACATCGGGGAGTAACAGTGAAAGCTGCACAAAGGAGAGGACATCCAAATGCCCTGTAAAAAGAAGTAGGGTTCTCCTGGGGAAAAAGAAAGATTCAGGGATGGGGACATGGGGTGGAGGACACTCCTAACACGGAAATGGAATGAGCATGGCCTAGCTGGAGTTTATGGAGCTCATGGGAGAATAGCAGGATGGGAGCCAGCTATTGACTGGTCAGGTATGCCATGCCAAGAAATGGTAACTTGATCCCACAGGCATCAGGGAACCACCCAATCCGTGATTTCTGGCATAAGATAGGACAGTGGGGAGGGAACTGACTGAGGAAGACTGTTGGGAGGTCACTGCAGCCACCTAGATGACAGTGCTGCAAGCCTGAACTGCAGCAGAGAAAGTGCGAATGGATCAGATGTCAAATTCAAGAGACATTTTGTGGATAAAATCTACACTATTGGATGAAAGTGTGGAGTGAGAGTCAGAAGCAAGGAATGAGGGTGATGTCTGCTGGATGACAAAACCCATGCCCTCCTCTCTGGCCAGTTTCTTATTGTGACCTAGATGCCCACAGCTGGTCTCCCTGAATCTGCTGCGTTGCACACACTGCAGGCACCAGACTTTCAACGTGCTCTTTCCAAGCTCAGTGGCTCCCTGTCACCATCATGAGAAGCCTGGTCTCGTCATGGGAAGTCCCTCATGTGGCCCCTTCCTCTCCAGGCTCACCAGCCACTGCACCTTTACCTGGCCCCACACTGGCCCTTCCCTGACATTCAAATGAGTCCCAGGCTCCAAAACAAGACCCCTCTCCACCAGCTCTCAGCTTCCATGTGCTGTTGCCTCTGGCTGTAGATGTTCCCCCTCCCACCATTTGCTTACACCTTTCCAAGTTTCTAGGACCACGCACCATGGCAGGCCCAGCATAGCCACTCAAATGTTTGTTGAATGAATGAATGAGTACATGAATGGATTTAAAGTTCATATGAGTTCTTATCTTCTCATAGAAACTTTCCCTTACCTTATTGCTCAAGTTTGCAATAGGTTGACCTTCCTCCCATCCACTGGCTCCTGTCCCTACCAGTTTCTCATCCTGTCTTAGAGTTGCCTGTTTATTGTCTGTCTCCCCTCCCCCATGGATTGTGAACATCTTAAGGGAAAGGATTATCTTTTCTGTCCATATCCCAGGTTCTAGCACAGTACCTAGTACACATTAGTATCATTATGTATTGGAGGGTAATCAGATGGGATGGGAGTGGGAAGGAGAGGTTGGGAAATCAAAGGAATAACAGTGTTTAGAATGACATAATCTACAATGGAAAGAATAGACTAGTGCTATAGGATTGGGATTCCCTAGGGCTGGAGGGAGAAGGCAATCTCTTTAGGACTCACCTTGACAAAGGAAAGAATGACATGGCTTCCCCAGGAATTACTCTGTCCCACCGCCATGGCCATTTGGATTCTTCCTCATGGTTTATTTATCCATGAGCATCAAGAGACAAATACCCTATAAGTCCCAGATGATGCAATGTGCCTGCCACCCGCCTAGGGCCTGCTATTTCCAGGCATTCAGAGAAGAATCATCTCTAGATATCACCATTCTATCTGTAATCTTACTTCTTGGTTTTTGTTGTAGAATAAAGACCCCAAGATGGCTCGAGTTGCACTGGAATCTCTTTACAGATTACTTTGGGTTTACATGATTCGAATTAAATGTGAAAGCAACACAGCTACTCAGAGGTAAGGAGTTGACTTGTGGTAACCACATCACCCATCCACTATGGAGGGTGTTTTCCTTCATTGCTGCCCATGCTAACCCTGCTAGAAGCTGTTCACAGCTGACAGTTTCTAAAAGATCTAAGTCCTAAGGAATATATTCAGGCTTTCCTTAGTCATTGGCTCAGCACCCATCACAAAAATTACTTCCTCTCCAACAATCAACAAATTCCACTTCCAGGGTTGCACTGGTCACTTTAACAAAGGAAACAGCTACAGTTTTCCAACCGCTCTTGGTGTTCCATAAAAACTTTTCATAGAGTAATTATGCTAATGGAAAGGAGTGAGGTGGTTTGTTTTCTTTTTCTGAATTCTCTCTGATACTTGGATAAATGAAACATCTGCCATTTTCCCTTAAAGAACTGGAGCTCAGCCAATCTTGCTTGTTTTCTCTTTTCCCCCTTATCTTTCAGCCGACTTATAACCATCATCACAACACTTTTCCCCAAAGGGTCCCGAGGTGTGGTGCCCAGGGATATGCCTCTGAACATCTTTGTGAAAATCATCCAGTTCATTGCCCAGGTAATGGGAAGTTTCTGGCCGTGGTGATCCTCTAACTGCTCTCAAGCAGTCAGTCTCCTTCTTAGGAAGTACTCAAAGATAAAAAGTCTAAAATAACACCTTACATGTTTAGACTTTTCAGAAAAGTTCTAAGTGTTTTCACACATAGCCTGGTCCTTCAAAAAAAAATTGTGCCAGGAGTACATCCAGTGTTTTCGGCTTCTGACAGATGGAGAAACAAAGACAGAGTTCAAGTGGCTCCTCTGAGTCACAAAGTCATAATTAGTAGAAAGGTCTCTTGACTGTTCGTCCCTCTTTTCTTCCTGATTCTCTACTCTGGATTCTACAAGAGGAAGCAGGGGGTCTGATGTTTAGAGGAAATCAAAAGAAAACAGTGCCGGGCGCGGTGGCTCACGCCTGTAATCCTAGCTCTCTGGGAGGCCGAGGCGGGTGGATTGCTCAAGGTCAGGAGTTCAAAACCAGCCTGAGCAAGAGCGAGAACCCGTCTCTACTATAAATAGAAACAAATTAATTGGCCAACTACTATATACAGAAAAAATTAGCCGGGCATGGTGGCACATGCCTGTAGTCCCAGCTACTTGGGAGGCTGAGGCAGAAGGATTGCTTGAGCCCAGGAGTCTGAGGTTGCTGTGAGCTAGGCTGACGCCACGGCACTCACTCTAGCCTGGGCAACAAAGTGAGACTCTGTCTAAAAAAAAAAAAAAAAAAAAAAAAGAAGACAAGTTAGTGAAATCTGAGGAGTGAATAACAATGCTCTAACTTTCACCCTGTGAAAAAGAAGAACTGCATAGGAATATTAGCATTTACCAAGCACTTACTTTTTGCTAAAAACTGTCCTAAGTGCTTTGAGTGAATCAATTGACTTAAAACCTGGATCCAGTAATAGTATATATTTGTTTAGTATGTAATTTACTTTTTTAGACCCAAGAGTAATACTTTTTAAAACACTTTGTCATTAAATGGTTTTACTTCATCTTCAACGTCCTCATGATTTAGAGCAGAGCGGGAAAAGGTTACTATTACTCTAGTTCAGCCACTGCCATGAGCCAGCTCTATAGCCTTAAACAAGCCAGAGAACTTCTTTTTTCTCAGTTTCTTTGTCTATAAAATGGGGATGAAAATGCATGCCTGGTGTGCCTAGGAATAGTGTGTGGTTAAAGAGAAATAACCGGCATGACAGTACTGCTGAAGTACGATTGATATTGACGTAAAGATGTAAGCTTCCATCATTACTTCCTGGACTATTTCATATTGGATATCTCTGTGTTTGCTTGGTTCAGTGAAATACCTCTGGAATATTTGTACTTAGGGAAAGGACATGACTTGCCCTGCAGGTGGAAGAATTAGTGTAACTTTTCTACATGTAGTGATAGTGTGGGTGAGGATGTGCTTTGATTATTCTCAAATATGTTGTATAAAATGAACCTGTCATGTCTTAGTAGTCACAGTCTTGAATTATTAGAATCTGGCTTAAATGTTCACATTTAAGTAACCTTAATATGTCTTATGCATAGATTATTCATCTCACCTGCAGAATTGCTTGCTATTATATAAGCCTAGGATTTTTAATGTTAGAGAATAAAAGAAAAATGATCATTTCACAGTGATATCTATAAAAATACATTTTAAACTGAGTTTCATGAAGTTACCAGTATTTGCAATACAAGTAGAAAGAGTTTGGACTGTTTGAAACAGACACCCCAAGTTTGGTTCTTTGATTTTTGATTTATTTGTCATTCATCATTCTGTGCATTAGGGGATAATTACATATCTTAATATATAATAAAGACATCCCCGCACAATCACGTGAAAACAGAAGTAGCCCCACCTCAGTTCAGATGAGCATGGTCTTCCTTCAGGGCTCCCTGAGATCCGTAAAACCGAGTAGTACCCCTGCTCTCTTAGCCACTGCCTGTTCGATGCATATGATGAAAATAGCATTTTATGTCAAATTTGTATGTTAACACATTCGTTTTATTTTGTTTTCTTGTTTTCACTACAGGAACGTTTAGATTTTGCTATGAAAGAAATCATTTTTGATTTTCTTTGTGTGGGAAAACCAGCAAAAGCTTTCAGTCTTAATCCAGAGGTATGAATGATCCTTTTATGTACTTCTAACAGAGCATTTATTCACAGAGCCATACCTTTGCTTTGCGACTATGGAGCATGGGGAAAGGGACATCGTCCCTAAAAGTCTGTTTCTACATCCAAAGTCAGGTAATGGAATTTCAGAAGTATAATTTTGGATGAACAGGCCGGGCGCGGTGGCTCACGCCTGTAATCCTAGCTCTCTGGGAGGCCGAGGCGGGTGGATTGCTCAAGGTCAGGAGTTCAAAACCAGCCTGAGCAAGAGCGAGACCCCGTCTCTACTATAAATAGAAAGAAACTAATTGGCCAACTGATATATATATAAAAAATTAGCCGGGCATGGTGGCGCATGCCTGTAGTCCCAGCTACTCGGGAGGCTGAGACAGAAGGATCGCTCGAGCCCAGGAGTTTGAGGTTGCTGTGAGCTAGGCTGACGCCACGGCACTCACTCTAGCCTGGGTAACAAAGCGAGACTCTGTCTCAAAAAAAAAAAAAAAAAAAAAAAAAAAATTTTGGATGAACAGACTTAGATTGACATAGAGTTAGATGAAAGGTTAATGTGCGTCAATGTGTTCTGTTCTTGTATAATAGAGTAATTCTTACCAAAAAAATAATCTGTTGCTAAGTCAGGTTGTTTTATTTTAGAAAAGTCAGTGCTTTTACTTACAACTAATTTGATGCAGATTAACAGGTTTAGTATTGAGAAATGAAACAGAGAAGAACAAATACACATAATAATAAAAATACTGCAACATAGGGAAATCTGCAATGTGCATGCATACGTTTCTGTGATTGCATCCCAACTCAAGAGCCAGGCAGCCAGCTGTGGAAATGAGTATACAGTGGGTATCATACACAACGTGGCGTAGTGGGGTCTATGCAAATGTTCAGCACATACAATTTCAAACTTTTAAAAACACGGTCAGCCAACAGAAACATGCCTGGCAAGCTGCCTGTTCCTAGAGATTGTACAAAGAACATTGGACCAGAAGTCTGCAGAGCTGGATTTGCTACTTGCCACAGCCTCTGTCGCTTTTCCTAGCTGCGTGACATTTACCTCTCTGACCTTCAGCATTTCCAGCAACAAAACGGACAAAATGCTTTTCTAGCTTACTTCACAGAATAATTATATTAGGAAAAGTACATCACAAACTCTTAAGCGAAAAAAAAAAAAGAGAGAAAGAGAGAGAAATTGAAAAATTACATATATATTATAAGTATTTTATATGTGTGTGTATACACATATAAAATATATATAATATATATATATATATATATAATCATCTCTGTGATATTCTATCAGTGAGGAAGGAGCCCAGAGGCTCAAACCCAGGCAGCTATTTGGTAGCAGAGGGAACCCTGCCATTCCCACGCTCCCACCCACCACACCCTGCCTTCTCCTCTTGATACTAAGGCTTCCACATATCTTGGGACAGCACAAGAAGCCCAAAAATGGGAGTTTCTGTCCGGTGTCTAATGACCTCACAGGCTTTTGGAATGGCTGCAGCCAGGATTAGTGAGCCAGTGCCAGGAAGCAGGACCAGTGCCAAACCAGTGGACAGGCCCAGGGCTACATAGTCAAGAGTCTTCTCTTGCTGGGGAGGTTCTCAAAATATTATTCATTTCCAAATGGTCATGGCTTCACTCTCTTTAACAATAAATTCCCCAAATTACTGGATTGCTTGTCTAAAAAGGACATGCTAAAAGCTACCATTATCATTATCACTGTCTATAAAAGGTATCCTTGCTTCTTCTCTCAAACTCCTTGTACAATCAATGATTAATTAGTTAATCATCTGTACAGAAGGGTTGGGATTTGGGTTTTTGAAAAAACCCAAAATTGGTAGTTTTTGAAAAAACTACCAATAGGAGGAAATATTTGAGTATTTTTCTTACATTTCTCTTGATCTGGTAGGATTATGGAAGAATTTATTTATCAGTCAGTAATTATAAGCCCAAAGACATACCTGTGACCCCACTCAAAAGCATATACAAGGGTATAATAGTCTATGAAGCAAATGTCACACACTCAATAAAATATGTTGTAGGGCACAGTTTCTCAGGAAACAAATCCAGATAGGGTATTTAAAAATATTTTGGAAGTAGCTTGTGCAAGAAGACCTGGAGATCTAAAAGGTTATGTTACTATAAAGTATATATTGCACCACTAGTCAACTGTTAGGTAATTTCCGGGTAATTGTCCTATTTCAGTTCAGACCTAGATGATTTCCTATATACACCCTCATCATCATGAGAACTTTCTCATCTGTAAGAAGACTTTCTTGCTTTATAAATTCCTCTCAGTTTTGCCTTGATCTAAAATAACATGGAACTGGAAGTCCTACCCAGTGCTGGAGCCAAGAAGAAGAAATAAAAGGCATATAGATTGGAAAGGAGGGACTAAGCGTGTCTTTATTCAGTGTAGAAAATTCCAAAGAATCTATAGAAAACCTACTAGGACTAATAAATGATTTTAGGAAGTTTATAAGATATAAGATAAATATTTAATGTACTAAATCAATGTATTTCTATATTCTAGTAATTCCCAATTAGAAACTCAGCAATTTATAGTAGCAATGAAAAACAAAATACTTAGCAATAAAGCTGACAAAATATGTGCAATATTTTTATACAGAAAACGCAAAATGTTTAGAGAAATCAAAGATGAACCAAATATGTGGAGAGAAGCACTGTGGATTAAAAGCCTTAATGTTGTTAAGAGGTCAGTTGTTCCCATATTGACCCATATAGATTAAATTATAATCCCAATAATAATAATTCCAATTAAAATCCCTGTACCTTTCTCTGTGGAAATCAACAAGGTGATTTTAAAATTTATATGGAAAAATCAAAGGAACTAGAATAACCAACATAATTCTGAAAAAGAAGAATAGACTTAGAAGACTAGCATGGCCTGATTTTAGGACTTACTAGAAGTTTACAATAATCAACACAGTGTAATATTACTAGGAGAATGAATATAAAGACCAACTGAGCAGAAGAGATACTCCAAAAAGAGACTAACACATACATGGTCAATTGATTTTCAACAATGGTTCCAAGTTAATTCAATGGATAAAAAATAGTCTTTCCAATAAATAGTGCTGAACAATTGGATATCCACCTGCAAAATAAAGAGCTTCAACCCATAATTTGCACTGTAAACAAAAATTAACTCAAAGTGGATCATAAACCTAAATGTAAAATCCAACACTATAAATCTTCCAGAAGAAAACATAAGAAAAAATGTTTGTGACTTTCAAGTAGGCAAAAATTTCTAAGACATAAAAATCATAAACTATAAAAGAAAAAGTTGATAAATTGAACATTATCAGTATAAAAAGTCTGCATTTTAAAAGATACTATTAATAAAGTAGAAAGCCATAGACTGGGAGAAAATATTTATAAAACACAAATCTGACAAAGTACTTCTATCCTTATCTATCAAGAACTGTCACAACTCAACAATAAGAAAATAACTCAATTTTTAAAATGGACAAAATGAACAGCACCTTCACCAAAGAAGATATACAAATGGCCAGTAAACCCATGAAAAGATGTTCAACATCATTAGTCACTAAGAAAATGCAAGTTAAAACCACAATACGATGTGCTAGAGAAGAAAGAGAACAACTGGAACCTCCCACTAGTAAGAATTCAAAAAGGTACAACCACTTTAGAAAAAGTTTAGCAATTTCTTACAATTTAAGCACACACTTACCACATACTTATCATCCAACAATTCACCCCAAGATATTTATCCAAGAAAAATTAAAACACATATCCACAAAGGCTTGTATACAAATATTTATAGCAACTTCATTCATGATCATTAAAAATAGAAAAGCAACTCATGTCCAATAACTGGTGAATGGCTGAACAAGTTATGAATCATCAATGCAATGGAATACTATTCAGCAGTGAAAAGGAACAAACTACTGATACATGCAACAACATCCCAAAAGCATATGCTAAGTGAAAGAAGCAAGACACAGAAGGCTATGTACTGTTTGATTCCATTTATATCACATTCTGGAAAAGGCAAGGCCATAGGGGGAAATTAGACAATGGTTGTCAGGTGCTAAGATTGAGGACAGAGACTAACGGCAAAGAGGCCTCAGGGGACTTTTGGAGATGATGGAAATATTTCAGATCTTGATTGCAATAATGGCTATCTGACCATAACTGCTTTTCAAAACTCAAAGAACTGTACAACTAAAATTAATGACTACATATGAATAGGTCTCTTTAAATAAAAAATAAGGTGGAGATTCAGGCTTGCAGTATGTATTTGCTAGCAGGAACTTTTCAGGCATTTTCTTTAATCCTCACAATAGCCCTGTATGATCAATAGGTATTACTATCCATATTTTATGATACTTGGACTTGGAAAAGTTAAGTAATTTCCCAAGACCAGACAAATAATAACAGGGAGAGGTATGATGCAGAACTATATAAAATATAAAAAAAAAAGAATTATTTTTTAAATTAAGTTCAGAATGTGTACTAAAATATCCCATCTTACTTCTGCTCTCAATGTTGTCCAGAGGAAAGGAAAACCTTGAGAATTGCCAAAGGTGATTCATAAACTGAATAATCCACTTGCAAATAATTGAGGCTTGGCCATGTTTGCCAATCCACAGTTATTATGTTGGTCCTGCATCTGCTGAATTGAACATTGTCTTTTCTTACCCCAAACATTGCTGTGTCTTGAGAAAAATACACAAGTCTAGAAAACATTTCATAAAAAAATAACCAAAACAGAAACTAATGGGTTTGATATATAGTTAATTTTTTTAAGTTAATACTCATTCTAGAAAATGGAGAAAACATATTATTTAAGGCCATAAAATCATGAAGTACACATTGAATTGGGTATAAATGAGCCCAGAGGAATTGTTCATCAAATCCTGGTTGAAATATCGTAACTTCTTAAAGCTTGAGAAAATAGTTTAAAAATGAATAGAAGTCTGTATTACTCTACGTTATAAAAAGTAATGGTGTTTCACAAAATAGGGATTCAGGCAAATCCAACTTGGATGAATAGCTTCCCACTTTACCTCAGTGGGAATAGCTTCCCACTTTACCTCAGTTTTCTAATCTGAAAAATGAGACTACCTTCCCCTGAGAAATAGGAACACCTTCCTTCCCTGGCTCTTTTCAGATTGAAAGTTAATGAGCGGGTCTGGATACATTTTAAAGACTCAACAAATTGTAACTAAATTATCATTATTAGTACTAGTAATTGTCATTATTCTCTTCTGTAGGTAGTAGTCTGCTTTGGGAACTTATGACTTCATGAAGTTTGAAAATATTGGGGTAAATGTTTTACACATGGGCGTTTAATGATGTACAGATGTTTTGGTACCTTCTTAACCTTTAGGATTAGCACTATGGAGAGCAACTGTCTTGGTGAGCTGTCTTTCAGAGCCAGTACCATGCCTTACCTAAGCCTAAGGAAGGTAACAATCTGGCCTAGAATGGCATTTCTTCTTATACACCCATGTGTTTTCATCGATAACAGGTTCTGTGGCATTGAATTTTTAAAATTTATTCTTAAAACTTGCTGGCCTTTGTAAATCAAAAGTTAAGGCCTGCAATTCAAAGCAGGTGTGATGTTCATTTTGTGGTTCACATTTGGATCTCTGAATTTGCTAGCAGGAACCATTCAGTCTTCATCAGTTAACATACAAGGTGTCTCTCTCCTTCAGGAAACATGTGAGCCTTTTGTTTACCTTGGTTTACTTTAGTTGCAGATGCTCCAGAGGATGACCAGCTATCCCTTTGAGATACACCCAGAATCCCCTGAACAGAATATGGTATATAATCATCTCAAGCATCCCCTCCAAATTTGGTGAAATCTTCCCAGTTGTTTTCTCGTGATGCAGCAACAAACAGTAACAGAAATTTAATTTTATTTTCATAGGTTTGGCCTACACTCTTGTGCCTTTTAAATAATTTTCAATACTTTCTAGATGCAAGCCAATCTTAACATCTCTGGAAGACTGATGGTTTAATTCCACTACAATAATTGATCCTTTCTTTTTGTCATGAACATTTTGTTTGTCACAGAGAATGAACATTGGTTTACGGGCATTCTTGGTCATAGCTGACAGCTTGCAGCAGAAGGATGGGGAACCTCCCATGCCGGTGACAGGAGCTGTTCTACCTTCAGGAAACACATTGAGAGTAAAGAAAACATATTTGAGTAAAACACTAACTGAAGAGGAAGCCAAAATGATAGGTGGGTTTCAAACATTTGTTATCATAGAACTGAGCCTTATTGTCTACAACTACATCACCCTGAACATGCCTGATCTTGTAAATCTAAGCAGGATTGGGCCTGGTTAATACTTGGATGGGAGAACTGAACTTTATTAAGCCCTGAAAATAACCAATAGATACTCATCTTCAGTAAGATGCACTTTTAAAAAAATTTTTAGAAAAGTAGCTAATGAGACATTCCAACATTAATTGTTTTGATTGATTCATGCTGTGTTTTGTTTTACTGCCCTTTAAACTTTTTGGAACTTCCTGGTAAATATTTTGCCATTTAAATGTTATACTTTTATCTATGGTTTTTTCAAACCTCTCATTGATTATCTACACTTTTTCAGTAAATTTCCAAGGCATCTATGTGCCTTGGTAGATATCCTGTTTATAATTCATTCATTCATTTTTATAGTTCATTTTCTTCTTTTTCTTCCTAAGTAAAATTAGTCTAATCTGTATTTTAAACATGCCAAATCCCACAACATGCTAGGTTATATTGTGGGTTTAGACTACATGACATTATTTTCTTTTTAATTTAGCTATCTTAATCCAAAAGAGGTGATTTTTTTTCCATTTGTTTATGTCTTACCAAGTACCCAAATGTAGATACCTATTACAAACTTTGTTAAGATAGCTCTGGATTCCAAAAACATGAGGGAAACACATGAGGAAACTTTCTGCTTTAAAATATTTATCTTTGCTGGGCGTGGTGGCTCACGCCTGTAATCCTAGCAATCTGGGAGGCCGAGGTAGGTGAATTCCTCGAGGTCAGGAGTTCGAAACCAGCTTGAGCAAGAGCGAGACCCCGTCTCTACTATAAATAGAAAGAAATTAATTAGCCAACTAATATATATAGAAAAAATTAGCCAAGCATGGTGGCGCATGCCTATAGTCCCAGCTACTCGGGAGGCTGAGGCAGCAGTATTGCTTGAACCCAGGAGTTTGAGGTTGCTGTGAGCTAGGCTGACGCCACGGCACTCACTCTAGCCTGGGCAACACAGCGAGACTCTGTCTCAAAAAAAAAAAATTTATCTTTAGTTATGCAGTGCTTAATGAATTCAGAAAACTTTAATCCTTGAGAAATAATCATGAATAATTTCATTAAAGTACAAATTTTAAATACAAAGCTATTTACTTTTATTTGTATTATATATGTATATCTATTTTATATAAATAAATAATATAAAACATATGCTCTACACATTTATCTTCCATTGTAGGACATCAATGCTGTATTTAATGAAAGCAGTAAAAATAATATGGCTCAAATACATTTCCTCCAATTTAAAATTTATGATGTGAAGTCATTTTACTTATTTTACTTAAAAAAATCCACACATTTATTTCAGACAATAATATGAGGTTTTCAAAATCAGAAGCCAAAATGAGAATTATCCTTTAGTCATATAACCACTATTGATGGTGAATTTTCTTATGCTAACCAGAAACTTAAAAATTCAAAAATAAAATTTTGTATTTTATGGTTATTTTAACTTTTCCGAAAAATATTTTCCATTGAAGTATTAGAATTCATGTTAATTGAATTTAAATGATTATTTGGTGAACACCCGCCAGGTGCAAGGCGCCATGCCAATAGCCATGCAGATAAGATTGAATCAGACTCAGCTCTCCTTCTGCTTAAGGAAGTTATTGATTCTTAGGGTCTCCTGTAAAAAAATGTCATAGAAGATAAATAAACCAAGATAGCCTTTGATAGACTTAGTCGAAAGTGTAACTATAACGCATGTTTTTCAGGCATGTCCTTATATTACTCTCAAGTACGAAAAGCTGTGGACAATATTTTAAGGCACCTCGATAAAGAAGTAGGACGGTGTATGATGCTGACTAATGTCCAAATGTTAAACAAAGAACCCGAAGACATGATCACGTGAGTACTGTGAGGACTAAGTTATCAATGAAGGTTTGTTAACCAAAAGACACAAGTAGAGATTCTTCTCATTTATTCTGTATTTTGTTCTCATCTTCTTAGAATTGGAGCTCTGAAAAAGTAGTAGGGATAGTAAAAAAAAAAATTTGGCAATATTTGATTAACTATTAAAATAAGGTCATGCCTATGATTAATCTACTATGGCTGTATCTCAAGTATTGTTAGGTTAGTGAGTTAGAAAACGGGACCTACAACTCAGTGGTCCACGTTTTTCAGAAGTAATGTTTTGTTCCCAACTCTATCACAGCCCATGTGATATAGTGACACCCCCAATTTACAAACATTCCATCTTTATAAATCTCATCAAAGTTCTTACTTAACAGCTTCTATGCAACTGTGTCATAGATTTAAGAAAGCATTTGTAGCTTTGAATGTAGAAATCAAATGTTCTTAGCCAAAATGTAAAGATCTAGACTTGGAATTAGAACTTGTATTCACTATTTTTGATTAATTATGGCAGGAACTAGCATTAAGTTTTAATTCTATAGGTTAAGACAGTTTGGACTTCATTGTTGGACTATGAATTAAATGACATTTGACAGCTGTGGCATAAACTTCCCAAAATACAATTAGGAAAGTTTCCTTTGTCACCCACCATGTCCAGCCCCAAATACCAAAATTAATCTGAAGATTGTTACCTATATAGAGAAGTTGATATTGCGGATGTGCATTTTTATTACATTGGTAGCATAGGCTCATGATTAAAACAAAGGCAAAAATACAGAATTATTTTAAATACATATTTAGTCGTATCTAAAGTTAAGATGAAAATCTCCTTAGAGCTCCACTTGAAATATGCAACCATTCTCTGGCTCAGTGTGATTCCCTCCAGAACTTTCAGTATAAATATATACACACACACCCATCTTTTTTTTTTTAACAAAAGTGGGATTTTATAATGCATGTTACTCTGCAGCTTGCCAGTCATTTGATTTAAACAATAGGAAGATCATGTTGCTTTAGACTTTTCAACCAAAATAATAGCAGAATTGAGATTAACCAAGGTTAATAACATTAAAGATATTATCTGTAGCTCTAGTTCTTATCTTACAAACTGTCACATTATCAATAAACCTTCAATCTCATTATTCCATATGCCTTGAATATATTAAAGATACTTTCAATTTATAACAAAGATGTAAGAAATGCTTTTAAAATTTCAGCCATATAGTTGTTTCCCTTAAAAATAGTATAGAAATTAAAGAACTTTAAAGGAAACATACATTTATAATCAATAGACATAAGATAGGTTTGGGACCAAAACATTATATTCAAAACCTTAAAGAAATAAGTACATATTTAAATATAAATATAAATATTTTATTTATGTTTTAATCAGTGGTCCAAACTTTTTGTAAGATTCTTTTTTACTTTTTCCTATTCAACTGTCTTAAGACCCATAAATAGGGTTAGGAATATTTTTCATGCTAGACTTTAAGGCAGAGCCCTGAGTGGAAAATATCTCATTGCCTCATTTCTAAAATACAAGGAGAAATGTTAGGGAATCATATAAGCATTTAGAAAAGGGTGGAGGCCCACACAACACTAATGGAAACAGTCGTCTGCATGGATATTTGAGGTCGGTCCACCACTTTCCCAGGCCCTGCTTAGGGTAGGAACTTGAGCATTGAGCATTCTTTGTTGCTCAATCTCCATTCCTCATCCCTTTTGTGGTCCATGCTAGAAAGAAAGAAAAGAACAAATAAAAAAATAATAATTTTAACATCTGTTAATAAATTTTCTTAATTATGTTATTTGGGGAATTCATATGCTTCTCATAAAAGCCCAGAGAGCAAAGACTGCAGGAGTCAGAGGAAATCATGCACCAATTAGTTTCTAATCTAGTCTTGCTTTATCATCTTGGAAGTCTGGCAGAGTTCGCCTCACACTTCAGGCCAGCCAGGGTCATCCATTTTCCGACAGATATAAAAATAATCCCAGCTGTTTAAGACATCTGGTGAGCAAGCTAGCAGAACTGTTTAAACTACTCACTGTGTTGCAAATGAACAATTAGAAGAGATCACCAAGCTCTAAGGCTACACAGCCATCGAGGGTATCATCTAAAAACGTCACTTTCCTTCAGCTAGTTGGAAACCACAGTGCAACTACTTCCCTTCCAGAGTCCTCAAACAGCTCAGTCTGTGAAAAAGGAGAGAAAATAATCCTATGACTGTCCACAAAAGCGGAGTATTTTAGAAGTCAACATATATGTGTTTTATTTTTCATATAAACAATTTTGTATTTATTCTTAACAAACGTAACAAAAGGATGCTAAAAAGTATTGTCCCAAAGCAAAATTGCTGCTTAGCTATGGGTCTTAGATTATAGAGAAGATGGATTCTGCTTGTTGCATTTCTGTTCTGACCACAGTTACTGTTCCAAGAAGGAATGATTTTTATGCTACTTGCATTTTCACCATTGTGTTTGTGTCCTATGATTATATTAACTTGGTACCAATTCTATAGCTATTCTCACAAGACTAAATCATCAGAATTTAGATACGCTGTTATACATTGTCACTTCAGTTATTTCAAATATTCAGTGCGTAGTTTAATTTTTCTATGAAGGTTATTGATACAATAAGTGGTTAACAGTCAAATAGTTTAACTAAAAGTTGAAATAACTTATCATAAAATAGACATTTCTCCTTCACATTTTCCAACAGAATACAGAAGGCATTACTTACCATTAAACATGCATATTCACAAGAGTGTAATAAAAAGAAAGGAGGTATCTCCATAGGAGTTAAAGCCCATCAGTGTATTTTTAAAAGTCAGAAATGGATGCACAGTTATATACACCTCAGGATTTCATTTACTATGAAAGGCTTATTTTGGAAGCACCTGATTTTTTAAAGATAGGACAAGGGGCTCTAGGGGAGAAACACAACTCATCAGGGAGAGACGCTTCCAGATGTCACACTTGCAAAAGGCACCCTTCCTCGTATACACTAAAATCCCAGTTGAAAATGCTGACTGTAGGAATGATTGAAATACGTTTCTTCATCCTGTTGCATTCAGGCATTTCTGTGCTGCCAGTGTTTTAAATGCAGCCCGCAAAGACCAAACCCCATAGAACCCAAGCTGTGGTAAAATGCTATTGATGGCAGCATTTTTCTTTTCAGATTTATACCCCTGTCTCACATTTAAATTATTTAAAGATTTCTTAGAATGGGTCAACCTGCAAAGAGCAAAAACATTTGAAAATAATATGGAGCCAATGAACGCCAGACTGTGCTCCAGAGGGCATGGATTCTAGTCATTGTTCATATATTTTATCAATCTTTTTTTGAATTGTCACAACCTTTTGACCTGTGTTTAAATTTTGCCTTCCAATCCTAGAGGTGAGAGAAAGCCAAAAATAGATCTTTTCAGGACCTGTGTTGCGGCTATTCCCCGACTGCTTCCTGACGGGATGTCCAAACTTGAACTCATTGACTTGCTGGCTAGGTAAGGGCAAGCCATAGTGAACACTATTCGAACAAAATTGATTTTAATCCTCTGTCATGATTCCTGAAAAGATAAAATAAAATGTGTGATGACAATTGACAAATATTTACTGGATGAGATATTATGGTATGGGAGGGAAGGTATAAGAAATTTTTTTTATATTACCTATGTTCAAGGCCTTTAAAATCCAATGTTTCCATATAAACACATAAGGTAAGTAACAGCCCAAAGTCTGTCAACAGCACAAAAAGTGCAATACATGAGTTCAGTGGGTAAAGGGATTATTATGGACTAAGGAAGACAGCAAATAAGTCCTAGAAGGTGGAACTTGAATTCAGAAGGGGAAAGGGAATGGCGTGAGTGAAAGCACAGAGGTGGGGCGGGATGAGCCTGGCTGGAGAAAAGGCTCATTCAGGGTCAATTCCCAGTCTGAGGCCCACAGGCCTTCAGGGGACCAAGAAGGAAGGTAATGGGACCCTAAACGAGTTTCAGTTCAGTACTGCAGACAGCAGCCTGAGATCTTACATTTATCATCCCCTCCATCCTCTATAAGAAAGCACAGTCTAACTGGAACCTAAAATGCATTTGTTTGGAGTGAAATTATCTCATCACTTAGTAAGCTTAGTTATCTCATGTTGATCTGAAGCTCTAGATGACAATGATACATGCCTTTAATTTAAAAATCAAAAGTAACTTATTACCCAGATGCAATTTGAAAGGCAAAATCATTTGATATGTGGGGCATGTGGAATGAGGAAGCACAAAAGTTATAATTGGTTTGGGGAAAAAAAAGAAAAAGGAGTTTAGAAACCCGATGATGAAAGGAAATAGAAAGAAATACAACTGGAAAGGTAGATTTTTCAGCTCATCTTAAGTACATGCTGAGGCGTTCAGACTGATGAAGTTTTAAGCGGGAGAATAATGTGATAAAAAGTGTCCACATGGCCTATTTAATCTGATCGTGGTGGCACAAAGGAAAGCTGGGAGAAGGATAGCAGATATTCATGCTGACCAAATGAAAGATGCATTATGCACAGCCTAGTTTACCATATTCTCTCACCTTCTGGGAGCATGCTTTCCATCACCTGCCAAATACATCACCTAAGTTCACCTGGTGGCCTCCTGGTTACTGTGGCCATGGTTCTCTCTTCCGTGGACAGCTAGTTCAGGCTCCACCGTTGACCACCTCTTGCTATCCAGGAATAGCATTCACAGCCTACTGCCCTCCCTGTTCCTCTGCACTCCACGTGCAGACACAGCCATCCTTCTTCCTGGCGCCACTAGCACAAGGACGCTGCTGGCTGTGACAGTTTCCTGACAGTCCATTACCTACAAAACCACTATTTCCAGCATCAGTGCTCGCTAACAGAAGCCTTGCACCCTTCCAGCTGCTGATGTCCCTCACCTCCATAACCTGTTTCAGCTGTCAGCAACAGCCTTCAGGCCCTGGGTCCTTTGCTCCTCCAGTCCCTGCTCAGGACATCCTTCTGTGGCCCAGTGACCGAACGTGAGTGAAGAGCACATCCATTGGAAGTAGGGAAGCAGAGGGAAAAAGGAAAAAATAAGCCGGGATCAAAATCAGGTTTCCAGCTCTGAGTGAGGAGGAGATCCAAGGAGGGACGAAGGGTGGATTTCTAAAGAATAATAAGTATGATGATTTGAGGGGAGAGGGAAACTGAGGAAAAGAGACAAAGACTGTAAGGGCCCCCCATGCTAATGCTGCGTCCCCCAGGACGAGGGCAGAAGCTGGATAAAGAGACACAGTGAGACAAGCGTCAGAGCTACCTGGAAACACAGAGGAGCGTCTGCCAGTTTGCCACGAACAGCAGGGAAGAGGGCAGCGTGGTGCGGAGGCAGACCCAGATTTCCCCAGAGGACGGCTGCCGAGAGGAAAGGCCTCTGTCCACCGCCCCATGAACCTCCAGAGGAGGAGGGCCCGGCGTCCGAGACAGGCAGAAGCAGGACAAGAGAATGGGAAGAAACAGACTCATCTAGAGAGCCTGAACAAAGCCTGCTTTGCCATTTACAACCCGTGTGATCTAGACATAATTTAGCCTGTCTTTTTCCATTGGCAGAATTTTGGTAAAGTTGGAATGAGACAGCCTACCTCCTAGGACTGTTGAGAGGGCAAGGAAGGCATATGCACTGTGGGTTCATCAGAGGGAAGAGGCATCTGCAGGGAAAAGACAGCTATCAGTTAAATTGAAGTGGGAGGAAAGTTCACTTTATTCAATAAAGGTCTAATTGGTGATTATGTCCACCGAGGACTCTGAAATGCTAAGTTTGTGAATGGCATGCAGTGTTCTGGTAAAGTCTCTAATGCCATTTAGCTGCAAGTCCCTGGAACCACCTTGAAAGCCTATCAGGGTCGCCAGCTCAGGCAGAACGTGGCACCGGGCGCATTGGAAGGGAAGCCCATCAGACGTGGTCAGAATGCCAGCGTGTTCACATGTGTGGTGCGTCCTGTTATTATGTACGTTCTTGCGGAGCCCAAAGCAAGGGATGCTGTTTTCTTAAGGAGGTAACAGAAAAAATATTCTTGAAAGTTTAACTCTTAGGGGGAAATCAAGAAAATGACTGCACCAATACGGGAAACCCATGAAGAGACCTTTTTCATAAGCTTCAAAGAACCCGGAGGCCATTCCTCTGGGGAAGATAGAACAAGCTACCTGCACACTGAATCCTACTAACCTGGGAGAACGTAAGCCCTTCAGTCTCCTCGAGAGGGTCTTAGGACAAAAGTGAAGAAATTTATAGCAACACCTGTGCGTTTCCAGTGCCACACGGGAAGTCCTCAGTCGTTTTATACCCCCATAGTCCAGGCGCATTTGGATTAAGTTGACTTGAGACTATACACGGCCCAGCCAGAGTGGGGCGAGACCTTTTATTCCAGACACGTCACAGCTACAAACATGGTACATTTTTACTTGAAAATGTGGTTTTCTTCATAGGTGCTAAAATAAGAACAGTGTTCACACAGACTCCCTGTCCTTCTCAACTCGGTTCCCCATAAGGAAGATTAAGGATATGTCCCACGTAACTGCCCCCAGACCCCTTTTGGTAACGACTAAATACCACCAACATCCAGACCGCAGACGGTCATTATTAGTATGGTGAACATGACAAGGTGTATGGAAAGAAGCTGGCAAAACCCCTTCTCCAAGCTACTAAACTTCTGATTTTATTATGTACACATTGCTCGGCCAGCTCATAACGGCCGAGTGTGAGGGATCTTTCCATGTGGGCTCCATGGCTGCACAGGCTTTTCCGACATCCTGGGAAGACCCCTGGGGGTACTTCCTTCCCTCCCTCCACAGAGCCTGCCCTGCTGGGCTGTCTGGGCCCCTGAAGATTCTGCACACAGGAGAAGCTCACTTCTCTCTGCGACAGTTGCTATCTCTTCTCTTTCACTCCCCCACTCCCAGATGTTTCCTGCTCTATCCTTTGCCCACAGGAAGGACCTTCCCCTAGCAGTCCACAGGCTCCTGTCCTATGCACTAAGGGTTGCCACTCAATATTTACCCTCCCCTTTCAAAAATTTGACTTCATTAATATGATACCTACTTCATAAGGTTGTGAGAATTGACCAGTGCATATAATTCACTTAGCATGGTGCCTAACACACTGTAAGTCTCAGCTAGTGTTATTCTTTGTAGCTATCTTCACATTTGAAGAACATATACCATGCCATATAATGCATTTCATACACAGTACCTTAGGTAAGCTGGGCACATATTCATTGCTATTTTTAGACAATGAGATTGAACTTCAGAAGCATAAAGCTGGTTGCCCAAATTTATAGACTTTTCCTGAAGCCACATGTCATTGGTTTTATGAAAAATAAGAAACGTATTTTATGCAGTGTTTTATAATTTGTGGACATTTCTTAGGTAATGCCTACACAGTTCTACCATCTTCTGTGGTTTCTGGAAAATATTAAACATTTATTCTGCTTTCACTTTCCAACATATGTCTGTATTGTGGAAAGTGGTTAGCTGTTTTGGGTAATTGAAAGAGAATTTATCTCAATTGTATATATTGCCTCAATAATTCGCTTAATCATATTTCTTTCTTTTAATTGAGATGCAGTTCAAAGCACTGTAAATAGATGGGAGTCCATTCTCTAATACTCTCCAAGAAGGAATTTCCACCGTATCTGGTGAACTACTCTGATAGTTAACAGTCTACCCATCAGCAAGCCCCTGCTTTTGGAAATCCTTGGCCGCTGGGCTTCACTTTGGAACTGTTTATTTTTCTGCTGCCCTTATTGGGGAGCAAGTTCCTTACCTCTTCTTTATCTTGCCATAGTTTGGAGGAGGATGTTTCTCCTGATTGATCTTTCCTTGTGGACATGATTTGTGAGTTTGAAATCACCCCCTTTTCATTCTTGCACCTCCATACAACAAAATTATTAACAGCTACCAAGCTGATTCCATCAGAATCTGAAGCTTGCTTTTACAAAAGCGTTTTCAATTAAGAGTCATTTGTCTGGGCCGGGCGCAGTGGCTCACACCTGTAATCCTAGCACTCTGGGAGGCCGAGGCGGGCGGATTGCTCCAGGCCAGGAGTTCGAAACCAGCCTGAAGATTCTGGGTTGCAAAGTGAGCAAGAGAGCAAATTTGGATGAAGAGTAGAAGTAACCTCATTTGGAAAGCTGAAAGTATTGGCCCTTACTTACAGCCTTCGTGGACCATGACTTGGCTTTTGTTCCTGGCACTTGCCTCGTTTCACAATTGCATTGGTTTGCTAGGGCTGCCATAACAAAATGCCACAAAATGGATGGCTTAAACATCAAACATCCTGTCACCATTGTGGAGGCTGGAAGCCCAAGATCAAGGTGTCATCAGGCATGCTTCCTTCTGAGGACCATGAGAGTCTATTCCGTGCCTCTCACCTAACCTCTGGTGGTTTGCTGACAATCTTTGGCAGTCCTTGGCTTATAGAATCATCACCCTGATCTCTGCCTTCAGCTTCACGTGGTATTATCTCCATATACTTGTCTATCTGCAAAAGTCCCCTTCTTATAAGGACACTAGTCATAATGGATTAAGGGTCCACTACACTTCGGTATGACGACATCCTAATTTAGCTAATTACAGCTTCAGTGACCCCATTTCCAAATAAGGTCATATTCTGGCCTGGTGCGATGGCTCACACCTGTAATCCTAGCACTCTGGAAAGCCAAGGCGGGAAAATTGCTTGAGGTCAGGAGTTCGAGACCAAACAAGGTCATATTCTAAGGTATTAGAGAATAGGACATGTAGGGGACACGATGAAGCCCATAATAGTGACCGATATTGTTACCATCAGTTAACAGTATTTAATGCCTGCAATTCCTGACTATTATGCTATTACTTGTCCTAAAAACAGTGGTGTTTCTTCTACGAGAGCTTATTTTCTAAGACATTCAGGACCCTGACCAGACTTAAATGTAGTAAATAGGGATAATATGCATAAGATAGGAAAATGACTTCAAAGGCTTGTCATAAACTAGTGTTTTTAAACCATGGGCTTCAAAAATGACTCAGTGCTGCTTGGGGAGTAAAGAGGAGTTTCCTCCCCAAATAGGTGGAGTTCAGGCCTTTGGTATACCCCAACTTTTTTTTTTTTTTTT
Source organism: Microcebus murinus (assembly GCF_040939455.1). NCBI lineage: Eukaryota > Metazoa > Chordata > Mammalia > Primates > Cheirogaleidae > Microcebus > Microcebus murinus. The sequence goes on along the minus strand of NC_134116.1, from coordinate 72,844,564 downwards.
TTTTTTTTGAGACAGAGTCTCGCTGTGTTGCCCAGGCTAGAGTGAGTGCCGTGGCATCAGCCTACCTCACAGCAACCTCAAACTCCTGGGCTCAAGCGATCCTGCTGCCTCAGCCTCCCGAGTAGCTGGGACTACAGACACGCACCACCATGCCTGGCTAATTTTTTCTATACATATTAGTTGGCCAATTAATTTCTTTCTATTTATAGTAGAGATGGGGTCTCACTCTTGCTCAGGCTGGTTTTGAACTCCTGACCTCGAGCAATGCGCCCGCCTCAGCCTCTCAGAGTGCTAGGAGGTATACCCCAACTTTAACCAGAGATGCTCAGATTTTATGTGCTATGTATTGGAGATTGTAGTAGTCAGGGTTTTCCGGAGAGAAACAGAAACCATAGGATGTTTATAGGGAGAAAGAGATCTATTATAAGGAATTAGCTTGTGTGATTATGGAGGCTGTCGAGTCCAGAATCTGCATGGTGGGCCAGGAGGCTGGAGACCCAGGAGAGCCAGGTCTCCTGTTTGAATGCAAACAGTGTGCTGTAGAACCAGGAAGAACCAATGTTGCAGATGAAGTGTGAAGGCTGGAGAACAAAGTCTCCGTGTTTTGTTTTAGTCAGGCCTTCAGCTGATTCAGTGAGACCCACCCACATTATGGAGAGCGATTATATTTACTCAAAGTCCACCAATTTAAATGTTAATCCCATCTAAAAACACCCTCACAGAAACACTCAGAATAATGTCTGACCACTTATCTGGGTACCATGGCCAACAAGTTGACACATAAAATTATCCATCAAAGACCTCTACATAAAATGTTGTTCGAAAACTATGGACCTGCTGCTGATGGAAATAAAAAGAAAGTTTGAAAACTCCTGCCTTCGACAATCATGGATGGGAAGCTTAGGTTTAAGGCCTCTTTCAGTGACTATCATCTACTTACGAACTATAGTTTTAATTGCGTAAGATGTTCCTGAAGAATCAGCTTAGATCTTCCTTCTCGGCATCTTTGCATACTTTACATGCTTTTGAGACAGGAGATATATTCCCTGGCTCAGTGTAAATCTGTAAACGAAAGGCTCTTTGTCTGGTTTATATTGTCAAATTTGGACTGATTGGTTTACTTCATGCTTTAGAGAATAAGAAAGGAATTTTATTACCAAGCTTTTGAAATACTGTCTATTCAATAGTGTATAACTGGGGCAACTCGTACCAGACTTGTTTTGTGGAGAATATTTTGGATTAATGATTAGAAGTCCTGGATTGAAATCCTGGCTCTTCCCTTATTAACCAAATGACTTTGAGCAAATTCCTTTACCATTCTGGGCCACAATTTCTTCTTCTACTTTTTGGGAATAATATCTAATACCTTCCCTGTTTGTAGGAGTCCCCATTGACTCAGCCACATTCTTCTCTAACACTGAACATCTCTCGACTACTGAGCCCTAGAAACACTATCTTCTAAATATCTTTGATCTCCATCTGTCCTTGACTTACTATACTTCTCTGCCTTGGGTCAGGCCCTCAAGACTTGTTCCTTATGTCATTGCAATGACCTTAGCTGGTCTCTACCCTCTTTCTTCTCCAAGGCACCCTCCCTATTCCTGCCTGACTCTCTTTGCTCAAATGTGAATCTAATCATGTTTCTTCCCTTATAACTTTCAGAATAAAGTTCATTTTCTTCTAATAATAATAGCGAACTTTTACTGAGTGCTTACTGCATGGTCAGTGTGGTGCTAAACACTGTGCATGGACCATCTCAATGAACCTCCCAACACGTTTATGGGATACACTTACAGTTCATATCCCCATTTAACCAATGAGGGATCTGAGGTTTAAAGAGATTAAGTAACTAGCCCACAGTCATGTAGCTAATAAGCAACGAAGGCAAGACACTAATCCAAGCATTCTGATTCCAGAGCACACACTCTGACCCCCTTCCCTGCTGCATTGCCTCCCTGGGCAGTCCACAGATCCTTCAGTGAGAGGCCTTCTTCCCTGTCCAACACTGTCCCATGCCTTGCTCTTGCAGGCACCACACCCAATAGACACAGCCACTATAAACTCCATATCCTAATGCTATACACAGTGGGTATAGTGCCTGACTCTTAGGAGGGTCTCAAAAGTATTTGTTTATTAAATAAATGAATGAAAGAATCTACGAAGCATTTTGTTAATTATAAGTCTCCATACCAATGTTGAGATTTAATATTATCATGAATATGCTGAAATTCTTCAGTTGACTAACTCAACAGTTTCTCAACCTTGGCACTATCAGAATTTTGGGCCAGATAGTTCTTTGTCATAGGGAGTTGCCCTGTGCTTTGTAGGACGTTTAACAGTGTCCCTGGCCTCTACCCACTAAAGAGATGCCAGTACCACACCCCAGGCTGTGCAGCCAAAAATGTCTCTAGACATTGCCAAATATCCCCTGAGGAACAAAACCAATTTAGGACCACTGGCCTAACTCTCATTGCTCATTTTTACTGAACTTCTGGATGAGTTCTTTGGCTTCTCTTTTATTCAGATTTCTCATGCTTAAAAATAGGGTTTGATACTAATTTATTCTGTAGTCAGCAATGTATTAAAATATATTCACATACAGTACAGCTAAATGCAACATGGTATCTTGGATTGCATTCTGAATCAGGAAAAGGACATTAGTGGAAAACTGGTGAAATCCAAATAAAGTCTGTCGTCTAGATAATAGCTTTGTACCAATGTTAAGTTCCTAGTTTTGAAAATGTACCCTGCTTATGTAAGATGTTAGTGGTTATATAAGAGGCTGGGTAAGAGCTATATGGAAACTCCTTGTATTATCTTTGCAACTCGTCGGTAAATCTAAAATTAGAAGTTTTTAAAAAAATATTCATTTAAGTCATGCACCAAGCAAAAAGTTAAGGAGACCCATTTTTTCAGAAACAAGTAGAAGCGGAGACCTATTACATGTTCCTTCTTAGCTCTGAAGAATCGTTCCTGAAGTAAACTATTTTATTGTCTTTTATTCATTTCACAGACTCTCCATTCATATGGATGATGAACTGCGACATATTGCACAAAATTCCCTTCAGGGTTTGCTTGTTGACTTCTCAGACTGGAGAGAAGATGTGCTGTTTGGCTTTACCAACTTCTTGCTGCGGGAAGTAAATGACATGCACCACACACTCCTCGATTCGTCCCTGAAGTTGCTGCTGCAGCTGCTCACCCAGTGGAAACTGGTCATACAAACACAGGGAAAAGTCTACGAACAAGCCAACAAAGTCAGAAATTCAGAGGTGATGTTCACACTCTCCCTACCAATTAGTGTTTGTTTATGTACTTCATATGTGAATGAGTGGCAGCCCAGAGAACCTCTGGAGTTCTCACTTCCAACCACTGAAGAACTTGCTCCTTGGTGGTGACCCTTAGTTCTCTCACTGGCATATATTGTTAACAATAAACTCAGGGCATGATACACCACATCAGGTTAGATTTGTTAACTTCAACGAGGCCATTTACAGAGTAGAAGACATTTTTTTTAAGAGAATTATTATCACAAATCTTTTTGTAAGAGCAAACGATTATAGGCTACACTCATTAGAGCTGAGTGTAGATGTGGATATATAAAAGCTAACTGTCAACTGGTTTTTTTAATCAACAACATAGTGGTTGCTTTGTCTAGTAGCCACAGAGAAGATGGTGCAGTCTTGTGGTTTCCTTGTCCTTTCAGGCCTCAGTCCTGAATGGTAAAAATTGGTAACATTTTGGAGAACATGTTGAGGAAGAGTGTTTTCTAGGAGACAGCTGGGCGGTGGTGACTTGGCATTGGCAATGAGCGGATGGAGAAGGGGGTCTGGCTGGAAAGGAACATAACTGGGAATCCGGGGACCTTGGAGGCTCAGGGCAGTAGTAGTGTCTACAGGAGCAGCTGGGATCCCAGAGAGGCTGACCTCAGAGATGACATTCAACTCCCTGCTCCTTCCGTGTGTTCTACACGTGCACACAGATGCTAGGTAGAAAAACAAAGATTATATATGCTTGTAAAAGGAAAAATGAAATGAAGATAGAATCTTCCCTGTTGTCTGGCTTGCTTTTGCTTTAGGTTCATTTGGTTGTGGTTAAGGAACTTTCAGAACCCATCAGAAAAATGTGCAAAACCTAAATTAGAATCTAACAGGCAAACAAGTAAGCAAGTCTGGATAGAAAGTAAATTTCGGAACCTTTGATTTAATAGTATACAAAAGTCTATAGAGAATTTAAGTGAAAACAAATTAGGCCACTTTGATTGTATATGTGGTGTAATCCCATATGGTATAATGAAAGCTATTTTGTTTTTATTAATATTAATAGCCTTTGAAAAGTTATTTTTCATCAGCAGTAACAGATGGTTGATGGTATTCCAAAGCAATAATTGATCTGAAAACCAAAAGGGGATCTAGGTTTCAGGAATAATAATGAATTCATAGACATGTCTGGTTCTAAGCCATTGTCATTTATTTTAATATTACAAAGTCAAATGTTCCACAAGATGTACATATAAAGAGTATTTCTTCTTCTTTCATTGCTATTGTGCTGAACATAGAATGTCGTTCTTATTGCCCAACAGCTAATTCCCAATGGCTCCAGCCACAGAATTCAGTCGGAACGAGGTCCCCACTGCAGTGTCCTCCATGCTGTAGAAGGGTTTGCCCTGGTTCTACTCTGCAGTTTCCAAGTGGCCACACGTAAACTGTCCGTCTTAATACTCAAGGAAATTCGAGCTTTGTTTCTTGCCCTGGGTCAGCCTGAGGTAAAGGTTATTCTTCTGACGTTTCTAATTCATTTCTTTCAACTGTTTTGAAAATTTAGATCAAAAACTACAAATAATACACTCCTGTTTTATGTACTTGTGTGTCACACATGATGTCAACTCATAATTTTGATTCATTTTGGGGATTTTAATTATGTAATAGCATTCTTAATCTGCTAGAGATAAGTTGTAGTTTCTGAGAGGATTAGAAAAGACCATGCCTGGTATCTAGGGGGTGCTGCTTTGGTAAGAAGTGAAGAATTTTGAGATTAATTTAGGTTATGGATCTTTTCCTTCATAGTGTTCAGCACACATCTAATTAAGAAGATATCACTACATTTATATTAGGGGATAAACTTTAAAAAATAATGCATCCCACTTAAAATGATCAAGGTACCAAACAGTCTGGATAACTGTAAGTTATTTAATCTTGATAATGATAGAAAAATGGCATCAAAAGAAACATGTCCTCCTGAGATGGGAGAAGGAAGCCAATTATTAAGCATGATCAATACCAGCTAACCTCCCATGCTTGGTCAGGCACTATACACCCTGGTTCAGATGTTACTGCTCATGGTCTGCTGGCACAGGTGGCCAAACCCTATGCATGAGCTGGTGAAAGAAAAACCAGCTTTTAATGTCACATACTTCTTTAGAAAATTGCCACTTTCCATGTTTTTCTTTTAAATCATTAGTCTTGGGTTTATGATACTCAATACAGTCACTGTTTTTACAAAATATTTTCAAGCTCATCACAGTCCTTTCTGTTTATGTTCTTCAGACAGGTTTCTGATATATGTCAGGGCCACACCTCTGACAGCTGGTAAATGAATCTCTAAGACATGCTATGTTTTAGCAAGACTTGTGAAGTTTCTAATTATGAAAGTAAGGATAATAATAGTTGCTACGTATGTGTCAGGCACTGTGCTGAGTGTCTTGCCCATATCATCTCATTTAACCCTGATAACAACCTAAAAATTGATTTTGTTATTATTCCAACTTACAGATACTAAGATTGAGGTTTAGAGAAGTTAAATACCTTACCCAAAATCAACAGCTAGGATGTGACAGAGCCAGAGGTCAGAGCCATATATTATACATATATGTGCCTCTCACACCCCATGTTCTTAACTGCTATTCAACCAGATTGTGCCAGGGATGTTCTCATATGTTGCTTTCTTTGACCAGCCACATTTTTCTTTAAGCCACTCCCATTCACACATGAATACTACCATCCCAAGGCTCTCCTATAAAGCTTCTAAGTTAATAATTTTATGTTTCCAAGTTTCTCTGTAATAAAGGATGACAAACGTATACATTTTCACTTATATATTAATATTATTCATGTAGAAGAATTTTCAATAAGAAACCCTCTCTTGTGCCCTTTCCAATTTGCTTCTTTTATGAAATGGCTGTGCACTACGTAAATACCACAAAGAATATATGTTAGTCTTTAGTTTCTTTGGAATTAAAATTCAATCACAGTCAACAATTTATCAGTTAATTTAGCAGACCAGTGACTTCAAATAAGGAGCATTTTAATGGCCTGGCAAAGCATGTTCTTGTGGGGTTTTCATTCCTTGAAATTAACAACAACATGAACGCTTTGGTGAATAATGCATGTCGCTGGTATTTAGATTCTCACGTACATGTATGAGTCTTTGAAATTCAGGGATGTGTTTTTTTCAGTACATTGCAAAATTGGAGCTCTAATTATCTCCACTAAACTTGGAAGACAGAACTCAGAACCACAGGGAGTTTTACTCACTGCCTTTCACCATCTGGGCACTCACTTTTCTGTGAGAAAATCCATATTGCTATCTCACATGCTGTTCTGCTTCTGTACCAGATGGAGGTGGCAGGGTGGGTGGGAAGGATTCATTTTCCCATGGAGAGTAATCACCTCCCCTTTGTACAGGATGACGACAGGCCCATGATTGATGTCATGGATCAGCTAAGTTCTTCCATTCTCGAAAGTTTTATTCATGTAGCAGTTTCGGATTCAGTAAGTATACATTTGATCCCAATTGCTAGTGGCTCTTAGATATAAGCTCTGGACCTGTCTGAAAGAGAGAGTCAAAGAAAAATTTATTATGTGGGAGAATTTAGGCATTTATGTCAGGATAATAAAGTGACGCAAAGGTAGTTATAAGACTACTTTTTCAAACGCTAGCTTAGGAGACAGATAAATTTCAAACAAAATTTGAGACTTAGGAATATAGATAATATTTTACAAACTGCAATTTTAAGAATTGTTCGAGATTCTTATTCACCCTATTCATTCCCCTTAAGACTTAATATTGTATTTTTTACTTAATGCATAACTTCTATTTGTGTGGCTGCTTTATAGTTTGCAAGATGCTTTCACATCTATTATCTTTTTAGACCCTCGCAGTTATTGAAACTCAAAAATATTAAGGGGTGAGTCCACAGAAGGAAAGTGTTAGCGCCGGACTTGACCCTGTTTGGGCTCTGAATCTAGGAGAGTTTTATCTGCTGCCCAAAAACATTCTACCTTTTAAAAAGCATATTGGCAGCTTTCAATTTCCTGAACACGCAGAAGGGAAATTGAAACTGCTTTTAGTTATCTGACTTTTTAAAAATAAAAGTATAGTAATAGAAGCTGGATTGATTTCAATGCAATGACTAAAGAGAGGCAGTACAGATCTGGGACTCCTTGCAGAATCCACATTGCTGATGCCTGATGCAGATACTTGTCAGATAATTATAAATGAATACAACTCCTAAAGACATTTGCAAGCTTTCCCTGGCATTTTCTAACTGAGATTGAACACAGATCCCTATTTTTAGTAGCCCTGTTCTTGCTTACAGTCAGAATAATAGTAATAATTATTAGTACCAAAACAATTAGCCAGGCACTGTAGAACTTAACAGTGAGAGTGAAGTAGACCTATGTCTTTTAGAATTTCAAATTGATTTTTTTAATCCAGGAAGACAGACTGGATCAAATTATTAACTTTAATTATTTTATATACATATCTTACTTGTTGACAGATAACACTATTATATTTTGTTAATGTGCTTTCCTTCTGTCTTTACCAGAATCGTAATCTTGAGCCAGGAGTAACTAGGTCAGCAATACAGAACTTAGAATGAAGCACAAAAAGTGAGGAAGTGGGCCGGGCGCTGTGGCTCACGCCTGTAATCCTAGCTCTTGGGAGGCCGAGGCGGGCGGATTGCTCAAGGTCAGGAGTTCAAAACCAGCCTGAGCAAGAGCGAGACCCCGTCTCTACTATAAATAGAAAGAAATTAATTGGCCAACTGATATATATATAAAAAAAAAAAAAAATTAGCCGGGCATGGTGGCGCATGCCTGTAGTCCCAGCTACCCGGGAGGCTGAGGCAGAAGGATCACTCGAGCCCAGGAGTTTGAGGTTGCTGTGAGCTAGGACGCCACGGCACTCACTCTAGCCTGGGCAACAAAGCGAGACTCTGTCTCAAAAAAAAAAAAAAAAAAAAAAAGTGAGGAAGTGGAGTGGGAGAAGCAGTACCTGCTTTGGGCCAGGTGTTTTTATAGCTATTATCTCATATAATTTACTATAAGATTAAGCAAGATCAGCATTATGATTCCCAAGTCATAATTTAAATAGACAGAGATTCTGGGATGTTCAGTATTTTTCCCAGGTCACAGGCTTTGGGCAGCGCCTGTTTTGGAATCTCATCTCTAAGGCCCTGCAGCTCTAGCTCTGTCCCTTACAGCCCATTAACCATCGAGGCCACTGTTGTAGCACTCTTACCCACAGGATCTCATAGACCTGGCAGCTTAAAATGCATCACTTTAAACACCTAACAAACATAAAGCCCATTTCCTCTCTCATCTCAACAGCTAGATTATTTGAAAATTGGTGTCTTCTAAACTTTGATTTATTTGGACTTAAAAGGAAATAAAATGATATATAACAACTTATCAATATATATATTTATCTTCCAAGAGGTTTTGAAATGTATTATTTTGGCTTACTATCCCAAGGCAAGAATAAGTATGTATCTTACCTCCAAAATCATCAGTAGAATGCCCTTCATAAAAAGGATTGTGCTTAGCCATCTTTCTAAATCAAAGAGAAGGTATTTCAGACTAAATAAAGATAATAAAGAAAATCATAGCTTAAATATGTTCTAACTGCAGGGATAAAAACACATTTATGAATCTTAAAGATGAATAAATTTTCAGAATTTTAAAATGATAAATCCATGGTTGAGTTTAAATTTACTAATGTCATATATCTGTTCAGCAGATATTTAGTGAGCAGCTTCTGTGTACTGATGCACAGTGCTATGTGATATTTAACCTGTCAGAATATGACCCCAGTCCTTAAACTTTGCGCTTAAGCTGCTTACCCTGTAGCATAGGAAGCAGTGATGACTACACACCAAGGTCATATGTGGTAGGTACAGGATGGGTGTTGCAGATCCAAAGCTAGCCCAGTGCAGAGGTGGTCAGGAAAGTCACTGTACAAGAAGGAACACTCAGGCTGAGCCTGGTGAGGATGGGTAATTTCAGTACAACTTTGATTCACCACCTACCTCTTGTACCTGCAGGCGACGTTACCGCTGACCCACAATGTGGATCTGCAGTGGTTGGTGGAGTGGAACGCAGTCCTGGTCAATAGCCATTATGATGTGAAGAGCCCTTCCCATGTCTGGATATTCGCACAATCTGTCAAAGACCCCTGGGTCCTCTGCCTCTTCAGTTTCCTCCGGCAGGAGAACTTGCCCAAACACTGCCCCACGGCCCTCAGCTACGCCTGGCCTTATGCCTTCACTCGGCTCCAGTCAGTGATGCCTCTGGTGGACCCCAAGTAAGAGATCCATGTGCTTTCCTCTGTTTTGCTGGTCTTACCATTTGCCCTCTTAAATTTTCCTTGTATGCAAGATACTGGGATATGATGATCCTCTCTAATTTTTGAACTTCCCACTAGAGAATTCTTAACATTCGGTAAAATCAGATTAAAAAAATTTTGTCTCGAGCAAGGGGTTTTTTGACCTTAATAATCAATATGATTGTCTAGGTCTATAATTTCAGACCCTTCATGGTGAAAGAGACCTTAAAGCTCTTCTATTCAACTTCTCATCCAGTGCAGATATTCTTTGAACATCCTTGACGGATAGTTGTTCGACTCTTTTTAAGCACTTCCTATGATCTGATCTTTATTTAATACATAATATTTAAAATCCAGAACTTAGTTTCACTCTTGTTTTTGACTCCATGTTTCTAGTAGCCCAATTAATGCCAAGAAAACCAGCACTGCCGGCAGCGGAGACAACTATGTTACCTTGTGGAGAAATTACCTTATTCTTTGTTTTGGAGTTGCAAAACCCAGTATTATGAGCCCAGGACACTTAAGAGCTTCCACTCCAGAAATAATGGCGACCACACCTGATGGTACAGTGAGCTACGATAACAAGGTGACATGACATGCTTCAGAAGAATTATTCTGTAAGGTTTTTTTTTAGCTTGTTTGTCTAGAGTTCACAGTGCAAATTGCACTGTGCCTGCCATCTGGAGTATTATGGGATCAGACTTTCATCCTACACATTTCTAAATTCCATTGAATGTTTGTGTGAATAATTTATTGCTCCTCCCTGACAAGGGGAGGAACTGAAGATAAAAATAATTCGAGAAACTTGCTTAAGACTATACAGTGACTTGTGTTTATTTGTGCCCTGAGGTTTGGTTCGTGTCCTACATACCACATTTCTCTCACCCCTCACCAAATAGTCACCTTTAAACCATGCCTTGATTATTTTGTTAAAGATGGTTTTGTAGACTTAAATGGTTTAAAAAAGAAGAAGACTGTGATACAAAATTTTCTTTAGAATTTGTGTCCCAGGTGAGAAATGCATTCATTTTGCTATATTCAATTTGTGGGGTGTTTTTCCCCCCTGAAGTGATGGCAGTGCCTTGGGATGTGGTTCAGTACTTTGAAACTGTTATAATGGAATCACTTTTTGATTAAAGGAACCATTGATTACCATGTTACCTCTTTTTCACTTCGAATCCACTTGTTTCAGGCCATAGGCACCCCTTCCGTGGCAGTTCTGTTAAAGCAGCTGGTGCCTTTGATGAGGCTAGAGAGCATTGAGATCACAGAGTCCTTGGTTTTAGGATTCGGAAGAACAAACTCCCTTGTTTTCAGGTACAGTAGTCTTAATGAGTTGTTCTAAATTCATCCGTGCTGCTGCTGTCATAGTTCCCTGTTTTACTCGAGTGAGTGTGTGTGTTGGCACGCTCCTGGAGAGTTTATGAGCTTTGTGCGATTCCCTTTACGCCTGCATTGGTTGATGTGCGTGTAACAAGCATTCCTTGCAACTGCCTCGCATTTCACTTTCAGTCCTAACAACTTTGATTTTACCTCTCAGATTCTAGTTCCCTGGCAAGCTTTGTTTTAGATAACTATAAATAAGATATTTCAGTGTCAGTCCTCAGTTAACCAAACTGTTAAGAGTCTATAATGCCACAATAATAACAGCCCACTGTGCCATTTACACAACAGACTCTTGAAGGTTGAACGCTGATAGAAGCCTTTCCAGTGTGTTAGCTGATCTTTCCATAAGGCACTTTCTCTGCCTTAAAAGAATCAGCATACGAGGCTTTCTGTATTCCTGATTCACATCTGCAGTCAAATTACCTCTCCATCTGAAGCAGCCAAAGCCTTTTGAAAGAGGCATCATAAAATGTTAGTTTGGGCTGCCTCTGATGACTTTAAGCAACAAAAGCCTATAAGGACAAATAAAATCTTAAACAAAATTTTCCGTGTAGACAGAAAAGAGAAAGCTCCAAGCATCTGGGAGTAATCCTATTCAAAAAATAAAGATGAATGAGACATTTTAGAGGTACCTGAAAAAGAGTTGTTAAGTTATTCATGTTTAGAGTCAGATTTGATCCTTATAAGAAGTAATTCTGGGTTCTGACTCCAGTGGGTACCAGTTAACCAGTGTTTTACCAGTTATTGGTTAATTAGTTAAGACGAAGCATCATATGGAAATACAAGAAGATAACAATAACAGTCCCTGAAATTACCTAACATTTTTTCTCAAAGAACCTAAGACCCTTTTGCATATCTCACATTCTTAATATTCCTAGAGGTAGGTAAGATTAGGCAACCACCTAGCTGCATGAGTCTGGAAAGCTTAATGTCTCTGGGCCTCAGTTTCCTCAAGTGTAAAACTGGTATAATAAATAAAGTGTATCTCTCTAACAAAAAAGAATGATATAATAATAGACTTCATCTCATAGATTTATTGAGAAGATATATTCAATGTGAATATGCACATAGTAAATATATGGTAAATGGTATCTGTGAAGTGAAGGAAACTAGTAATGTTATTCCCATTTCTTTGATGAAGAAATTCTAGCATCTACATTGGAAAAATCAGAAATGAACACATGTTTTCTGTCTCTTAGGGCAGAATGTCATAGAGTTTACCTTTCAATCCTTGGATTTTCCTGGAGGGTGATGTCTAATAGCACAAAATATCCTACTAGAAAGTACAAGATTTTGAAACATGGCACATACGATACACAAAATAGCTTGGTAGTAGTCTGACAACAGGCTACATCTTATCATTTTGTCAGTTTTGAAATAGCCATTCAGAAGTTATTTCTTAAGACACCTAATTAGATTAGCAAGTATGAAGCTGAGAACTGGAGACAATGGGGACAGGTGAAGTATATATATGCAATATAAGATTATTTTAATGTGATCAAGACATATTTTTACTACGCAACAGAAAAGATTTCTATGAGAACCTCACTATGTTAGTACTTGCCATAATTTTTATTTATCATATAGCTCAGATAAAGGAATTTAGCTCTGAAATCCAAAAAGACTTTATTTTTAAAATCAACTGTAAGTCAGTCTCCTGAGCATAGATACCAAAGGTATTTCCATAGTAATTGCACTCATCTCTTATCCTTAAATTGGAGTGAAAATTTCTTATATACACTGGCTTAATTTTATCTGTCTTCAGTTCTATAGCTGGTAGTAAAGTGCTTTGAATTTAGTAAACACTTGGAAAATCTTATTTAATTATTCAGATAGGGTTTTTTACCATAGTGGTTTCCAGAATATTAAATCTAAATCAAGCCAATAATTATGTATTGAGCCAAAATTATATGCAGAGCACTGGAACTAAGACCAACAACATGAAGAATAGGCCAGTACCTGTTTCCAGTTCACCACATGATTGGGAAATGGTGAGTTCAAGGGAGATTTTGATGTTAGAAGCAAAGTGAAAAAAGCAGGGATTTAGGACTGAATGGATATACAGCATTTAGTGGCCAGTTTGTTGTCAATAACAATGAATTTCAAATGCTGACCTCTTTCCTCCATAGAGAATTGGTAGAAGAACTTCATCCATTAATGAAAGAAGCTCTGGAACGAAGACCGGAAGTAAGATTTTGAATTTAAATAATTAAAGCTTGATTTGTTTGGACACTGGTGTAAATTTAAGTCAAGTCCAATGGTTTCCCCTAAAGAATACAAACACCCAATAACTTTTTAACAGTAAATCTTAATATTTCAACTTGTCTTGTTTTTATTATTTTTCAGTATTGAATATTTAGTATAATATGGTTCTCTGGATTTTATATCCTAAATGTATAAATGCAAAGCAACTTAAATAGTCATGTATATGTAAAATCATTACACTCTTTTGCAAGAGTTTTGAGTTAAAATTGAACTTTGGTGTTTAGTTTGTTTGCTTATTGTTTACAAGGAGTCATATGGAATATAATTTGTCTCATCTGGCATATGAAGAATTCTCCTAAACATTATCTTCCCCAGAGTGAATTCTGAAAAGCATGAACCTATAATGTTACCAGGATAAAAATAATAATAAGACTAGAAAAAAAGCTTCCCAAGAAATTGCAGAAATTTAGCAATTTGAATAAGAACAAATGGTGTTACTTTTGTGACCAGCATTGGTAGGATCACGAGTATCCCTGTTCCTTTTTGCTTGTTTCAGATGCTTGAGCCTTTCAGCAGACGCTGGGAACATCTGGGAAACAAGGCTTGTTAGCTCTCAACATTCTCACCTGATAAATATTTATTGACCCACTTATGATGATCTGTTTATCTTACAGCCTGTGATAGCAAGCATTCTCTCTAAGGATTAGGAGGAAAGAAAACTACCTGTTGTCTTTTATGCTTAAAACATTGAAAATGACTTGATTAATTCTCTCCTTCATACAGTTTTCTAAAGCACAGTTAATATTGTTTTGCTCGTGTCTGTAAGTCATATTATTACCTCTTTCTATACAGAACAAGAAACGCAGAGAACGGCGAGACTTGTTAAGGCTACAACTACTTCGAATTTTTGAACTTCTGGCTGATGCTGGTGTAATAAGTGACAGGTAGGGTCATAATTCAACCGAGTTGATCTCTCCCCACCAAACTGGTCTTTTTTGTCTCTCTCTCTTTTCTTTTCTTTGTTTTTAAATACGTTTAACTTAGAAGAGTAAAAAAAAAAAAAAAGCTTGCTTTTTCTTTTTTCATATTCTACTTATGCTTAGGTTAGGAACAAATTTAGTGTGTGAGTTCTGACAGTGAATCTTACTTTTCATGAAGCATGCACCACTTTGACATAAAGACCGATCATCTAAAAGTTTACCTTTCCTGTATTCCAGCACAAATGGAGCCTTAGAACGGGATACGCTAGCCCTTGGAGCTTTGTTCTTAGAATATGTAGACTTGACCCGCATGCTCCTAGAAGCAGAAAATGACAAAGAAGTTGAAATTCTTAAAGATATCCGAGCACATTTTAGTGCAATGGTGGCCAACTTGATCCAGTGTGTTCCAGGTATAGTGATACATCCTTACAAATCACTGTCCGTGTTTGAAAAACCATTTGCGTTATTACTCGTGCTTTCCTTTTTAATCCTACTGGCCTGTATGCAGTCCTGGGATAGGATTGTTTATTTTAAGATACTTGGAAATATACATGAGAATAGATTGTTGTAATTCAGCAGATTTGGAAAGGGAACAATATGAATTAAATATGGCTTTGTGCTGGTCATTTCTATTCTTTGTTTTGGTTCCCATCTGAAAATGAACTGATGTGATTTCTATAGGAAGGAAGTCATTCAGAGGGAACATTCACACAGGCTTCATTATTTTCATTGTCTCTGTGCTAATCTGTGAATAGGTAATTTCAGCAATATTCCTGCTCTCTGATTCTACCCTATCAACATATTAAATAGAATTCTATGTAGCTTAACATATTTTGCATTTGATTTAATATTACATTATAGAAAAAATTATCTTTCACAGAGCAAATACGTATCAAACATTTTCATTCTAATGAAGCATAGAAAATAGAATAGCTGGGCAGTTTGATGTAAATATTATTATAATTAAAAGTTTTGGGCATAATGGCAAAAAAGCACAACTCAACTAATGTTTCTACTTCTCATTATTTTGATGTTAGTAACCTTATCAATCCTCTTCATCTCTGATGGCCCTAAATTAAGATAATGCATCAATCTCTTCAGTTAAAGTTCCACGTGTGTGTTTGAATCGTCTATACTATATTTCAGACCAGCAACATTTTCTATGTAAAAAGCAGCAGACTGGGAAGTGTTGCAGTTTTACCACGTATCAATTAGAAAACAGTCTTGTGGGTCCCATTTCAATCTCTACTTTCCACTCTGAGCCAAGGTGCTGCTGCCTGCAAGGCAAGGAGAAGAAGAGTACACACTGAGAAAAAAATTTGGCTTCACTTTTTAAATACATGTTTTATTACCTAACGAAAATTGGAGTTAGGAAATGAAATTGTTCCTTTCCCCAAAACTTAGGAATTACATATAATAGTGATAGAGACCGGGTGCAGTTTTGTAGACTAACTCTGTTTTTCTCCCTAGTGCACCACCGAAGATTTCTCTTCCCCCAGCAAAGCCTGAGGCACCATCTCTTCATCTTATTTAGCCAGTGGGCAGGTCCCTTCAGCATCATGTTTACGCCTCTGGATCGTTACAGTGACAGAAACCATCAGATTACAAGATACCAGTACTGTGCATTAAAGGTAGGTGACATTTTCCTCACAGAGTGACCTTCATCAGATCAATGATCCCTTTCCTTAAACTAACAAGCACGCCTTAAAAATGAGGTTAAAATAAATAATATGATATGATATAATAAAATGTAAGTGCACATACAAAAAAATCAAATGGCCACACACATACACATATATATAAATACTTTAAATGACTTCAAAAATTCCAAAATAGGCACACAAAAAGACAGATAGATATGTGTAAACATGTGAATATTCCAGTTGGGTTCACAATTATAAAGTGCAAAACTTTTCCAAGCTCTCACTTTTATCCAGCATTTCTTCTTTATGAAAATCATATATTTTTTGTTCATTTACCCCTTATGTAGCTGCCTTGTCTATTAACCTTCCAACCCTAAGGAAAAAAAGATAGATCTCACCTCAAGTGCAAAATCTACCAGGAGCTACATTTCCTGTCTATGTTCCTTCTGTCCTAGAAAACTGCAAGAAATAAATTTCCATGCTACTAGAACTGTTCAACATCTTCAGAAGCATGACTCCTTTCAGTCTGATTTCCTTTAGAAAATTAACTATATAGCCACTCTTTCATATATACCATAAGTGGTTGGCTCTCAGATGGACTTTGCCTCAGTGGAGCTAATTTAAACTATGGCCCTGATAGTCAGCTGGACCTGCTAATTATAAGGTTAATCAAGATTCCCTTCTCTTACCTTCCCTTGATTCCTGCCCTCACCTTTAGAGGAACTAAAGTTAATATTTTTACTTTTCTTTACCTTTGATTAAAGATCATAATTACTTATTTTTATATATTTCATAGTTTGTCAGTTTAGTACATTACTCAAGTATTTGTCAAAAAAGCAAAATTTGAAAAGCCCTATTTCTCCTATAAGCAGAATTCACTTGAAATCATTGGAGGAATGTTTATTTTAAATATTATGAGGTAGTTATTTTGTTTTGAATACTTACTTTTTCATTAGAGTTTTTCTAATTATAAAATTATGTGGCCACAAAGCTAAATTTATGGTTTTCTAACTCACAAAAAGAGCCAAAGGCTGGGCACAGTGGCTCATGCCTATAATCCTAGTGTTTTGGGAGGCCAAGGAAGGAGGATTACTTGAAGCCAGGAATATGAGACCAACCTGAACAAGAGAGAGACCTCATCTCAACAAAAAAATGGAAAAACTAGCCAGGCAAGGTAGTGTACACCTATAGTCCCAGCTAATTGGGAGACTGAGGCAAGAGGATCTCCTGAGCCCAAGAGTTTGAGGTTGCAGTGAGCTATGATGATGCCACAGCACTCTACCCTGGGCAACAGAGTGAGATCCTATCTTAAAGAAAAAAAGAACCAAATTTGAACCTAGTATTTTTTATTAAATTTACTAAGGAATGCTTTAAAATCTTGGAGAAATAACTGCTTTCAAAGGGCCTTCATAATTTATAAACCTGATTTTATGTTTTATAGAGTCCGTTGGATATCATTAGATTATTACAAGTTTCATTTCCATGTTTCATTGTGTTTTTATCATCAGGCAATGTCAGCAGTACTATGCTGTGGCCCTGTCTTCGACAATGTGGGCCTTTCCCCAGATGGCTACCTATATAAGTGGCTTGACAACATCCTGGCTTGTCAAGATTTACGAGTAAGTACTAAGCAAAAATACATTGTTTTTAAATGTCTTTGGTGTTCTATCTCAGTTAAGTTGCTGAGATGTGTAAGCATTGTTCACAACACAATCTCTTCACACATCAGCCACACAGTGTAGGTTTATGTGTTGCTCACATTACACTATGATGCACCAGAATAAAAAAACACAGTAACATTTGCTAAAATTGACCGTAAACTGGGTCACAAAGGAAGTCTCAAAAAAGTTCAAATCACGGAAATGATATAAACTATATTCTCTAATCACAATAGCATTAAGCTAGTATTCAATAACAGAAAGATATTTAAAAACACACTTCCAGATACCCAGTGAGTCAAAGAATAAATAACAATGGAAACTGGAAACTATTTTTAACTGAAGAATAATGAAAATATTACACACTAAATTTGTGGACCATAAATAAAGCCTTACTGAGAATGAAATGTATAGCCTTAAATGCATTTGCATGCATTAGAAAGAGAAAAAGGGCTGATAGTCAGTGACCTAAGCATCCATCACAAGAAGTTAGAAAAAGAATAGCATATCAAACTCAAAAAAAGTATAATGAAGTAAGTAATAGAGATGAGAGTAGAAATTAATGAAAGAGAAAAAAATTAATGATCAATAGTCAAGAGTTAAATTTGTTAAAAGACTAATAAAATTAATAAATTCATGACAAGTCTAATCAAGAAAGGGAGAGAGAAACAAGGTGACAGAGACCTAGGCAAGAGTGAAGGTGCATGTACCCAATAACAGAACTGTAAAGGAGAGACATCACAACAGATGCCATACATTAAAAATTAAAGAGAACATATGAACATCTTTGTGTCAATCAACTTGAAAATTTAGATAAAATAGACAAATTCCTAGAAAAACACAACAGAAGAAAAGGAAAATCTGAATAGTCATGTAATTAATAAAGAAATTGAATCAGTAAATTGAAAGTCTTAAAGAAACAAAACTTTAAGACCAGCTTTACTGATGAATTCCACTAAACATTTAAGGAACAAATTGAATGGATTTAATACAAATTCTTAAAGAGAAAACAGATAAAGAGGAAGAGAAAACAAACGAAGAGGAAGTACATCCCAATACATTTATGTGACCAGCATAACCTTGATAATAAAACTAGAAAAGGATGTAGCAAGAAATAAAATTAAAGGCAATCTCATTCATTAGCATAGGTGCAAAAACTGTAAACAAAGTATTAGAAAATTGAATTCAGTGATATATTAAAAAAACGATTCATCATGATCAAATTGGGTTTATTCAAAAACTTCAAGGTTGGTTTAATATTCAAATATCTTTCAATTCATTAGTGTATTAACTATATAATAGAATCTCAAAAAGGAAATATATGGTCATCTCAAATGCAGAAAAAGCATTTCTTAAAATTCTACATTTATTCATGAGGAAAACTCCTGGCAAAACTAAGAATAGGAAAAAACATCCTTAATTTGATAAAGGGTACCTTCCCACTAGAGAATTCTTAACATTCAGTCTGAGTGACTTATCAGCAACAGAAATTTATTTCTCACAGTTTGGGAGGCTGGAAAGTTCAAGATTAAGATGCTGGCAGATTTTGTGTCTGGTGAGGGCCAGCTTTCTGGTTCATAGCAGTCTTTTTGCTGTGTCCTCCCATGGCAGAAGGGACAAGGGAGCTCTCTGAGATCCCTTTTAGACAGGTACTAATCACATTCATGGGGATTCCTCCCTCATGAAATAGTCACCTCTCAAAGGCCCCGACTCCAAATACCATCACACTGGGGGCTAAAATTTTAAAATATTAATTTGGGGAGGGATACAAACATTTAGTCTATAGCATCAGGGAAAAGCAAATTAAAGCCACACAAGATACAAAATTATATACTATATAACTTCATTTATATAGAGTTCAGAAAACAGCCCATACTAACCAATGGTGTAGAAGTTAGGATAGAGGTTGCTTGTCGGGGGGAGAAAGAGGGTAGTGAGTAAGAAAGTGCCCAGGGAAGGTTTCAGTTGTGCTGGTAACATGATGGCTTTTGACCTGGTGGTGGTCACACGAGTGTGCTCAGGTAAGAGAATTTATCTCATATTATGGATTATATACTATCTTTGTGTATTTTAGGCTCTAGTATAAAGTTTCTAAAGTGCAATATAAACTTGCTGATTTTTCTCTCAAGTTGAACTTTTTAATGAAATGTCATTACATTCTTTGCAATAGTATCATCAGCTCTTGTCTGTTGCTTATTGCTTAAGCCAGTTGGAGGACTAGATTAAAGATATTTGACCATCGTATTAGAATGCCATTCCCATCTAGGCCCAAACATTGTAAGGAAAAAAAACCACACCAGAATCTTTCCTTTTCTACGTGGTTGCAACTGGCAAGAAGGGTGGACAACTTTAGGAGGAGGCAGGAAAATGTTACTGAGGGGAAAATAGCCTGCAGGCACTGGGCTGCTCCTGGATGAGTGTGTGTATTCATTGTCCACCTAGGATTTGGCAATAGCTTCAGGAATCATCAATTCAGTATCCTATTCTATCTACTATGATGTTTTTTTTATATAAAAGCCTCTGATTAAGAAGAGTCTTTTGGGACTATATTTCTTTTTGAAAGATTGGCAGCTAAGCTTCATGTAGTATATTTAGTAATCAAGCCTCATAATCATATTCCCTCTGATTTTTTCATTGAAAGATTTTGTATACATAGAGGATATGCTTTGCACATTCGATTTTTTTAACCAAACGCACATACTTTTCAGAAATATTTTAAACACAAAAAGGAAACATTGCCAACAAAGTCTTCATCACATTTTCGGAGTTAAAAATTGAGTGTGAGTGGACCCTATATAACATCTACATATTAGAGTCAAATTTAGTGTATACGTCTCAGTTTTCGGTTGCAACATTATACCCTCCTAAAGAATACTTGACATAAAAATTAATCCAAAATTTATTGTAGCCAATTTATATCTGCTAAGCTTTATCTTGTATATTTCTCTAGAATATTCTTTCCTTAAATATGAGTAACATTGATTTGCTCCGTGTATTCAGGTTCATCAGCTTGGCTGTGAAGTTGTTGTCTTGCTATTGGAACTTAATCCTGATCAAATCAATCTTTTTAACTGGGCAATTGACCGGTGCTACACAGGTTCCTACCAACTTGCATCTGGCTGCTTCAAAGCCATAGCGACTGTGTGTGGAAGCAGGTATGAATTTCTGCAAGTTGTGGTCGGTGGCAGTTATAATCAAGGTTGCTGTTTGTGATAAGAATGATTGAGAGCTGACTGTGCTGCAGTTATCTGAGCACAGTAAATTCTATGGGAATACAAAATGGCTCAGGTATCCCCAGCAGATAAACTGCTCCCTAGAAGTTTGCGGTTACATTGATTATTCTCATTTTATCAACAAAGTGATTTGTGGTTGTAGCACCTTTCTTTTTAATTGCCTGGAACTTCACAATGAAGTACTACAGCAGGATTTGAAAATGACAAAGAAGATACAGTAAATGAACTACAAGAAAGTCTAGAAATGTTTGTGACAAGGGTGAACTGTAAGCCCTTCACTCATCTTTAGAGCAAACCAAACCCAGGAAGTGGCTTAAAATTTTTAAATTCACTTTGTTCAAAACTTTAGAAAGGAAAAAAATGAAAAGAAAATGTGGCACCTCAGATTCTATAAATTACACTTTTAAAACCACTGCCATTCTTATATAAATTAGTCATTCAGTGACACCATTCAGCACTATGATAATATTGAGTGAAATAATTTCACAGCTAAAATGAAAGGGTTAATGATTCTTGAAATTGCATGACCTATTCCCAAGAAAGAGCTTATGTATCAGGAAAATTCTCAAGTTTATTTTTTAAAAGATTCACATAGACTGTCAACTTTACTTTTTAATTAAATGTTATATTTTAAATGGCTATCTTGAGCTACCAGATCAAGGGAATAAAAGTGAATTAGTTTTAAATTCCAACTTATTTGGGGTCTAAATTAATAAGAACAGTATTTTAGAAGACATCTACTTTCAATAAATGAGCATCCTGTTTAAGGAAACAAGATTCTCTTTAAAATTTTTGTCTTTCTTTTATAAAGATAATAAATAACATTTCATGTCTAAAACTTTCATTTTCTATAATCTTAACAGTAGAGTTTTTATTACAAACTTTAATCTCCATAAAAGTTATAGCAGATGCATATAACCCATCCTAAACTGTCTGATTTTCCATTGAGTTTTATTTGATATAAGCATTACTAAAAAATATACCTATGGGACATTACAAAAAAAACATGTTGCAAAAGTCTTTTTCCCCAGGGTGTTTTTTTTTATTTTCAGATATTTCAACATTTTAAAAATAATTTTTGTTCACATGACCCTTTGATTTTTAAAAAATGTATTTAGAATCTATGATTTGAATCTCTTTCTTTTAAAAAAATAAGACTAATAAAAGTTTTACCTCTTCACTGCCCTTTTCCCAATGAACTTGGCTTGAACTATGCTAGTCAAATTTATTTCATTGCATGGCCATTTCATAAAGTATCACACTGCATTTCTCTGAATAAATCTGTTTTTCCTTAGGGAGCACAAATAAATGCTTTATGAATTTAGCAATATAGTCTCAATTTCAATACTGGCTCTAGTCACATAAATATTGGGTCATAAAACCTTCTGTGTTCTGAGCTGATATTTTAAGGTGTTATCCTAAACTATTTTGGCTTCTTAGACAAATATTGTCTAATCTGTTTTTATTCACGACACTCATCTATTCTAAAGGAAGGAAAGAGGGCTGGGAATACCATGGCTGGGACCAAACTGCCCAGACACTGTCTAGCACTTCTGCCATTTTTCATCACAGAACATGTTCAGAATTTAAAGTTTCAGCTGTGGCCTAAATTTGTTCTTTTCCAGTAAATTCCCAGCCTGTGTAGTCCAGACATGCCTCCAGATAGGCTTGAGCAATCTTTGCACTTACGTTTGCAGTACTTCCTCCCAAAAGCAATTCTGATGTTTTCAGCTTTTGCTTCATTTGTTTTCTGTAAGTTTTCATCTAAAAAAGCCATGAGCAAAAGCTTCTCAAAGGAAGAAAATGTTGATAGCAGCACAATTGCATCAATCCAAGTGCCCCTCAATTCATGAGCAGATTAATAAAATGTAGTATATGTATACCATGGAGTACTACTCAGGCATAAAAAAAGATGAATTCATACCTTTTGCAACAATCTGGATGGAACTGGAGAACATTCTCCTAAGTAAAGTATCTCAAGAATGGAAAAACAAATACCACATGTACTTGCTGTTTAATTAGAACTAGCTGATGAGCACACATGTGCACAGAGCGAAGTAAAACTCAGTGGAAATCAACTGAGGGGAAGGCGGAGGAGGGAAGGGACAAAAACCTACCTAATGAGTACAATGAACACTATTTGAGGCATGGGCACACCTATAGACAGGACTCAAGTATTACAAAAGCAATCCATGCAACCTAAAACATTTGTACCCCTTAATATTTTAAAATAAAAAGCAAGTAAATGCCTTATGAAATATGTTTCTGAAACATCATATGCAAACTGAATCATCTTTTACATTTCTCAAACAAGTTATCTGTTGAGTAACTTCTCCAAGTCATTTTCTAAAGCAAAGAATTCTTCTTGTAAAATAAATAATTACCTCCTCCTTTTCAAATTGGAATGATTGTATGATGGATTTATTTTTAGAGGAATATGACAGTTATAAGCAGATTCACTTATTAAGGAACCACTTATAAGTGACATGAAAATACCTAAAAGTTTGAATTTCTAATACTCTTGTCAATTTAAATTTTCTACCTTTAGTTTTAAAACAGGTAATTAGCTATTTTTGCATAGTAAGTACATCAATGTTCATTAGCTGTGATAATGAAAAAAAATTGGTTCTCTACATTCTTCTTTTTGGTATCTTTTACAGAAGTACAGGACTCTGTGTGTGTACGTATGTGTGCGTGTATGTGCACGCGTGACTGCACACATGTACTGCGAACCTGCTGGTCTCCAGTCAAAACTATATAGCTATGCTATACTGTGACTCAGATGATATTGGGAGACATAAAGTCAGAACAGAACTTGAATAGGACCAGGGAAGTGAGGATAAAAGTAGAAAGTGATGGTAGAACTAGCAATATTAATTTTGCAGAATTTTTCATAAAATATGTTAATATACCTGATTAAGAGCTATTAAATGGATCCCAGTGCCATAATTCAGCACGAAAAAAAATTGCTTATTTAGGCAGCTTTAGCTCAAATAAATTTTTGGCTTCTGTGTGTGTTTTTATTAACTTTCTCCTCAACTCCAAATGAGATTAGTATGGAACAAATAAGGAAATTGAGAAAGAAACTAAATGACTTTCTGAGGTTATAAATTAAAATAAATAGTATATTAGAAGTAGGCCATTTCTAATCACTAACCTAATTCACCAGAATTCTCTTTACATTTAATTAAGTACTGAAGAATTCCATTATTTTTACTTTTACCCTCCACATTACTCTTGAAATATGTTTAATCAGTGTTTTAGCCTTATATATAAAGATCAAAGTTTTGATTCTTAAAGAATTTTGTTGGGTTTATTTTTAGTGGTGTTTTTTGGTGTCATTGTTTGTATGTTTGTTTTGCCTTAAGTTAACTTTCTATAAATCTTTCCTAATTTAAATCAGGCTTAACAAATTAGAATTTTTTAAAGTAAATGCTTATTTCTTAAGGGAATTGTACCATCCATCTAATAACAAGGAAGACACGTGAAGTTTATGATGCACAAATCCCAGTCACACTCCCTAACTGGTTAACGAGCCTTATTTGGTGGTGTCAGCCCACTGGAGTATTTCAGGAGAGCAGAGTTTGGGAATTTGGCCTCTGGAAACATACTGTCTTGGGTTCAAATCCTCACTCTGCCTCTAATCAAGCTGTATGCTCTTGAGCAAGTTACTACAAATGCTTACTCATTTGTATAATGAGGCGACGATAGTGTTAGGTGAGGATTAAATAAAACCAATCTCTAGATGTAAAGCCTAGCACAGTAACCACCCTATAAACACTATTATTATTCACTAGTTGTTGGAGGGGAAAAGCTATGAAGTAATCCCCTGTATTAACTAGTAAAATCTGCGTCTTTTCAGAATGTCTTAGAGCTATCCTGAGCTTTGTCATTTAGTTCTAGGTAGCCCAGAGCTAGTAGGCATTTCCAAAATTCTTCAAAATCTCTCTTCTTCTAGATACTTTTGTTTCTTGTTTACTTTTTGAGTCGTAGCTACCTCTCATTTTTATTTTATTTTTATTCCATATGATCACAGCTGTCTTTATATTTTACTCTTCTTCTGCCATGTTAAATAATTAAATACTGAAAGGTATAAGATTCCATTTCTAAGCCTAATTTCAAGATCTAAGTGCAGATATTTTATTTGTGCTCTTTCACTTATTTGAAATCTTCCCATTTTTTCCTTCTCTGGGTTTGTTTCATTCTCTGTATCTATTATTTCTTTCAGTGTTGTTCCTCATGAATTTCATATCTCAGTCTTAAGCAACAAATTAAATACCCTAATTACATGGTCAAGTGCCTGCAAAGAAGGAGGCTGTGTCTACCCCCTTCCTGCCTTTAAATCCCCAATGATCCAACGATATATTTCCATGTTTATATATATATACACACATATATATACACACATATACACACACACATATATGTGTATATATACATATATATATATATGTGTATATATACTTATATATATATATAGGTGTGTATAAAATCCCTGTGTCAGAAGACAGAGATATAAGGCTTCTCTGCTTCTGTGGGGCTCAGAAGGGAGTTTCCTTTCTACTTTCTCAGAAAGTTCTATTTCCAAATGCTGCAGTTTGTAAAAAGTCAAGATTACACTGGCTATGACATGTACTATAGTGAGCTGTCTGAGAGGCAGAGAGCGCTGAATTCTTTGGAGTCAGACATATCTAGGAATCTGGACTCTACCACTTCTAAATGACCTCAGGCAAGTACTTACCTGCTCTAGGCCTCACAGGCTTGTTGTGAAGACTAAATGACAAATCTAGGTAAACTTCTTAGCCCAATACTTGGCACAAAGTAAGCACAGCATAACACAGATGTCACCCATCATTTGTCATCATTCTTACCCTCATCATCAGCACCACCATCATCTGAGAGGAGTTCCAGAATTTCCCATCAGATACACCAAATCTATGCTGTGTTCATTTAAAAATACAAGTTCAAGAAAAGTAATCATTTTGGAGTGCAAAGTAGTAAAGCTATTTTGGAAGCAATATAGTAGTATCTACAAAAATTTTAAATATGCCCTTTGACCCTCCATGACCTTTCTAGGAGTCTTTTCCAAAGAAATACTTGCACATTTGGTGTTCAAGGCACTGTAATGATGAAAAACTGAAAATAGTCTGTCTATCAATGCATGTCAAAAGTTGCATTTCCCAGGAAACAGACTCTGAGATGGAGATTCGAGTGCAGGTGACCTAGTAGAGTGTGCCCTTGGGGTCAACATCTATGGAGAAATGAAGGAAGTAGGACTTGACAGAGAAAAGAAAACTTTGGTCAGTTCCACAGGGGCTGCTGCAGAGTAGGCATGACCTTGGCCTAAGCAGAGCTCTTTGGCTGAAGGCAGTTCCCAGGGAAGGAGTTTGCTCTGGGGTATGGGCTGCCAACAGTGTAAATGGAGGATTGAGTGCCTCATCCTGAAAGAAGGATCTAGGTGGCACACCTCAGCATGCACTATAAGTGCAGTTATTCTTAGCAGCTCTGAAGAAGACTGAAGTAAGCCTCATAGTTCAGTGGTAAAGAAAATCATCAAACAGTACATACAGGTAGTGGAGTCACATTTATGTTTAAAATGTTGTGCATTGGGAGAGGGTACTTAGGTGCCCGTAGTTGTATATATACTTAGAAAGGGGCTGAAATACCAAAATATTGATAGTGATTGCCTCTGGGGTAGGAATATATCAGTTGTGAAAGAGAAAGGAGATGAGATACTTCTACGTTTTATTCTATAAACTTACCTACAACCAGCACCAAGTTGCCAGCCTCATGAGTAATCCATCTTCAGAGTGGATCCTCTAGCCCTATGTGTTGCTTGAATCTTTTAGAAGAAAAATGTATTCAAGTATTACCAGTATCACAAAAATAATATTTGAGTAATATTAAAAATAAAAATGGAAAACTTTTTCATATGTTTAACCAATTCTCACTATCATTTCTCACTAAACTTATTGTAAAAGGGGCAATGGTTTTCATAGTAGAACATGACTTTCTAGAAGGGTGATTGTCTTAGTCCTTTTTCTGTGGCTTATAACAGAATATCTGAAACTGGATGATTTATAAAGAAAATGAATTTATTTCTTACAATTATAGAGGCTGACAATTCCACAGTTGAGGGGTGCATCATGTGAGGACTCTGCAGCGTCCTGAGGTGCCACAAGGCATCACATGGTGAGGGCTGGGAGTGTGCTAGTTCAGGTCTCCCTCTTCTTATAAAGCCACCAGTTCCACTCCCACAAAAGCCATTAAGCCTTTAATCCATCTGTGAGGGCAGAGCCTTCATGACCCAATCATCTCTTAATAGTCGTTCAACTCACCAGGAGTTTTCTATTATGACCTCTTTTTCACTATAAATGAAGAAAATACAGTGAAAAGATGTCATCTTTAAATAGTATTACATAGAAGAAAAAAGTGCTCTTAGTCTCTATATTCTGTTTGGTTATAATACCAATTGCCACATAATCTCTTCTCCTATTCCTATCCCCCTACCCAGCTCTCATCTCACACATACAATCAGCTACCAAAACCTGCTTATTTTATCTCTTTAGTATTTTTCAGATCTATCCCCTCCTTCCATCCCTTCTCTCTCTGTCCTAATCCAAGCCCACATCAGTTCCCATTTGCCGCTCGTGACCCTTACAATCCATTCTCCACCCAGCAGCCAGTGATTCTTCAAAAAACAGATGACAGTGCCTCTCTTCCATACTACAAATCCTGCCATGGTTCTCTGAAACTTTTAGGGTGAAGTCCACGGGCTGGTCATCTTCTAAACCCATCTATCGCCCTAGCCCCATCTCCTTATATTCCTCTACTTAATTCTTTCAATCTACTACATAGAAATTCTTTCCTTTTACAGAAGGTATCTTGCTGTTTCAGTATTATATCTTTCAAAATGCTGTTCTTTCTGCCTAGAATACTCCCATCCTACCTTTTCTATGGCCTGGCTAATGTCTCCTGGTGCTTTGAATCATTTTACTTGTTCCCTCCTTATAAAGGTATCCTCTAACCCCACATCTGATGTGGGTGTCCCTCATCAGGATTCTTACAGACACTGTGGATATTCCCATCATAATGCTCATCAGAAGTAGACTGTACAGTTTGTCTCTGTGCCTAAACTGTAAGCCCTCCTTAAGGATAGAGACCAGCCTCACTAATTCTGTATCATCATTTCTTTGTACATTGTCTCTTATAATTGGTGCTTAATAAATTTAGGGGATCGAATGAAAATATTAATTCAGTAAGTTATTGAGAAATTTAGCACACATATTTTCTTATGTTCTTTTTGCCTGTATTTGGCTTTCATTAAAATCTATTTACGCTGGATAGAGTTTTGTGTTCTTTTATCCTGATATCACAATATTTAATTTTAAACAAAAATAAAGTCACCTACTAATAAACAGCAAAAGAAGAGGGCAAGAAAAATGGCCAAATGGGGGTGGGAATGTCATTAATAAGTGACTGAGGTCAGTGTGCTATGTGGAATTTTGACAGGTAATGGTCTACCAATATTATTAGTCATGCTGTCTTATAAACCATGCTGTTTATTTTATTTCTTAGGAATTATCCCTTCGACATAGTGACATTGTTAAACCTTGTTCTATTCAAGGCCTCTGACACCAACAGAGAGATTTACGAAATCTCCATGCAGCTGATGCAGGCACGTATCACTTACTGGCACAGGAAATATTCTTCCTTGAGCACAGAAAATAGAAATGGTAGCTGATCACTGCATTGTTGTCTATGGATAGGGTTTTATGTATTTCTACATATGATTGGTGGACATGAAGAAAACAATTATGTAATCTTCTGTAAACATAGTAATTAACTGACGCTTTACCTTTAATATTATACTAAATAGTCATTCATTAGTTTTGTTACTTCTAACCTTTATTAAATACAGGCTTCTGAGATGTCTGGCTGATGTTGTTCATACCATTTCTTACTTTCCTACCTCTTTATAGATACTTGAAGCAAAGCTTTTTGTATATTCAAAGAAAGTTGCTGAACAAAGACCGGGCAGTATTCTCTATGGGACACACGGGCCACTGCCCCCCCTCTACAGCGTGTCGCTGGCCCTCTTGTCCTGCGAACTGGCCAGGATGTACCCTGAGCTCACGCTCCCACTCTTCTCAGGTACCACACAGTAGTCAGTAATGACATAGGTGATTACTTCTTTGCACTAAGGAACTTCTGTTTTTAAATTCTAGCTTACCTTTACAGTCAAAATTGGTGATGCTAAATTTCCACGTCACAACTGCTGTGGGCTAAATCCAGTTAGATATGAGAATAAATTCTAGAATATCTTTTAAATGTAAAAAATAAATTGTTTATCTAAAATAGTATTGGTATACACATACTTATAGCAAATGCAAAGATGCCTAGGTTAATAATAATATTTCTACATACATTATATATGTAAATTTCCCAAAGAAATTGACTTCCCAAAAAAACTAAATATGGGTAGTATCACTTATAATATACACAATTGTTGTGAGTTGGCTGTTGGTGGTGGTGACAGTGGTGGTGTTTTGTAGCTTTTATGTTGCTATATAGATAAGTTTTTGAGAGTTTGATTTTTGGCACATCTTCATGAGCAATGTTCATGAATAACTTCTGTGAAAATTCATTTTTAAGTAATTGCATTTGTCAATTAACTTCTTGCCTGAGCTCATGTTGCAGTTTGCCGAGAGGCAGACTTTGGTCTCTTCAACTCATCCTCTTTTTGAAGTGAATAAAAATAAACTTTTATTTATTTTTAAAAGCAGAAGAGGGGTTAGAGCCCCAGGACCGATAAGATTGGGAATGGAGAGAGCAAGAGCTGTCATCATCAACACCACTTTGTCCAAGTCCTCCTAAGTCCTCCCCTATCTCTGCATCCCTGATTACAATTCGACCTCCACCTGCTACACAAAGCCACACAGCACTTCTCAACTCAAAACTTCTCTGCCCAATTGTCCTAGATACAATGACTGATGTTAATAATAACAGCTTCCATTTAGTGAATGGCTAATATGGGCCAGGCTCTGTGCCAGGCACTTTTTGTGCATTGCATTTGTCACTTAATCTTTACAACTACTGGTGTAGTGCAGTGGTTAGAACAGAGGCTCCAGAGTCAGACAGCCTGGGTTCAAACCCTGGACCCACTGTTCTCCAGCTGTTTGACCTTGGGCAAGTCTCCATTTCTTCATCTGCAATAATAAGAACCCCTCGTAGGGTGTTATGAGGATTAAAATGGGCTAATGAAAACCAAGCAATTGGCCCAGTTATAGCATGGAATTATCACCACCACAACTATCATCCCTGTTTTTACATATGAGAAACTAAGGCTTAGAGATGTTAAATAATTTGCTCAAGACCATATAGGTAGGAGGCAGCCAAACAGAATTAAATGTAGATCTATCTTTCTCCAAAACCAATACTATGAACATTAGAACTACTTAACTAAGAAAAAAACACCCTTCCTTTTCCAAACTTGCTTTCTATCTTTTTATCCAAGAATTCTCTACTCTAACCCCACTTAATCCTTGACCGACACTCCAGGTCCTCTTACAAATGCTTGCTTCTGTACGTGCGGTTCCTTTGCTGGGAATGGCCCTACCCCTCTCCCTAACTTCAGCCTTCCTTAAGATCTAATTTAAAGTACACCTCTACTGTGCAGAACTCTCCATCTACTTGAGGCAGAGCTAGTCACCTCCTTGTTTAGTACCTTAAACAGTGGGGAGACCCAAAAAAAAAGCCTTTTTAGTAAATTAATTCTCTTCTTGAATAAAAAAATGTATTTTTATTCACTTCAATCAAGATTTGAGTGCTGCCTATGTGCTAGGCACTATGCTTGAGTTCTAGGAATACAGAGGTGAATAAAACAGTCTCTCTCATCAAAGGTTCATAGTCTAGTAGTAAAGACAGATATACAATCATGTGATTTTGATACATTGCAGCAAGTGCAATTTTTAAAAACATATGCTCAATGTATGACATGGAAGCTGAGGGAGTAATCAGTTATTAGGCTGGGAGTATCAGGAAAGACTTCCCAGAGAAGCTGATGTCGGAGCTGCAGTTTGAAAGAAGAGTAGAAATTTGCAGAACAGACAAGTAGTTGATGGAAATTACCAACCAAGAGAATAACATATGCATTGGCCCTTAGAGGTATAAATAGCATGATGCATTTGGGGGATTATACAGAGTCCAATTTGGCTAACATAACGTGCAGGGAAGGGAGAAAGCTAGAGATGGCCATGGACAGACAGAGAGGCAGAAGTCCCATCTTGGAAGGCCTTGTATTGTGCACTAAGGAGTTTGTAGGCCAGTGACCTTCTACATGTGCCCACTGAACCCCCACTTAAGAGACCTGTGAACAGGGAGGGCATCCAAGCAAACTGTTGGGCTTCTGAAAGCCACTGGTGAGTTTCAAACAAGAAGATAGATTGGCTGCAGTGTGGGGGTGGATTAAAAAACATACAGGCTAGAAAGAGGAAACCAGATGAGAAACGGTGACAAAAGTCCAAGGAGGAAATGGTAAATAATAAGGGCCTGAACAAAGATAACCCAGTGAGAGTGGAGAAGAGAGACTGAGTCAAAAGCTGCAGGGCAAGTGTACAGGAGAGGGTGCCTGTTGTGATGGCTGGGAGGTCGCTGGTGATAACCCTCCACCGATATAGGGAAACCTAATGCAGGGACAGAAGAAGGTTTCAGGTGAGGCAGAGATCAGGAGCTCAGCTTAGGCTATTGAGCTCAGGCCTCTGCTGGACATCCCTCTGTACAGACAGGCCTGGACTCAGGGGAAACCAGCACCAGAGGCTCACAGAAGGATAGGAGGTGTTAGAGCCACGGGCACAAGTGAAACCAGGAATGGAGAGAGCCCAGAGCGAAAGAAAGGATGTGCACACCCAACTTTTGCAGCCTGGGCCACAGAAGAGCAAGGGACCAGAGAAGGCATGGGAGGAGAACACCCAGGATATAGTTTCATTGAAACCTAGAAGACAAAGAGGATTTATAACAGAAGGAAAGAGTGTGCAGTCCACAGCCTCCAATGCAGTAGAGATCCCAGAAGATATGGTCTAAAAGTGACCCTCTGGAATTCGCAATCCATTGGTAACTGCCAATAGTTTCCATGGGGAGGTGGCAGCAGAAGCCAGATTGCAGTGGCCTGGCTGAGAAGAAAGGAAAAAAGAGAAGCTGACACTCCAGGAGGCTGCAGAGTCAGAGGAGGAGTTTTTAAGGCTGAGTGAGATTGGAGCATGTTTATTAGCTGAGAGGGAGAAGCTATTATATTAATAGTAGGCTGGGAGAGGCTCACAATTCGGGAGAGGAGAGATAAACAGCAAGTTTAACAACATCACATGCTCATATAATGAGTTACAAGCAGCTTCAACCTACATTTTCTTCAAGATTTTACCTTTTGGCTATTTTGATTTATGAGGAATAACTTTTTTAAAGTAACATCAAAAAATTAGGAAGTTATACTAGATTCCTAACTCTTGTTTTTACTGCCTTTACTATTATAAACCCTGTGGTGAGATTTTCATTGCCTGTAATTTCAGATGACCTAATTACTTGTAAGTAGCCAGGCAAGTTATTCAGGTCCCTCCCAAAGGAGCCAGAGAACAATATGAGCATCCCACTAACATTGCTTGCATTTTATTTAAATTGTTTCTGGAGGGATGAATTAGGGGTTGTTTGCATGTCTGTGGCATTTTTTTTTTCTCTTTCCCTTTCAAAAACACCTATACTGTCCAAAAGCTGCCTAAGTGCTTGGGATACATCAGACAGACATCCCCACCCTACTGGACCTCACATCCAACAGACAAATGCAATTAACATAATAAATTAGCAAATTAGGATGGTCATGCTGGAAACTCAGACTTGTGGGGGGAGGGGTGAAAAGGGCATTTATTGAAACCTTAAAATCTGTACCCCCATAATATGCCCAAATAAAAAAAAAGAAAAAAGAAAAAAATAACTGTGAATATGCTTTGTAAACATTAAACTAGCATTTTCCATTAAAAAAATAAATTAGCAAATTATGTAGTGCATGATCATTGTTACTAAAAGTCTGTAGATTTTTGTAGCATTGTTAAAAGATAGGTATTTTTATTTGTTTTATTTTTTATTTTTTTTTTGAGACAGAGTCTCGCTTTGTTGCCTAGGCTAGAGTGAGTGCCGTGGCATCAGCCTAGCTCACAGCAACCTCAAACTCCTGGGCTCAAGCGATCCTCCTGCCTCAGCCTCCCAAGTAGCTGGGACTACAGGCATGCGCCACCATGCCCGGCTAATTTTTTCTATATATATTAGTTGGCCAATTAGTTTCTTTCTATTTATAGTAGAGACGGGGTCTAACTCTTGCTCAGGCTGGTTTCGAACTCCCGACCTCGAGCAATCCGCCCGCCTCAGCCTCCCAGAGTGCTAGGATTACAGGCGTGAGCCACCGCGCCCGGCCTAAAGATAGGTATTTTTAATAGCTCCTCTCCTTCTGATTGGAATTTTATTTTTCCATCTCCAAAGTCTTTCTAGTAGAGTTTAAATAGTTCTTCCACCATAAAACTATCCTGAATCTTTGCAAACAGAAGTCATTTTCCTCCACTGAACCCCCAAAGCGTTCTGTGCCTTTCTTGTGTCATTTGTTGCTATCTCCCAATAAATCTGACAAATATCTGAGTTATTTGTCAACATAATTTGTCTCAGAATCTCCTTCTCTGGGGCAGCAACTGTGCCATCAGTCTTTGCTGTCTCTGTCGTGCCTTGGACAGTGGCTTGTACTTAGAAAATACCCAGTATGTTGGGATGAATAAATGTTCTGATTTTATAAGGATCTGATTATGTGGCATGAAAGTTCATAACATCAGTCATGACACTCAAAAACTTTGAGATTAAGTAATGTTGAAGTTGTTGACCTATATAAAACATAATAGCTTAGCTCTGTCTGATTATTATTGTACAGCATTCAATATATTCTCCAAAATAAAAATTATAATTTTAATTTTAGGAAAATGGCCAAATCAATTAAAGCTACTGTTTCAGGAATCCAATGGCTCATCTTGGTATAATTCCTGGCATCAGTGTTGTTCTATTGTTTAGTAGCCATGAGCTAAGTGAGATTACACGCCACACTGGCACCTGCATGGACCACGCTTTCTGATTTCCCTGAGGATAAAACACTTTCTTCTCTAGATATGAAAAATAGGAGATTATTTCACAGCCTACTGCATATACATAAAGCTGTGCTTTGACATCTATAGGAAGCTTATTCAGATTATAAAATTAAACGCTGCTGGCAGTAACACAATGCAAAATTGCTCTCTGGTGAAATGACTGGGCCGGACATAGAGCGTCACCCTCTGACTCACTCATGGCACAAAGGGCAGCCCAGCACTTGGCAGGCACCTTCCTGCTGCTCGGCAGCTTTCAAGTAGACCCCCATAAACTGGGTTTATTCCTCTTAGAGGTCCATATCTCACTTTTTAACAACAAATGTTTCATGGAATACACTGTGTAAGACATTAGGTTAGGGAAGAGATAATAATCATTGTTAGAATAATTCTAACCACCATTTCTAAGAGGCTGCTGAGCATATGATTATATCATTTCATCTTCACAATAGAACATTGTGGGATCCTATCAGACCCATTTGAGAGATGAGGACACTGAGGAGAAGTTAAATAACTGGCCCAGGGTCACATGCAGCTAGTATGTGATGGAACTGGTACTTAAACACATGTCCCTCTGACTGCAAGTCCCTTGTTTTGCCCACTCTGAGATACCCCTTCCCTAGCAGGGGATTTGAACTCAGGAGGACTGCACCTCACTCCACTTTTACCCAACCTTCAACCTGTGCTTGTCCCATGGTGCTATTCCTCTCTCCTGAAAAGGGCCCAGACATGGAGTGACAGGCTTGGTTTTATGATTTTGTGGCCTTGGGGAGCTTCTTTATTTGAAAACGCTTTGTAAATGAAAGGCACTGTTTGATGTGCAAGTTGGTGTTCATATTTTAGTTTATTTTGATGAAATAACGTCCAGCTCTCCATCACCACACTTCTCTTTAGAGGTAAGCCAGCGGTTCCCCACGACGCACCCCAACGGACGTCAGATCATGCTCACCTACCTGCTGCCCTGGCTGCACAACATTGAGCTGGTGGACAGCAGGCTCCTCCTCCCGGGCTCCAGCCCCAGCAGCCCGGAGGATGAAGTCAAGGACCGGGAAGGAGAAGTGACTGCTTCTCACGGGCTGAAAGGGAATGGCTGGGGCTCTCCAGAAGCCACGTCACTGGTCCTGAATAACCTCATGTACATGACAGCCAAGGTAAACTCAGGGGAAACGTGCCTGAAATAGCAAAGTTTCATCATCAGAGAAAACCTTGGATTAATCCAACCCTGTGCGGGGAAACCCAAGAAAAATGGCATTTATCATTTAAGATCACACGAATGGGGATGAAGAGTGTTGCACAACCTTGTGAACTGAACTGTACACATAAAAATGATGATGAGGGTTAACTTTACATCTTGTGTGTTTTACCACAATTAAAAAATAAGCCTAAAATTTTTAAAAATCGCATGAATAGGTATTGTGCATGACTGATTTGTGCATTATAAATTGCTCTACTAAAAGATGTCACCTTTCTGATGAATGGCCATGTTTACCTCTTCTTATGATTTTGAGATGGCCATGATGCTCAAAACTACTTTTAATCAAACATTTTATATCCTTCCATTTTTCACATGTGTCCCGCGGGCCTGTTTTTATTTTCTTCGTTATAGTATGGAGATGAAGTTCCTGGACCAGAAATGGAAAACGCGTGGAACGCGCTAGCCAACAACGAGAAATGGAGCAACAACCTAAGGATCACCTTGCAGTTCCTCATCAGCCTCTGTGGGGTCAGCAGTGACACAGTTCTCCTGCCCTATGTAAGTGACTCTCTGACTTTCAGCAGTGATTGTTCCTGCTGGTGCTCCCATGTGCAATTTGCAAGTCAGAATGTGCTCTTTGCTCCACCTAAAATAGAGATGCCCAGTTATGTTGGTCACGCTAATCTCCCATGAGCTCATCCAAATGTTACATAAAAGTTCCCTTCTGCCCCCCAGACGCAGGGTACATGCGCTGGTAATGCCTCTATCACCTCCTTGCTCTGAGCCTTGGGACACAGAAATCTATTAAAACAGAGGGTGTATATTTTTCCAACGGTCCCCAAAAGCTGCCTTCTATAAACATAAGATCTGTTATGTAAGAGACACTAGGTAAAGCATTATTGTATCACTAATTAAAATGCTTCATGTTTACATCTTGATGCTCTTAAAACAGATTAAAAATGCAAAGTATCCAGGTTTCTCTTTTCCAATTCAAGTGGTAGAATTGAGACATAAGGAGGAAGAAATCCCTCTGAGAAGGCAGATATTTACTGTTGGTATTTAAAGGTGATAGCATCACCAGAAACTCAACTCAGTTGGCATTTCTGTGCTGGTTGTTTTATGAGAGGTTTTATGCCTTCCTGCTGTTTCAAGCTACATAAGCCTCACTGTAGTTCACAGGCCTTGGGTTGGACTGTGAGGCCTATAATACCTCAGAGCTTTAATCCAGAGTTATTTTAAAAACTGAAAACCAAAAAACAGTTAAAACTCGTTTGTTTCTAGAGGAGAAGAGAATAGCAGGGGACTGGATTCCTGTTTAAACAAAAATAACTAGCAGGTTTTTTTCCCAGGATTTGTATAAATAACATTCTTTCTGAAGATAAGACTTGAGATGGCAAGTTTTCTGTTTGGGTAGAATGCACATGCCCCCCAAAGTAACATTTTACAACTCGGCCATTAGAAAAGGTAAGGCCTTTAACAACACACTCCTGTCAGACGTGCATGTGAAGAGAGGTGGATTTTAATGCAAACACTTGGTTCATCCTAGGATAGCACAAAGATCAGCTATCAGGACGGTAGCTCCTGGGTGATGACGTACTTATCTAAATGAGCAGGTAATCAGCCTAAAGTTTCTGTGGACTAGGCTCTGGAAAACATCTCTCATTTTCTCCTTTTCCTCTCAGATTAAAAAGGTGGCAATATACTTGTGCCGTAATAACACCATTCAAACCATGGAAGAGCTTCTCTTCGAGCTACAGCAGACAGAGCCGGTGAACCCCATCGTCCAGCACTGTGACAACCCGCCCTTCTACCGCCTCACTGCCAGCAGCAAGGCCTCCGCCGCGGCCTCCGGTGGGGAGTGGGGCCGCCAGGCACATGTCTGGTCATGGGCCCCTGAGTTTTCCTTTATGTAGATCCCTGAAAGGATTGAGTGTGTGCTTGTTACTTTTTCTCATACCTGTGGAGGCACTCACTTGAGAGATGGCTTAAGAAGTACTAACTGAGGCTCTTAGGGCATTGCCAAAGTAATGAAGTGATTTTATAAGGATGACCAAGAATCAGTGGCCCGATACTCCTCTGCCACAGAGCTTTTTACTCAGGCCAGTCCCAGGCAGGACACTGCAGTGACTCAGAAATGTCATTTCTGGACCCTCCCTCTTGTATTTATGGCATTCCCTGGGCTAATATTCTCCCAGGGTTGACCAAAATACCCTCAACAACATTATCACTCTCCATAAATTGGTGTGTTGGCATCGTTTCATAGAATATATACCATCCTCTTTAAATTCCTTAACTGGCTCACCTTTGATTTACCTAACATTGTACCTGCCTTCCAATTCCTCTCCTCTGCCAGTCTCTTGTGCCCCCTTTTTGCCCTACATCCTGCTGCCACAGCAAGGCTCTTACAGAGAGGCACTAGCCCAAGAGTCAGCAGCTCTATCTAGGTACTTGGACTTGCTTCACTAGCATTAGTTTAATAACTGCTGGACCCAGAAATACTAAAGCAGCCAATGGCAGAGCCGACCACTATAAATAAGCTCGTTACCTAAGTGGCCAGGAAGAAAGGTTTCAAGAATGTTGTAGTCTGGCTTTACAAGAGAGTAAAGGAATTTGGTTTGACCATAACAGATGTCTAGGATTCTCCCATTTCAGTGGTGTAGGCTTGGAAGTTTGTTTAGAATATCTGAGATTGTACAGAAGAGGTAAGAAATCTTTCAAACATGAGATTTTATGGGAAATTCTTTCCTATAATCACTTGAGACTTGAGCTTGATGCTTCTGTGTGCATGTTTTTTGAACGTTTTTCTTCTAATCCTGTCTACAGGAACCACCTCCAGTAGCAACACCGTGGTTGCTGGCCAGGACAACTTCCCAGATGCCGAGGAGAGCAAGATATTGAAAGAATCTGATGAAAGGTCAGTCCACAAATTTGACTTAATGTCCAGTATAACTTTCGGCAGTAGTCTATACAAAGGCATCAATACGAGTTTGTGGGGTTTCATAAATTATACACATAACACCATAATCCGTCTTTGTTCCGAAACACAGACTGACTTTCTGACTCTCTACCATACATCCCTAAAGATAACAGTTCTTCCCTCACCAAGTGAGAGAAAAGAAAGATAAATAGAGGTGTTATTCTGGTGGCAAAATCCCACTCACTGCAGGGCTTAATAGTGGGCACAGACCGTCTGGAATTGGAAGGAATTGCCATATGAAATGTTCAAATCTGGTTGTTGAACAATTTCTTCAGGATAGAGTAGATGTTTTGAGGTAAGTTCTGTGAAACCTCATCATTCTTATTTTATTTTTGCTTTATCATGTCTTGTTTAACCAGGAACCCTGTCTTTCTGCTAAATGCAGTCTCCATTCCCTTTACATTAGCTCTTTAATGATATTAATAATATTTCTCTCACCCACATCTTTGCCTTCTCATTGCCTATGATCTACTCATAAGTGAATAAAATCTGTGTCATTATTCCCCTTAGTTGATTGTGAAGAGCAGGGAGAGAAACCAAGAGAGATAAACAGAATTCAAATTAAAAAATAAAAATCAGGATGACGCTTGTGGTGTTGGAAACCCCTCTGGCTGAGCAATTTATAGTTAAAGGTAACAGAAGAGCCCTTTCACTTGAGAAATTAGTAACAAGGATGAGACGTTCACAAATTCATATCAGAGAAAATGTAAAGGATCAAATAATGAAAATAATTCACTTAGCCCAAAAGGCTCCCTAAGTGTCATCAGATTTCACCAAGTGCTCTAGAATACAGCAGGGGCCGAAATGGAAGATCACCAGCCATAGGGCCGTCTGTTTCTGGTGTTCTGAAGGCTCCTGCTCTCATTCAGGCACCTGCCGGCTTCCTCGCTGCCTCACTGGGCTGCTGAGTGGCCGCCAGGTGGACGCCCATCTGCAGGGACTTCCCTTGGACTGGAAGCCCCACCCAGTGGATCATAAATTATAGACCCTGTCCTTCACGGTCCTCTAATAAAAGCCTTTCTTTCTTTCTTGGAAGGTTTTCATGTTCCACACATCATTGAAAGTACAAAGTTATAAATTAGCATGTTTTTTAATCTATATTTGCTAGTGCCTTGTCTGTAAAACCACCTCATGGTAAAAATCACATTTCTCTAAAGATATTTTACTTTCTGACTGGAGTGTAACATTCATGATCATTTATTTAGTCTGAGTTTCTTATCTGAATTTTATTTGAGGTACAAAGATGATAGACTTCCATATATTAACATCTCATTATAATGGCCTCTTAAGGACCAGGGTTCTGAGTGTCCTGCCTACGTTTTTTGTGGCCTTTGGACTTAAGAAGACAGTTGTCAGCCAGGCGCGGTGGCTCACGCCTGTAATCCTAGCTCTCTGGGAGGCCGAGGTGGGCGGATTGCTCGAGGTCAGGAGTTCGAAACCAGCCTGAGCAAGATTGAGACCCCGTCTCTACTATAAATAGAAAGAAATTAATTGGCCAACTCATATATATAGAAAAAATTAGCCGGGCATGGTGGCACATGCCTGTAGTCCCAGCTACTTGGGAGGCTGAGGCAGAAGGATTGCTTGAGCCCAGGAGTTTGAGGTTGCTGTGAGCTAGGCTGACGCCAGGGCACTCACCCTAGCCTAGGCAACAAAGCGAGACTCTGTCTCAAAAAAAAAAAAAAAAAAGAAGACAGTTGTCTCCATAATATCAAGATCAGAGAGCACCTTCCAGAGAGGTTTTCTTGTTTAGCTCTGGCTCTCCTGCTCTGTCACTGTATCTCTGTTGGCCATTGAAAAGCCTGAAGCCATTATCTACTTATTTATATTATACGTCTTCATACATATAACATTCTTTCATATTGACTGTACTATAAATATATTGATTGATCATATTCATATATATATATGCACGAACATGCATATATGAATATTCTGTCCCAAAGGATACCACTATCCATTGATCTTATATTCTATCTGCACTATCTCTCTACTATATTCTTTCTTTTCTATGAAAATAGGCTGGGACCTGAGCCTACAGTTCCTTCTTTCTCTTCAATCTACTTATTACCCTTCCTTCCTTGTCATCCTTGCTATGTTGATTTATAGGTACTTGTACACATGCTCATCTCAACCACTAGATTTTAATTCCTAGAGAACAGATACTATGTGTATCTTACACACATTTCTATCCTCAGTGATTAGCATCCTATGCTGCACACAGTAGGCATTGAAAAATGTTTATAAGTGAATGAAAATAGGAGAATCTGCTTAGCCCCAGAGGTAGATAAGCCATGTGAACACCGTCCAGGCTCTACTTGTCCCTCTCCTTCACTAACCCAGCACAGGAGACAGTGATCGACTCTGTTCTTTTTAGTCCTTGCAGGTAGAGTCTACAGAGACAATGTCATTCAGGAATACCACCCCGGCTGCTGTGTCACATGGCTCCTGGGGGTTCTCTTCAAGGACATATTGTTGGTTCCAGGGAGCGCCATGGAGTTGGGCAGAGCAGCCACTCTGACACCATGCTCTTTGCAACTAAATTAATGGTTCATTAATGTGATTCAGGGATATTTATTGATACCATTCCTACTGACAAAAACACACACAAACCATGTAGCTTAAAGTAAAAGATCAGTAAAGCTAGGTAAGAATATAAGCCGAACTATGAGGAGGGTGAGATAGTTGTGTCAAAAGTCCTAACTGAGGAAAACTACTACAACTTATCATTAACCTAACTCTGAGGCCCCCATAGCCAAAGGAAAAAAAGAAAAATATAGCAAATTTTGTAACTTTCACTGTATTTTTTAAAAAAATAAAATATTCATCAGAAATTACTAGTAGAAAGCACCCCTAAACTCTAAGAAAGATTCATCATGTTCACTTTATTAGAAAAC
The DNA here is from genome assembly GCF_040939455.1 of Microcebus murinus. NCBI lineage: Eukaryota > Metazoa > Chordata > Mammalia > Primates > Cheirogaleidae > Microcebus > Microcebus murinus. The sequence continues at coordinate 72,803,618 of NC_134116.1, read as the reverse complement.
AAAATGAACACAGATTTTTATTAAAATAGCAGTTTATAGCAATTTTAAAATATGCAGAAATGATCTTCATAAATATTTTTAATATATCAACCCTTAATAAAAGCCTATGATAAATTTATAGTCCCACAGAATGATTTTTCAAAGGGAGCTAAAGCAATAAACTTTAAAGCTGTATAAATTTTTGATGATCTGTGTTTGAAATAGAAGTAGAGACTAGATAATCTCTGAATTGATAGTATTAACATATATTAGTATATATTAACATACTATTAATATAGTGGCTTAAGTATTAATTTATGCTAAATCTGCAGGATAAAATTTAGGGAAACAGCTTATCCTTCTAGTTTTTCTCTTATCAGAGCTATTTTCATATGTTTCTTAAGACATGTAGCTTTGATGTTAAAAGGGTCTTCAATCCACTTAATCCTTGAAACTCAGACAGAAACTCTAGAGAGACAGAACCCAAAATAGGTGTCTTCAACCCAGGAAAGCAAAGGGAAATAACAGATTTTTCCTCTTGGGAGTCAGTTCTGTACTTTTTCTTTGTCGGGTGTACACCTGCTGCACTGTGGTTTTAGTTTTCTGCAGAGCAAGGGGAACAGTCTGGAAGGGGCTTGTTCCTCCCCTTAATTCAGCCCTAAAAACTCTACCTAACACCCCTTTAGATCTATCTCAATAAGGAAAAAAGAAAAATTGCCATCCATTCTATCACTCTTCCCTGCCTGGGCCCTCCGAGCACGATTTAAAGCCTGGTATACATCACAGTTTATCTGTAGCTAGGAGTTCCGCGGGGCTCTCTGTCTGATGGCAATCTCCAGGTGACACCTTCGTTCATCACCTGCTTTTGTTCCTTGCTGAATGGTGTATCCTCATAAATCTGATTAAAGAATTTCTTCAGAAGGTAATAGGTTTGTCATTTTTCTAATTTCCTAAGTGTCAGTCTGATTTAGACTGGTGCATGGCCTGATTTGTATGAAACTACGCAGATGTCCTAGATATTCTGTTTTTATAGATTCACAAAGTAATAGCCCCAAAAATGTGACAGTGCAGAATGTTTAAAGTCACTGCGGAAAATATGGTTGTCTCAGGAAGGGGGAAAAAATCTGTAGCAAATATCTAAGTCAATAAAACCAAAGTTAGTATAGTCTATTACATTTCTATAATTCAGCAAATCCAAATCACTGATGCAATATTCTGAGGTTGTATACCTGCGACAAGGTAGGCATCTTAATGGCACATCCAGTACTTTTTCCCCAAACATTACTTTCTCTATACATTGGTGAGAACATTGATAGCCCTGCATCTTCCAGTGTTTCAGAGGGAAATCGAGTGATGAACTGTTATGAATTAAGTCATAACACCCAATTAGTGATGTAGGGAGACACACCTATTTGGGCTTAAATTTTCCATATATTTCTAGATAGCCTTAGTTCTTTGATTTGGCTCTATGTATGTTGAGTAGTAAAACCTACCATATATCATTTTATATAATATAAATATAAACATAACATTTTGCCCACACTTCCCCTGAACCACACCCTTCTTCTACCATATAGATCTTTGGATGATAAATATGCTATGATTTGAAAACCTTTGGTGCCCTGAAACAAGGCTTTCTAGAAATCCAGTGGGAGCATAATAATTAATAGCTTATAGCTGGATAGTGTCTTGCAGTTTTAGAAACCCTCTCACATAATTTCTTTGGATCCCCAAAACAACCTCAATAAGATAAAAGGTGAAATGTTATTGTTATTCTCTTTTTGCAGTAGTGGAAACAAGTTCTACAAGCAGGTAAAGGCCTTGGCCAAGGTGACAGAGCTAGTGAGTGAGACCTCAGTCTTAGAGCCCCATGTTCCAGGCTGGGAGGCAGCATAACACAGAAAGCAGCCCGCACTGCCACCTCCCTCTGGTTGACACTGGACAAGCTGTTTAAGTTTGTTCATTCTCAGTTTCATCATTGTAAAGAATATAATGCATAACTCAAAGATGAGAGAGCAAGATCAAATAAGATAATGTACATGAAGTTGCTATACTTTAATTTTTTTTTTGGTTATTTCTTATTGTAATAAGCCACAGGAGAGACCAGACAAAAGAGTCCCCCTGGTCCATACTGTACCCCAACTACTACCTTCTCTTGAACACTCTCAGGCTGTTTTAAGGGAAACTTTAAAGCCAGGTAAAGTCCAAGATTTGCTATGACAATATTTACTGACCACCCACTGTGTGCCATGCTATGTGAATAAGGCAATCATATTATTCTGTGTCATACCCATATTCCTTCCAAAGCAAATGCTACAATTTTCCAGTTGAATTGAAACATTAGCCTTAAAATACTTATCTTTTCAAGGTTTGTACCTGTGTTTTTGAACAAAAGTGACCACTGGCCCTCTCAAGAAAAAAAGAAATATTTGGGGTAATTGTTACAGGATTCCTTTAAGAAAAGCATTATTGGAAGTAGCAGCTGATTTTTCAGATACTATGTAATAGTATTTTTACAGATTTTTACAGATACTATGTAACAGTATCTGTCCATGAGTAACAGCACACACATGCGCATGTCAGTATTTCACGACCATTTTTCTTATATTTGAAGGTTTAGTAATGTCATCAGAGCCCACACTCGCCTCGAGTCAAGATACAGCAATAGCTCCGGAGGATCATATGATGAGGATAAAAGTAAGTACCAACAGGCCGGTGACTTTCAGATGGGATGCAAATGGTCAGAGCGTGGAAAATGAGTATTTTGATTATTCTTGGTCTAATTACTAAAAAGGGCTTATAAATGTTAAGTACTCATTTAATCTAACAATGCAGATGAGCATACAGTCAGCATCTTAAAAGTTTTTTTTTTTAAATCAAGCAATGGATAAATCAAAATTATAAAAATTCAAATGACTACCCAATGCCATGTTTTTACATTCATGGCATTTTTCATTGGTGAGGCAGTCGGGAGAAGGCTAGTAATACATTGGCCCGTTAGAAAACAAATGTTACAGTTCCATTTTTCAATCTATCTTGCAAGTGGGTTAGCCTTGAAGCTTTGTGAATCTGTTCACTTAGGACAGAATCTGTTTTCATACTGAATCTCCCAGCAGCGTAGTCTCAGTAGTGAAAACCTTGCTCACCTGGGAGATAGCTTTGTTACAGGAATTTCTTTTGGCAGTTGGGAAAACCAAAAAGGTCAATTCATTCATTGATTTTGTTTAAGCCCTGGACAGCTTCTATAGGAACTGAGCAGATATTGAATATGAGTTGGTCATGAGTTACAGGAATTCTGGAACCAAAGAATGTTCCCAGTGATGTTTAAATATGCTAAGAAAATCAGTAAACTATCTTGTGGGATGTATTTTTCTATTTTGACAGAAATTATAAATATAGTGATAGGTAATGAGTTAACTTCCTTTTGTAAATTGGTGTATAGGCCTTTGTAGTTGTTGTTTTGAATTGTTTTGTTTTTACGGGAAATAGGCAGATTCAGGTAAGAGCTAGGTGGTTATAATGATGCCACATTTCAGCTACTCTTGCTGTACTTCTGAATGCATAGACAGGCAGGTCTTCTCTATTCAAAATACCAGTGGAAGGAGTGTCTGAAACCCATATGTAATTATCATGCTCTAGCTGAGGTTTCAGCTATGTCCCTATAAGACTTTCCTTAAACTATCAATAGGAGGTAAAAATAAAGCTGTTGGTATTTTCTTTCCTTTCTGTGTCCCAGCAGATGACTACACTATCCAAACACTGTACAGTCAAATCTCAGGACCTCAGACCATTAGTTCTAAAAGGAACAAGATTTTAGAGATGAGGAAAGCAGTACCTGAGAAATGGAGAGTTGTTGATTCAAGGAAAGTTACTGTGGCAATATTGGTAACCCAAAATTTGAGGACAGAAAAATTGAATTTTAGGCCACTTTAATTCTCCTCAGCACATTTTTGCTGATAGGATATAATCTGAGAACATCACTGAAACAAAGAATAGTATATTCTTTCCTAACAGAAAACTCACAAGTTGTTTCTTTTTTATAAATTCTTCAGTAGTCTCCCTTTTTTACTCCCCTTGCAAGTTTTGTTGAAGAGCAGATAATTACTTAGGGGAACATTTTGCAACTAATTTATGCCAACAGTTCATTTGCTGAAAATAAGCCATTCTGTAAGTGATTTGCTGAGAGTTAGAAGTGAGATGAGTTACTAGTGCACCTGTTTTAAATTTTTTCCAGGCTAAAGTTACTGTGCCCAAGCTTCACAGCACAGAATTAATTCTAGGGTGCCAGTTGCTCATTTATCCATGTATTAGAAAGAGCCAACAGTCACTGTTTCTGAGGGACATCCTGACCTTACTAGCTGAAACTCCCAGAACTCATATCCCAGGAGAAGTAGGGTATTCTTGGTCCCAGTGCCTGTCCTTGTTCGAAGCCTCAGTTGTCACAACAGGAAAGCATCCCTTCCACCCGCTCTGCTAACTGTTAAGGCCAGTGTTCTACACGGGACCAGCAACATCACATCAACAACCTTTAACTACCTTTCAGAAGTGCAAGCAAGAAAAACTATATTTGGGGAAAATTGCCTGAAGACAATATAAAATGTCCTTCTTCCCAATACATGAAACCTCTCCCAAGATTAAGTTCACTTATCTAAAGCCACACACCTGGGTCATACCATGTGTCCCCTGGGGAATTGCTTGTCTGGAATGCGCTGGCCTGTATTGACAGCATGATAAGAGATAAAGGTATAAAATGTGTCACTGTGCTTACTTTAAAGATTTTGTTATGAAGTTCATTCACTCAACAAATATGTATTGATCCCCTACTACATGCCAGGCGCTGCTGTAGGTAGTAGGGAAACAACAGTGAACCAAATGGAGAAAGTCCTCACCCTCCTGGAACTTACACTAGAGTAGGGGAGGCAGGCAGAGCTGCTGAATTAGTGACCTGTGCACAGGGCTTTGGGGGGCTGAGAGGGACTAGAGCAGGGTGAGGGGTACAAAGTGATTGGGGTGGGGTGGATTGAAATGGAGTGGTCAAGGAAAGCTGCTGTGTTAAAGCGATATTTAAGTGGAGATGCGAATTAAGCAAAGGAACGAGCCAAGCAGCTGTCTGGGAAGAGTATCCCAGGTCTAGGGAATAGCAGACGTGAGGGCCCTGAGGCTGGAAGAACCCCGTGTGATGGCAAAACTGCAAGCAAGCCAGCATGACTGGGGTGGAGTGAGCAAGGGCGTGGTCGATAAGCCAGGAGAAGAACAGGGGGAAGACCTTCTAAGGCCTCAAAGGCCACGGCATGGACTTTGGGAGAGCCACTGGAGAGTGTTGAGCAGAGAAAGACTTACTGAACTTGTTTTAAAAGGATTGCCCTGGCTGCCCCGTGGGCAATCCTTTAGACTGCACAGGGGCAAGGATGGAAGCAGTGAGACAGTAGGGGCCTCTTGTAGCAGCCCAGGTGAGAGGGTGTGGTGGCTTAGGCTTGGGGGTAGTGATGGACATGGGGAAAGGGGTGAGATCCTGGAGATGTTTTGGAGGCAGAGCTCGCTGAATATGTTGATGATGGCAAATCACTGAACCTCACTTTCCTCTCTACAAAATAGAGATAAAAATAGGTGCCTACCATTGGGCTGTTAGAATGTGAGATGCATAGAACAATGCCTGGCATTGAGTAAGCACTCTGTGCTAGTTCCTAATGTCATTACTGTCACCATCTTCATCATGCTTTTGAGTTAGATGTGTGATGAGACAGGGAAGTCCGGGATGACTCGAAGGCCCTTGTCCTGGGCAAACTGGATGTATGGAATTGTGCTTTCCTGACACGGAGAAGACTGAAGGAAGAGCAAGTTTTCATAGTGATGGGAATTCCTGCAATTGAATGTTTTTCCTCGTGTGTGTCTATATTTTCCTTTGCTTTATAATGAATAACTATAAATTAGTTAGCAAGTAATAACTAATCAAGTAATTACCTAAACAAGTAATTCTAACCCACTTGATCATGTAATTCATACTCACCAAATGAAATGGTTGGGAAGTTATTTTTACAAGCGCACATTTTAAGATTCTTTCTAAAAATACCAAGTAGGGAAAACAAAAATACCCTCTCCTTAAAAATAGAGCACACTTGTCTTTCTCACCCTACAGATGATCCGATTTCTCCCTACACGGGCTGGTTGCTGACTATCACAGAGACCAAGCAGCCGCAGCCCTTACCAATGCCTTGTACTGGAGGATGCTGGGCCCCCCTGGTTGACTATCTCCCAGAGACCATCACTCCCCGGGGGCCGCTCCACAGGTGAGCAGTGTGTGCGGGTAGAGGGAAATGACCTCTTAGCTTTGACTGGACTTTTCTACCTATAAGAAGAAAACTTATTCCAGGTACCTCCAAATGTAAATGACCTCTTAAATCAGCGGGATCATGCCTGACTTAACTGCCAGCTCCCAGCATATTAGCAGAGCTTGGCCAAACCTTAATCAATGTGCAAAACTGCCTTGTGGTCCTTTGAATTTCTCCTTGATATAATCTTGCTATGGTTATGCATTCTGTGACACTTTTTAGACTGTAAGCAACTTGAAGACAGGGACCTTGTCTTCAACTTCTCTTCATCCCTCAGCTCTTACTCCCTAGTGACTAAAAGACTCTCCATTATGTGATTAGCTCAACCAATGTTTTTTCCAGTTGTGGAGCTCTAGGCTATGTCAGAAGTTAAACTCTATTTCCCTGGAATAAGGGTCTTATATAATTCTTTAAAAAAGACTTAAGAGTTGTATTTAATTGTAACTTAATGACCAATCAGTGTATTTCCATCCTCTTCAGAAGTTGCGTTCATTTCATCATTTCTTTGACCAGGTGCAATATTGCTGTAATTTTTATGACTGAGATGGTGGTGGATCACAGTGTAAGAGAAGATTGGGCGCTTCATCTGCCATTACTACTTCATGCTGTCTTCTTAGGTAAGACTGGATCTAAGATGAGTTCCAACCAATAGGATTAAAAACATGCAGCAATAATCCACAGAGATTTTTCCTAGACATTGACATCCTGCTTGTCTCATTTCTGAAATATTTGGTCTCCTCTGTTTTTCATTACCCTTTTGTGATATCTGCTCAAAAATTTCAGTTGATAGGTCATTATTTGAAATTGTCCCATTTCTATGATGTAAATGTAGTGGTGCCCCAGTAATGCTATTAATACATCTATAAAGATATCCAAAATAAGTTGGGCCTTTTTGAGGGTCTTTGGCTGAGGGGATAAATTTAAAGCCATGAGACACGGTTGGGTTGCAAAGGGAAAGAATACAGAACAGAGTGGGCCAAGTACTAAGCTTTGTAGAGCAAAAATGGGAAGAGAAGACTGAAAAGTTCACTTAGAGATGAATAAAATTAGAATCCTTCAGTAACAGGGATATCCAGGGAAAGAGGAATGCTAACCATGTCAGATGCTACAGAAAGGTCAAAAGAAGTCCATCTATCAGCATTTTATGAGAACATTTTACTTAAGAAATAAAGCATTTTATTTTTCCTAAGCCCAATTTCTTTATGTTGGTAACACAAACAATAACAAAGAAAACTAAACATTCTTTTAACATGTTCCTCCCGGATATCTTGGAATCTTTACTATCCCTGGAATCTAAACGAGCTTAACGTTTGTTTATACTAACAGATTCCACCGTTGTGTTCCAGGTTTGGACCATTACCGGCCTGAAGTCTTTGAACACAGCAAAAAATTACTTCTTCACCTCTTGATTGCCCTCTCTTGCAACAGCAATTTTCATTCCATTGCTTCTGTGCTTCTGCAGACTCGAGAGATGGGTGAAGCTAAGACTCTAACTGTTCAGCCGGCTTACCAACCTGAGTACCTCTACACAGGTAATGAGAGGAGTGGCAGAGAGCCTGAGACAGGCACAACTGGAAAGATAACTGAAGGTGCCCACAGAGCCTGAGTTAATTTCTCTCATGCTATTAATATTACCTCCAACTTTCCAAGTGCTAAGTTAACAGCACAATAACTATGCTCCATTTCACTTCACGTGAGCTTGCCTCTTAAAAGCCCTCCTTATTATTATTTTAAAATATTTTTCCTGATTATTATGATTGCTGCTCCCATTGAATATGTTCCTATTGATACATCAAAAATTTAATTTCCATAGGCCAAAAGCATCAGTCTAGAAGACCAAAAGGTAATGCATAAAATAGTGACCATCTCCACTGGTCCGGCCAGGGTGCCAAGGTGTCACCTGGGCACCTTCTACTGCCCCTGAAGGAAGTTTCATTTTTCTGAATAACTGACTTTTTCCTAGATTGCACCATTAATGAAAGCCTATTAAAACCCATTTCTGTTTTGAAACCAAAAATTTCTTCTTAGAAATGGGAACAGAAGGCATTAGCTGAATCAAAGAAATTATTCTGTGTTGAGCTATTCATGAAAACTTTCTCCAAAGGGGTGATCAGTGGTTTTCATTTAGGACCAGAATGTTAAAATATCTGAAAATGATGATGATGATGATTACCAACAGAGTTCAGGGGTTACTTTTTAAATTTATTTTATACATTATATTGGCACTGGATATGGTATGGCATTTCAGTGTCACGAGGTGCTTTCTTCATGACTTTGGAAAGGATGTACCCTTTTATTTATCACTTGTACCCTACACTGTCTTGACTTGTAACAGACATTAACACATATTTCTTTGGAAAACAAATACAAAGTTATCATTAACTCTGAGATCTAAGGCCCACTAGCCTCAATTTAGGCTCTTTACTTTGAACCAAGCTACACTTAATTGAAAATAGCCCATCAATAGCCTCTTAGAGACACAGAACTCTCTACTATAGATGCTAAATTAAACTGAAAAGTTCTGGCTAAATCCCGAGAATAAGGATGTATTCCATTGTGTATGTGGACTTAGGCTGAGAAAATTGCATGTTAAGTCGTGTCTGAGTGTATTAGTTTTGCATTCATTATACCACTGATGTGTTATAAAATGATTTCAAGTGGAAATTTACCTGCCCCAAAAAAGCACACGATATCCTTAAGCAAGACAAACAATAGAGTGATTAACTCTATACCACAGAGGGCATAGATGTACAAATAGTGTGGTAAATGTCCCCATTTTGTAAATATTTATTGAGCATCCAGTTTCAATGATAGTTGCTTTCAAATCCACACTAAAAACCTATTTGATAGAAAGTATTGTCTTTACCTTATTATAACTCGAAACCGAGAGACAAAGAATTATATAAACTCCATGAGTTTACACTACAAGTGGCAGCGATGCTATTCAAACCCAGGGCGCCTCACTTCTAATTTAATATTACTGTCAAATACACCAGGACTAGGTACTTTTTATGATTATTAAGTAGGGGGAAAGGGATGGCCACATGTATACATTTTCAAACCCAAGGCATACCCAGATGTAGCATGTCAACCAATATGTAGTGAAAAAACATAGTATTTACTTATACCATATTTTTTGAATACCATCCAACATACTTTATTAAAATATATTACTATACACATAATATTAAAGCTTCAGGGCACATTCGCTCAAAAAACATTATGAATAACTTACTCACCATCCATTAAGTGACTTGTATTCTCAAAAAGGGTATTATTTCACATGTTTAAGTAGTTTAGTACCCAGGAATAACTTACTAAGAGCACAGGTAGTAGTTGAACTGTTACCGTTGAACTGTTCGTTGGCCTGGCCTATGCACACATATAAACATACACACACACACACCTTTCTTTTATAAAAATCATCAACTAGAACACCAGAGTAGAAAACAGCAGATCAAAAAAAAAAAAAAAAAAAAGAACACAGCAGATCACCTCCTGTTCCCAGATATACACTGGTTGACACAGCAGTGCAACTGATTCTAAAAGCAAAGGAAAAATACCAGTCTCGTTTCATCAGAGCCATAGCCCAAATCAAGTGTTTTCTCCCCAAAATTTAAATAACTGCACACTTCTCTGTGCACCTGGGGACCTCATTAAGCATGCTGACAGGCACCCTGCCTAGCACATCCCTCCTGACCTTCTTCTCCCACCAGGTGGCTTTGACTTCCTGAGAGAGGACCAGTCATCCCCAGTGCCAGACTCGGGGCTGAGCTCCAGTTCCACCTCCTCCAGCATCAGTCTGGGGGGCAGCAGTGGGAACCTCCCGCAGATGACCCAGGAGGTAGAAGACGTGGACACAGCTGCTGAAACAGATGAGAAGGCAAACAAGCTCATTGAGTTTCTGACAACTAGGTAATGAGGGGTTGGGAGTCTGGCTGCTGTTTGCAGGTTGGTCTTTTGGAAAAGTGCCAATGCTTTAAACCACACAGATGGAAAGTGATCCTGGAGTTCTGACAAATTCCTATTTCTCTTCTAACTTGCATCTGCTAGTATCTGTGTAAAAGATAACTGGTAGAAGTTATCTAAGATCCCATTGATGTGACAATTTTTGGGCAGGGCGATTTCGTGCATAGCAGTGATGCAGCAGATGGAGGCAGGAGACAGCAGTGTCCCGCAGTGAGCATGACTTTCATCATCTATTAGAGCCGCCAGGATCTGGGAGCTCTGAGATATGGCAAAGAACATCACTCTGGAAACCAAGGATATTAGCCACGGTTGGCCTATGAGCAGCTGCCAAGGGGACCATTGTCAGCTCATCTGGTCCAAAGAGTCATTTGTAAAGGGAAATCAGAAACCAGAAACAATAGGAAGCATTCTAGGAAAGGAATCAAACTAATCATAAATCACAACCAAGAAAAACTGCAAGCAGTCCTGCTTTTTCAGGTCTTCTGGTTCTTCTAATTAACCAGTTGGCTTGTAAGGCTTCAGAATTTCTAACACCTGAGGTCTGGTATTTGTAGCAGGGCATGCTTACCTGTGACCTGGTGGCATGATGTCTTTCCTCAGTGAGTTAAGTCCTGGAAATCTAGTCTGTGTATGTGTTATCTATTATCTTACATGATTTTTCTTTCTATCAATTAATGCGAACAATGCAAAAAGAGCATTTTCTTTTTACAATTAATGACTCAGGTTATTTTGCGCAGCTCCCAGCTTAATACGTGGTTTAATGTACAGGAAGCTTAGGAAGGGGGCTGGTGGCACCTTCACACAGGGTGTGTGCACATCCAGGGGACTTCAGAGACCTGAATGGTTTGTCAGAGGAAAGGTATTGTCACCTCTCACCATCTGTCAATACCATGTGTTAGGAAAGGCTGTTCTCTGAAATTTTCCCACATGGCTCAGTCCTATTGTTTATTAATGAAAACCAAGTAAACAACAGACAGTATGTCTTCAGGTTGGTTCTACAATATTTGGCAACTTAATGATGTGATCCCGATAAAAACCTTATCTCTGCAAATGCTAAAATGTGAAAACTGAGTCCATATCTAAAGCTATATTTTATTTAACATGTTATATCATTTTATTTAACAAACAAACATGTAGCACCCAGAAAATGCCAAGCACTACTCTGGTGAATTGGGAGGTTTTAATTTTGTAAATAAATTAATTTTAAAACATAAAAAGTATGCCTCTCTAAATTAGCTAGATGTGCTTTGAGTGTGCCAGTAAGCTTTATAAGACAGAAACGTACCCCTAAATTAATTAATAAAAATTTTTTAAATGTATTATATTTTTGGAGTCAGAAATGCATGTATGGGTTCAAAAATGCAAATTGACAGTTGTGTTCTTGACATATTGTGTGTTTTGTTTAAGGGCATTTGGTCCACTTTGGTGCCATGAGGACATCACTCCCAAAAATCAAAATTCAAAGAGTGCTGAACAGCTCACTAATTTTCTACGTCACGTTGTATCTGTATTTAAAGATTCCAAATCAGGTACTTCATCCTATTTGCCCAAATCCTTCTTTCAGCATTTTTCTATAATGGAACTCACTCTCTGTACACGCCTACACACTTTGTAATGTGGTCCTGACACTCCACTTCTATAGCATAAGCACATTCATAGGGGAGTTTTGAAACAAATTGCAGATGCTGCCTAACTGAATGATAGTTAATACCATGTATATTTTCATTATCCTCTATTAAATAATTTCCCCAACCTCACTGTTCTACTTGCTTCATTTCCCTTATTAGAATTAAATTGTGCCCATATTAATTTTATTTAAAGAAGGCCATGAGAAATAAATCTCATAATTGACTCCCATCAAGCTCAACTATGAAAAATAGTCAGTCTGGTTAAATGTCTGGCTGAAATGGTCAAACTGGTTTAAAAAAAGAAAGGAATCTGTGATAAAATATTTTTGGCTTTATTAAGTGTTTGCTTAATAATTCCTGTGCCAATGACCATTCAATATGCTGAACACAGTGTGAGTGAGTCCTATTTAAATTATAGTAGCATCATAATACTTAAGTGTTTGTCCAGAGTGAAATTACTATCAGATCCAAGTTGGCCTGGGCTGATTTGTGTGTGAAATTTAAAATTGGTTCCTCAACATGTTGCAAAACTATCTCTACCTTTTTTCTCACACTGGGCTGGCAATATTAAATACATTTCACTGGCTTTTCCATCTGCTCTAATAATTAGCACATTTCCCAGTTTGAAACATTTCAGATTAGCTAAATCTCTTTTCATTATCAGAGGATACTTACAAAGAAACAAAAAGTACTAATAAACTGAAATGGAAAGTTGTTCTAGGAATGGGATTGCCATGCCCTGTTTTGAATTTCCCTTTTGGCATTTGTTTGAAATATTAAGACCTCAAAAGTCACTTAACAATTGAACACAAACCCAAAGAAAGAGATTTACTATATGTATGTGAACCATTATTTTGTTTAAAACCTTTGATTATATAAAGTTGAATGCCTTTTACTGAATTCTCAGCAGGTACTTCAGACTGCTTAAAATCTAAGTCTTTCCCATATCTTGATCAAGCTATTTTTACTCACTCTGATTTCTTTGTACATCCCTGCTTTCAGGCTATTTTCACTATACACACACACAATGTGTTCCTGGAAATACTTGTCTTAGTCAGAATGGGATAGTTGCTGTAACAAACAACCCCAGAGCTCAGAGGCCTACCACAAGACATTATTGCCTGGATCGTGTAACACTTCAGTGTGAGTGTTCGGCAGGTGACCTTCCACAAGTTGCTTCGGGGACCCTCAGGCCTATGGCTTATCCACCCCCTAAGCTCAGAGGCCTCTGCTGGACCCTCTGCATCCACCAACAGGTGGAGAAAGAGAGAGTGAATGGAGGATTCCTGAGGATGAGTTGACCTGCCAGGTTTGAATGGGGCGTCCAGTGCTGCTTCTCACATTGTACTGGCCAGAATTCACACATGTGGTCACATCTAACTGCAAGGAAGGCTGGGAAGTGTACATTCACTGTGTGGCTGGAAAGTAAAGGAAATCTTTTCCTTTTCCCAAAGAATAAATGTCATTGTAGAGGTGGAGTCCACAGTCCTGCTAGCAAAATTCTAGCCTTCAAGTTCATTATGATTTAAATAAGCATTTGCTCATTGCCAGGAGACCTAACCTTAACATATAAAATGGATTAAGTAGTAAAATGTGACTTGATAAAAAAAACATAAAATATTTTTTGGAACAGAGTCAATTTGTAAGTTATGAACTGCCTATATGGGTTTTATGCTGTATTTACACCCTGAATATGTTTGAAGTCCATTTTCCAAGACCCTGTTTTCTCTGCAGGAACATTTTCTCATATAGTCTATTTGTCCCTCGGGTCAAATAGCCAAGCTCAGCCAAGAACAATGACATTGAACTATCCCTTCTGGTCCACTCTCATGTGACAACCAAAGATGTCGAAGAGCCCCAGCCCAAATCCCTGTTCTCATCCAGTCCTCTGAATCTCTCAGTCTGCTTTTCTCCCTGAAGAGAGGCGCAGGAAGTGTACAATTTAATGACCCAGAATTCAGTCTTGTGTTTTATCTTTTCATTCCCATCTGATTAAATGGTTTTCTCATGTCTGAAGTTACCTTTATGCTATTGGAAGAACAAATATTCAGGCAAAAGTTTAAATCATGTCTGGCTTCTTTGCAGCATCTACATTTCAATATCTGCATATCTACAGAGCAAAGACTGACACAGTCCTTAGTTGTGTTTGAGTTGTCTCAATCCACTAGCAAACTCTCTTATAAAAAAAGGAGTGAGGCCGGGCGCTGTGGCTCACGCCTGTAATCCTAGCTCTTGGGAGGCCGAGGCGGGCGGATTGCTCAAGGTCAGGAGTTCAAAACCAGCCTGAGCAAGAGCGAGACCCCGTCTCTACTATAAAATAGAAAGAAATTAATTGGCCAACTGATATATATATAAAAAAATTAGCCGGGCATGGTGGCACATGCCTGTAGTCCCAGCTACTCGGGAGGCTGAGGCAGGAGGATTGCTTGAGCCCAGGAGTTTGAGGTTGCTGTGAGGTAGGCTGACGCCACGGCACTCACTCTAGCCTGGACAACAAAGTGAGACTCTGTCTCAAAAAAAAAAAAAAAAAAAAAAAAAAAAAAAAAAAAAGGAGTGAAAGTATTCTACATAAAAAATAGTACAGGAAGAATATAGAAAAATAGCAGGGTAATAAATAATGACACATTTATGACACATATTATGTGTCAAACACTGTGCTAGGCACTTTATCAGTTGTTTAATTTTCACACCACCATGAGGTAGGTGTTATTATTCATAAGGTAAAGATAAGATAACAGGCTGATAGAGAACAAGTTTCTTTCCCAGAGTTATAAAGCCCCTAATTCAAAACAGGGATTATCTTGTTCTAAAGCTTCTACCTCTTTCTACTACACTGTCCTCCCTAAGATGTATTTAAAATTTGGTTATAGTTTAAAATGGTTGATTTTCAAATAAGTACCACCACAAGGTAGCTCTGTGCAGTTAGCCTGCTTTAAGCTCTCAGGTAACTTTGATGCCCCAGAGTGTGCAGAGTAAAGGCTGACCTCTTCCCTGGCTCTTCTTGCCCTAGGTTTCCACCTGGAGCAACACTTGAGTGAAGTTGCATTACAGACAGCCCTGGCAAGCTCTTCCAGGCACTATGCCGGTCGTTCCTTCCAAATTTTCCGGGCCCTCAAGCAACCTCTGTCAGCACACGCCTTATCTGACCTTCTCTCGAGATTGGTAGAAGTGATTGGAGAACACGGAGATGAGATTCAGGTATGGAAGGGAAGACCACTGAGCTCATGAAGGATGAGCTCTCTTATGTCAATGATGAGAGTTAACTTTCATTGAGCCTTTTATTAAAAAAAAAAGTTAAAGGGTGATTTTTATATTTACGAAATCACTCCAAGGAGTGTTGTTCTAAAAATTAGATAATATCTAATAATGGATATTACCTCTTTTATACAAGCCAACAACTAGGAATTCTTTAGTGGCTCCTTCTTTGTTGTTTGGAGGGTTGGTTTTATTGGGTGGGTGGTAGGGGACTTATTTTGTCACCTTGGGTTTTTGCCCCCAACCTAGGATGCAGTTATACGGTATCCCCACCCAGAGCAGGGATCTCCATCGTACCTGAATGAAGCACGACCCCTCCCTGTGTGGTTAGCCTTCTATAACCTGGAAGAACTGAAGAAGGAATGGAGAGAGTAGTTTCCACAGGAAGACCCTGTAGGTAGAGCAGACATTCCAGAGCCGGGCAGATTGAAAGCCAAGGGCATTACAGGCTCTGCCTCTCGGGCCAGACCCTTCTTTCCCAACAGAAATGTACCTGCATCTCAGGAAAGTCTGCAGATGCTACCTGCTTCTCCTCCTTCTGGCCACCAGAAGTGCTGTCCAAAATGCCACTGAGGCACAGCACACCCTATACATCGTCTCAGTCTCTGGCTTTCAGACATTGCCACTCTGTCTCAAATGCCCACCCTCCCCTCAGCAGGGGGTCGTGTTTGTTTGCCCCCTCCCTGTTGGATTTCAAAGGAAATTGAGCTGTTGAGGCTCTCAGACCAAGGGAAATAAATCTTTATGCTTATCTGCTAACTCCTAAGCCATCTGAATTTCCTAAGTGGCCCTTAAAATTTGTTTTTAGGCTTCATAAATTAAAGCAACAATGACTGTCTAAATTTCAATGATATTAACATTATTGGGATAAAGTTTGCATTAATTAAATTTATCATAAGGAAGTTAACAGTGGCTATAAGCAGTACAAAATGTTACCTTTGCATGTTTGGCAGGGTTATGTGATGGAAGCACTCCTCACCTTGGAGGCTGCTGTGGATAACTTGTCTGACTGCTTGAAGAACAGTGATCTCTTAACTGTGTTGTCCCGGTGAGAATCAGCTTAATGACATTTTGAAATCAAATATACTGTACTGAATATTTGGGAGATGCTGAACTTTGGGCAGAGTACAAAGAACAAATCTCAGTTTTGAAATCTATTTATGACCTGAAAAAGTATATAGGATATTTTCTAAATTTAATTAAAAAAGGAAGTTATAACACATATACACATTGTAGAAGTATTTTTAAATATCAGGAAGACAGACACAAATATTATCTCAAAAAGATACAAATATTAATGATTTTTTTCATTTCCTTTTTTATGTCTTGGAATATTTTTCAAATTTTATGTAATAATTATTCTATTACATTGGTAAATAGAGCCTAAAACTAAATATTATTTTTTAAATGAATACATACAAAGCTCATCTGAACCATGACTAAAAAAATAGTTGGAATAAATGTTGACTTTACCTCAAGAAATCCCTACCTTGGGATCATTTTTTTTCTCCTGCCTGTGTTTAATAACCCATTTCTAGTCATTTGCAATTCCATATTCTGTTTGTGTAACTCAGCTCATCTGACTTGAAATTGAGTCAGTAATGTTATCTTGTACCCCATTGGGCCTTGTTTCATTTTTAAGTTGAACGCTTTTTACGGCCAGGTAATTACAGTGTGACTACTACCGTCATACACATTTATCTACATGAGCCTACAGATTTATCTAAATCAGTAAAAATTTAGCAAGAATATTGATTTTAAAAGTTTTCTTTTTCAGCATAAATAGACTGAGAAATCATTTTTTATAAATTTTTATAAGTACAAAAAATTCCTTTGATATGAACATTTGCTAACTTCTTTATAGATAACATAATTTCCATTTCTGTTCTCCTTATCGGCCACTTTAAACAGACTCTTACAGTTTATACCTATCAGGTACATTTTATTTCCTAATTATTCCTACCCAAATTCAAACAAAAAATAAATGAAATATAAATAAACTTTAAAGCCAACTATTGATTTCTTGACACTTTCAATAAGTAGAATTCGATATTGAGTTTTGCTTTTGTTTCATTGGTGAAGGTTTTCTTATTTTGTGTTTCATGGCTTTGTTTAAGAATAAGGAAAAAGAAATTAATAGAAAGTAGTATTTCCAAAGAATGGTTTCCCTCCTTTAGTGTTTCTCGGTGGACTTGAAAGGGCTAGTTTTCACTGAAGCATATTGTAACTCTATTAAATTTGTTTAATTTTAATACCCAGGTCTTCATCACCAGATTTAAGCTCGAGCACTAAACTAACAGCCAGCAGAAAGAGCACAGGACAGCTGAACGTGAACCCTGGAACTGCCAGTGGAAATACTGCCACTGCAGAACGAAGCCGGCATCAAAGAAGCTTCTCTGTGCCCAAGAAGTTTGGTGTTGTTGACCGATCCTCCGACCCACCTCGAAGTGCCACACTGGACAGAATTCAGGCTTGTACCCAACAAGGCCTCTCCTCAAAGACCAGGAGCTCATCCTCCTTGAAAGACAGTCTCACAGACCCATCCCACATCAACCATCCCACCAACCTGCTGGCCACCATCTTCTGGGTCACAGTGGCCTTGATGGAGTCTGATTTTGAGTTTGAATACCTAATGGCCTTACGGCTGCTGAGTAGACTGCTGGCGCATATGCCACTCGATAAAGCCGAGAACCGAGAAAAACTTGAGAAACTCCAGGCACAGCTCAAGTGGGCCGACTTCTCAGGGTTGCAGCAGCTGCTGCTGAAAGGGTTCACTTCCCTCACCACCACAGACCTGACCCTGCAACTTTTCAGTTTGCTGACGCCAGTGTCCAAAATACCCATGGTGGATTCATCCCAAGCTATTGGTAAAGCCACTGTCGGTTCACTCTCTTACAATTCTGGTGGTGGTTGTGTTTGTCCTTGGTGTAATAAGATGTTAATAATATGGACTTAACTGCTTTTAACAATTCTGCTTAGAAATGGTTTTTTGGAAATAGTTTATATTTTCTCTTGAAATACTATCCAAGTCTTAATTATATTCTAGA
Source organism: Microcebus murinus (assembly GCF_040939455.1). Taxonomy (NCBI): domain Eukaryota; kingdom Metazoa; phylum Chordata; class Mammalia; order Primates; family Cheirogaleidae; genus Microcebus; species Microcebus murinus. The sequence continues at coordinate 72,785,411 of NC_134116.1, read as the reverse complement.
AGATACTTTGAAGGCAATAGCATAAAAGGGGGATAAATTATATATAAAATATTAGTGATTTCATCATTCCTTCCAGACCAAACTACAGATACTACTTGTTTATTCCATTGTTCTTGTACAGACTTTTTCCCCTTCTTTTCTAACTCCCAAATCTTTTATTTTTATTTACTTTTCTGTTCCTCTTGAAAATTCTCTTGGTTCTCCATTGTTTTGAATTAAGCCAAATCAACAAACAAGATTTTTTTTTTAAACCCAATTTGAGAATCTCAAAGATTTTTAATATGATGGCATGTGGCCCAGAATTCATTTCATGAAGCTAGAGCTTAACACAGAGATACTACACCATTTCTCATCATTTTAAAGAGTCTTTTCGATTACATGACTAAGACTTAATTGATTGACCTATGTCCCCTCACACCAGTTTTTTCTTAAAATATGTTTTTTGATAAAAATTTCAAACTAGTGCTTCAGTTCAGTTCAACCTATGCCAATAAAATGTGTGCCAGTCATCCTTATTTACTAACCACTGTACTTAAAATTACAAATCTCCTGCAGTGGTTTCTTTGTAACTTATAACATTGTGATTGTACATTTTTTGTGGATTTTGTGTTAGGTCATATTTAAGGTACTTCAAAAGACTCCTTTTGTATCACCTCAGAATCAAATCTTCTACATGCCTTCCCACTGTTAACAGTCAAAACACACTATGTTCAGCTGTCTCCATCGTATCTTCTCTTACTGCAGGGTTTCCACTGAACGTCTTATGTCTCCTGCCCCAGCTGATTCAGCATTTTGAAAATCCCAATCAGTTCTGTAAGGATATAGCCGAAAGGATCGCTCAGGTATGAGTTACGGTTCCAAACTCGGGCAGGTCCATACAGGCCTTCAGGAAGACCCAATGTTAGCCAGAAATACCAGGCCCAGAGAAGGCAATGCTTTTCTCAAAACCTGCAAATAATAACTGATATCACCAATAATGTACATCTATGGATGGCAAATGCAAATTGTCTAGTTGCTTTCATTATTGAGAAAACATTATTAAGAATTTGTGAAAATCTTATTAGCCAACTTAAGCACTTCTGCAGCTACCAAAAATTATATCAATCTACTTCCCAGACTGCCAGAACCTACAGTAAAATTGCTAACCTTTCTTCCTATTCGTTGGGCTATTTTATCCCTAATTGGTTTTCTTATCTTAAAAGGTTTGTTTAGAAGAGAAGAACCCCAAACTTTCAAATCTCGCACATGTTATGACACTTTATAAAACGCACAGCTACACAAGGGACTGTGCCACGTGGGTCAATGTGGTTTGTCGATACCTTCATGAAGCATATGCTGACATTACCTTGAATATGGTTACCTACCTGGCAGAGGTAAGCTTTTAAATTAAGGATAAAATCTATCATAGCTTCCATGGGTAAAATATCTATATAGAACTGATAATATACTCTTAACTTCCATTTATTGAATGCCTATTATATATTTTATAGTGCCATTGTTATAGATGTTAATGGAATCATTTCAAATCCTTGCAACAATCCAGTGATGTAGGTACTATTATAATAAAGGATCCGAGGCTCAGCCAGGTTAAATAATTTACTATAATTTTAAGGCATCAGAGCCAGACATTGAACCTAGATATAACTGCCTTAAAAGCTTAAACCCCTTCTGGTTACTACATTAATGCCTGTCAGTGCATGGCAGAGAGGAGAACATTGCATCATGATTGCTCTGCGTGTTCAAATCTTACTTAAGAAGTTACTGTGTGCCTCAATATGTTCAGTTGTTGTTTGCTCTGAACTAATTAACACAGCATACATTCTGACATAAACTTTTTATCTTCGCCTTTTATGTTTGTTTTTAAAAGTGGAATGATATTTTTATCATCATACCAATGTGTTTCTAGCACATTCGTTACAAACCCCTACTCTAACTTCTGTGTGCCGTGGTGCTAGAAATATCGGGCAAGAGATGAAATGTATTCCGTTTAGCACCTCCAGTCCCCAAGTTTAATACACAAGGTCATGAAATGTATGAAGCAAATAATTGGTGACAGCTAAAACAGCTACTTTGTTTTAGCATTTTCAGTATTGCTCTTCTTTCCAGGAAATGCATTCATACCTGTTGATAGGACCTGTCAGAAGACATGAGGACAATCCATCCTAGTTTTCGTTTTAGTTATGTCACCAAGCTAAGTGCCAGACAGGTTAAAAAATCAGCCATCTTCTCAAAGGCTCCACAAGCCTGAAACTGTCTACCTAGCAGAGAGTAGATGCCCCATCCGTCCACATTTATAATAATAGTTGATCCTACAGGCTTTGGACTTGCAATACAGACCAACAATGTGTAGACTGTATTCAGACTATCAACAGCCCAGGATTCATTTGCTCTTTCTACACCCATATCTCCAGCATTTTAAAGAACCTCTCATAAATGCCACCTTGTTGCTTTTAATAATTACCTAAGTATGAAGCATGCACATACTTCAGCACATAAAAAGTGCTGGGACAACCAATCCAAATGCCCTGCTCACAAAGACTGATGATGCCTGTTATTTTATCAAAAAATATCAATTGACTCTACCTTGCCCAAAGTAGAACTATCTAGTCAGATGGCGCGGATATGTAGATATGTTGTCTTAGTTCTACACATTTAAGAAATTAGTCTTCATGGAGACTTTTCAAATTTATAATACTATAAACAATTTATAAATATTATTATTTTCTCATATCCCCACTAAATTGTATCATTCTATTCAAACTAAAAGCATTTTTTAGTTTAATGCTTTTTATTCATACTTTCAAATTATTTTCATTATGTATTTCCTTTCTAGTGAAGATATTCATTTTTCCATGTAATAGATTTACATAATTATTTCCTCATGTATTAACCACTCGGTTACTTCCTTTGACCACTTTTGATGTGGAATTTTATTTAGCATTTAGGGTCATTTCTACCAATTTTTTTTTTTTTTTTTTTTTTTTTTTTTTTTTTTGAGACAGAGTCTCGCTTTGTTGCCCAGGCTAGAGTGAGTGCCGTGGCGTCAGCCTAGCTCACAGCAACCTCAAACTCCTGGGCTCCAGTGATCCTTCTGCCTCAGCCTCCCGGGTAGCTGGGACTACAGGCATGCGCCACCATGCCGGGCTAATTTTTTTATATATATATCAGTTGGCCAATTAATTTCTTTCTATTTATAGTAGAGACGGGGTCTCGCTCTTGCTCAGGCTGGTTTTGAACTCCTGACCTTGAGCAATCCGCCCGCCTCGGCCTCCCAAGAGCTAGGATTACAGGCGTGAGCCACAGCGCCTGGCCTCTACCAATTATTTATTTTAGAACACTAAACTTATTATGATATCTGTCATTTATATTTTCTCATTATTTTGCTTTATTTTGCTTTCCTTTGGGGTAATATCACTGTTTTTGTTTTTTTTTTCTGACTAAAAGAGCAGTAGATGTTCATAAGAGAAAACATGGATAGTCCAGAAAAGATTTTTAAAAGAAAGGAAAAATTACCTGAAATTATAGAGAGAAACACTATTAACATTTTCTTATTTCTTTCCAAGGTTATTTCTATGTGATACACCCATTCACATCAATATTGGCTTCTTCTAATACATACAAATTGTATATCCTTTATTTCCTACTTAATATTACCTGATATCTTTTACTGTCTTTAAAAATGCCATTGTATTAACTACTGATATTTCATCATATAATTTACTATTACCTTATATATCCATTTTCCTGTTGTTCAATATTTAAATTGTTTACAGAGCTTTCTTGTTTTGTTTCGTGCATGGATTTTTTTACCATTATAAATAATACCATGGTGAAATCTCATCCATAAATCTTAGTGTCTATCTATGGTTTGGGAAATGCTCCTAAAAGTGAAAGTACTATTTCAAAAGATACAGACCTCTTTAGTGCTCTTGGTCTCATTTGCCAAATCATCCAATCAATATTTCCACTGATGATAAGAATATTCATTTCTTTATCTCTTCCATCAATACTGAATATTATCAATTTCTAGTCTTTACCAGTTTGATAACCAACAGACTGTATCTTTTGTTTGAATTTGTAATTTTTGATAATTAATGGGGTTTGATGCTTTTCTTTTGAGGTTTATTTTCTTATATTTCATTGTGTGAATTTTATACTTATGTATTCACACATCCCCACATAATATATTATCGTTTGATAATATCTTCATCTCTTCCTAGTCAGGGTTTTATTTCCCCTGCTAAGAAAATGTGCAGGCATAAAGGTATTGGGAGACATGGGTGCTTCCAGGTGCAATCTGGGGTACGACTGACCACGGCTGCTCTCTGTCCCCACAGCTGCTGGAGAAGGGCCTCCCCAGCGTGCAGCAGCCCCTGCTGCAGGTGATCCACAGTCTGCTCAGCTACATGGACCTTTCCGGCGTCCCTGTCAAACAATTTAATGTGGAAGTTCTGAAGACCATTGAAAAATATGTGCAAGTGAGTATTTGGATAACTTCACTTAGCAATCAGAGAGTCATTCCAGAAAGACTGAGGCTTTGCCTGTAGCCCGGCCACAAAGCTGCCCGGGTGCCTGGCAGTACATTCATCCCCTGACATCATGACACAGCAGAGGCAGTCAGGAGTGGTCGTTGACCACGCCCTGAGTCGTATGCTGCAGGGAAAGGCAGGCAAGAGTTTGGTGCATTCCCATGCCTGCAGAGGACACATTTCTGCCTACTGAGGCATCAGACTGGGTGGACAGGGGCAGGGTCTTATTTTCAGTATCCAATTTCAGAGAAGGGAGAAGGAACTCGCATGTGTGCCAAGTTCTAGGCTTGGTGTTTCAATAGGTGAAGGGTTATGCAGAAGTAAAAATCGTCACTTTAGTGTGGCGGGAACTAAGGTTAAGAAATTTACATAAATGCACTTGAATATACTCCAACAAACAAAAACTGTTGTGGGGATAAATAAAACAAGATGACAAAATGTGAGTAGTTGATGAAGAGTACAAGGCGATTCATTATATTAGCCTTTCTGTTTCTGTGTATATTTTAATATTTCCATAATAAACAATCTTTAATTAAAAAAAAAAAAAAACAGAGAGACTGGCCCCAAGAACTCAGCAAAGGGTGGAGCTGGTATTTGACCCCAGGGCCACTTGGCTCCAAAGCCAGCACTTTTGTTCCATTGTACCAGGCAGCCTTCCCAGCAGGACACTTGGTGAACACCAATAAACATCTACAGACTAATTCCTTAAAGCCATACTCTGAGACTACCATAAAACAATAAAAAAATTAAAATAAATATCAAAAAAGCAAACAGACCAGAATAAGTGTGTAGAGCCTGTAACTTAAGTTGAAACACGTGACCACAGACTGAAGGAGGGAGACCCCAGGCGGTGGGAGCAGCGCAGTGGCCCTGTGGGCTTCCGTGGAGAAGGCCAACCCAAGAGCTCGGCCACCTTTTTCGCCCCATTTTATTTGTTCTTTCCTATTTCTTCTCTGGAGCCTCCTTGGTGAGTTGCAAAATTCAAGGGCAAAAGCTAGGTTTTTCTCTGGTTCAAACTCAATGACAAAGCCATACAGTATGAATTTTAGTTGTTCTTTTCCATCTTCACTTCACCAATCACATTACTTACAGAAAATTATTATAAAAGTGATTTCCAAACATCATTTTTTTTCATTTTTCAAGTGATGTCACTCCAATACTTGTGCCCCATGACGTGAAGTTTCAGTAACGGTTTTTCACTTCACTTGAGTCCCAGGAGACAGAGGGACAGTTCACATCTTTCTACTAACATGTGCCCCATCTCATTGTTTTACTAGGCCTGTGGGCCACCTCTGGGACTCAATATCTCACCTTGAATAGTGGCTCATTTCACATCCAAACCATGGCCTCCCTTGTGCAGAATTTAATAGGGAAGAAAATGTGGGGTTTTTTTCATGTGTTTTAACTGCAAAGCCTGAGCAAAAAAGATAATAATAACTTTTATCAAGTTGGTATATCTGTTTCTAATTTTATGGGAAAAGCACCTCAATCTGACTGGGCTTGTCAGAGAAACAAAGATGTGCCCATAAGGGGAGGAAAGGAATTCTAAGATGGAGTAGCATGAGTAATTCCACAGAGGCTAAGACACTTTGCCTGGTTTGAGGGACTGCAGCAGTTGCCCCGGGCGATGACTCCTGCAGGCTGTGCTCAAAGAATGTGGACTCTACCCTCTCCACCAGAGGGAACCCTTGAGAGAGTTTAGTCAGGGAAGTGACTTGGTCTGAAGAGTTCTAGAAAGATCACTCTAGCTGGACCTGCTGTACTTAAGCAGAGGCTGTGTGCAATCAGGAAGACTAGTTAAGGCATCATTGAAAGAATCCAAGCAAGGTGGGAGAGGATTCAGCAAGCTGGTGCCAGCAGCAATGGCGAGGAGGGAGCAAATTACCAAGAGGGAGGGAAAGAGAAGAGTTAAGAACTTCCAGATTCCTGGGTGAAGTCATAAGGAAGACAAGAAGTGAGAAGAAAAGAGAGCTGAGGACAGAGATCCCAGCATCCAGGAAGCACATGGAGCTTGAGGAGCCAGAGAACTAGGAGGAGGACCAAGAAGACTGGAAGCTGGAGGTGGGGAGAATTTTGAGAAAGAGTGAACCAGGCTGGTCCGAAGGTAGTGAGTTATCTCACGTGATTGTTCACAGTCGGTTACAGATTGAACTCCTTGTTCTACTACTTTCCCCCCTCCTCACTACTGCACTTGACTAGTCTTAAAAAAAAAAAAAAGAGTGAACCAAATGGCCAATGGCATAAAATGCATTGGGGGCTTTTTTTTCCCCTCCACATTAAGAGATACCTCATTAGCAATAAAGATAATTTATAATCTTAAACTCTTATTTATTTGAATATAGACAACATGATCTTTTTTATTTACTGGTTTCCTAAATGTAGTTCATTTTATACATAACTTACCTTTTCATGTAATTTGCTTTTGCTTTTTATTTATTTATTTATTTTGAGATAGAGTCTTGCTCTGTTTCCAGGCTAAAATGCAGTGTCATCATCATAGCTCACAGTAACCTCAATCTCCTGGGCTCAAATGATCCTCTTGCCTCAGCCTCCCAAATAGCTGGGACTACAGGCACCACCACCATGCCCACCCATTGTTTTCTATTTTTAGTGGAGATGGGGGTCTTGCTCTTGTTCAGGCTGGTCTTAAACTCCTGACCTCAAGCGATGCTCCTGCCTCAGCCTCCCTGAGTGCTTAGGATGACAGACATGAGCCACCACACCTGGCCACATTTGTCTTTTTCTTATCACAGAATCCCCTGCACTGTTTTAAGTCAGGGAATTCATACTGGTCATAAGAAGCTTCAGTAGCGATACATTAGCTTTAAAAAATGAAATTATTTATCACCTTTGAATGTTTTATTTCCTGCAGAGTGTTCACTGGAGAGAAGCTTTGAATATCTTGAAGCTGGTAGTTTCTCGATCTGCCAGCCTCGTTCTGCCTTCCTACCAGCACAGTGACCTCTCAAAAATAGAAATACACCGAGTGTGGACGAGTGCTTCTAAGGAATTACCCGGAAAAACTCTGGACTTTCACTTTGATATTTCAGAGGTACTTAGCTATGTTAACTATTTCTGTGAATTTTAGCATAAATTTAAAGTAGCAAAGATCAAAAGTAGTCACCTAGAGAAAGGGAGACTTATTCCGCATTTCTATTAAATGAAGATGTCTAAGGCCTAAATTAGGTTCTGCTTTTTTAAGAACATACCAAGTGTCATATTCACTGTGGCTCTCTTTTAAAAATAGAAAGAAACTAGCCTCTGTTATATTAAAAAATGATTTTTTTCAAAGATGCTTAAAAATGGAATGATTGTAAGCATTTTAAACCACAACCTTCACTCATCCTTCATCTGACAATGGGCACGTCATATCTTTATATCCTCAGCCTTCTTCCCTGAATGACAGCCAGCCCAGCAAATGACTGAGAGTTACAGGAACACAGAATCTGCCTTTATGGCTGCCTCCCCAAGCCACACTGCTCTGTAAACAAGTAAAACTAAATTCTTACCTTGGAAGGTCAAGGCAGGGAAGAAAGGGGCTGGGGTCCTAAGCTACAGAGTCAGGAAGAAAAGAAAGGACAAAAAGTGATCACATCTACTCTGGTTTGTGAACAAACATTTGGAAGGCCTGGACTTAATATTCAAGTCTAAGGTATAAAATAGCTTTGCTTTGAGGTCTCATACCCCGTGAGCTATGAACCCACAAAGCAGAAGCTGTGCTCTGTCCATCTTCATAACTGGGCATGGTACAATGCATAGTAGATCATTCATAAATATTTCCAAACACTGCTGAATGAATACATTCACTAAGAAATCAACCAGATATGCTTATATGGAACCTAATTGTGTTATTACTTAGGTTATATGAGGTTGGGTTTTTTTTTTTTTTTTTTTTTTTTTGAGACAGAGTCTCGCTTTGTTGCCCAGGCTAGAGTGAGTGCCGTGGCGTCAGCCTAGCTCACAGCAACCTCAAACTCCTGGGCTCAAGCGATCCTCCTGCCTCAGCCTCCTGAGTAGCTGGGACTACGGGCATGTGCCACCATGCCCGGCTAATTTTTTCTATATATATTAGTTGGCCAATTAATTTCTTTCTATTTATAGTAGAGATGGGGTCTCACTCTTGCTCAGGCTGGTTTCGAACTCCTGACCTCGAGCAATCCACCCACCTCAGCCTCCAGAATGCTAGGATTATAGGCCTGAGCCACTGCACCCGGCCTGAAGTTGGGTTTTTTGACGCAACAGTCCTTATAGACCTTTTATCACTTCAGTATTCAGGATGAGATATATTTTGCTGTCACTGTGACTCCTGCATCTGTCTTTACTATGTAAATGATATTAAGGCATCAATTCAATCTTTGTCCATTTTTAACTTTTTTTTTTACATCGGGAGGGGGGAAAAGCTATTTTTTACCCTTAGATTTGAGTTTATTCTGTTCCAAAGAGATACAGAAAACATGTAGCCAGGTAGCTGCATGCCCCAGGGACCCAAGAAGTGCTCCAAAAAGGTGGGCCTCGGTAGCCAGGTATAGAATTACCAGTCAGTCCCAGTCAGTTCTGCCACCCTGAGGACAGGCCCATGGGCTGGTGTCTGCGGAGACCTGCTTAGGGCTAAAATTTGGAAAGTGCTGCCCACCAGCCACCACACTCCAGAGCTCTAAGGAGGTGAAATTTCTTAAGTGCTGCCCAAGTACCTGACCCTGACCTCATTCATTTGAATAATTGAAAAGATATGAATAATTAAAACATATTTTTAATAATTGAGAGCATATAAAGATTGATAATTAAAGATTGGGAAGAGGGGAAAGAATTTTTGTTTCTTCTTCTAACTATAAGAAATTATTTCAAGCTTAAACAATGAAAAGCTGACTATTTGGTTTCCTGTGCATTTTGCTTCTAATCTTTCTCAGTGGTTTCTAAAGCATATTGAAGAACAAGCAGTCGGGCTTGTTTTCTGCTGCTACACAGGGTGGGAAAATATTGAAGATGCAAAATGATGCAGACTATTACTTGCACATCAGGAAAATGAGCCTACTTGTAACACTGAACTACTTTTCATCTGATTTTTAATCAAATAAGCAGTTCTTGGTTGCCTCTGGGGAGAGTGGTCCCATATACCACAGAACTATGAATGAGATAGACGAATGTGTGCTTTTGTATTCTTTCTTCTCAAGACGCCAATCATCGGGAGGCGGTATGATGAGCTGCAGAATTCTTCTGGGCGTGATGGGAAGCCCAGGGCCATGGCTGTCACCCGGAGCACCTCCTCCACTTCTTCAGGCTCCAACTCCAATGTCCTTGTTCCTGTGAGCTGGAAAAGGCCCCAGTATTCTCAGGTATCCAATCCTAAACTCACAGCACTGGAAGGGAGTTTAGGGACCTATTGAGCCCAACTGCCCGTTTGACAGGGGATTCCTCTGTTCACCACCCAAGGTCACCCATTTGGGTCTCAGCACTTCCACGGTGTTCCAAGGGAACCCGTTTTCTCTCTGAATAGCTCATTGCATTGAGCTGAAGTCCAACTCTTCGTTGATTCTATCCACTGGTTCTAGTTTTCTTAAGGCTTAGAAAACAAAATCTGATCTTTCCTATGGCAGCCCTTCAGACATGTAAAGAAATCCTGCCCCTCTGCCACTTCCCCGGATGAGTCCTGTCTTCTGCAAACAGCACGTCCTCACTTCACCCAACCAATTCCACCCGACTTGGACACCCAAAGGGTCGAGGGGGCCTGTATACCCAAAGACTGCTCTGGCTGCTGTCCTCAGAGCAGGAGCTTCATTCATGGTGTCCATGCACAGGCTGTGCCACGCTGACAGGGGGTGCTACCTGATTTCTCCTGTTCTATTATCACAGCCTACGGTATTTATAAAGGCGATATTCACTCTGTGGTGACTGTGTCACCATATTGATACCATTGGGCTTATAGTCAAGCAAAACTCCTGCATTATTCAGGGATCTTTTGGTGACATGTAACAGAAACCCACTGAAAAATTACCTGAAGTGCAAAAGGAATTTATTAACTTAACCACCTTGGCTTCAAGCACAGTGGGATCTTTTTTTTCTTTCTTTTTTTCCATAGAAAATAGAAAGAGAAACAGTGGATCTTCATACACAAATGTCGGGAACTAGATTCTTAGACTTTCTCTCTCTTTCTCACTGTCCCCACCTTGACCTCCCAAAGTCTTGGTCCCTGTTCCCCCACCACTGCCCCCCACTGACTTCATTCCCAGGCAGGCTTTTACTGTGGGAGGCACCAGCGACCTCTGGCAGTTCCAGATTTACCTGGTCTTTCACTCTGGTAATTTCAGAAAGACAGAGGCCTTCCCTCTTTTGACATGGATAGCAATCCTAGGAAAAGGAGTTTTTCAGGGCATGTGAAGGAGGCAAAGCCCCACTCAGTGGGAGAGGAGCCTTTCCCAAGGTGAAAAGAGGAACTGCAATACTAGAAGGCCTAGTGGGTGCTGGGCAGGAAAACACTGTGTTTGCCCTCCCAGTGGGACTCACCTTCACTCTCAAAGCTTAGGGGAAAGGAATATACAGCCCAGTGCCTGCTGGGACATAGCAGGTTCTTTGCGAGTATTTGAGTTGTCGGAAAAGAGAAGAAAAATGTACAGCCCAGTTCCATGTTCCTCTACGTTGGTTCCTTCCCAGAATTGTAAACCAACCACTAAGATTTAGGGAAATAGTATTGGTTTAGCAAATCTCCTGCCATCCTTCAAGGTCCTCCTGTCTCAGACTTTGAATAGACACCGTATTTTCTGTCCCTCTATAATTTGTGTATTGTACATCTCAATTCTTACTGGCCACATTTCAAGTGCTGTTGCCCTCTGTGGCTAGTAGCTGTAATATTAGAGCACATTTGCTCATAGGACCCCATCATGAAAACCTGTCTTGTGTTTCTTTTCCAGAAGAGGACAAAAGAGAAGTTGGTGCATGTCCTTTCTCTGTGTGGCCAAGAAGTAGGATTAAGCAAAAATCCATCCGTAAGTTCTATCATGTATCACAGTTATTTTGGTATCATCTCTCTTTTGAATTTGATCTGTTTCTACCTTTGGTCATATACTTTGGAGGATTCAACTGTGAATGGCAAGTATGATGTATACCATCTTGATTAAACCCCTGGGTTGGTTCTCTCAACACTATGATTTTTAATCTCACTGAGTTCAGAAACCATGAAAAATTTTGTTGGCTGTTTGCTCCAGTTTGTGAATATTCAGTTATTTTCATTTTTTAAATTTCTTGGATTTTTTAAATAAATATACCTAGACTTCCTTACAACATATAAACTAATCTGTGCTGACCACCATGTATGTCATATATGTGCATTCCTTTTGGATGTAATTTTACTCTCTGTGTACACACTTATTACTGTGATGTCATTATTTTATTCACATACAATACAGATAACAATAATGATATATCATCATATTTTTCCTCATATAAACTTCCACTGATATTATAGTAAAAAAAAATGCCATTGGAATTTTGAATGAATGAATGATCAAAGTATTATAAGTAAGCTTCTGAATCTTTTATAAAATTTAGGAAAATTCAAATTGTGTGTGTGAGCATATTGTAGCAAAAACAATAAAAATGTCAGGGGCTGGTTTCACCAAGTATTTTTATTTCATCTATATATCACAGGAGCTTTATTCTTTACAAAAAAGAAAGCAAAATAAAGTAAGAATTAGCAAACAAACTTTTCTGTGGAGCTATTTTGGAAATTTCAAAATGTATCTACTGAGATAGCCCATGAGCAGTGAAATATTAGAGGCTCCTAAATACTTGCTCAAGTGCAAACTGATATCATCTGGAAAAGTACCCTAGCCAGGCATCAGCTAAGCTGGGCCTCCATTTAAGTCTCCTTTTGAGTGTTATTGATCAGTGGGATTGTTGCTGCTCCTGTGACATTATTTAGGGCAAAGGGGACAAGGCAGACAGGGCTACCTAGCCCATGACAGAAAGAAACGAGAGTGTTTTGCCTCTGTCCTGCAGCACAGCCAGGGAGGCCTATTCTTTGTTGCCATTGCGGTTGACACTTTTTCTTTCAGGTTCATACTGCCTGCCCCTGTGCTGAGGCCTTTGCACCTAGAAATAATTGATCTGTCGTACATTACAAATAAGAGAAGCAGCACTAACTAGGCAAGAGAGCCTTCAGCTGAGGAAATCAGAATTCTTGTGTCTCATCTTTCACAGACTAGTTGACTGGACCTCAAGGCTATTCATCTCACATAGCCATTTGCAAGCTCGGTGTAAAACCTGTGTCATGTACCATTTTATGAGAATACAGCACACATGATACGGCTATTCTTAAATACTAGAGGAAAAAAAGGACATTTGCAATCCATTCACTCTCTACTTTTGAAAGATGTTTGTTGTGTTTAAATTCTTATACATAGTTTGCCTACCTTTCAAGGAAGACTAAGACATTATAATGGTTATATAATAAAGTATACTGTTAATTTTATTTAATATCAATCTATGATCAGTAGAGGCTGGATAGCAAAACATTTAGGTTCACTTGCAGTTTATTACTTCTAGAAAGTTCTAGTAAAATGGCTTGGTGAAAAGAACCTAAATATAGAAGTTAATTTTAAAACACTAACATACTAGAGATTTTTAAAGTAAAAAAAAAATGTTTTGTTTAAATCAACAGGACAGGAATTTAAGTATAAATTACGGGCATGGCTGCCCATCTCCTCTTCTGGGAACAAGTACTATAGTTTTTTGCTTCTGTTTCTTCCTGGTTTATCAATATAAGGGTTAAATCTTTTGCTCCCATAGTTCATTCATTCTACAACAACATATTTTGGTATCAGTAGTTTTTAAAATATTATGTATATGTATTTGATATGTGTGTGTGTGTGTGAGAATGTGTACAATTTCTAACCTCCATCCGTTCAGAAACAGTGGAACATCTTCTTGGCTGTTCCCATTTGTCTGTAAACACATGATCGGTTGTTTTACACACAGACAGACAGACAGACAGACACACACACACACACAGGTAGTATCTAGTCTTCATTAAGAGGCAGCAATTTGGCTCTTGAACATTTTCCTGGTGCCTGAACTTGCGCCTTTGCAACAAGTTTAATGAAGGCACCTGTCCAACATAAATAATAAAAGAACATTCTAAAAATACCCACTTAAGGAATTAGGTGTGTACTGGAAATACAGTCTATGAAGAGCCAATTACGGTTTTTCGTAGCACAAACATCCAAAGGGAGAACAGTTTCTCAGGAGAGGACTCCTTTGATTCGTAGGTGATTTTCTCATCGTGTGGGGATTTGGATCTGCTTGAGCACCAGACGAGCTTGGTGTCTTCTGAGGACGGCGCCCGAGAACAGGAGAACATGGATGACACAAACAGTGAACAGCAGTTTAGAGTCTTTAGAGACTTCGACTTCCTAGATGTGGAGCTGGAGGATGGAGAGGTACGGATATTCTCTGTAAAAATAATTCCTTCCACCTTTGCCTTAACTAATGAAACAGTTTCTTTCTACCTGCTAAATAATGAGTTTTTGTAACAAGGTCTTTAATTGGAAAGCTGTAACCTTTTTTTTGAATCAGCTTATACAAAGTACAGCAGCTTAACTTTGGCAAAAGTTACCACACCCTTCCTGTCTGAGCACACAGCAAAAGCTGCCAAGTTATTTCTAAATGGCAAAGACCTAAGTTTTAATGACCGCGCAAAGACTGTGTGTGTGTGTGTGTGTGTGTGTGTGTGTGTGTGTGTAGTCCAAAGGTGAACTTTAAAAAAAAAAATCACAAAAACATTTCAGTTCTGAGCCTGTTCACTGGTACCTGGGTAAAATATGCTAAGCATTTAATTGTTTCAAACATGAAGTTGCTGTAATTCAATTACTTCAAAGCTTAACTTGCCACAACATGAGACCAGAGCCTGAGGGAGCCAACATTTTTGTGCTGTGTTTGATGAAATCATTAGAACTTGAAACAAAATATAGTGCACAGGAGAGAGCTCTTTGCTCTGCTGTAGCTTGGTGGCTAGTGTTCCAGACACCTGGAACAGCTGAATTCAAGTCTCAGCCGGCAAATGTAGATTCATTTGCTTTGAATGATAGTCATGGTAATGAGATGCTTTCAGGTATGAATCAAGTTTTTGAAAACAGGAATTGGAAGGAGGAGCATCACCCTGTCACCTTCATTCCAATAGCCCTGGGGCATGTCCTGGCTGAGAATGAGAGTCTTTTTTTTTTTTTTTTTTTTTTTTGCCTTATGGGATAAAAACTCAATTCACATAAGTGAGACTGTCTCAGGTAAAGATTCCAGGTACTGAGCCTGAGCTCATGGTTTTGTCCAGCTCATGTCTAACTGCACAATAGATCCCAAGGGGATTTCTGCTAGTCCTGTCATTAAAATGGAGACCTAGATTCAAAGTTTATTATGTCCCGTGGTGGATATGCACCCCCTTACCTAACTCCAAACTTGTGGGAAATGATGCTTCAAGTAGCTGCTTCCCTGACAGGACGTCAGTGCTAACCAACGCGTGTATGTCTAGTTGAGGCCAAAAAGCTCTCCACTTTCGTCTTCCCTTGCCCACTGACCACCCTGCGTCCATGCCAGCAGGGGAGAATCATGTCGTCAGAGTAAAGAATGTGTTCTTCACTGATTCTTTCCCTGGAAAACAAATTTAGCAGACGCAGGCCTTAAGGAGTATAAAGGCACTGACTATAAGGCACCCTTAAAGTAAGTGCCAGCTTAATTTTCACCTTGAATTGTTCTAGACCTAATAAAAAGTTTTCTGTTAGCCATAATTAGTGACAGAGAAAGCATTCCCTAAATGCAGTAAAGAGTGTCTTCAAAGTCTAAAGCAAAAGACAACTGTTTTGAATACTTTCAAAATCTCTCTGTGCCAGAGCTCGAAGTTCAGCTGATGTCAAAAGATTTGCTCTCTGATCTGGCTACTGACCTAATGTTTACTTTTCGCTTAGAATTCAAGCTTGGACACCCTGTTCACTCTGGAAGTTAAACTCAGGAGGGGAAAACTGATGAAGCAATAGAGGCATCATTTTCCCACCTCAGCCCTAGAAAAATGTTATGTGAAGTGACCTAGCAGGAATGATGTAAAGCAGAGGAATCAGATACAATTTCAGAACAACTAACAAATTTAATTTCTATCAAAATAAGGGGAAAAAATCTGACAAGCCCATCACTTAGAAATTAATATTCTACTAATGTTTTTCAGGGACAAGAAATAGTGAATAACAGATCTTCCTTCTTCTCTTCTCTCTATTGTCGTAGCCAACAACTAAAAAATCACAGTGATTATTTTATCTTCTATGATTAAGATTTTATAAGAAATTCAAGGGAGTGAGAGTGTATATTTTATCCAAATAAAATAAACCATGTGAGAATGTTTTGTTACTTCTCA
The DNA here is from genome assembly GCF_040939455.1 of Microcebus murinus. Lineage (NCBI taxonomy): Eukaryota > Metazoa > Chordata > Mammalia > Primates > Cheirogaleidae > Microcebus > Microcebus murinus. The sequence goes on along the minus strand of NC_134116.1, from coordinate 72,769,493 downwards.
ATAGAATCATAAGGGATTCTAATGTGCTTATAGAGTAGAAGAATAAAAATGCTTGGACTTCAGTGTCCAGCAGCTCCAAGTCTGAATTCCAGCTCTACCACTGACTTAGCCATATGACCTTAAGCATGGATGCAATTCCTCTTGGTTTCTGCTTCTTTATCTATTAAATGGGTATATAATACAGGTTGAACATCCCTAATCTACAGTTTAAGATCCAAAATACTCCAAAAATCCAAAACTTTTTGAGCACCGTCATGACACCAAAAGTAGAAAATTCCACACCTGACCTCATGTGACAGATCACAGTCAAAACACAGTCAAAACTTGGTTTCATGCACAAAGTTATTTAAAATATTGTATAAATTTACCTTTAGGCTATATATGTAAAGTATATATGAAACATAAATGAATTTTGCGTTTAAACATGGGCCCCATCCCCAAGATATCTCACTATATGTATGTAAATATTCCAAAGTCTGAAAAAATCCAAAATCCAAAAACTCTTCTGGGTCTCAAGCATTCTGAATAAAGGATATTCAGCTAGTACCTGCCTGTAGAGTTGACATGGGGAAATTAAATAAGATAACCTATGTCTACCTTCTATCTGGTGTCAGGCACATTGCTGACATTCTAAATGTTAGCCCTCTTATACTGTCATTGGTGAGTAATTTCAGTATATCTTCATCTGAGAAAGTTAAGCATATTTGGCTTCTAGCTCAAACTACAGTTATCAAAAAAGAAAGACTAGTTGTTTTTTCATGTCCATGCTTTTTCATTAAATAGTCTCAGAATTTATTGAATAATATCTGCAAGGGTTTGCCTTTGAACTTTTCAGAATCTTTAAAAGGTGTTGTGTTGGCTGAGCACAGCGGCTCATGCCTGTAATTTTAGCACCCTGGCAGGCCAAGCTGGATCAGGAGGTCAGGAGTTCAAGACCGGCCTGAACAAGAGCAAAACCCCTATCTCTACAAAAAATAAAGACATTACCTACGCATGGTGGTGCACACCTGTAGTCCCAACTACTCGGGAGGCTGAGGCAAGAGGATCACTTGAGCCCAGGAGTTTGAAACCGCAATGAGCTGTGATGATGCCACTGCACTCTAGCCAGGGCAGCCAAGTGAGACACTGTCTCAAAAAAAAAAAAAAAAGGTGTTGTGTCTTTGCTATTAATTGCACGTCAGCAGTAAATAGATCATGATTCACAACACTTTTAGCTTTGTGAGCAGGATCAGGTGATGCCACCTTTTTTCCAGTTGATGACCCTCATTCATTTTCCCATGACGTTCAACAATTTTCTCACAAATACATATTTAGGCATTCTAAAAAAAAAAAAAGTGTTGAGGAGAGCAAAGTTGTCACTGAAGTGGAAAGCTATTTCCAAAATTATATTAATGGTTTGTTACCCCAGCTATATCATCCACCCCTAAGAGATTTGGCATTTCTAATATATAATACTGATTTTAGTGATTAGTGTATATTTACCTTTGTATTTAAGTTGCATCTACTGAAAACATATTGTTGGCATTGTTAGTTGCTGTTGTGTTAAAACTAAGACAAATGCACTTGAGTATCTTTAATATAATCATTTTAAAAAGACCTTTTATTTGTTTTTCTGTCCATTCAATCTGCTACCCAGGAACTTCAGGTAAGATGATGCTATTTTTAATTCAGATATGCCCGTAGATGTTTTGCATCATTGCAGAATTATAACAACGTAATTGCTTTTTTCTTCCCTTCCAGTATATGTATGCTTATTTGCGTGCATATTTCCATTTAGGTGTGTGTGATATAAGAGGTATTTTTCCTGGCTGCTCTAGAATGGAAATGTTTTCTAAAATATAAGCATAATATTTTTTAAAAAACTTTACATGCCTAGTTCAGGAAGTTGCATGATTGTATCTCTTGACAGAAAATGAGTTTCAAATATGATCTATGGAAATCTTATAATTTCTGGCTAGGCAACTGCACAACTGGATGGGTTTTGATGTCAAATTCTTTTATTAAAGGTAAAATCAACAATCCGCATCTAATTATATACCATGTATACTTCCATAAGTCCTTTTGTTTTCCAGAAATTAGAAGTTATCTCTATAGGGTGACTATATAAATCTTCATACAAACCAGGGCCCCTTTGCAAGCAAAAGGAGGTGCTAATAATTACAAGGCTTTAACCAGTACCCTCCTGGGAACACTGACCTGTGATCTCACTATATCTATGTATATCAGACTTACTCTAAGTATTAATAGCTACATTTCGGAGAACATATTTTGACTACAGTGCACCTAAGTTCCTCCAACAATTCTCATATGACAGAGCTCCAGTATGAAAAAAGAAAAAATATTTCAAAGAATATTATTTCCAACATTTCTAGAATGTTCAGTCATTAATACTTTCCCATCTAGTATAAATCCTGAGTGGTTTATAAATTTGATAACTGACATACACAGATTGTCCATTTCGAATAGTTAGCCATCCTCTGCATTTTTCTGACACATGGAAAACCTGGCATAATCAATAAAGCACTGTTTTGACTTTTATGTAACTTTTAGCTTTGTATGTAACATAAAATACAAATCTGACATTTGGGGGAGAGGAAGGACAGAAGGTGGCTCTCCTATTAGGACTATTCCTGTACCAGGCTGGGAAATCCTTGTTGACATTCAATCACCGTGGACTTTAACTGGGGCCAGACTACGAGGCTGTTCAACCCCTCAGCCACCACCGGGGACATCATTTCAACACTTTTGCCTCTAGTGGAAATATTTCGTCCTCTAGAGAGACAGCCAGATCTTATTCCTGCAAAAACAGCTTTTCCTGCCTCCCTATTCCCATGCCTGATTGATTCAGGTCTTCACCAGAGCTGCCACCAAATCAGCGGTAGCAGTGACCTATGTCTTGTGTAGCCTTCTCTTAACCTGAGATGTCTCTATGGCTCTGAAAGCTCATGGTTCTGTCTGGGGTTCAGTGTAGGAGACCTCCATAATTGTTGCTTAAGATAGTTCATCCAATCCATCCATTCACTTGGTATAAGAGAATCACTTGTGAATTTATGTTTGTAAATTTTTCCCTGTAAGATTCACATTCTTCTCTTTTTACTCTGTATAGCATTGTTATTTTTCTTAATCTTTTTTCCTTTCTTTACACATTGGATTTTCCTTTTCTTCCCAGAACTTTTGCCTCATCCACATGTTTTTTCATTTTCTCACTGGGATAGCTATTTTTAAATCCCAACACAACAGTTAGTCTTTTTCTACCAAGAAAACAAAAATACTTGGTGGTAATTTATTATAGCAGGTACAGATACAGAATATAGACACTATATTCTGAGTTTGCCTTCTCTTTATGATCAAACAGCCCTAAGAGCAATTGTAAATATCATAAATGGAGACGAATGATGATAGCAATTTCTGTATCATATCCAGAATGTGTTTAGGATTCATACCTATTGCCTTCCTCCATGAATAGCCAAAACAAACTTTAGAAAAGCTAAGCCTCTGTTACGTGAGAGATCTGTGAGAATGGCAAGCTTGTTGAGGAGCTAGAAACAATAGACCCTAAACTAGAGGAAAATTAATACATTTAATACTCCCTAAGTTTTATAATAATTTGCATCTCTCATATTATTATGCTATTCTCTGAGCTCTCGTCAACAAAAGTTATTTTATTTCAGCGAACCACCAGGCAGTGTTTCAAATTACCAATAAATGAAAAGAGTCTGTGCTAGATTTGTTCAGATTACCCATTTGTCTAGGTTAAAATTTGCTTATCAGTGGGCTATGTAATATTTTTCTTCCTTTATTCCTCTCTTAACAGAGAGAAACATAAAACCCTGATTCATTTCTAGAAAAAAAATTATCTTAAATAAACTTATTTAATATCTGATGGTTTGTAGAGAAAGTCTGAATACAACCAAAACCTTTCTTTAACACTTACATGGCCATTTAGGCTAGTCCTCAGTAAATCAACATGTACCAGTCAGCAATAATGTTTGGTACTGAGTCGTTTGTTTCAGGTCCAGGAGCTTAACTCGGTGTTGGGACAATTATTTAAAGATGAGCCTGAAGCAAAAGTGAAGCCATAACTGCTCTGGCCTCTGCATAGTGCATGATCTGCCAGACTTTGCCCAGCTGCTCTCTGACAGTCTTTAACTCTGCATTTTATCTGTGGAAACCACTGTGGCAGAAATAGGCTGGAATGTTACCTAATGTGCTCTACTTAATACCCAAAGGATTTCAGAATGTGCTACAAGCATAGCTCCTACTTTTTCTCCTTCTGAAAACAGCACTAAACAGGGGCCAACTGTCAGGGAGGGCAGGGGGGTGGAAGGAGGGGTTGACACTTCTTTTGAAACTGTTTTAATATTAATGGTCTGTTTCTTACAGATTTTTAAATCACCGATCATGTATAGGGTTTACCAAAATCAACTTTTAAAAAATGTAGCAATTACCCACCATGCCAAAGAAACGTATGTAATCACTTCTACCTATGATTTTACATGCACTACCATGCTTTTACTACTTTTCACTTTAGGTAAACAAAAGTTTGGGTACCAAAGTAGATGAGGGCCTCAGAGTTGGTAATGACAATATTTGTTTCTAAGCTGTTGCTAATGAATGTGAGAAGGTGTACGTGCAGTGGGATTTGGGCACATAAAAATGGCTGATGGTGTGATTTCAGGGGGAGAGTATGGACAATTTCAACTGGGGAGTGCGCAGACGTTCTCTGGACAGCCTGGACAAGTGTGATATGCAGATTCTGGAGGAGCGCCAGCTCTCAGGAAGCACTCCCAGCCTCAATAAAATGAACCATGAGGACTCTGATGAGTCATCCGAGGAGGAGGACCTCACAGCCAGCCAGATCCTGGAGCACTCAGACCTAGTAAGTAGCAGCTCTCCCACTCCAGGAATTGGGAGACTTGTTCTTTTTGTAATTAATACAGGAGTGTAATTTCCGGTTTCAGCAAAAGAAACTTTCCACAACTGCTAAACTAAAATCTGAATTGTCAGGCAGTATCTAATGGGTTCTAACTGGCCAAGTCTTCTCTGTAGGTTGCAAATAAAAACAAAAGCTGGTGTACATTGAGGTACCCTGAAAGCCATCAGATCTGTTAAAGCCCAGATTTTTCCCAAATAACTTTTATGATGCTGGAATCTTTTAAAAACATTCCTCAAATCTCTAAACATTTCAGGCGATACAACAGACATTTTGATGTGATTATCTGAAAACACAGGTACTGGTGTTTTAGAGGTCTATGTCATAATAATACTAGATTACCAGCTGCTATGTGTAAGTAGGAGCCAGTAACAATGAAATATGGAAGTTAAAAATTAAGACCTATCAACCACCAACTAGAGAACAATGGTTTGGACTCTTATGTAAAAAAATAATTCAAGCTTTTAAAGAATGGGGACTTCATATTATGTTTCATTTCCTTTGCTTTTTAAACAGATCATGACTCTCTCTCCTTCTGAGGAGACCAACCCCATGGAACTGCTCACCACGGCCTGTGACTCGACCCCTGCCGACCCTCACTCCTTTAACACCAGGATGGCCAGCTTCGATGCTTCTTTGCCTGATATGAATAATCTGCAGATTTCTGAGGGTTCAAAGGTAAAGAGATTTTTGGCAATGATATCACTTCTGATTTACTGAGAATTCTTAAGAGGTCAAAAGTGGAGGGACTATCTTTATCTTTTTACTTTCTTACTTTTTTGAAATAAATTGATGTTTGGGCACCTGAGCCCACGTTTTGAAGTCATTTTACCCCCACAAGCTTGAGCGGCCATCTTCCCCTTAGTTGAAAGAGATTTGATTTGAGGCCTTTTTAAAATGAAACGTGTTGCCTGAGCCCTGCTGATGGAGGCAAAACACACTGGCGTGTCTGAGACTGCTGTGACTGGGAAACTGCCGGGCTTTGCCCTGACTTTGATCAAACAATATGCTAAGTGAGGTGTGGGTGTATCATGTATTTGGGGACATTTTTTCCTATGTAGGAAACAATTATACAATTTGTATATTGATTCAGGGCTCGCCTTTTGTCATGCTGTCAGAATTTTTAATGTCAATCACAGTTATTATGTCGGATTCCCACAAAACTCTTCTAGCCAGACTCTCTGAGGAGAAAGGTAACTAATGGACGTAATTTTCTTATTTAAAAGGGTTTGCAGGCCGGGCGCTGTGGCTCACGCCTGTAATCCTAGCTCTTGGGAGGCCGAGGCGGGCGGATTGCTCAAGGTCAGGAGTTCAAAACCAGCCTGAGCAAGAGCGAGACCCCGTCTCTACTATAAATAGAAAGAAATTAATTGGCCAACTGATATATATATAAAAAATTAGCCGGGCATGGTGGCGCATGCCTGTAGTCCCAGCTACCCGGGAGGCTGAGGCAGAAGGATCACTCGAGCCCAGGAGTTTGAGGTTGCTGTGAGCTAGGCTGACGCCACGGCACTCACTCTAGCCTGGGCAACAAAAGTGAGACTCTGTCTCAAAAAAAAAAATAAATAAAAAAAATAAAAGGGTTTGCTTTTTAAAAATTCTAACAGTTTATTTATTTAAATTTTTAAATTTATTTTAAAGATTTAAAGATTATTTTATTAAAATTTCCAGAAAACAGCCTTTCCATAAAACTATCCACTCACATGCTGTGCCCACATATATGCCCATCAGTATAGAATTTTATTTCCCTATGTTAGAAATACCAAAATAATCTATTGTTGTTAAGATACTTGTTAGGATAAAATAAAGCATTCTTTATCCTGAGTGTGGTTATGGTTGCGTAAGTTCGAAAGAGAAAGTAAAATAGAAAAAAAATTTATAAAAGTATTAATATATTCCTTCTGACATTTCTAAGGAAAAAAATATAATATTGGCTACTCTGTATTCTTTTACAGCCTACTAAAAACAGACCAGAAATCTAGACAAAGCTATGTGCTTTAAGCCAAGGACAACCATCAAATTGCAATTACCTAAAAATACTGAAGCTTAAATAAGAATTATTTCTAAAATTGCCCCATTGCAAAAAGACTGTGATTAAGATTCTTGGAGTTAGCAGAGTGCTTTTTTAGCCAATAAAAAAAAAAAGAACCAGAGAAAAAAATCTTTGTCTAGGTTAAAATGCCAGAATAAGAAATCTTGAGATTAAGAAATTAAATTCATGCAAAAAAATCACAAAATAAATGTGACATTATTAGCACTTGATATTTCTCAGTGTTGGTACAGTCATTTTCTCCATTTTTCTGTTTTGAATGCTAAAATATACCGATTTCTCATATAAAGCACTGTCTGAGTAGTAGAAATCCTCTAATCCTACAAAGGAAAGGTTGGGTCTCATTTCTGAAGAGCTGTTCCTGGGTTTCTGCAATGCTTGGGGTATCTGTGGTATTAGAAAAAGAAAACAAAAGATATTTTTATAAGAACTCAGCCTTTCCCTAATATATGAAGTTTATGTATTCCAGTGCCGAGACCGGTCAGCAGTGACCAATCTCATTAGCACCACTGTTGCTTTCAAAAGCAGAAAGCAGATACAGATGGGCTTCTGAAACTTGGTATTTACCAGCCAGTTCCTCCAAAGACGCGAGATATCCCATCTCCCTAACACATCTTTAACTTTCCTGTTAATTTTCCCTTTGAGTTCTAGATTCAAAATACTAAATACATACTAAGTGGGTGGCCAGATGTTAACCCACGATAAAGCTCTAATTCATATTACACCTCTGTTTTGCCTAGATTTTTGTTTTTGTTTTAAGCAAATGACTCACTGAAACATGTACATGTATTTTCTTCCTCTCCTCTTCTGATGTGTAATCCAGTTGCCTTCCTTCCTCTCCTAAAGAACAATCAGTCCTCCGCTGATTTCCCCCTGGCCCGAGCCCAAGCCCAGCCTCTTTTTCCATTTTACTTGCAATGTCTCTTTCCTGCCTCTCACTCACCCCAGTTCTGCCTGGCCTAGAGCCCTTTCATTTTACTGCGTATTCCACATTTTGTAGCAGAGGAAGAGCAGACAGTCCTATCTGTTATCATCTAGGGGTATCCTCAAGGGCAAAGCATGTATGTCAATGGATCTTAGAGGATTCCCAGTACTGAAAGGCCTAGCAACCCAGCAGGCTCCGGGAAGGACCCTGGAGCCCTCGTGCACACTAAAGATATCTCTTGAGCATCTCCTGTGCCAGGCACTGATGATTCTACACTCTAGTTTCCAGTGGCAAAGGGGTTCTATGCTAGAGAACTTACTGTGGGTAGCCTTGCTTTTAGAAGGCTGGGGTTGTACAATAGAAGGAGTTCTCAATCCAAAAATGGTGTTTCTCATGCCAGCTCCAACTCTGGTTATCAGCCTGATATTAGACAAGTCTCTTTCCCAGGTGGAACATCGTGTCCTCATCTGTAAAGTGTGGAGGTTGGACCCAGGGTCTCAATGGTCTTTTCCAAGTTTAGCATTTATAATACTCCATAAGCATGGGTCAAACACGATAATCTACTGAGAGCCCCTGTGGGGACTATTGGGGAAGAGACCGAAAAGAAAATAAAGAATGAACAGTACTTCAGAGAATTCCTGAGTCCAGTCTAGAAACTGACTGTATTGTAGCTAGAAAACAAATGCCCTTATTTCTATCGCTGTCAGCATTTCAGTCTTTTATTTTTTCTTTAGTTGAATAGATCGTCCTGTATATATTCTCACATGTCTGGGGATTCTTTTCCCTTTTTATTCTTCCAGGCAGAAGCTGTCCGGGAGGAGGAGGACACCACCGTGCATGAAGATGATCTTTCTAGTTCCATCAACGAACTCCCGGCAGCTTTCGAATGCAGCGACAGCTTCAGCCTGGACACGACTGAGGCGGAGGAAAAAGGCAATCGGGCACTGGACCAGTTTACTCTTGCAAGGTAACGGAGCCCTCGGTGGAAGTGGGTGGTGTGGGTGTGGGTGACACTTCGTATTGCATCCACACTCAAGCTAAATGTCACACTTGCACTGCTGGGGTGTCCTAGTAACAGAGTCCAAAGTGACATGGAACTTGGCAGGTTTTCAACTGAGTTAGAATCATCCATCCCCATCATAGGGCCTCATGTAGAGCCAAGACAGGATACCCACATAAGAATTCCTAAGACATAAACAACGTGAAAAGCCCAAGGGCCTGGGGCCGTGGTCCAGCCCTTATAAGCCTGAAGCAATTTCTGGCACGCCTTAGAAATGAGTTCTTTCCATTTGGAGTGAAAAGACTAGAACAAGAGGCTCTTTATACACTAAATAGTCTTCCTTAAGTGGGTGTCTTTCAGCCTGGTGGCTGATATTTCTGAGACTAGTGAGATACACAAATAGAAAAAAATATGAAGATGAATAGATAAAAACACCGAAGGTTACTACACTAATGCATCATCTAGAATAAATCACGAATAATAATGCTGCAGAGTTACTTCAGGATAAGAAAGTCAAGATTCTAAAATTACTCTTTTGAAAGCTAAAAATAAGAATTAAGTAAGAGCTTCTGACATGGCTAGACAAAGGCCTTCTGTTACAGTGTGCAGTATCCGTCCATCAAAGGAAAGGTTAAGGTAATACCTAGAGAAGAAGCTGACTTTTCATTTTTTGTTCCTTGTCTCTCCTTTCTTGGTGCCTCTCTGTCCCTTCTACCTTTTCTTTGGCTTCTTTTCCTCCCGATACCGTAGTCTTCTGGGCATCTATGGGCATTCATTAGTACTTTCCCTCCAGAAAGGAAAAATTAGAAGATTCAAAATTTTTAGTATAATTTTTCGTAATGAAAAATGAAGAGGAATGAAAGTGCCAAAGCATGGAAACTGGTGTTTGCTTTGTCTGGGGCCCTGGCCTCTGGGAAAGTGAGAGGCCCTTGCTGAAGGCTCTAGGAGGTACGGTGTCTGTAGAAAGGAAATCAGAAATGGGGGAATCACAGAAATTCTAGAGATGAAAATTCATTTCCTAGAATCAAAGAAGAATCTCGGTGACCTCTGAATGGAAGCTGAGTCCCCAGAGCCACCCCAAAGGGTAGAGTGGGCAGAACGGCCACCTCCTCATGCTGATCCACAGGGTTAGAATTTATGAACCCCCGGAAAAGGAGGAGGAGGACGTCATTTCTTGACATGGTTGTTTTCATTTCTTCCAGCTTTGGAGAAGGCGACAGGGGAGTCTCCCCACCTCCCTCACCATTCTTCTCAGCCATCCTTGCTGCCTTCCAGCCCGCGGCCTGTGACGACGCGGAGGAGGCCTGGCGCAGCCACATCAACCAGCTCATGTGTGACTCGGATGGTTCTTGTGCCGTGTACACCTTTCACGTGTTCTCCTCCTTGTTTAAGGTATGCTGCTCACTGACAGTGCACAGGGCTCGGCCTCATGGGAGAGCCAGGTAGCTTCTAATTCACGAAGGCATTGTTTTGTTTCAAGATTATACTATTTTCTCTTCCTTTGTCTCTCTTTTTCCTTCGTGATGTGTGCCTGGCTGCCTTGTCTCTTATCTCCACCCCTTTCCAGTCCAGTGAATTCCTTAACATGGAAGCCATAGCTGTGAACACTTGCTTACTCCTTTTAGTTGCTTTGGAGCACATGAAAGGCCATTCCTGGTGTCGTAAGAAGGTTGCTGTGCATTCCAGATTTCTTTTTATGACATGGGGAAATGCTTCCTATTTAGTACCCCTTAAGAATCAGGCCAATCCAACAACTGCCTCTCCTGTGTGAACCACAATCTCACAATCCATGTAGTGTCTTTGTGCAAATTGTCAGAAATGTCCCCGCCTCCAGAGGGGTGCAGTACCACACATGGCCAGCAGAGCGCACTTCCAAGCCCTCAGTGAGACACCCTGGCACCTTGCGCTCACAACTCTGTGGCAGTATCATGTGGAAACACCTTAAATTTCTCTTGTTACACACACACTGACAATAAGTGCTGAATTAAACATATAGAAGGAATTCAACTTCTGATTGGTGGTTGAAAGTTTCATTTTATTCCTGCCTGTCTGTTGGTCATGAAAATTCCCATCAGTTCCTCTGTGCATCTTGCTCTAAACTCACCCTCCAAATTTCATCACATAATTGGCAGAGGGTGTGAGACGGCAAAAGAAAAGAGAAGCATACCTTGATATGAAGGAACGCCTAGACCTGTATGCTGAGTTTGAACTGTGAAATGGCAATACTAGGAATAATGAAGCCATGAAACCACAAAGATGAAGTTGTAGATAAAGGTTTATTGATGTGGAAACATGATTACCATATAATTTAAGAAAAAGCTAGTTTAAAAAAAAATCATTATATACTGTTCCTTTTCTTGAAATGCCTAGAAAATAATGAAAATTATATATCAGAGTTTCATTGTGTCTTAGGGTAATAAGATTTGGATGTCTTTTATTTCCTTCTTTGTATTAATACTTTCTTTCAATTTCTTATTTTCCTATAATGAAATGCTTTTCCATCAGCGTTTTCCTTAACCTTATTTTTAATAACTCATTAAGCAAAACTACCACTGATAATACAAGGGGGAAGATGGAAAGAAGCTATCTAGTTCCAACTTTGAGTAGACTTGAATAATGGATGAACGAATGGACTGACCAGTTAAAATCTAGTTAAACTTGTGTAGATGTTGAGTTAAATTGAGTATATCATGAGACAGGGCTAATAATTTGGTTGGCCTGAGGGAAGGGGCCCTCTAATCACCTGCAGGAACAGCCATGGCAGAAGTGAAAGGCAAGAAAATGAGGAATTACATTAAAAGTGCAAAATGGAAATTATATACCCCTTAAATGAGTTAAGAAGTCAGGGACTAGGAGATCCCACAGGTAAAACTATGTTAAAACATCATTTCAACATTTCAGTAGCCAGCATCCGTTGGCTCAGGTCTGCTCTGAGATAAACGGTGTTGTAGCAAGGTTGCTGTGCATTGCAGATTTCTTTTTATGGTATGAGAAAGTGCCTCCTACTTAGTAGCCCTTAAGAATCAGGCCAGTGTAACAACTGCCTCTCTAAGGTTACTTATTAATCTGTTATCCTAGTGAGCAGAAGACTGGACAAAACTAAAATCATCTACTTTAAATAATTGCAAATTAGGAATACATTTTTAGTAATATAAAAATAAACTCTGTTTTTGAACCTGGAGGCCCTTCTTATAATCCATTTTTGGAGAATTATATACCAGTAGTACTGATAGCTATAGTTTCTCACTTGCAGTCTTACTTGTGGCACTCTCTCTCAACTATTTAAATATAAGTGAAGCCTACTAGAAAGTTGAATGGACAAATTAAGGTCGTGTCTGGGATTAATTTGAGGCTGGAGGAGGTGTGAGGCTTAAATCAGAAAACAGTTGGCTGCTTAAAGATAAGAATTCCAGAAATACTTTAGCATTAAGCCAGATTGAAATTTTAAGGCAAACTACCAGAAAGCTACTATTTGAGGTGAATTTAGTGTTAAGGATTCAGAAGCAAAGCAACTTATATTGTTCTAAAATCTATTTTTAAATAATGATTAATAGTACATATTTATGTTTGCCTGTGGTGGTCATTTTCTCTTATCACAGTTACTGGATTACTCACGCTTAATTTGATAGTCATGAGCAACACTGTCCCTCTGCCTAGAACAGTCATCTCCCCTTGTCCCTGCGCTGTACTCCTGATTGCATTCAAAGGCCTGCTTAAGCATCACTTCAGTGAATGAAGTCTTCCTTTACCTCTTTCTCCCTTCCTTTGTTGCCTGGGATCCTTGTACTTGCATCTGTTATACTTATCACACTATAATTACTTGTTTAGCTGTCTGCCCAGAATAGGGCAGGTAACAGTGCCTTGCTACCTCAATTTCTCAGCAGCTGATGCAGTTGCTAACACAATAGGTGCTCAGAAAATGTAGAAAGAATAAATGGAAACCTTAAACATACAGCTTCTGACTTCATGCCAGTAGACAAGTAGGTTCATTAGCAAGAGTGGCAGGTCAGCCATGGCCCACAGCTGCAGCCATCACCACTCAGCCTGACTTCCTCTCCCACCTGCCCAGGTATGCAGGTAGCATGAGGAAGGCAAAAGGGAGGCCCCAAACTTCACCCCCTAACCCCTGGTGCCTGGCAACCCACTAGTTAAGATATTGGTGAGGAGTAAGGAGAAAAGAGTTGTATGGGATGGTGGTTTCTGGGTGGAAAACTGTACAGTGAGGTCAGAATAGCCTTTGGAGTTAAACCTACCTAGGTTCAAATCCCAGTTCTGCCTGCTTACTGGCCTGGTAGACTTGGAGACAGTCCTTAAGTTCACTAACCCTCAGTGTCCTCCATTGTACAATGGAAACAAAAATGCTATCTATGAGTTTTATCTTTTTAAGGACAGCTCAAGTAGAGAGGCCGTGCACCTGGCAGACAGGCAGCACATGCTGGCTGTTCCCATTGGGCCACTCTTCCTCATGGTCAGTGGCGTGTGCTTTGTGGCCGTGGCCCTGCCCCCGCGCCCCACAGTCTGGTTCCTCTGCTGGTGAGAGCCCAGGAGCAGTTGCCCCTCACAGAGAGTTGGGCACTCCTGCCTAAGTGCTCTGGGCCACCTCCCCTGGGAACTCTCTAGTCATTTCTGAGAGTGACACTCAAATGGTAGGAATCCTCAGAGACCAGAGCTTAACTCCCGAATGTTAAAGCTGTGGCTAAAGGAGTGAAAAGGCTTCAAATGTCACATTCGATATCTTTCATGCAGACAGTCCCTTCTTCCAAGAGGAGCTGATTTGACAGTTGTTGTCCAGTAACAGTCAACTCTCTAGGATGCTCCTTTCACCACCCCACTGAGGAAATGGGTCCAGTTTTCATAACACCCACTGTCCTGAGAGCAAACCAATTGTGGAAAAGGGAGAAGAAAGAACTAAAGATTAAGATGCACCATGAGCTGAGAGGCAGGGCTGGGCATGAGCCCTCTGGGAACTCATTTGGGTTTGAAATTTTTGTTCATCAGTGTTTTAGATCAATCACCCATGGAGCTTATCTGCAATAACAATAATCTTTAAAAATATATACGTCTTATGTTGCTTTTTAATATTACATTTAGCCTTAAGAACTTTCTCAACCCTTGTCAAATACTATGTGATTAAAAGCAATACTAGAAGCAAAATGGGTATTAATATATGCTGGGAATGAAATAAATTTCAGACCTGTTGTCTAGCTGTTATTAACCACTTTTCATTTCCTCACCATGTCTGTTTACCGATTTCCAACATTTTCCTATAAGTATGAACACCATGTTTCCCAGTGTTTGGTTGGATTTTGGAAGAGGTAGGAAGGAGGTAGTTGCAAAAAGGATTGGTATTAAAAATAAGGAAATGGTTTCTGCTGGTCCAATGTAGACATCTTTCCAAGTGTCTCCGTCATTATATTTTCTTCTTGTTGTTCTTATGTGAGAATATCATCATCATCATCATCATCATTCACACAATGTCACCAAATTATATGATGTATTTATATTGAACTCAGAAAATAAAGCTGAATTCTTATCCCCTAATTGTCACCTGCCTTTATATGAGGCTCTGAAGTTCCCTGATGGATCTAGTCTCAGTACAATGAAAAATAAACCAAAGCTGACCTCATGCTGAGGCAGTCTAGAAAGGACCCCTGACTATCTGGGAACCTGAATCCTAGTCCTAGCTAAACTAGCTGTGCAATGCTAGACAGGGAATTTCAGGCTCCTTGAAGCTCTTCCATTATTGATTTGGAATATTTTATTTAATTGCACATAAAACCAACTTAACACCATATTCCAAAATCTGAAACACATCTGATCCCAAGCATTTCAGATAAGGGATACTCAACCTGTACAATCACCCACATGTTAGGAAATGACATTTTAGAGAGAAACATTGTCCACACTGAATGATTACTTTGTTAGTTTAACACATTCATTCTGCTCCCCTCTCCCTTTACCCTTAGAACCCATGTTCATTTGATATTTGTATAAACATTTAAAAAGTTGTTTTATATTAATAACAATGCATTATATTTTTACAAATTTATAAGAGTAGATTTTAAGCATGCTCACCACAAAAAAATGATAAGTATTTGAGGCAATGAATATTAATTAGCTCAAGATAGCCATTCCACAATGTATACATATTTCAAAACATGTTTACATGATAATGTATTTTGTCAAGAAAAAAAATCAACCAATTAAATAAATTTTTTTAAAAAGACACTCCTCCTCCCTCTCCCAATTTTTTTATAGTACCTAAGTTAAACTTGGCCTTTTTAAATTTCACTTCACTATTCTGCCCCACAGAATATTCAGAAAAGGTTCTGCTTCCTAACCTGTGATGCAGCCAGTTACCTTGGAGATAACCTCCGGGGAATCGGATCCAAATTTGTCAGCTCTTCCCAGATGCTCACCTCCTGTTCTGAATGCCCTACGCTTTTCGTGGATGCTGAAACCGTGAGTATCCCAGTCCTGCTTTTGCACCAAAGAGCCTGCCTGACTCATGGTGTGGAACTTTAGGGTAGCATGTTTGTATTGTGGGTTTTTTGTTGGTTTTTTTTTGAGACAGAGTCTCACTCTGTTGCCCGGGCTAGAGTGCCATAGCATCAGCCTAGCTCACAGCAACCTCAAACTCCTGGGCTCAAGTGATCCTTCTGCCTCAGCCTCCCGAGTAGCTGGGACTACAGGCATGCACCACCATGCCCAGCTAATTTTTTCTATATATTTTTTTAGTTGTCCAATTAATTTCTTTCTATTATTGGTAGAGACGAGGTCTCACTCTTGCTCAGGCTGTTTTCGAACTCCTGACCTTGAGCAATCCTCCCGCCTCATCCTCCCAGAGAGCCACCTCGCCTGGCCTTGTGGTTTGTTTTAAAGACACCTTCAGTGTTGTGGGCAGCACTGTGTTGTGGTGTGACTCACAAAGGCCTCCGGGTCTGCAGAGTAATCACTGTCAGAATCAGGAGAAAGATCTACCCCTATGCTTCCTCTGCATCCTTCGCACCTCTCTCTGATGACTCTGACTTTGACAGCTGTTCAGATAAGGTCAGATAACCCATCCCCCATCCCTAGCTGACCTGGCCAGACCCCACAATTCCAGGTTGGCCAGCCAGATGGGTCTTCAGAGATAACATGTCACCACTTTCCCCACCCCAAGCCTCAAACAAAGACTCACTGCCCTCTGGATTCGCCCAGCCCAAACTGCATTGATGAGTTTAAAGAAAAATTAAAACAGTCACTATTAGACAGTTGAATCATGGCTTTAGGACTATAACTCTAACCCTGCAAGACTGATGAGCTCTTTGAGGGCAGGGATTGTGTTATCTTTCTTCACAGCCCTCATCATATCACAGAACCATCACATATGCTCAATAATTACCAAGGTTTAGAACCACCGAGCATGTGCTTTGGTTCTAAAAATCTCTGAAGGGTCAATCTTTACAAGAACCTGATTGGTGGTCGGTTGTCTTGCAGCAAGGAATATAATATGAAAAATCATTCTATCCTAAATGATTTAAGGTATATATTAAGTGCAAAAGTTTGAAAGTCTCTTTGGAGGTCTATCTTCAAACTACTTAAAGTATGATTGGATGATGACATCCATGCATAAATGGACACCATATGTTAATGTAGGCTTCTGTGGAGTAGTTGGGAAGGCTTGTCTGCCTATACTGCTGTGGAAAAAAAAATCATTTCATAGGAGGCTTGTATTAGCAAGCTAGTGTTCAATTGCAGTTACAGCTGATACTGGAACAAAATCCTAAATTTCACAGCTTATTAAAATGAATGACACTGTGCCCCCTTTATATTACTTCTAAATATACTATCTGTGTAATCATGCCTTTGTGTTGGTATCACTCTAATTGTTTTAATACAAACCATTTTCCTGCCTTTAGCTCCTTTCTTGTGGACTTCTGGACAAGCTCAAGTTCAGTGTTTTAGAACTGCAAGAATATTTGGATACCTACAACAACAGAAAAGAGGCCACTCTCTCAGTAAGCTTTTGTGTTCCTGTGCATGTGCCTTCAGTTAAAATCGAATGAACTCAACCACTATGTGGGGTGTTGTGATTAACCTAAGATAGTTTCTTTAGGCAGTACAAGACAGACCTCCTCTTTTCCTCTGTTAAGGATTCCAATTCCAATTTAATGGTATATAGTAGAACTGTATATACTATTGACTGTATTAAAAATGGTATTTACAAAAGAGAAACGTTTCAGCTTTTTAGCCTTATAATGTCCCTACCAAGAAATTGGAAGAAATGCCTATCTGCTTAATATGTCACTTTATCAATGTTATAACTTTTCCTTTCTCAGAAATTTGAAATTGTTGATTCCTTCCATTCAGTGTTAGCCTCACCCAAAACTAGCTGTGATGGATCTTATCTCTGCCCTCTTCTTACCCACTTGTAGGGGCTTTCTCCCATCCCCATGGCTTCTCTTGGCCTCAGCTTTTGCACTTTTCTTTTCCTTCATAGATCTAGATCATAAAATGTTAGAGACAGAGTGATCTAGGAACCATCCATGCAAACCACTTGTTTTCTGACAGATGCACAGTTGCAGCCCCAGAGAATTCAGTGACTCACAAATAAGAACAATTGTGTGTAGTATCTATTAAGCACTTTCTATCACATGTCAGGCACTGTAGAAAGAGCATGGGTTTTCGGGTAAGATGGACTTGAGTTCAAGCCACAGCTCAGTTACTTAAGGATTAGTGACGTTGGATAAGTTACCTGCCTTCTCTCATCTCAGATGCATCACCTGTAAGCCAGGGGGTATAATAATTAATTTCCAGGATTATTGTAAAAATACAACATATATATATATACATATAACATATATATATACAACATATATATACATACAACATATATATATATATAATAGTCATGGCAGCATCATTTCCTGAGTCATTTTTATGTGTCCAACAACCTAACAACCTGCTAAGAGTTAAATCTCTTAAATTAAAGCATTTAATGCTCACAACTACCCTGGGAGTCACTGTTATTACCCTGATTAGCGGGGAGGTGGAAGAATGGGACTGAAACTCAGATGTATGGGATTCAAAGGTCCATGCCCTTTACCGCAACACAATATTGCCTTGAAAATAGAAATAGTATCTGGAAAACTGCCTGTCACAGTGCCATATATAGGGAAGATGCTTGTTGTAAAGTTACTGGGTTTGGGTTTGTTTCTTGCTATTGTTGTTATTGATCTTTTCATGACCTGTCTGAGGGCAAGGGTTCTGACATTCCTCCATAACAATTCTCTTTGTCTTCCATTTCTATGGCTCTTTACCTGTCATTGTTTTCCAACTTCTCAGTCATCAGCCAGTAGAAGTAATCTTTTCATTCTGGTTGGTGAACCAAACTAGACTTTGATGCCAGCTGTGAATTTAATTCTTCAGTGTTCATTGTTTTCTGCTCAAAGGTTCCTTTATACATCTGTGTTACTATCCCAGATGCCTAAGACTGGCAAAATCTCCAAATAGCTGAGCTCGTACCACAATAGCTTTTTTCTAGTGAAAGAGACTCATCCCTTAGAGGTCCCTTAGAAACCACCTCAATGTAACAGAGCAGCCTGCTTATTATCAGTCAGGGCACATTGACCAGAATCACTCGGCTTGTGAGGAAGTGTTGGTCCTGTCTCCTAACCTCAAACATAGTGAAGGTCTCTAGCCATATATATATGAATATATGTGTATTCACTTTCATTCATACATAAATTAGGAATGGTGTGGTATAACCATTCCCCATGGTGATGTAGCATAATATTGAAATTATATTTTTAAATGACCATCACTGAACCCATATAAACAGATGCTATCATTTCAGTTAATCTTTAATCCCCAAAAATGACCTTTTCATAAAGTCATTAGTAGCAAAATTTCATTTTACTATAATATCTTTAGAAGCTTACTAAATTTTCCCTGACAGAATTTGTGTTAAAAATGTTCTCACGTCACCACCGAATGTACTGATGTCTCTATTTCTTGTTCTGACTACAGTGGCTTGCAAATTGTAAGGCAACATTTGCAGGAGGATCAAGAGATGGAGTAATTACCTGTCAACCAGGGGACTCAGAAGAAAAGGTAATAAAAGCCTGTTAGAATGTATCTTTTCTATGCTCTGACATCGTGTGTTAGTTTTGATGTACCCAAGAAGTGTGGAACTTGAGAAAGGAAGAGGCGGAATGAGTCATCCTGTACATTTACATAAACCAACAGAGTAAGACAGAATGATGTTCAAGCCATGCATGTCTGTGTGTTGATGGGGTTTGGGGGAGTTTTCTTCTTTTTGTAAAAGTAGAGGTGTAAAAATAACCTTTTTTTGCTGGACACTCTAACTATACTAATCATTCCCTAATAAATTCATTCTTAATTCAGAATATAAAGCCAAATTTCATTAATTCTTCATTGAACCCCTTAGTTCCCTAAATGAAGAGAAGTTTCTCTTGACCTTTTAGCTGTAAAACAGATTTTCTGATTTAGAATTGCTTTAAGTACACACCTCAGATCAGCACGCTGTACTATAAAGGATATTGGACAGAAGAGTATAAATGGATTAAATCATTCATTTTTCTGCAGTTAGGTAATGAGTGTCTTCTATATGGTCCCACTGGTGGATACAATAATGAGCAACACACAAGGCCTCTGGCCTTGTGGAGTTTCTGATCTTGTCAGGGAGGTAGACATTAATCAAAAAGTCATATAGGCATAAATGCAACAAGGGCCATTAGAGACAGGAAAGCATGTAGCAAGATCAGGAGGGTGGTTATGGGACAGCTTCTCCATGGAACTGTCATCTAGGCACAGATCTGAGACATGAGCTGGAGTTAGCCAGATGAACAGGGGTGGCAGGAGAGCCTGTGTATAAGGCCCTGAGGCAGGGAGAGCCTGGCCTTTCAAAGAACTGAAGACAGCCCACATGGCTGGGAGTGCAGAAAGCCACATGGAGAAAAGGTTGGGAAGAATCTGGAGAAGCCAGACCATGAAGGGCTTGGGCGTTTAACAGCAGTTGTCAGCAATTGGACAGTCGTAACAGTGGGGATCCTGAGATTAGGGCTGTCCCCCTCTATCTACTGTGTAAACAGATCCAAGTGGCAAGAGTGGGTAAGGGAAGTTAGGGGGCTGCTGCCCAGTCTAGGCGGAGAAGGTGTTACCTTGGAATTACATCATCACCATTGGAAAAGCATTTTAGATTGTGTACCTCTTAGAGAATCCAAAATTGTCTTCCTGTGTTAGAAACAGTACTTTACTAATGTGAAAAGAACTAAGTAGGCTGGGCGCGATGGCTCACGCCTGTAATCCTAGCACTCTGAGAGGCCGAGGCAGGCGGATTGCTTGAGGTCAGAAGTTCGAAACCAGCCTGAGCAAGATTGAGACCCTGTCTCTACTATAAATAGAAAGAAAGTAATTGGCCAACTAATATATATAGAAAAAATTAGCCGGGCATGGTGGCATATGCCTGTAGTCCCAGCTACTCAGGAGGCTGAGGCAGAAGGATTGCTTGAGCCCAGGAGTTTGAGGTTGCTGTGAGCTAGACTGACACCATGGCACTCACTCTAGCCTGGGCAACAAAGTGAGACTCTGTCTCAAAAAAAATAAGAACCAAGTAAAGTTTGGCTTCTGCTCAAAAGTTTGTTGTAAAAATTTTCAACCAAATACTAATGTTTCAATTCCAATTTGATCACTGTTACTGAGCAAGTTTGCAGTCCTGAGAGTAACTATCCATGCCAGCATTGAGTCACCTGATGAACCTCTTGATAAATTTTCATAAAGAGACCAGAGATTGAACATGCAAACTATAATACAAGGCTGAGAAATATCTATATAGGGTATTGAAGTGCAGTTTGTATTTCCATATCACTACCTTTCTTGAATACACACATTTGTATTTCACTTTATGGTTTACAGAGAATGTTCATATCCTTTAAGTCATTTTATCTCTCTGGATGAGCAGCAGGTCTGGTAGCATCAGCCCCCTCTATAGGTGAAGAAACCAAAGTTTGACTTATCCAAGGCTCCATAGCTGATAAGTGAAAAGTAGGACTGTAGCTTGGCCACAAAGTCTGGAAACATAGGAAAATATACATAATAAATTTTTTTAAAAAGGTATTTACATTTTTAAAAAAATGTACATTATATTTTTTTAAAAAGTATTTAATGACTTTACATGTTATGTCTCTCATAAGCAATGCATATTTGAATGTGCAGTTCAAAGTCACAATGAACTCCCACATTTCCATCAATCCTTGTATATTCATCTGTGAAGTGCTGCCTCCGATGGTTCGTGACTCAGATCTTCACTGAATAACCTGTGCCATTACCATGCCCTAGAAGAAGTAATACATTTTTTAAAAATAAAATATTACCTAGGTTACAGATTTTATGGCTACCCAGCAGCACCATGGCTCCACTATACTCTGCTGTTAAGACAAATCCTGTCCAGAAAACACTTACCAGGTTAGAATTTACAATTAGCACAAACCTAGTCCAGTTCATAGTATAGTTTGTATAGTAGTATGTAAAAGTAATTAGTTATCTAAACATTTACCCTCAATCATCAAATTCTATTATATCCTCTATAATAAAAACTCAATCAGGAAAGTTTCATTAATACATTGCAGATTTTTAGGAACAAGGGTTGAAATCAAATCTATTATTTGTTTGTTTATAGCTTCCTGGTTAACCTTAAAGATAACCAGAAAATCTAATTAAATTATCCTATTTCCCAAACATCCCAATTTTAAAATAAGTGTTTCTATTGTGCTTATAGTTTATTTCTATTAAGTTGTTTTACTTTGTTTAATTACTTCCTTTTTTATTCCTGGTTCTTCTCCATCTTTCTCAAACAAAGATTTCTCTTATGTTTGCTTATTCTTCTCACTCATTTCTTCCTGATCCACCCTGTACCTTTCTTTGCTTCTATTTTATAGTACTTGTTCCTCCCCATCTCTTTTCTCGTATATTTACCAAACCCAAAGATTAAGAAAATAGAGTTCATCTATTTATTCATTTACTTATCTGGGACAACTGTGTTAGCATTACAAAAAGGTTTGAGAGTACAAAAGTGGAAAGAAGAAAGTAAGGTTTACGAGTTTGAGGTTGCTGTGAGCTAGGCTGACACCACGGTACTCACTCTAGCCTGGGCAACAAAGCAAGACTCTGTCTCAAAAAAAAAAAAGGAAAGTAAGGTTTTTCAAGTAATGTAAATATATAATCTCATTTTGACCCTTTATAACAATCCTTTGAAATAAGGGTTTTTCCATTTTGCAGATAAGAAAACTGAAGCTGAGAGGCAAACTCCAAAGACCATATTCTTTGCAATTTGTCTGTAACCTTCTCTTAGTTTTGGAGGCAAAACTCACTTAGGAAAATGCTAGAGAATAATTTCTAGCATACATCTTAATGTCTAATATGGTTTTAGGTATCTGCATCAATAGGGAGAATATGTAGAATATACCCAGGAGGAATTAGATTGGGATTTGTTATGAAATGACTGACAGAAGGGCAAATTCTGAGTCTGATATTTCCAAAGTTTTGCAAAACCAACCAGGCTTTGATCCCATTATTGGTAATAGCTAAGTGTATCAGAATTTTCCCAGGTGGCTCATGGTCACACTGGTGACTAGTGAACTCAAGCAATGGCCAGATGTTCTGAAGAAAATGCTTCTTGTCCTGTGTATGTGACAATTCCAGGGCCTGAGGTTGGTCTGGAAGGAAAATTGTATGCCACCTAACAAGAAAGGCTGGGTGAATTATTTAAATCATCTGCATGCTTGATTAAATTATCTGTTTTAATTTGTTAGTAGACTCTGGAATGGCCACTGGGCATGGAGCTCACACCACACACTCTCTAATTGCCTGGGCCTTGACTGAACCCCTGCTGAGCTGGAGGTGTGGCTAGGCTCTGGGGGTTCCCGGATCAGGCAGCCTTGGTTCCTGTCACAGGGAGTGCTCAGCAAGGCTGGAAATGGGCTGAGAGAGCTAACCCGGGGGAAAGAAGTCTTTACGCTAGAGGTTGGCCTTGAGGAGAAATGATGGTGTCACTCCATTTAAATATCCAGATGTTATATCCAGAGTGGGTGGAGATATTGTTTTGCTGATTAGAGCTACCATTTGGCTTCCATCCCAAAGCAACACCCAACAAATGGCCTCAGATGCTTGCCTTCAAGTGATTCTCCCCAACTCCTTTTCAGTCAGGTTCTCTGTCTTCTGGAATAATTTGATGTTGCCAATTATTCTTCACACCCTTTACCTGAGGACAGGTAGAATGGGGACAAGTGAACTTATAAGTTGCAGAATCTATATCTGGATGTAAATTGCAAAGTGAACATACCAGTAATCATTACGCATGTGTGTTCTATTTCAGAGAAGTATGCACTTTCTGAAAGGATTAGTACTTAACTGATTCACCTAGCAAAGTGAATTCTTAGCCAGTTAGATGTATCAGTCTGTCAGTCATAGTGACAGTGTACAGACAGACATGTGACATCTTCCCAACCCCCAAACCCTACCCTGTCTGGTCTGGTCTTTGGCAATAGCCAATTCTGTCATTATTAACAAGTGATTTGAGTGAGGAATTGTTTGTGGAAGAGAATACAGCTTTTTGCTAAGTATTGAATACTTATTTTCCAATTTCTGTTCTGAACATGAAGTTGTAGACATCAAACTAATGAAGACATTTTACACACCGGTGGCTTAGGAGCTGTAACCAGTTCACAGACACGTTTTGTTAAGCTTGCATCATTTTTATTAAGTTTGCACATTATTTTTTAATTGACCCTGCATCTCAAAATTTTTAATTTTCATATACACACATAACCCAAAGGAGGATTCCTGGTGTCTCCAAATAAGTAGATCTAGCAACCCTGTGCCCACCTTCCTAAGTGGCAACAGTGAGCTAGAGCTAAAAATCAGCTCTCCACCATCCCCACTGCCCACTGAGTTCCCAGCACTGGAGGTGAGGGCTGGGCACTAAACATGGTGCTTGGACTGTTGTTTTTCTTTAGAAAAGTATTTCTCTGCCAGGCATGGTCGCTCACGCCTGTAATCCTAGCATTCTGGAAGGCTGAAGAGGGTGGATCACTCAAGGTCAGGAGTTCAAAACCAGCCTGAGCAAGAGCAAGACCCCATCTCTACTAAAAATAGAAAGAAATTAATTGGCCAACTATAAACATATATATAGAAAAAATTAGCCGGGCATGGTGGCGCATGTCTATAGTCCCAGCTACTCAGGAGGCTGAGGCAGGAGGATCACTTGAGCCCAGGAGTTTGAGGTTGCTGTGAGCTAGGCTGATGCCATGGCACTCTAGCCCGGGCAACAGAGTGAGACTCTGTCTCCAAAAAGAAAAAGAAAAAAGAAAAGTATTTCTCTGTGCCTAAGTCCCCCAAATTCAAAATGAAAGCTAGAGAGGGCTGTGTATTTCAGTAAAATGGGAAAGTGTATTATTTTATTTGCATATGTGAGAAATATCTGTGTGTATAATATGCAAGCATCTGTCTGCTGAACTCACTCACAGTGGAACATGTGGGAGGAGGATTCTCAGTGCATGCTCAAAACAACAAAATGAACCATGTTTCTAATAAAAGTGTTGCTAATACTTGGGAAGTATATTTTTGGGAAGACATTTTTTAAAAAGACAGATGTGATCAGTAAATGACTTAGGCTTCTTGGTGATTATAACACTAATTCTCCTAGAATAAGGGACAGCATAGACTAAATAGGGCATCAAACAATGAGATTTGTATGTCTCTCATGAGATCAATTTCACTCATTTATGTAATAGACACTGCTTTAGTAGTGTTTTCTCAGCCTGCACATAGCAAATGGAGAGAGAAATCTTTTCATGACTTAAAACCAGCACTTCTAATTAAGGATTTTGGTTTCTATTGACCTCTCCACCTCTTGTGGAATTCATTCTGGAGTGGCTACTACTAGGTGGTTTAAGTTAACATAAATGTAGGTCAGGGAGCAAAGTCTCTAGATGTCTCAGCTCTGGGTTCTCCAGCCACCAGCTTCAGTCTTGGCCCTATAGCTAATTAACAGAGTTCATCATCCCAGTTCTGCAGGGTGGCTCTGGAAAAGCTGGGGTGTTTCCACTTTATTTGTTATAAGTGATTTTAGATGTCACATTCATAATTCAAAAGATATTTCTGAGCACCATTTGAACTCTTACTCTTTGGACTCAAGTACAGTAATTTACATTTAGCCCTATTATATTTTATCTTATTATACTCAAAACATCATTCCAACTCTTAGGGTCTTTTTAGACACTAACCCTATCTGTTTTGTATTTTCTATCTCTATAATCCATGAATGAGAAGCCTGCAACCTCTGTTCTTACACAAATTGAACAAGTTAAATGTTGAACAAGACAAGACTTTTCTCCAATTAGATTATAATCCATTAAACATCATCCTTCAGATATAGTCAATCAGTTTTTCTTCTATAAGTAAACCTCTTTCCCAATATTGGCTAAATAAATGTCTGAAGTTAGTTTACAGATTTCTTGAAAATACTAAATATTTTGCAGTGTATAACCTGTATCATAGGCTTAGAGGTATTTATCTTTCAAAGCTTTGAAAGATATTTATGACCAAAGTCCACAAAACTACTTAACAAAGATAATACAATAGTCATCAATGTGCCAGATCCAAGCAGTTTAGCAACAGGTGAGTACATACTGTTCCCACCTGCTTGGCATAAGTTAGGCTATCCCAATAGGCTAGGTTATCTAAATTTTATCCCATTTAGTTTAAACTCATGACTTCCAGAGATTAAATATGATGAAAATAATAGCTAATATAGTACATCTTAGGTTGAACATACGTTCATCTTCTGTCATGTCAAAATGTCTTAAGTTTCCACTGACTGGTTATGTCATAAGCATAGAACCCATGTGAAAATACAGAGAAACTGAATGTGGCTATGCTACTGTTAATCAGCAAGAGTTAGATTATTCTGGGGTTCTTAAACTGCCCGTTCCTCAGTTGTTTATGATCAGCTCTTAACATCTTGGCTTCTTGATCTTTTTTCCCACATTTTGAGAAAACATACCTCTAAATCCAATTTATAAATCAAGCCCTATCAGGAGAGCAGGTACAGGGCTTAAAGAATATCCTTGTGACTATATAAAACATCAGTTCCCAGCCAGGTACAGTGGCTCTTGTCTGTAATCCCAGCACTTTGGGAGGCCAAGGCAGGAGGATCACTTGGGGCCAGAAGATTGAAAGTGGCCTGGGTAATATTATAGAGAGACTCTGTCTCTCCAAAAAAATTGTAAAAATGAGCCAGAGGTGATGGCACATGCCTGTTGTCCCAGCTGCTCCAAAGGTTGAGCAGGGAAGATCACATGAGCCCAGGAGTTTGAGACTGCAGTGAGGTATGATTGGGCTACTGCACTCCAGACTGAGTGATAGAGAGAAATCCAGTTTCTTAAAAAGAAAAAAGGAAAAAAAAAAATTTCACATGTTCAAAAGAACCTAAAGTCACCGAAACACATACGTTTAAAGTCACTGAAACACCTAAGTTTATAAAGACTTCTCAAGGGATTACTTTTAGAACTCAGATACAGGAAAGCATTAGCGTGGGGGGGGGGGAGTGTTTTAACTTTTTCCATAAAATGAACGCCCTAGAAAGGCATTTTTCACTATCTTTTTGGAACTCTAAATGCAAACTAGTTCCTAGCCTATGGCCTAGGAAAGGACTCTAAAATAATAAATATCAAGGAAGCTTGAACTAGCCTACCTAAAAAGGAGAGTTTAGGAAGGATACTGAGAACTGGTATTTGTCACAGTTGGCCATCTCCCAAGAACCACACTATTTTGTGCCCTGAGAGCTGAGTGGGAGGGATTCATTGATAAAGAAATTCCTTAGCACCAAGCTGAAGTTGAAAAGTTCCTCTTGCCTGTATTGAACAGAGAAGATTTTACTTTAACTGATTTGAAGACCTCCTTGAATTACAACCTTGTTTTGGAAAACAATAAAATGATAGCAGTTTTCTTCACACATGACCATGTAATTTACTCAGCACTTGCTTCATTCCACACTCCTGAAAAGTAAATTCCATGGCAGAAGCAGCTACTTGCTAAACTGCATACTAAACATTTCAGTCATATTTGCTGCTGTCCAAAAAGTCTTTGTGGTGGACGTTCCGTGTCTGTGCACACTTAAGACTGACCCTGTGTTCCTGTCTGACAGGACATTGTATTTCAGTGCATAAAGTTTGGTTATAGAAATCTCTAGACATAAAATTTTATTGAAAATAGTAAATATCTCAAGCTGTGCAATCTACATCACAGGCTGAAAGGTGTTTATCTTTCAAAACTTTGAACGATATTTATGACCAGGGTCCAAAACAACTACTCAGTAAACATAATACAATAGCCATCAATGTGCCAACCCCACAGGATATTAGCATTAGGTGAGGGAAGAAGAGACCGTTGGAGAATGGGATAGGGGTTGTTGGTGGTGATCCCTTAATTACATTTGTAAATACTAATAAATAATTTAATAGTTTTATTAATTCTTATGCACTGTATCTTATAATAAAATATGTTAAACTGATGATAACCCAGAGATTTTTTTTGAAATATCTTTAGAATAAGGGGTTTTTATTGTCAAAGTTTAGAAATTGTTAGAAAAATCCTTAAATATTCTGAAAATTCAGAACCAGGTATATTTACCCATAATTAGGAATGGTCAAATTGATCCTTTTTAAAATATTCTGCCAATTTGTGGCTATCTCTTCCCACATACCCAAACTTTCCTTAAACCAATTCTATGGTTATGATATGGTGACATCAAAAACTGGTAGCTATTAATATCATTGAACACGGCCTTGTTACAAATTTATATTATTTTAGACTAACAATCAGTTCCAGATTACTTTTAGAAATTATCTATTGGAGAAAAATTATTATAAAAAATAAAATGCAAGAAAATTACTTATATTTCCTACTTGTTTGAGGGTATACAATGTTTAGTCCTTTGAGATTACATATTATAGCAGTCCGATAAAATATTCCCAATGTGGAAGGCAATCCAACTAAAAAAAACGCCACTTAGATTGTAATTCTATTCAACATTAATTGGTTGGTCATACTTTAGTAGATATGCAGCTGAACATACTACAGGCTCTGCCTTAATTAGTCTTTATAGCGTAATTTGTTTGGGGCTATTGTTCTTCAAATTACTCATCCGGCCTCCTCCCAGTTTTACTACGTTCACATACTATGCACATTTATACACTAAAATCTTCAAGCAATAAAAGTTTTGATTTCTGGTCTCTAAGACTAACACAATCTAAACCAACTAACCAGAGAACCTGAAAGATTAAAAAATTATCTTTTTTCAATGATATGTTTCCCATTAGAGCTTGTTTTTAACTGGAACGCTGTGCATGTTGAATGGGTACGACATTTGCAACCATTTATCAAGTTTGGGCGAGCAATGCTAATACTGCCTACGGTTCTGCTCTTGGAAGAGGGCCGTGCTTTCTGTTGCATGCAGACACTGACCCTGTACTTTCTTTCCTTTCCTTTGTTTCCTGTGCCATGCTTGCTGTGTAGCAAATGGAATCTCTTGCAGTAAGTTAACTTTCTTTCATACTCTTTGTCCATTTAGGCATGGACCATAACAAACCTTATTTTTACCGTTACTATTATATCTCTTAGCATGTTTTCCCTTTTTCATTTAATTTTATTTTATTTGGTAGATTGAGACATGGCAGACTATTAGTAGCATTCTGGGCTGCTTTTGCCCCAATGTAGAAACCTACATTGCTATGAATTCTCACACTATCAGTGGAATATTCTGAGTAATAACTACCATTATTTGGCACTTAGGAAAGTCAGAGTTTTCATAGCTAGGTTTCAACCCTAAATTGTGAAGGTAACATTGTTTTTAAACAATACTATATTTGTGAGTCTCTGGAAGTTATCTTTTATACCAGATTTTAAAAGGTTTCCATAAAGAAAAGTTTAAATGACCATAAAATAAAATGTTTTACTAAAACAACCAAACATCCAGTTTGAGATAATTAATGATTGAAGCTACTTCTTTAAACTTAGGCTGGTTACCAGTATTGAGAGATCAATAAATCTAAGCAGAATTGTTTTCCCCCTCAGGAGTAGGGAAGGGATGGGAAGAAAATGTCATCATTCAGGATAGTCTTAGCATGAATTTTAGTAACTTTTAAGAATTACAATCAAAAGTCTGTTAATAATAATCAATAGAATATTCTTCCTAAAACCTAAATTTGAGTTCTTGTGATTTCTTTCCTGAAATTGATGTGGAGGAACAATTTTAAGTCATCTCAGAAACTCTCATTTCTGATCTGAGTTGTTCATAGTCCTTAGTAAAAGAAAGGCCCTATTTATCTTGTGCCACTGGAAAACCGAACAGTGCTTAGTCTAATCACATATTTAACCCACTTTCACTGGTGACTGCTGGCCACAAAATTCTATCTAGTGAAAGCGGTTCTTTCCCTTTCACAGAATCCCACCTGCTACGTAGGAGCTAATCCATTCTTGGAATAAAATAGGCAAAGTGTAGAGGACACAGTTCAAAGACTAGTATGATCATTGGCATTGGAATTATTCATGATGTTTTTCCTCATAGTGTACGTAAGCCATATTATAAAAACATTTTCAATTCCAAAGGTATCTATGGGGGCTCAAGGACCATTTTGTATGATTACTTCCTAATGTTCTTCCACAGAAAGTTTTGAACATTTTCATAATTTCTCCTTTTTTCTAAACATTTTTGGGCCCTTTTTGTACCTCTTTAGTTCAACAAATATTTATTGTGTGCAACGTAGAAGTATCATCAGTAAAACTGATACAGTATCTTAAAGGATGGTGTGACTGTTATGTTTACACACACTTTAGGATGAGTGTCTGCACCCCTCAACAGCAGCCAAAACTGTCACAGGAGTAATCTCCCAAGGCAAGGCATCTACTGAATTTATGTTTAACACCCAGAACTACTTAATGTTTTCCCTTTCAAATATACTTTTAATAGAAAGAAATTCTATGTTTAAAAAAATTTTATAGCTTCTAAAAATTAAGACAGCCATTCAGCTGTAATTTCTAGGCATTTAATGGGCAAATATAATGGAAATTTGGCAGTTCACTCAGTCCCTTTATAGCTGCTATTCACTAATTAGTCATCTTCCATTATAATAGAATATAATATTCTGTATTATACTGTGCATTTCTCACTGATATTTATTGACTGGATTTGTTTTTCTGTTTTATTTGGAGTGATAACAGCGAGTTATGTTTTCTTAATTTAAAAAAACTGTTTGTCTCCACTGAGATTTCACTAGTTATGCAAGAATGATCCTTAATTAACTATTTCTTCCCATGCAAATTCTCTCTTTAGCAATTGGAACTGTGTCAGAGATTATATAAGCTACACTTCCAGCTGCTATTGCTTTTTCAGTCCTACTGTAAGCTCATCGGCCAGGTGCATGAAGTTAGCTCCATGCCAGAGGTGAGTCCACACACGTCCCAACCCCGCCCCATTTATAGCTGCCCAAGTGATTTTTATCCCCACATAATTATTTTGCTCAAGCAAAAGTCTGAAATAAATGTGCCTTGGATTTCTTTCTATTCTCATTTTCAAAAGCAGGGTCAGGACTAGGTGAGGAAAGTGAGGTGCCTTAAAATTTAAGGACAAGCGTTAAGAGCGAGAACACACACCTTCCTGTGTGTACACACTCGGCGCCTCACTGCAATCACCCCGACCCTGGCCCTGGGGCTGGGCATCCTTCTTTGAAGAATTTCCTTGTGTTGTGACTTTTCCTGCTTACATTTAGCTTTTCCTACTTGCCCTTACACTGAGGTAAGGAGGAAATGTCTATCCAGTGTGTTTGGTTCTCTTCAGTTTCCCTGTCCTGCTTGGCATCAGGATGCTTTAATATTTTTAAACATAAAAAGTAAAATAATTTAAACATGTTACATGTTACTGCTGAGGGAGCCAAAGTTTTTCTGCATATGAAGAAATACCACTGTAACGTAGTGAGTGGAGTGGTGGTGGTGTGCGCTGAGTGTTATGGAAGTGCAGAGCCTGAGCACCTAATTTGCCTATAGGTGAGAAAGGTTGAAATTGGGGAGCTTTCTGGGGAAGTCACACCCCAGTGGACTCTTAAAGGGCAAGTTGGAGTTAGGGAGATGAAGCAGGGGCTTGAATGTTATAGACAGCGTGTCCATAAACCTGGTGGTAAAGAGAAAGCAACTACATGCAATTTAGTATTGCTAGCATATAAAAATGCAAACCAAAAAGGAATGATGAAATAAGACAAATGAGAGAGAGGGGGAAGGGCAAGATCATGGAAGATACTGCACCCAGGAGGATTCCAGTTGGTTCTCTAAGGCAGCTGTGTGGAGGGGGTATTTGAAGACAGCTGGACTGGAAACGTGGAGACCAGTTATGAGACTGCTGAAATCCAACAGGAGAAGAGAGTTTGAACCAAGACAGAAGAGCTGGGTATGGAGAGGAGGAAGGAAACGTGAGACATGCTCAGGACAAAGACCCGTGCAACTGACTGGGCATGGCAAAGGAGAAGGAGGAGTGGAAGATAACACTCAAGTTCCATCTCTGATGAACCAGGTGACCAGTGGTGCCACACCCGAGACAGGGATATAAAAGGAAGGACTGAGGCAATGGTATGTCCAGGCGGTCAAGCCTCCTGCCTGCTAGCCAGTGCCTGAGTCAGGCTTCACCATGACTGACCTCGTGCAGGTGGTTGGATATGAGGATCTGAGGTCAGGGGAGAGATCTGGACGAAGGGCACAGATGTGGTCACGGTCATGAACAAGCAGGTGTCGGTGAAACCATCCCAGTGAGAGCAGAGAGTTGAGGACAAAGCCTGGGCAACTGCACAGCCTCAGAGGGGACAGAAGAGGGGGGGACAGAAGAGGGGACGCCACAAGAGAGGGAAAATGACAACCATTTTGCCATTTACTACTCATTTTGGAAAATGGAAAAAAACTATGTAGCTTTTAAGTATACTTTCAGATGCTTATTTCAAAGGAGGCATGAGTCAGACTTCTTTGTGAGGAGCTTTTCACAAATCAGTTTTCCTCTAGAATTAGACGTTATCAGATAAAATAGAGAACAGCTGATACTTGTTATTTATCACATGGTCAAAGTTTGTTCTTCTTAATCTTCTAAGCAAGTACTAACAGGATCCCTAGAGTTATCTTTGTTCAAGAAATAGAGGACACACAAATACAACTCACATGTCATTTTCTGTATTAAAAAAGCAATTGGAGTTTCACGTTGGAGCAGCAAATTATGTATTACATATCACATATGTGTGTATACATATGTATTATATATGTAATTATTTTAAATCTAGTGAGCTTCTCCATTATCATTAAGTCTAGGGAAATTTTAAACACCATATATAAGTTGCAAATATTGTATATACAGGCATACCTCGTTTTCTTGATCTTTGCTTCATTGTACTTTGCAGATACTGTGTATTTTACAAATTGAAGGTTTGTAGCAACCTTGCATCCAGCAAGTCCATTGGTGCCATTTTTCCAAAATAGCACTTCATGTCCTCTGTGTTGCATTTTGGTAGTTCTCACAATATTTCAAACTTTTTCATTATTGTTATATCTGTTAGGGTGATCTGTGATCTTTGATGTTACCATTGTAATTGTTTGGGGGCACCACAAACCACACCCATATAAGAAGGCGAACTTAATCTGTAAATGTTCTGACTGCTCCACTGACTGGCTGTTCCCCGTCTCTCTCCCTCTTTTTGGGCCTCCCAAGTCCCTGAGACACAACGATATCGAAATTAGGCCAATTAAGAACCCTATAAAGGCCTCTAAGAGTTCAAGAGAACGGAAGAGTCACACATCTCTCACTTTAAAACAAAAGATAGAAATGATTAAGCTTAGTGAGGAAGGCACGTCGAAAGCTGAGATAGGCCAAAAGCCAGGCTTCTTGAGCCAAACAGTTATCCAAGTTGTGAATTCAAAGGAAAAATTCTTGAAGGAAACTAAGTGCTACTCCAGTGAACACACTAATGATAAGAAAGAGGAACTGCCTTATTGCTGATATTGAGAAAGTTTTGGTGGTCTGGATAGAAGAGCAAACCAGCCACAACATTCCCTTAAGCCAAAGCCTAATCCAGAGCAAGGACCTAACTCTCTTTAATTCTGTGAAGTTTGAGAGAGGCAAGGAAGCTGCACAAGAAAAGTCTTAACCTAGCAGAGATTGGTTCATGAGGTTTAAGGAGAGAACCTGTGTCCAGAACAGAAAAGTGCAAGGGGAAGCAAGATGCTGATGGAGAAACTACAGAAAATTATACAGAATATCTACTAAGATCACTGATGAAGGTGGCTGCACTAAACAACAGATATTCAGTGTAGATGAAGCAGCCCTCTACTGGAAGAAGATGCCATGTAGGACTTTCATACCAAGAGAGAAGTAATGCCTGACTTCAAAGCTTCAAAGGACAGGCTGACTCTCTTGGTTGGGGGCCATTGCAGCTGGTGACTTGAAGTTGAAGCCAGCACTCATTTAGCATCCCATAAATCCTAGCGCCCTTAAGAATTATGCTAAATCTACCTGTTCTCTATAAATGGAATAACGAAGCCTGGATGACGCCGGGCGAGGTGGCTCACGCCTGTAATCCTAGCTCTCTGGAAGGCCGAGGCAGGCGGATTGCTCAAGGTCAGGAGTTCGAAAACAGCCTGAGCAAGAGTGAGACCCTGTCTCTACTATAAATAGAAAGAAATTAATTGGCCAACTAATATAAATAGAAAAAATTAGCCAGGCATGATGGCGCATGCCTGTAGTCCCAGCTACTTGGGAGGCTGAGGCAGAAGGATTGCTTGAGCCCAGGAGTTTGAGGTTGCTGTGAGCTAGGCTGATGCCATGGCACTCACTCTAGCCTAGGCAACAAAGTGAGACTCTGTCTCAAAAAAAAAAAAAAAAAAAGCCTGGATGACAACACATCTAGTTACAGTGTGGTTTACTGAATATTTTAAGACTATTGTTCAGAAAAAAGATTCCTTTCAAAATACTACTGCTCATTCACAATGCACCTAGACACCCAAAGCTCTGATGGAAAGGTACAAGGAGATTAATGTCGGATTTCATGCTGCTAACACAACATCCATTCTGCAGCCCACAGATCATGACGTAATTTCTACTTTCAAGTCTTATTATTTAAGAATACAGTTTGAGGCCGGGTGTGGTGGCTCATACCTGTAATCCTAGCATTTTGGGAGGCCAAGGCGGGCGGATCGCTCAAGGTCAGGAGTTCAAAACCAGCCTGAGCAAGAGTGGAGACCCCATATCTACTAAAAATAGAAAGAAATTAATTGGCCAACTAAAAATATATAGAAAAAATTAGCCGGGCATGGTGGCGCATGCCTGTAGTCCTAGCTACTCAGGAGGCTGAGGCAAGAGGATCACTTGAGCCCAGGAGTTTGAGGTTGCTGTGAGCTAGGCTGACACCACAGCACTCTAGCCTGGGCAACAGAGTGAGACTCTGTCTCCAAAAAAAAAAGAATATAGTTCATAAGGTTGTAGCGCCATAGACAAAGATTCCTCTGATAGATCTGGGCAAAGTAAACTGAAAATCTTGTGGAAAGGATTCATTACTCTAAATGCCATTAAGAACATTCATGATTCATGAAAGGAGGTGAAAATATCAACATTAACTGGAGTTTGGAAGAAGTGGATTCCAACCCTTATGGGTGACTTTAAGGGGTTCAAGACCTCAGTGGAGGAAGTCACTGAAGATGTGATGGAAACAGCAAGAGAACTAGAATTAGAAGTGGATTCTGAAGACATAACTAAACTGCTGCAATCTCATTATAAAACTAGAATGGATGAGCTTCTTATAGGTGAGCAAAAGAGATTGGTTTCTTGAGGTGGTATCTACCCCTGGTGAAGATGCTGTGAACATTGTTAAAATGACAACAGAAGATTTAGAGAATTACATAAACTTATTGATAATACAATAGTAGAGTTTGAGAGGATTAATTCCAATTCTGAAAGAAGTTCTGCTGTGGGTGAAATGCTATCAAACAGCATCACATGCTACAGAGAAATCTTTCCAGGAAAAGAAAAGTCAACCCATGAGGCAAACATCATTGTTGTCTCATTCTGAGAAATTGTCACAGCCACCCCAACCTTCAGCAATCAGCACCCTGATCAGTCAGCAGCCACCAACATGGAGGCCAGGCCCTCCAGTAGCAACAAGGTTATCACTAAAGGCTCCTTAGCTCGTTAGCTAACATGATGGTTAGCAATTTTTAGTAATAAAGTATTTTTTAGTTAAGGTACATGTGTTGGTTTTTAGACATAATGCTACTTCAACTACAGTATAATATAAGCATAACTTTTATATGCACTGGAAAATAAAAAAAAATTGTGTGACTCACTTATTGCTATTACTGATATTCACTTTATTCCAATATTCGCTTTATTGCAGTGGTCTCAAACCGAACCCACAACATCCCCAGGATTAGCCTGTGTATACATATATGTGCATGCATAGTATCTAAAAACTATATATGTTTTAAATAATATGCACATATAGAGACACACACTATTTAAAACTTAACCAGTTTTAAAATAATTGAGAAACTCACTTTGAAACAAAATTATATACAAAATCAAGATACTCTAATATTTTATTTTAAAAGATTATCTCGGTAAATTTTCAACCTAGCTCTAGAGTAGGTATAGCTGTATTTAACAGGCATCTGTGGGAAGAAAAATAGTCCCTCAAGGCTTCAGTTTAATAATTTGTACAACAAGTACAAAAGCTGGGAATGAAGAGGAAAGGTAAAGTGTTGAATAAATAGCTTTCCGAAGTAAACAGGCATCATCAATTCATCAGCTTGCATTACAAAAGAAAAAACTTTTTAATTTCATGTCATTTTTTAAATGCTCTTAAGATCAAATTACAGAACAGCTGTCTTTCATAGTATATTTTGGGGCACTTAGAAGTGATATAGGGTTTCTCTAATGATTTATTTCTTAGCACTCTGGATTTTTGATGCTAGTAACCTTGATGGTAAATTATCTTTTCCTCTGTAGCATTCACAATAATATTACTTTATTATTCTTCCTTCTTCTCAAAATTGTCTTCAGTCTTTTCCCCCATGGCATAGAACCAACAGTGAGAAAAACTTAATATTTGAACAGAGTCCATCTTCATAATTACATTTATTGAGCACTTATACATCAAACTGTCCTAAGCATTTTATATACATTATTTCATTTAATCTCTTAAATAACCCTGTGTGGTGGATAATACCTTCAGTCTCACGGATGAGAAAACTGAAGCACATGAAAGTCTATTAACCTGTGTTCCCATGGTATACCACAGAGTTGGCCTTTGAACCCAGATCTACTCGACTCTTGAGCCTGTTCTCTTCTACACTTTCCCTGTGCATTTTAAACAAAGTCTTAATCTTTTATATAAGGAGAGCATCCCATCTGTTGGCCCAGACTTACTCAATGCAATGCATACAACCCACAGTCCCTGGCATGTACTATGGGGTACAATGTCATCTGTCCTATTTGAATTGACCAAGGTATTTAAGCTTCTGCTTAACCAGACCCATATGACCAAATTTCTTTCCGTTGGGGATGTAAAATTCCCCCTCCACCTACATACAATGCATATTTTAAAACTATGTTTTAAACAGCTGCTGAATATGTCCCGGGAACTGAGTGACCTAAAGAAACACCTGAAGGAAGCCACCGCGGCCATCGCAGCGGACCCTCTTTATGCAGAGGGCGCGTGGTCTGAGCCTTCCTTCACGTCCACCGAAGCAGCCATCCAGTCCATGCTGGAGTGCCTGAAGAACAACGAGCTTGGCAAAGCTTTGCGGCAAATCAGGGAATGCAGGTGACTCTGCTACTTCTTTTAGAGGTGGTTACAGAAACTGCACACCTAGTCATTAACTTTGTCAAGGCTGGGGACTAGCCATGTTTAGATATTTCATATGTCACTTCTCAGATCTTTACCGGTACCATGCCAGAAACACTTGACTTTCAGAACTTACACATTTAAAGTATTGGTGGGGGTGGTGGCTCACACCTGTAATCCCAGCTACTTGAGGGGCTGAGGTGGGAGAATCACTTGAGGCCAGGAGTACAAGACCAGCCTGGGTGATATAGTGAGACCCCGTCTCAAAAAAATAGAGTATTGGCGTTGGTTCTAGTCATTTTTCATCCCAAAAATGACAAAATACTGAAGCACTTCAAAGTATACCTTTATATAATTTTTAACTAACATTTAAATGTATCCTTTTTGGTCCCCCCCCCCAACATTTTGGTGTTGTATTCACATTCATCGGAACCAGGATGCCATAGCAAATAAGATAAATGTTTAAGGGTATCAGATTCCAGATATTTTTATACTTTTGATATTTCATCAAAAACAATATTCAGTATTCTAAAATGGATTATATGATGTTTGCGCAACTCTGAATATACTAAAACCCACGGAACTGTGTGCTTTACATGGGTGAATTATATGGTATGAGAATTATATCTCGATAAAGCCTTTTTTAAAAAAAGTCATATTCTCAGACTAGCGAAGATTCATAACCTCCCAACTTGTGACCTATAGTGCCTCTCATCTGTGCTATTCTCTTTGAATAAGTCTTTTTGAATAATTCTTTTTGCAGAAGTCTGTGGCCCAATGACATCTTTGGAAGCAGTTCTGATGATGAGGTCCAGACACTACTGAATATTTACTTCCGTCACCAAACTCTGGGACAGACCGGTACTTATGCACTGGTGGGGTCCAACCAGAGCCTGACCGAGATCTGCACCAAGCTGATGGAGCTGAACATGGAGATCCGGGACATGATCCGCAGGGCCCAGAGTTACCGAGTCCTCACGGCTTTTCTCCCAGACTCCAGCGTTTCTGGCACTAGTCTCTGACAGGAGCCTCCCGTCCCCCATGGGTTCCAAGCTGGCGGTGCTGCCATGCTGGGGCGACGTCATTCAGTGTCTTCTCGGCCTTCAAAAGGCTTGGACAGACTGTTCTCCCTCTTGTTACCTGTAGGGCTTTTTCTAAAGAGGATGGCAGAACTTCCAACGTGTAGCAATACCATAAGAACCAAGGTAGCTTAGAGCATCCTGGGACAGACTCCATCTGTCATGCTGCGTGGCACAAATGTGTTATCGTTTTATTCAGCATATGCAACTCACTACTGAAGAAGTGACTTCCATTGCATACCAAAGCCGACTACACTGAACAGTACCTTCCTTTCTAGAAACAATTTTAGATTGGCAAAAGTGCAATGTTTTCTTCACTAAGAAAAAAATTTTATATTCTAAAACTTGTACATTCTTTCCCTTTCTTCTTCCTTTTTTCTTTTTTTTTTTTTTTATTTTTCCTTTCTTTGGTGGGCTGAGAAAGAGGCAGGCAGAATGAAGCTGGCCACTGAAAATTGTAAGATGGTCAGAAGCTGACAGCCTGTATATGTGAAAAGGGAATTGTAAATGGACTACAATTTAATGTACACTGTAATTTGAATACAATTACTGTATCTAAAAGGAGCTGCTATGAAGTACCTTTCTTATGTTGCTAGGCTACTGTTTCTGAAGGCCCTGGATCTCTTTGCACCAAAAATGGTCCAGATAGACTCTTTTTAAGGATCTTGGCTGCTTTTTACTAGAAGGTTGCTTTTTTGAGCATATTTATACTACAGAAGGATGAGTGTTAATTTTAATTAACTTTGCCATTTTGTAGAGAAAAACTATTCGCAATATAAATTCCAAGTCTCGTCACCTGTCACGCATGCATATTTTATTATAATATCCATTTGGATAGCCGGAAGTAGAATCATAAAGGTAAAATATGAGTTGTCACTTTGTTTCTTAAGAAATGTCATATTTTATTTGTAATATATATGTAAAGGGCCATTCTTAAGTTCTCTCCTTAAACTTAATGCTGTCAAGTGTTAGATGTGTGCATGTGAACTTGTTGCACATCAGAAACATATTCAAAGTTTATCTGTGTAACTTATTCACTCTGTAAATACATTTAAAGTTTTTGTGATGTAATCTTAATTGATATTCTGTTCAGAACTTTCTTTAGACTAAAAAAAAAAAAAGACAAAATATATGTTGACCATGGATTTTATTTCTAGTTAATGAAAATGTTTGCCTCGGACACATGTTAAGTTTTGCATGTAGATTGCCACCGTGACAACCCGAAGGGGCACCATTCTAGTGTCTCCCATGGAGGTCACACAGTGCATGGCCCTGTGGAGCTGGAGGTAAGTCTAATCTCTTTGCAAGTGGATACCCTCTGTAATCAACCAAAGAGAAAAATCAGAAAAGAATGAAAGCTCTAATTCTCCATAACCTATCATATCAAGCAGTCATCCTTAGAATTTTGAAATAGAGTCTTTAATGAGCAGGAAAAAGCAGTACGAGTTTTCATTCTGTCACCAATACCTAGCAATTCTCCACCCTGCTAGAGAAACAGAGAGACACAGTAATCTCATATATACTGTCTTCCTACTCATGTTTACTTGGACTAACACGTATACTTGCTTTGCCTAGAGTACAACTGCTGAATCATTAGCAGTCATTTTCTAGGAATATCCTGCAGTAGGGAGTCCAGAGTTGTTGTTTTTTTTTTATGTTATCACAGATATAACTTACTAGTAGATTTTAATAATTTTCTGGATTGCTATAAACATTCTTCTGATGATTTATTTTTTTCAACTTACCTGAAAGATGATTTGCTATGATTTGTAGGAAACAACTGAATCACGATCTCTCTGCAAAATACCTCATAAATTAAAGGTTTCTGTGGGTAACCACAATAGCCAACTTTCAGGGAGTTTTGCTGGGAGGCATGATAGAAAGGACTGATCAGTCGTGTCTGAATTTAGTACACTGTAATCTGGAATACTAAGCTGTAGTCATAGGAAATAGTGG
The DNA here is from genome assembly GCF_040939455.1 of Microcebus murinus. Taxonomy (NCBI): domain Eukaryota; kingdom Metazoa; phylum Chordata; class Mammalia; order Primates; family Cheirogaleidae; genus Microcebus; species Microcebus murinus. The sequence goes on along the minus strand of NC_134116.1, from coordinate 72,729,624 downwards.
GGTTCGTCTTGTTTCCTAATTTTATTTTTAAAAGGAGACATTGTTCATGTGAAAGGTTTCTGCTACTCTTCCTCTATTTCTTCACCTCCTCTCCCTTGAGTGGAGGTAAGAAAAATTGTGTAGGAAAGCAGCCCCTCCCCAGCTGAGCCAGCAATGACTTTAGATCCACCAGTCCAATCTCCTTGGCCACTGTGCTGTGCCTCTGTCACTGAAGCCTTTGTTTTAATTCCCTGCCCTAGGGATACAGAGGAGTAGAGATGCCAAAGGAGAGGGCAGGTATCTAATAGCTTCAGTGATAAAGAAAAGTGCCTCCTCGAATCTCAGTGCTTCCTTGCACCAAAACAGGATGCACTTTTTATCCACCGGCATAATAAAGCAATCCAGATAGGTGCTCTGTTACTTAGATATAACTATATTAAAATTATAGTCTCTAAATAGAATATTTTAGAAAAAAGCACTATACATTTTAGAAGTATGTGAACGTGTCTTATTCCCTCCAACAGGTTAAGCAAATGTGTTAGTGCAGCTGTGACACAAAGATGCTTGTCACTGTTAGCTTCACACACACACACACACACACGGAGTTAGGTCTTAAGACTCTTCTGTTTCCCAGTCCTAACAAATGTTGATCTTTTCAGCGAATTGCAGAATTCTATTATAGAAAGAATGAGGGTACCTCCAGGCTGCTTCCGTCAATAGCTTCCACCTGCTTCCAAATACCTGCCTTAACAACATGAAATTAGTGTCCAAAGGTAAATATTGTGGTGTGTTAATTATATTTCAATAAAACTGGTTTTTAAAGTTTTCAATGTATTTACTTTGGATCAATTACTATTTAAATGCCTATCACGAGGCTGAGATACTGTCCTCATTCAGCAGATATTTATTGTGTGCCCACTCTGGGCTAGGCAATATTTCAGTGAATACCACAGCTATCAAAACAGGTGTGGTCCTTGTTCTCATGGCGCTCACACATTTTCGTGGGGAAGATGTACTTGTCTGTGGCAGGTGGTGATAAGTGCCATGAGGGACAAAACGGGGATGAGAGGCATGCTATTTCGGCTGGCGCTCTGATGAGGTGACATCTGAGTAGAGATATGAATAAAGTGAGGACACAACATGGTTATCTGTGGGAAGACATTTCAGCAAAGGGGGACATGCATGCTCAGATCCTGAAGCAGGAGCAGGATCACGTGTTGAAGGGACAGCAAGGAAGCCAGTGACCGAGTGAAGAGAATGTGCAGAGAGGACAGCAGAAAAGGCTCTGAGGGCCACAGGAAGGACTTGGTCCTTTGCTGAGTGAGATGGGAAGCCGCTGGATGTTTGGGGGCAAAGCAGTGATGTGCTTGGACCTATGTTTTAAAAAGAATACTCCAGGGTGATGAAAAGTTTCTGGAAATAAAAGTTCAGTGGTGGCGCTTATACAACATTGTGAATGTACTTAGTGCCAATGAATTATGTACTTAAAAATGGTCAATTTCATGTTATATGTTTTACCACAATAAAAATTTTTTTAACGGACCACTCTGGCGATGTGCAGAATAGACTTCAGAAGGGCAGAGGAAGAAACAGGAAGACCAGTGAGAAGGCCATGGCAACGGTGCAGCCACCAGGTGATGCCGGTGTGGGCTGGCGCAGAAGAGATGGCGGTGATTACAAGTGGGCATATTCTGGCAGTATCTCAGAGGCAGGGCTGACGGCACTCACCAATGACACATGGAATGTGAGAGACTCCCAAGAGTGGGCCAAACACCTAGAAGAATGTTGGATCAAGACCATCTTCTCCCAGCTCCCTTTGGCCTACAGTTCTCAATTCTCAAGTCACCTCTTCCCAGCCACCCTGCCTAAAAGGGTTACTCTATCACAGCACCCTGTTTCCTTCATTGCACTTATCACAGTCTGAATTTGAAAAGAAATAGGAACATAGTAGTTAAAAGCATAGAGCAAGTCCTAGTCCACCTGGATTCAAATCCTGGCTCTACCCTCTGACCTGTCTCCATCCCTCATTCATGACAAGGTAGAGTAGTTCAGAGCAGTTCCTACTAGATATGGCTGCTGTGATGGGTTACAACAATGCCTGGCACACGCTAAGTGCTGTTCCAGCATTTGCTGTAATTATGAATGTTTGAGGACAAGGACCTTGCCCCTTCATCACTTCTATATTCCTAGTGCTAATAGCACCAGTTTATGAGAGTTTGTCAAATAAGTATTTTTCCTCTTTATTGTTCCTCTTCACATAAGTCTGTGGTCCCCAACCCCCAGGCTGCAGACCAGTACCAGTCCATGGCCTGTTGGGAACTGGGCCGCACAGCAGGAGGTGAGCGAGTGAAGCTTCATCTGTATTTACAGCTGCTCCCCATCGCTCACTTCACTGCATAAGCTGGGGAGCGGCTGCAAAAACAGATTATCATGAGCAGAGAGGTTTGACTGCACAATAAATGTAATGTACTTGAATTATCCCAAAACTGTACCCCACCCCAGTCTGTGGAAAATTTTTCTTCCATGAAACCAGTCCCTGGTGACAAAAAGGTTGGAGACCACTGACATAAGTGACAGTATCTACCATTTCCCAATGCTATATTGATGTTTTTACCCAGGGATTGCAAATCAATGTGCCTTCACGGTCTAGTTCACATGCATTTATTGTATTTTATTCACATTGTACAATTGTTATACAACCTACAAAAAGTACAAAAGTCTAGTCCGTTTCCCACTGCCAGGTCAGAGCCAAGTTACAAAAAAGGAAGACAGCACGACAAGTTACGAGTAGAGCTCAGGTGCCCTGTACACAGCCACACTGCCCATCACCCGATGTATTTAAAGCTGTGAATGTGGCCACAGGAGAATCTCTTGTCTTTGCAGCGACCACACAGTTCTTGTCGATGAGGCCTCCTTAGATCAATGTGTCTTTTCTTTTGAGGACAGGAGCAACGAGACTTTGAACAGGTCTTCGGAAAACAAGGAAAAATTTTGGACAGCAAATGATCAAATTAGTGTTTCGAATGTAATCCTCAAATCAAAATACTTCTTCCCACTACCCCATCCCTGATATCCTCAGGGATATTTTGAGTCCTATGAGAAGCCCAAGACCAAGTTCTGCAGAGCTACTTATATCCCATAAGTGCCATACATTGTTCAAGATGAGCGACCAGAGAAGATGTTCAAGAGAATATTGCTGAGCCAATCAAGACAACATAATGTGGCCGGGCGCAGTGGCTCACGCCTGTAATCCTAGCACTCTGTGAGGCTCTGAGGCGGGCAGATTGCTCGAGGTCAGGAGTTCAAAACCAGCCTGAGCGAGACCTCGTCTCTTACTTGACCAACTAAAAATATATATACAAAAAATTAGCCGGGCATGGTGGCGCATGTCTGTAATCCCATCTACTCTGGAGGCTGAGGCAAGTAGGATCACTTGAGCCCAGGAGATTGAGGTTGCTGTGAGCTAGGCTGACACCACGGCACTCTAGCCCGGGCAACAGAATGAGACTTGGTCTCAAAAAAAAAAAAAAAAAAGACAACATAATGTAAGAGAAAAATTGTAAAAAGTTGAGTTTTGTAAAGTAGCTTTACTCTGTAGGTTTTTACATTGGTAGCCAGGTGGGGGGGTCAGTGGCAGTGGGTGGTAATTAAGTGATTGGATTATCTAAATGGAAACATTTAAAAACACTAGAGCAATGTTTTTAAATCTCAACCAGAGGTGATTTTACTCCCCCCAGCCCCACCCCCACCTCCAGGGGACACTGAGCAATGTCTGAAAATGTTTGGGGTTGTTACAGCTGGAAGGGAAGTATATTCTAGAAAAAGCTAAATTTTCTTTCCAGACATGCCCAGTCGTTACTATGATCTACTTTCCACCATTATCCCATTTCAGTAAACAAAACATTACATCCTATGGATACTGGTATACTGCCCTGGTCTACCCTCCCAACACTGCCAGTCTTTGATGTTGATAATCACTGCTCTATTTTCTATAATGTCCCACAGCCACACAGCATAAGTCAAGATTTACCTTTTTATATTGTAAAAATAGGTATTTTCATTTTCTGAACAGGAGTCTTAAATAGGATTTATCAAACTTTATACTATAGTCACATCCTCTACTCTCCCACCGAGCGTATTTCCTTTTAAGAAAATTCTAATAGCTAATATTCACATGGTGTCTAATGTGTGCCTAGCACTGTCCTGAGCACTTTATATAGATTAATTCATTTAATGTTCACAATATCTTTATGAAGGGTTATCTGACACAGGGTTTAAAATCCCTGTGTTTAATATGTTCAAGGAAATAAGACTAATAATTCCAGCAGAACACTGGAAGATTTTTTTTTTTAAGAAATAAAAATTCTGGAACAGAAAAATATGATAACTGAAATCAGTGTAGCTCAATGGATGGGTTTGAAAGCAGATTGAAAAGAGCTGATATGAGAAATAGAAATGGAAGATACAACTATTATGTACCCATAATAATTAAAAATAAAAAAAATTTTTTAAAGAAATGGAAGATAGTTTAATAGGTGATGCCCAGCCTAAAGTAAGGAGAGACAAAAGCATGGAAAATATAGAAAAGAGCAGAAAAGATCTGATATGAGTAATTATATAATAAGAGAGAGAATGGGGAAGAAATAATATTTGAAAAAATAATGGTTGATAATTTTCCAACCATTCATTTCCAAGTAACAAAAATCTTCATGCTACAGAGTCAAGAAAAACTAATGAACCTCAAGCAGAATAAATACAAAGAAACCATAACTAGGCACATCATTGTAAAACCGCTGAAAACCAAAACAGAGAAATATTTTGAAAGCAAGCAGATTTAAGAAGGAGACAGAGATTACTTCAAAAGGTGCTACAAATCTCTTAAAGATATCTAGACAAAATGGAATATGTTACCAATAGACCTATACTACAGAAAATATTAAAGTGTGTTCAAGTCAAAAGAAAGTGACCCCAGACAAAAGAAGATCTAAGAGCAACAGAAAGAATAAATGTGCAGCTAGAACTAAATGAATACTGTCTATATAAAATACCTTATATAAAGTTTAAAATGTAGGTAAAATTAAAATATATGACAGCAGCAAATAAATTAGGAGGAAGTAATATGGAATTAGAATGTCCTAAAGTCACTGCACTGTTAGAGAGAAGATTAATAATTTGTTTAGGCTTTGACAAGTCAAGGAGTCATGTTGTAATCTCTATGGTAACCACCATAAGAACATTAAAGAATGACCACCAAGATAGAGGGGAAAATTGAATAATTTTTTTTTTTTTTTTAAAGCCAATTCAAGGCCGGGCGCGGTGGCTCACGCCTGTAATCCTAGCTCTCTGGGAGGCTGAGGCAGGCGGATTGCTCGAGGTCAGGAGTTCAAAACCAGCCTGAGCAAGAGTGAGACCCTGTCTCTACTATAAATAGAAAGAAATTAATTGGCCAACTAATATATATAGAAAAAATTAGCCGGGCATGGTGGCGCATGCCTGTAGTCCCAGCTACTTGGGAGGCTGAGGCAGAAGGATTGTTTGAGCCCAGGAGTTTGAGGTTGCTGTGAGCTAGGCTGATGCCACGGCACTCACTCTAGCCTGGGCAACAAAGCGAGACACTGTCTCAAAAATAAATAAATAAATAAATAAATAAATAAATAAATAAATAAATAAAAAGCCAATTCAAGCAAATACAAGAAAAAAAAGGGAAAGGAGTATAAAGAAATAGGAAGAAAATATATTTAAATCCAATTTAACAGGTAGTTATATTGACATATGCAAACTAAGGAAGAATGTCAGACTAGAAAATCTGAGGATAAATCATTTATAAACTAGTTTTTAAAATATTTCTACTAATTATAGAAAAAGAAATATTTTTAACTAAGTGAAATATTTAGGCTTAAAAAAAACTCTTGATTATGAAAATTAACTATGTCACACTTTTCTGAAAAGTTTAAAGTCAGGTTTCCGCCAAGCTGTTTTAGAGTCTGTCCTCCACCCCACCTCCCCAAAAAACCTTAAGAACATAATAGGAAGTTAAGGATCTCATCTAGGTCTGTGACTTTCTAGACGTTAGAAAGTCTAGAGATACCATGGAATCCAACCATGGCTCTAATACTAATCAGTCTATCCTTGGGCAAGTTACTTTATTTTATTGAACTTAGCTTTCTCATCTGTAAAATGGGGATAGCAACTATCGCAAAAGTTAAATACAGGAAATAATGCAGGTAAAGCACTTAGCCCAAGTTTGGCACTTAATGAAATCTTAATCGCATTTATCTATTAAATTACCACATTCTTACTACACACAGGTATGTGAGGAAAAACACACGTCATATACAAATAACACGTAAGGCAATTTAAAGTAGTGAATCCCTTCTTTCCTCCCCAAAAAAGCAAACTAAAGTTTATGCTCTCATTTCTTTTTCTAAAACATACAATTTCAAACATATAGAAAGTCTAACACTCCTATACCAATATCCAATTCTATATTTAACAAAATATTGTAAGTGTTCCATGTGCTTACCTGACATTGGATTGCTTCTACTCGATAAGGGTTAAAACTCTTTTGGCATTTGCAACAGAGTTGTTTGAAATAAACCTAAAGAGAAATTTGGTTGGTTTGTTTTTGTGTGTGTGTATTGTTTGTTTGTTTGTTTTTAAACAAGCTTTTATACACACACACCCTTCCCAGGCTCCCAGTTCTTAAGTAATTCATTTCCTTACCTTGTCCTTGCTTTTACCCAACCTCTACCCTCAAGGATTTAAACTCGGCTAGTACTATCAGTCACTCTTTCTTACTCTTGAACCTAATTTTCTTTACCTGTAAAATTGGGATACTACTACTTACTTTTTCTATAGTTCTGACAATTCTCCAATAACATACATAAAGTACCATAGAAGATGTTCATGGGAAGCAGCTGTTAATATTTCACAATGTGTGGGCCAAACCCTTGGTATTCTCCTTTTGTCTTGGTCTAATAGCCCTTACACATTAAGGGAGTATTTTTTTTTCTTATACAAAGCCATAAGGAAAGAAGGATCTGGCTTTTTCTGCCCCCCCCCAAAAAAAAACAGTATGTCCCCACTTAAATTTTACATTACTTGTACCCATCAATAGCATGCTTTCTAGGCTTTGTGCAATTTCCTACGCACATTTCCCCCGTGCCTTTCTTGGTGAACTCCTCCTCCTATTCATTCTTTAAAATCATGATGCCTTCCCTCAGCCAGGGTTAATCACCCCCCCCCCCGCCCCCGTGATACTTCTGTACCACTTGATACCATGGCTGCTATCACGTACACCGCCAAATTGCATTTTGTCTCCATCTCTCCTATGAAATGAATTCCTTGACAACCAGTTCTATGTCTTGTTCTTTGTATCCTAGTGCCTTGCAATTGTTTTTCTTCTAGCAAGAGAAGGGAAGTAATTTAACTTTAAAAATCTATTCACCTTCTGGGCCTAGTAAATGGCTAGTCTGAAAAGTCAAGTTTTCATTCAAGTCTTAGCAGGCCTCTTTGCCCTCTCCCTCCACCGTGCTTTAGTCTGTGGCAGTATCTAAACATGCAACAGCACAGGGGACTCAAATTTAAATGTTTTTAGAAGTTAATGAAATAGGCCCTGTGTAGACCGTTCTGCGGTCTCCTGTTTTCATTCTGAAATGGGGGTCTATAATGACCAGATGCTATGGTGGTTCATGAAAATCCAGAAATGGAGAATTTAATATGAAGTCTTTCCCAATCTTAATATGTTGAAAATTAACTCAAATTGCTCTGTGGGGGGAGGGGAGTGGAGACTTACGCTTAGCCTAAGTAAATCTCCAATTATTTCACTTATTGCCCCACCTTGTGGACAAACAGTGGAAATTTCCTAGAGCTAAGGCCCCAAACTGTTCAAAATCTACCAGCTAAAAAATGGTAGATTTTGAACAACTACAGAAAGTTCAAATGTAGATAAGAACAAAAGTTCACCTAAGTAAGCTGACATTTTGTCAAATATAATGCCAGGTTATGGTTCGGGAACTCAAGTGGACGATCCAATTCAGGTCAGGTCAAACATTCATTAAGCACTTACGGCATGCCTGTTACTGAGGCTGCCAAGATGAGCAAAACAGGGTTGGGACAATCATACTCCATCAGGAAACAAATTCTTCCCCTATTTAACACCTGTGCCCACCCATCCTCACTTTTACTTACCTTACATCCCACTCACTTTTACTTACCTTATTAGTTCCAGAAATGCACCACACATAAGCACTCTCCCACCTGGTCTTACAATCTTTACAGTGAAAATAGCCATATTTTGGTTCCAAAAACTGAAAATAAGGGGAGAAAGTCTTTTATCATCTTGGAGGGGAAAAGCAAGATTCTTCTTTCCTTATGACTTTGTATAAGGAAAAAAAAATTACTCCCTTAGCCTCACAACCTCACAAATCTATTAAGGCTACTGCATTACTTTAGTTTCTCCTCTCTTAAAGATTACTTTAAGAGATTCTTTTTGCTGCTGGCTCTCATACTTTTCCAAGCCATTTTCCAAATGCACCAGCACCATCTCCCCAAAATGAAAGTCTGATTTCATATGTCACAGACTTGAAACCCTTCTGCCTGCTCAATCCCGATGGCAATGGTTACCAGACCTTTGGTTTTCACCAGCTTTGTTAGGGGCTTACCAAAAAGTTACAAAATATACAAGCCCACGTAAAATGCAAGCTTTCAGAACTCCCCCCTCCTTCACCAAATAAGCTCCAGAAATGGAACAGGGGAGAGAGAGGTTGGGGTTGGCAGAGAACCAAGAAGAGGGAAGAGAAAGTCCACCTGGAAGTTGGGCTTCCGGAGCGGATTGGCGCCTGCGACTCCACGCACCTGTCTGCTCTTCCTTTCCTGAAGGCGGGGGGCATCTTCCTCCCCCAGCTCATCGGGCTGTCCCGGCTCCTCCTGCCTGTCATCTTCTGACCTTGGCGTTGGTGGCTGCTGCTGGCTGGCCTGGGCAGGACCCGGATGCTCCTTGTTGTCCCCATCTTCCCGCAGCCGGATCAAGCCCCTGCTGCCCGGGACAGGGGAGTAGACTCCGCAGGCCGGCGGGGGCTCCCTCGGGCCGGTGCAGTCCCAGGAGGAGCGGCTGCGCAGGGTGCGGGGCCCCAGCGAGCACTGCACGGACTTGTCCACCCGCGGGCTCACCTGCACGCCCACCTCCTTGGTGTTGGCCTTGCACAGCCGCGGGCTCAGGCTAGGGTTCATCTGGGAGAGAATGGCCTTAAGCTGCGCCCTCTTGTAAGGGTCTATGCAGTAGTCAGAGGCATTCGCGGGCACCAGCAGCCCTGGCCTAGCCAGGAAGGTGGGGGGACCCATATTTTGCCTCCAGTCGGGCTGTTTGTGCCCTGGGAGTCCAGGCTGACCCAAAGGCAGTGTGTTCCCATACCCCTGGTAAAAGCCATAGGGAACGCGGACAAAGCGCTCCATCCTCACCAGGTGCTCAGGCACAGCCCACCCTCCTAGTGCGGTTTGTCTGTGTCCTTGTTTTGCCTTCCACCTTCATCCACCCCTTCTTTCTCCTGATCAAGTTGGCTCAAATTCCTCCGTGGCTTCTCCATTTATTTCAGATTCTAAGGGGAGCTGCTGCTACCCATTTCCCTAATTGAAGGAGGGAAGATCTACCTGTCTACGGAGGTCTAATTGCCACCTGATTCCTAATTGCTTTTCCCTGCCTCTTCAACTCGCTGTTCCTGAATCTTTTTTTCAAAGCTGTTTTTCATTTCCAAGTTATTCACACATATGCTTTAATGAGTAATTCATTCATTTATTCCTCTAATAACCATTTGAGATAGCCCTTGTACATTGCTGGTGGGAATGCAATCCCAGCACTTTGGAAGGCAAAGTGAGAGGTTCGCTCAGGAGTTAGGCCAGCCTGGGCAACATAGCAAGACTCTGTCTCTAAAAAAAAAAAAAATTTTTTTTATATAGGACTATAGGACTAGCATATGATCCAGCAATGCCACTACTGGTTGTATAACCAAGGAAATGAAACCAATATTCCAGATAGTTATCTGCACTCCCATGTTCATTACAGTGTTCTTCACATAGACAAGTTACAGAAACAACCTAAGTCTATGGTGACAGATAAATGGATAAAGAAATTGGGGGGGGGAGTTGTGTGTGTGTGTGTGTGTATATATGTGTAATGGAATATTATTCAGCCTTTAAAAAGGAGATCCTGTCATTTGCAACATGGATAAAACTGGAGGACATTATGCTAAGTGAAATAAGCAGGATAGAAAAATGCTACATGATCTCACTTATACATGGCATCTAAACAAGTCAAATATTTAGGTCATTACATATGAAATGTCTGATTTTGAATCAAAAGTGTAGTTTATTATATCTCAAACAAGAAACAGTACAATTAATCAAAGTATGCACCTAAACTATCGACAGTATTGGCATCTTAATGGTAGCATGCTATGCCAACAGCAAAGAAGCCTGGAGAGTGAGTGGCAATGAAATCCCAAAAGGTGTTTTCCACATCTTGTTGAGAATTGAATATTTTTCCTTGCAAGAAGTGGTCCAAAGTCTGGAAGAAGTGGTAATCAGTTGGTGCAAGGTCTGGTGAATACGGTGGAGGAGAGTGAGTTCCCATGTCCAACTTCTGTAGTTTGAGCAGCGTTATTTTTTGCAACATGTGGTTTTGCAAGAGGATTGGCCTGTCTCTGTTGACCAATCTCAGCTGCTTAATCACAAGCATCCTCATCATTTCATCCAATTGGTTGCAGTAGACATCCACTGTAATAGACTGACAAGGTTTCATGAAGCTCTACTGGATAATACCAGTGCCGGAGGGCCAAACAGACACCATTAGCTTTTTTAATGAATATTTGGTTTTGGACTGTTTTGGCACTTCCTCTTTATCCAACTATTGTGCTGAATTCTTGCGATTGTCACAAAGAATCCATTTTTCATCATATGTAACAATATGATATAGAAATGGTTCACCTTTATGTCGGGACAGCAAAGAAAGGCAAGCTTTGATACAATTTGTCTTCTGATGCTCACTTAATTCTTGGGGTACCCATCTACACAGCTTATCTTGCCCATTTGTTTCAAGTGGTCCAATATTGTTGGAATAGTAATGTCAAACCTTGCTGCTAATTGACACATAGGTTGAGATGGATTTGCTTCCATTACAGCTTTCGGCTCATCATTATGCACCTTGATCACAGGTCACCCACGTGGCTCATTTTCAAGATTAAAATCACCAAAACGGAACTTCTCAAACCATCACTGTACCGTGAGTTCCTTAGCCACATCCTTCCCAAACACTTCTTTGATATTTCAAGCTGTCTGTGCCGCATTTGGTCCCACAATGGAACTCATACTCAAAATTTTTGACTTATCCATGGTTTCACAAAAATTGCTCTAAACATTTTTTTGAAAGATAATCATAGGCCAAAACATGCATTTGAAAGAATGAGGATATACCTTCACAATAAAACAATAATAATAATAATAATAATAATAATAATAAAACAAGAAGTGTCAAAGTGAAACGTCAGAGATATCAACCGTCAAATTTAGTACTTAAGAGAGTAGAATGCTAGTTACCAGGGGCAGGGAGGTGGGGGAAATGGGGAGCTCTTGGTCAGAAGGTATAAAGTTGCAGTTATGTAGGATGAATAAATCTAGAGATCTAATGTACAGCATGATGACTAATGTACTAATGAGATCTAATGTACAGCATGATGACTATAATTAATAGTATATTTTATACTGGAAATTAATATACTGGAAATGCTAAGAAATTTGTGCTCTCATCACACACAAAAGAAAGGTGACTATGTGACGAGATGGATATGGCAATTGCTTTACTGTGGTAATCACTTCACTATGTCTATCAAAGTATGTTGCACACATTAATATATATTACACAATTTTAATTTAATCTTTTTAAATACATAAAAAATAAAGCATATAGTAAATTGAATACAAATAGTAAATTATTTGAGCAGGCACACTAGAAGAGTATAAGAAAGAAAGTATATTATGGCAGAGCTCATGAATAAAGTCCCTGGTACCAAGAGAGCAAAGAACATAAAGTTATAAGGGGGGTGTATACAATGAGAGAAAATATATTTCAGAGAGTTGTATGACATGCCAAAGGTTCTCATTAGTCCACTCCTAGTGAGACAAACCTTTCCCCCCAGCCCTACCTCCATTTAGAGAATAAATGCAGATTTAATCACAGTATATTTAAATATATGAAGTCAAGTGACTTGAATTCAAACCTGGGCCTTGTTACCAGGCACGTTACTTAACTACTTGTGTCAGTTTCCCCAATTTATAGAATTACTTTAAAATTAAACATGATATTAACTGAAAGACCAAAGCAGAATGCCAAACTCATAAAACGGTCAGTAAGAAGTAGCTATTATTAGTAAGGATCACAGACGTGTGTTCCTTTGTTAATTAGACCTCCAAAAGCTTTAGAATCTATCTGCATTAGTAAGGTCTCCTACTACAACTAAAGATTACTGATTATCAAATTAAAATGATCCCTAAGCCGGGCGCGGTGGCTCACGCCTGTAATCCTAGCACTCTGGGAGGCTGAGGCGGGCGGATTGCTCGAGGTCAGGAGTTTGAAACCAGCCTGAGCAAGAGCGAGACCCCGTCTCTACTATAAATAGAAAGAAATTAATTGGCCAACTAATATATATAGAAAAAATTAGCCGGGCATGGTGGCATATGCCTGTAGTCCCAGCTACTGGGGAGGCTGAGGCAGGAGGATTGCTTGAGCCCAGGAGTCTGAGGTTGCTGTGAGCTAGGCTGACGCCATGGCACTCACTCTAGCCTGGGCAACAAAGGGAGACTCTGTCTCAAAAAAAAAAAAAAAAAAAAAAATGATCCCTAAAGAACCAAATGGGGCCCACCCGTTTTCTAAGTCAAGGTTGTTTCTGCTGTTTACTGCTCCAGTACTTTCGGGAAGCAGCAAGGCCCATGAGCAGCTCTCACCTCCTGAATCCAGCTGAAGGCTTTCTAAGTCTTACAACAAACCAGAATTAAGCCTTGTACTAGACATGTCACATGCCTGTGAATTCAAAGATGAGATCAGGTCTTCCAGGGCACTTTGTGGGGAAGACCGGCACCCAACACAGCGATCTGTACCTTAAGAATGTTAAAGATTCTGCTGAAGCCTGCAGAGGGATGTAGCTAACACTGCATGAGCGAGTTAACAGGGGCTTCACAATCTTGCAAGCGAGGGAAGGGGCTCAGAGAGGATCCTGAACACCCGCTCCCCAAGAGCAGCCCCTCCTACTAGAACTAAGGTCCTAAGGTCCTCAGACTTCAAACAGCCCCACCCACTACCACGCAGTCTGGAAAGATGGCATCCACAACCACAGACCAGTTTAGGCTTGTCTAAAATCGACGCACTCTGGGGGCCAGGCCTCGAGGGGGCACCGTCTCTAAGGTCAGAACGAAGCCTCTCAAAGGTCCCACGTCGTGCCCGAGGGCGCCACCCAACCCAAACAGGAAAGGGAGGTGGGACTTGGAATAGACACAGAGGGCGGACCTCCTCCAAGCAGGGCGGTCGGGCATTCTGAAGGGACAAGAAGACAACACGCACTCCAGCTCCTGCTTTACTCGGTCCGCGAATAACTGTCACGGATCCAGCAGGGAATTCCCTTTTGCCACTCCTGGCAGAAGAGGCGGCGGTGGGGCAGGCGCCGGCCCAACTTCCGGCGGCGCGTACGCTGCGCGCCGCGTCACGGCGTCACGTGGCCAGAGAGGGCTTTTGGCGCGAGCGTCTGAAACCAGGCGGCAGAGGCGGGGCTGCTGGGGCGCTGCGCCTTGGTGCTGGCCTGACGCAGGGGGTCGTCGCGGGAAAGCCTGAGGGGTCAGATTGTGATTTAAGTGATCGCGCGGTTTTTGTCAGCCTACTCCGGCAAAAAAAAAAAGAGCTGCTGCCGTTCTGGAGCGGGTTAGTTGTGGCTGGGGTGGAGACGGGCGTGTTTTCCGCGGTCCCAGTCGTCCGGGATGGCGGGGGTCGCCTCTCGCGCCCTGGGTCGGAGCGCGGCTTCTGGCCGGTTTGTCTCTTCCAAACCCCCACTCTTGCCTGAGAGAAAAGTCCGTGTCTCGAAGGCAAATTCCCCCAAAGCAGATTCGGGCCCCGCCCCTTTCCTGGAACTTCATTTCCCGGCTGCGGTCCCGGCCTTAGGGCCCCTCCAGCCGCTGAGGGTTTGCCTCACTGCTTTCTAGCTGCGCCAGGTGTTCCCGTATGAAATTTCTTTAATTGGAAACTTGGTGGCATTACTGGAACGGAATATTGCTATTTTGGAAAATGTTTTGCAGATTCTGGGCACAGTGTATGTGCCAACCCCCAGGTAATTGCTCTATTCTGAGGATTTTCTGACTGGGAATTATCAAACAAGGTGTTTTTCTCTAGCTGGAACCGTCTATAAATGCGCAGCCAAAAAGCCACCACGCTTGACTAGTTAACTTGGTTAAAACTAAATGATACTAAAACTTCTGTTCTTGAGTTACACTAGGCACGTTTCAAGTGCTTAACGTGGCTAGTGGCAACTGTATTGGACAGCACAATTATAGAATGTTCCCATCCTGTGTTCTGTTATTGTCCCAAAATATGGGACTGAGGTAGAGAGTAACTTTAGGCAGGCTTACCAGCGCTTCTTATTTTTTACCTCAGAGTCACTTAACAAGGAATGCATCGCTATGAAGTGTATTTTGATTTTCTCTTTTGCAGACTTACGTACCAGGCATTGGAGTGATATTGTAGATTAAAATGCCTGTTGGATCCAAAGAGAGGCCGACTTTTTTTGACATTTTTAGGACGCGATGCAACAAAGCAGGTATTGATACGTATTATATAACTTGACAAAACGTTATACCGAGAAAATGTTTTCTGAAAATAAATTTGCATGCTTGCTAAATAGAATCCAATACTACTCAGTTTTATTTATACGATACGCTGTTCCTTATGGAGTCATAAATCCAATTAAGAACATAATCGTTTATAGGTTAACCAGATAATTAACATAGAACCCCCAGTGGATAAAGTGGACACTGGTCCCTTGATTAGCTGTAGTAGAATTGTTTTTAAAGTACTACTGAAAAATCAAAAGCATTGATAATGTTACTTTATGGCAGAAGTTGTCAAACATTTTGGCCTCAGTACTCCTCACACTCTTAAAAATGATAGAGTACCCGCGAAGAGCTTGTTTATATGGCTTAGCATATTATAAATTAAAACTAAGAACTTAAAAAAAATTAAAGTAACAAAAACCCATTGCACATTACTATAGATAATATATTTTTATGAAAAATAACTATTTTCAACAAAATATACAAATATTTTCAATTAAAATCAAGGTGTTGGCAGAAAAAAGAAAAACCATTTTTAACAAAAAAACAGAAGAATGAAATAGGGTCTTTTTTAAAACAGTTTTGCAGTTCTCTTTAATGTCTGTCTTAATGGAAGATAGCTAGATTCTCATCTGTCTGCATTTAATCTGTTGCGGTGTGTTGTTTTGGTAGAAGTATGTGAAGAAAATCCAACCTCATATAGCTAGGTAGTTGGAAAAAGGAGTATTTTAATAGTCTTCAGTTACTTGTGGATATTTTTCATTATTAGCCTGTCTTGTACTTTGAATAGATCTTTCAACAATCAAATATACATATCAATAGATCTTTCCATGTTGTAACATCATGCAATGATCATTTGGAAAATACTGGTGTTCTCAATTACATAGATATTCCGAATATTGACATGTTTCATTAAACAGTACTTTAAAAAATCACATTCATTACTTTCACTACAGATTTCATCAGAAAGGTCTTTTAAGATTGAGAAGTCAGCTACTGCGAGCCACTGAAATTCTAATTTTCATTTGAAGGCTCACATTTTATCATTGGCAATAAACTCTGTTGTTTTCCTTGTAGTAACAAGCTCACTTTGTTTGTTTGCGAGAAAATGTCCACCAAATTGTCCAAGTTGGAGTAACTTTGTTTGTCCACAAGCTGTTCTTTCAAGTAAAAATGGCTTTTCATGAAAACAGCTATAATTCAGTTTACAGCTCATCATGGGTGTTTTTCTAGACTACTATTGTACATCAGCACACAGAAGTGCTTTATGCATACTTGCCATGTTGTCAGAGAATATTAAAAAGATGTGTTCAAGTTATCAAGCTTTACTAAAATTAATTTTTACTGCCTCATTAGGACATTCTTAATTTAACTGACATTACTATTTTTGTTAGCAAGGGCATGGTGGTAAGGAATATAATGGCTGCTAGTACAGTTTGGTGCCACTGCCTTAACTCATGCAAATACACCAGCAATTTTACTCACCATTATCTTTGCACCACAGTACAAATGTCTACATCATGAAAAAGGCAAATGATGCCATAGAGTTATTATGAAAATAGACTTTTTGAACTTCATAAAAGGGTCATGAGAACTGAGAACTCCTACTACGTGGGATGGATAGATCATAATAGAAATTTTGTCATTTCCCTTTGAAAGAGAATCTCCTTTTTACCATTTTATTTGAGAGTCTACATGTTTCTTTTTTTTGAGACAGAGTCTTGCCCTGTTGCCCAGGCTAGAGTGCCATGACATAAGCCTAGCTCACTGCAACCTCATACCCCTGGGCTCAAGCGATCCTTCTGCCTCACCTTCCCCAGTAGCTGGGACTACAGGCATGTACCACCATGCCCAGCTAATTTTTTCTGTTTTTAGTTGCCCAGCTAATGTCTTTCTATTTCTTTTTAGTAGAGACAGCGTCTCACTCTTGCTGATGCTGAACTCATGCCTCAGCCTCCTAGAGTGCTAGTGTGTGAGCCACCACACCCAGCCTGCATGTTTCTTATACCCTTAAATTTGCCACATACACTTAATGTAGTCTTCATAATTATTTGAGTTTTATCTATGAAATGCATTCCTACTGTAAATGGTTTTTTATTTTTGAATTGTGAATAATAGGATAGAAAATAAAAATTAAAAATAAATAAAAAGCTAATATAGCTAAGGACTATATTATCACTTTTGCAAATCGTTCTACCTTGCTACAGATTGATAAGATCATGAGATTAGTGATCTTGCTTAGTTGATATGCCTTAACAAAAATAATCCACAGTCAAAATCTCAAGTATCCTTTTATTCCTGTGATCTTTAACTGTTAATACTTTACTGGCTCATAAATTTTTCTGTGTCATTGGTTAAAACAAAAGTGAGATTTTTATTTTTTTTTAATAGATTTAGGACCAATAAGTCTTAATTGGTTTGATGAACTTTCTTCAGAAGCTCCACCTTATAATTCTGAACCTGCAGAAGAATCTGAGTATAAAATCAGCAGTTACGAACCACACCTATTTAAAACACCACAGAGGAAACCCTCTTATCGTCAATTGGCTTCAACTCCAATAATATTCAAAGAGCAAGGTCCAACTCTGTCACTGTACCAATCTCCTGTAAAAGAATTAGATAAATGCAGATTAGACTTAGGTAAGTAATACGATGTGGTATACTGGGGAAGGATACAAACGAGAAATTCAGGCAAATGTTAAAATATCAACTGTTTCATTAACTAATTGTGTGATGTTGGGTAAATCAATCTCTCTGGCTTCACTTTCCTCACATGAAAAATGGAGATGATGAAAATAACACCTAATAGGTTTGGAATAATGAAGTAATATAGGTAAATAATGTTCCTTTTCCTCTCTCCTTTGATTAATACATTTTGCCAACAGCTTGGCTGAATCATCTCTTATACCAAAAACTTAGAACTTGTTTTCATGTTAAATTAAACTATATTTCTATAGGCTCTCACAGAGGGCAGAGAATATTTTTATTAATTTGCTATAAATATCTTGATTTGGTAGCAGTTTCCCTGGCCCAGGTGCCACATATTTCTAAGCAATTATGTAGTAAGATTATACATTCAGTCATTAACATATTTATTATCTACTTGACATAGGTAACATACTCTTGAAAGGTTTTTACCAATAGAGTGATATGTTCAGATTTGGTACGTTGGTAGGCTTTCAGTAAATGTCTTTTCCCTTACTCTTTTCCTTCACCATACCATAGTACTGTGCGTGACTTGATAGAACATAACACATTCTATGTGTGTATAATTTTTTAAAATTTCCCCTACTAGATTATGAACTCTGAGGTTAAAGTTTTATCTGGAATTGAAGCACCCAAAGGATTTTATGCATATTATATGCTTAATATAGTTGGGGGTTGGGGAGACATCCGTTTTTGGGGGGAATCAGCAAACTGAAAAACCTTTTCAGAATGAACTCCCTATTCTTTCTCCTTCATGATATAGATGAGACTTTTTGTTTTTAACTAGTTCCAGAGAATAAAAATTTATAATGCAAAATATATATATCCTCACTGAATTATTGTACTGTTTCAGGAAATAATGTTGCCAATAGTAAGCATAAAAGTCGTCATACAGTGAAGGCTAAAATGGATCAAGCAGATGCTGTTACCAGCCCACTTCTAAATTCTTGTCTTAGTGAAAGGTATGATGAAGCTGTTATATTAAAATATTTAAATGAAACATTTTCCTACATATATTTGTTTTATGGAGATGAACTTAATTTTCATGCTAATATTTTGGCTGAGAGCCTGAGATCTTCTATAGAAGATCTTACTTAAGTCTTTAGGTTGAGTCCTTTAATAGAATAATTTTTATATCAGAAACATAAAAGTTGTTTTTCTTATAATATTGAATTGGCTGGTTTTTTATATTCTGTGACTTTTTAAGTAACAAAAATAATAATGATGAAAAGCAGCAAGTCCTTGAAATATTATCTTAAGATAAGTTATTTATGTACTTTGAGTCTTTGGAGAGAATATGATGCTATTATAGATTACATAATTTTTAAGTTTAAAATATACAATTCCTAGAAACTGCAATTTGTGAGTACTTTATTGCTTTCTTTGGGCATGTTAAACATCACTTAGTGGATACTTAATTCTTCATGAGAGATTTACATTTAAAACATAATATAAAAATATTAAAAAATAGTATAATTCTAACAATTGGCATGATTCTTTTTTTAAAAAATTATGTTTTATCTCTTTTGCAATTTCTGTTACTTTTTTAATAACTGGAGGGATTTGTTTTGTTTTAGTCCTGTTCTACAGTGTGCACACATAACACCACAAAGAGAAAAGTCAGGTAAGATTAAAAACAAGGCTTTTTATTCTTAGAATACTAGAATACGTTAATAAAAATAAAATTTAATAATTTTCCCCTTTTTTACCCCCAGCGGTATGTGGAACTTTATTTCATACACCAAAGTTTGTGAAGGTAAAATATTCTGCCTGGTTTATTTTTATGATGTTGTAATTGAGAATTTGACAATGATATCAACCTTTGCTCTGAGAATTACAGATCTGTATGTAGCATTCTGCCTCACACTGACATTTAGTAAATGATAAATGAAAAAAAGAATGAATGAAAAAATTTTCCTAATCATTCCTTTCTCTGAAATAAATATTGTCTTTCTTTCCAGGGTCAGACACAAAAACATATTTCTGAAAGTCTGGGTGCTGAAGTGGATCCTGATATGTCTTGGTCAAGTTCTTTAGCCACACCACCCACGCTTAGTTCTACTGTGCTCATAGGTAATACAAGCAAATGCATATCATATAAGAAAATGTAGATGAGGTTGATCAGTTGTCATCTCTAATGTTTCTGTTAAAAGGAAAACATGAAAAGAAAATATTAGATAATATTGTCGTTATGTGTGTTAGTAATTCAGAATAATTCTATTTAGTATACATTGGGATTAATTACAAATACATTAAGTGGTATTCTGTAGGTGTTAAGCATTATATTTTAGTGCTTGTCATTAATCTAGAATAGTTTCACAAATACTCATTTACCTATACATATAAGCATTTAAGAGCCGGTATTTGGTGTAACTGAATATGTTACAGATCATTTTGATACCTTGGGCATCAAAGCAGCATTAAATAAGCTTTTGTTCTCTGCTTAAATTTGTTCTGTGGGTCTGTATTGCCAGTAGTTCAAATTGAGATCTTAAATTTCACAAGTGTAGTTATACAACTATGGGATTAACTGGAATGTTTAATTTATCATCCATTGGACTGTATGCTCTTTGCTGGCTCACCAGTTTCTCTTACAACAATAAACATAAAGTTAAATATCTGTAAATAAATGTGATTAAGTACAGTGTGGATAAGTATTAATATCTGGAAGTTGATCTAAATAAATATGTCACAATTTATAGGTAAAACATGAAAATTGGATAATAAAGGAGAAAAAAGTAAATATTCGCCAACAACATTGTTCTTTTTTAGAAGATACTGGGTTAGATCATTGTTTCTCAAATTGCAGATCATGACCCATTAATAGTTGTGAGATTTATGAGTCATACACATTTTTTTAATGGAATAAAAAGAATAGAAAAATCTGAATGCATCACATGTAGTTAGGGTTGCCAGATTTAGAAAGTGAAAATACAGTGCATCTGGTTAAATTTGAATTTTAGATAAATGTAAATAATTTTTAAGTATATTATTTCTTGGGACATACTTACACTAAAAAATTATTCATTGTTTATCTGCAATTCAGATTTAATGAGATGTCCTGTATTTTATCCAGCAGTCCTACACATAGTTAAGTTTGTTTTGTGAAACTTTTTTACTTTGTTATGTATGTTTGAGAATACAGAGTCATTAAGTATGTGTGTTAGTGTAGGTTGTATTCAAAGCTTGAGTTTAAAGTATACCCAAGCCAGGCTTTTATTTTGTTTACTCTAGCAAAGTAACATTCCATTTTGATTCCTGTTTAGCTGGGAGTAATTTTACTTTCTTCTTTTATTGCTTAGATGAAATAATATGGTTAAAAACCATTTTGAAAAGTAAGAAGTGTTTAACATACAGTGTGCCTTTAGGCTGTATTATTGTCTAAATAAATGCTAAAGTCTCCAAGCTTTAGCATTTAAGTCATGTCCTCACAGCTTGATCCAATTTTCTGAAGTCATTATGGACAGTATTGTCATAAAGTCAGAATCACCAAACCATAGTTTCTTACCACTTTGTGAGTAGTACTAAGGAAGTGAGTATAGCTTATTCACTATGTTAATTGACCTTTCTAATTACTGTACTTACATCAATTCATTTTGTTTCAAATGTATCATTTAATCAAATTGTATTTGTGCTTTTTCATGTCTGATTAAAAAATACATAAGTTTTTGCATTAATTTTAATGTATAATATATATTACAGTATAGGTAAATTGAATTTTTATTTTACAGTCAGAGGTGAGGATGCATCTGAAATTGTATTTCCTAATGATACTACTCCTGTAAGTAAATATGATAAATTAATTATACAGTTGAATTGCTTATAATTTTGGAATTCCTTGATGATTTTTTTTTTTTTTTTTGAGACAGAGTCTCACTCTGTCACTTGGGCTAGATTGTCATGGCATCAGCCCCGCTCACAGCAACCTGGGACTCCTGAGCTCAGGTGATCCTTCTGCCTCAGCTACCAAGTAGCTGGGACTACAGGCCCACACCACCACACCTGGCTAATTTTTCAACTTTTGGTAGAGCTGAGGTCTTGCTCTCATTCAGGCTGGTCTTGAACTCCTGGCCTCAAGCGATCCTCACCCCTCAGTCTCCCAAAGTGCTAAGATTACAGACATGAGCCACCATGCCCGGCCTTAATGAATTATTTTGAATTTCTTAATGAATTAAGAATGAATTATTTTGCATTTCTATTCCCTAATATATAATTTCTCTGAGCTTTTGAGAAAGTCTCTAAATGTGATCCTGTATGTGATTTTCCTTGATTTCCTATGACACTCTGCTATCTCTCTAAGTTGCATTTGTATAGCAATCCCCTCATATTCGTGGAGGATGCATTCTGAGACCCCCATGAATGCCGAAACCTAGGATAGTACCAAATTCTAGATATATGTTTTTTTCTACACATATCTATTTGAAGTTTAATTTATAAATTAGGAACAATAAGAGATTAACAATAGTAACTACTAATAAAACAATTATAACAATATACTGTACTGAGTTATGGGAATGCGCATGCACTCTCAAAATATCTTATCGTACTGTACTCATGGGGCAGCAGCTTCTTCATCAGCAGACTCTGCCGCCAGTAATTTTTACAATTTTCCATCCAAACCTATTTCTGCATTCATGTACCCTAGGCTTATTTGCAGTGAATGACTTAGTGTCACTTATTTCAGGAGATCCCTTGCTGAAGTCATTCATATTGGCTCAGTGCTTTCTGGTACATGTTGCTATCAGTTAAAACACATTTTCTGTTCATGTCTTCCACCTACAAATTTAATGCCTTTATCTTAATGCTTATCACACAATGTGGTGTAACTTTTGCAGTTTGAGGTGCAACAGCAAAACTAGCATTAATTTGTTTTTCCACCTTCACAATTTCACAGATAGGAGAATTGTTCTTACCACAGATCTTAGTAACCTAAGCATATGATTTTTTTTTCCTTATTAAGTCAAGAACTTTCATCCTTTCACCTAAAAGAAGTACTTTATGGCTTCTCTTTGGCATGTTCGAATTGCCAGCATCACTACTCTTGCACTTTGGGGCCATTATTAAGTAAAATAAGAGTGACTTGAATGTAATCACTGCAGTACTGTGGCAGTAGATCCAATAACAAAGACAGCTACTAAGTGACTAACAAGCAATAGTGTATACAGCATGGATCTACTGAACAAAGGGATGATTCATGTCCCAGGTGGGATGGAGCAGAATGGTGCCAGATTTCATCACACTACTCAAAATGGCACATAATTTAAACCTTATAGTCCTTTATTTTTGAAATTTTCCATTTAATATTTTTGGACCTAGATTGAGGGCAGGTAACTAAAAGCTTAGAAAGTGAAACTGCAGACGAAGGGGGGACCTACTATATGTGTGTTGAGAGTGTTTATACTAGTGATTTTAAACTATAACTTTTGCAGGTTTTGAAAAGCTATTTTTCTAACCATGATGAAAGTCTGAAGAAAAATGATAAATCTATCCCTTCTGTGACAGACCATGGAAACAAAAATCAAAGGGAAGAGGGAAGTCATGGTAAGTCCTTCTGTTTAGTTGAACTACTATCTTTAATTGACATCATTGAAGGATTGCTCCTCTTTTCCTAGAGAGAAAACACATTGCTTGTACGTTCTTTACTGAGGTAGTGTTTTGTCTCAAGGCATTGAGAGTAGAAACTAACTTGAATTAGATGATAATATTTAAACATCATACTAAGACAGTACTTACTATTCAATATGTTGTTGTGACACAAAAGCAAAACAAAACCTATTGCTCAAAATTTTCCGGTAAAAATAAGATGTATAAGTAACTAAATGTTGAGATATATCACAATTTACTCAGGTCATTGAAATATTGAATTTTTCTTAGTATATATGTACATCTGCATAAATGTGTAGGATTGGATGTCTGTGTCATGTATGTATGTATATACATACATAAAATTAGACTTTACTCTCAGTTTCAAGGACACAAAATTGGAACATCTGGTTTGATAGGTCTTAGAATATTAAATTGTCTATATAGTACAGTTAGGTGAGTTTTAATTGTGTAAAGCTGGTAAACAAAGATTATTAGGGATTGGAGTATAAATAAAAGGCAAATCAGAAGGACAGGAAAGGGTGACTAGCCAAAAAAAGTAGCTACCGTGTTTCTCCGAAAATAGACAGGGTCTTATATTTATTTTTCCTCAAGAAGACACCCTAGGGCTTATTTTCAGGGGATGTGTTATTTTCCCCTGAAAGCCTCAGCTTGCAGCACGCACAGGATGGCCGAGACCTAACACAGGGAGCCGACCTTGTTGGTGGGGCTACCTGCACCTTTCCAGTCACCTCTGGGAGAGTAGCTGTCACGATGAGGCAGATGAGAAAGGCTGCTCGTCATCTTTTTTTATTAATTTTATTTTTATCATATTATGGGGGTATAAATATTGTTACAGTTACATATATTGCCCCTGCCATTCCTCCCCCCTCCCCCTGCCTTACCAAAACATCAAGCGAGTCCTACCCCCAGGTGGTGCGCATGGCACCTATTTTGTAAGTATAAATTCTTCCCCTCCTCCCCCCTCCCATCTGCCCACCACCCGATAAAAGTTTGTTTTTTCTTTTTTTTTGATCTTTGGGTTACATTGTATATCTTTGCCTTTCCCTAGAAAGGGTTAGAGGTATTCCCTCCCCCCATACACAATGCTCGCCACAACCCTAAGATGTGTATCTCCCCCTCCCTCAAACTCTGGTGGGCACTATCACCATTTGAGCACCATAGTTTTAATCAGTACCAATTTGATGGCGAGTAGATGTGGAGCCCGCTTTCTTGATCTTGTGTCACCTCACTTTGGATAACAGGCTTAAGCTTAATGCAGGATAGCATAAACGGTGCTAGCTCACTGTCATTTCTTAGGCTGCTTGTCTTCTTTACCACTCTGCCACGAAATGCATGGGTTGTGCAGATACGCTGCATAGCCACACCCATCACTAGGTCTTATTTTCAGGGTAGGGCTTATATTGCGCAAATGCTTAGAAATCCTGCTAGGGCTTATTTTATGGGTAGGTCTTATTTTCGGAAACACGATAGCATGGAGAATAACCCTTTAAATGCTGAATATGTGTTATTTAATGTATACCATATATACTGTTACTATGAGAAAAGTTGTGAGAATAATAGAAATTATATGGTTGTATTATAAAATGTTATTCATGTGCTTCTGTTTTAAATTTTAACAGGATTGGGGAAAATGTTAGGGAATTCATTTGATAAAGCAAATAGCTGCAAAGATCACTTTGGAAAGTCAATACCAAATGCCCTAGAAGATGAAGTCCATGAAGCAGTTGCAGATATTTCTGAAGAAGATAGTTTTTCATTATGTTATTCTAAATATAGAACAGAAAATCTAAAAAAAGTAAGAACTGGCAAGACTAGGAAGAAAGTTTTCCATGAAACAAAAACTGGTGAATATGAAGAACCTAAAAAACAATTGAAAGAAAAACACTCATTTGCATCTGAAATGAAACCAAAAGATAGTGATCCATTAGATTCAAATGTAGCAAAGCAGAAGCCCTTTGGGAA
The DNA here is from genome assembly GCF_040939455.1 of Microcebus murinus. NCBI lineage: Eukaryota > Metazoa > Chordata > Mammalia > Primates > Cheirogaleidae > Microcebus > Microcebus murinus. Next base: position 72,704,508 of record NC_134116.1, on the reverse strand, counting down.
TGGAAGTGACAAAATCTCCAAGGAAGTTTTAGAGTCTTCAGCCTGTGAATGGTCTCAGCTAACCCTCTCAGATAATTTAAGCAGAACCCAGATGGAGAAAATACCCCTACTGCATATTTCTTCTTGTGACCAAAACAATTCAGAAAAAGACCTAGTAGATTCAGAGAAAGAATATACCAATTTTATTACTTCAGAAAATTCTTTGCCACACATTTCTAGTCTACCAAAACCAGAGAAGATGTTAAATGTGGAAACAGTGGTAAATAAGGGTGATGAGTCTCATGAAGACTCCATTCTTGTGGTAAAGCAGGCAATATCCAGAATTCCTTCAATAGCTTCTCCATTTCAGGGTATTAAAAAGTCTATATTCAGGATAAGAGAATCACCTGAAAAGACTTTCAGTGCAGTTTTCTCGGGTAATATGACTGATCCAAACTTGAAAGAAAAATCAGGAACATCTGAAAGTCAATTGGAACTATATGCTATTTGCTCACAGAAAGAGGATTCTTTATGTCCGAGTTCAATTGATAAAAGCTGGCAAGCCACTATCACAGATACTTCTGTACCTTTGAAGAATGCAGGTTTAATATCCACTTTGAAAAAGAAAACCAAGAAGTTTATTTATGCTATAAATGATGAAACATCTTATCAAGGAAAAAAAATACAGAAAGACCAAAAATCAGAAATAACTAACTATTCAGCTCAATTTGAAGCAAATGTTTTTCAAGCTCCACGTACATTTACAAATGTTGATTCAGGTACCCTCTTTTTTTTTTTTTTTTGGCAAATAATGTATGTAGTTTTATGGATGGTGATTGCTTTCCTTCTGTAGTTTGTTTCTGGTTTGTTAAAATCTCTATATCATATTCAATTTCAGGCAGTATCTATATACGTTATTGCTTAAGCCTATGATTACCAATGTTTAGAATCATTTCATTCAAACCTGTTAGGTTGGTTTTCATAGTATATGTATAATCATCTTGAGACAGCTTTTCATTCATAAACATTAAGAGCTTGGTTACTTAATTCCTGCTTTAATTTTAAAAAATGTTATTATATGCAAATTGGACCACTCTGTAAGTATGTGGTGCAATATACTATGTACTTTCTCTAAAGCATGTAAAAAGAGAAACTAATTGCTAGCTAAACTTAATGTAAGCCGGTTCTAAAATAATGATTGTTTCTTGGTTACATAATTTTCTTAAATATTTTAGAGATTGCTTAGAGTTATGCTCCATTTCTGAGTCCCCAGAGTGTGCACAGTGAGACTTATTTTTTGTTTTAGCAACAGTTCACTTATCAAGAGATTAAACTGTATATTTAACTCACCCTAGTTTTGAGCCTAGGGCCTTGTAAAGCATATGTAACTTACATCTCTTTACCTTATTCACCATACCTGTGGGCACAGAAAACAAAAAGTACCATGTTTTCCTTAAATTAGAAAAGATCCTTTTGTTTTCAAAGTTTCTATTCTATTTTTGTAATAAAATACCATGGCCCCAAGGAAAAATTTTTTTTCATGGTATGGCAACCAATTTGTTAAAAAGGGATTTTATCTCCCTATGAGAAGATTTTAGTGAGTGCTAAATAGCTCAGTGAATAGTAGTAGGGTTGGTGGGACTGGATGGAGTACAGAAGAAGTGTTCGAGGTATGGGTTAAATTTTCAGAGAAAAATGTTTGATGCTCTGTGTATCAGAATTAATGCCAATGAAATAAGCTAATATATGATCGCTGATGAAATGTGATTAAGAACTTTGATTTGGGCTGGGCATGATTACAGGAATCACGCCTGTAATCCTAGCACTCTCGGAGGCCAGGGCGGGCGGATTGCTCGAGGTCAGGAGTTCGAAACCAGCCTGAGCAAGAGCGAGACCCCGTCTCTACTATAAATAGAAAGAAATTAATTGGCCAACTAATATATATAGAAAAAAATTAGCTGGGCATGGTGGCACATGCCTGTAGTCCCAGCTACTTGGGAGGCTGAGGCAGTAGGATTGCTTAGCCCAGGAGTTTCAGGTTGCTGTGAACTAGGCTGATGCCATGATACTCACTCTAGCCTGGGCAACAAAGTGAGACTCTGTCTCAAAAAAATAAATAAATAAATAAAAAGAACTTTGATTTGTTAGTAGAAAATTCAGAGGGTCAAGAAAATTAACTGAATAAAGCAGTTTATCTCATTTGCCTTTATAATTGAGATTAGGTAATTTTGGGGGCCCTTCGTATATAGATGTTGTTTTAAAATTTTTTTTTTCAATATGAAAGAACTGAAGGAAATAGTTACTTTTCTAATCCCTTTTCTCTGCCCTTTCTATCTCCTACTACACCAATATTAGCAATGAATTTGTTCCCATTTCATTGTTTAATAAAAATTACTTTTAGGTGGGGCACAGTGGCTCACACCTATAATCCACCCACTTTGGGAGGCTAAGGAGGGAGGATTGTTTGAGCTCAGGAGTTTGAGCAAGAGTGAGACCCCGTCTCCACAAAAAATAGAAACAATTAGCTGAGCATCATGGCGGCACCTATAGTCTTAGCTACTCAGGAGGCTGAGACAGGAGGATTGCTTGAGTCCAGAAGTTTGAGATTGCAGTGAGCTATAATGATGCCACTGTACTCTATGTAGGACAACAGAGTGAGACCCTGTCTCAAAAAAAAACCACATTACTTTTATTTATGGTAGCTAGCTCCCTCCTTGAACTAGATGCTAATTTTGATTGAGTTGATACATATTACCAAAAAAGTACTTAGCTTCTATTTATCTTTGGCTTAAAAATGTAGCAGCTTCAAAATAGAGAGTATTTAAGATTCTCTCTGATTTCTTAAATCTGACATTCACTTCTTTTCATGTAATTCCTGATTTAAACACTACCTTTCTAACTTAGTGAAAACAAGTGAATGTGATTGACAGTACCTTAACTTTATTTTGTCATTTTGTGCTTTTATGTTTAGGTTTGTTGCGTTCTTCTGTCAAAAGAAACTGTTTACAGAATAATTCTGAAGAACCGTCTTTGTCCTTAACCAGCTCTTTTGGGACAATTTTGGGGAAAGGTTCCAGTAATGAAAGCAGTTCTTCTAATAATACAATAATCTCTCAAGATCTTGGTTATAAAGAAGCAAAAATTAGTAAGGAAAAATTGCAGTCATTTATAACCCCAGAAACTGATTGTCTGACATGTGATCCAAAAAATAAAGAAGTTTCAAACATAAAAGAAAAGGCCTTGTCTGCAGTATGTCAACCTGGAGTACAACATTCAGAAGTAGAATGTAGTAGTATTCACTTTCAATCCCAGGAAAGTCTTTTATATGACCACGATAATACCAGCACTCTTACTTTAACTTGTACCTCCAAGGATCCTCTGTCAAACCCAGTTGTGATTTCTAGAGGAAAAGAGTCATACGAAATGTCAGAAAAATTAAAATGTAAGAATTATAAAGCTGATTTTAAATTAACCAAAAATATTCCCATGGAAAAGAATCAAGGAGTATGTCTTTTAAATGAAAATTCTAAAAATGCTGAGCTGGTACCACCTGAAAAATACGTAACAATAGCATCACCTTCAACAAAGATGCAATTCAACCAAAATACAAATTTATCAATAATCCAAAAAGACCAAGAAGAAAATACTTTAATTTCAAAAATAACTTTCAATCCAAACTCTGAAGAACTTTTCCAAGACGAGAATAATTTTGTCTTTCAAGTAACTAATGAAAGGAATAATCCTGTTCTAGGAAATACTGAAGAACTTAATGAAGCAGACCTCGGTCATATAAAAGAGCTCATTCTCAAGAACTCTACGATGGTACTATATGCAGACATAGATGACAAACAAGCAGCCCAAGTGTTGATTACAAAAGATTTGGACTCATCAGATACAGTTTATGATTTTACAGAGGACAACAGAAACAGTGTAAAGCAGCATCTAAAAATGACTCTAGGTCAAGACGTAAAATCAGACATCTCCTTGGATATAGATAAGAAAGCAAACAAAAATGATTACATGGATGAATGGGTAGGACCCTTATATCCAGTTTCAAATCACACATTTGGAGGTAGCTTCAGAACAGCTTCAAATAAAGAAATAAAATTCTCTGAACATAACATTAAGAAAAGTAAATTGCTCTTCAAAGATATTGAAGAACAGTATCCTACTAGTTTAAATTGTGTTGAAATTATAAATACCTTGGCATTAGATAATCAGAAGAAACTGAGCAAAGGTCATGAGTTTGTTTCACAGTCAGTTAATACTGTATCTGCATGTGCGCAGAGTAGTCCATTTGTTTCTAATTGTGAAAATAGTGACATACCTCCTCAGATGTTAGATTTTAATTCAAACAATAATTTAACACCTAGCCAAAAGGCAGAAATTACAGAACTTTCTACTATATTGGAAGAATCAGGAAGTCAGTTTGAATTTACACAGTTTAGAAAACCAAGTCACATAATACCAAATAATACATTTGAAGTGCCTGCAAACAAGATGACTGTCTTAAATACTACTGAAGAATGGAAAGATGTTGATCTTAATGTCACAACTAATGCCTCATCTATTGGTCAGGTAGACAACAGCAAGAAATTTGAAGGTGCAGTTGGAGTTAAACAAAAGTTCACTTACTTATTGGAAAACAACTGTAACAAAAGTGTTTCTGGTTATTTAACAGGTGAAAATGAAGTGGAGTTTAGAGGCTTTTATTCTGCTCTTGGCAAAAAATTGAATGTTTCTAGTGAAGCTATGCAAAAAGCTGTGAAAGTGTTTAGTGATATTGAGAATATTAATGAGGAACCTTCTATAGAAGTAGATCCAAGAAGTTTCTCTTCAAGTAATTATAATGATTCTGTTGTCTCAATGTTTAAAATAGAAAATCATAACAATGATAAAAATTTAAATGAGAAAAATAAATGCCAATTAATATTACAAAATAATATTGAAATGACTACTGGCACTTTTGTTGAAGAAAATATTGAAAATTACAAGAGAAATACTGAAAGTGAAAATAACAAATGTACTGCCACTAGTAGAAATACTTGTAACATAGAATCTGATGGCCATGATTCAAATAAAAATGATATAGTTTATATTCATGAAGATGCAAATGACTTGCCAGGTACTGATCAGCACAATCTTAAATTATCTAGCCAGTTTATGAAGGAGGGAAACACTGAAATTAAAGAAAATTTGTCAGATTTAACTTGTCTGGAAATTGTGAAAGCTGGGGAAGCATGTCATGTTGATACTTCACATAAACAGTTAACTGCTAGTAAAATTGAGCAAAATATAAAAGATCTGGGGATTTTTGATATATCCTTTCAGACTGCAAGTGGCAAAAATATCAGCATCTCCAAAGAGTCATTAAATAAAGTAAATTTCTTTGATCAAAAAACAGAAGAAGAATTGAATAACTTTTCCTTGAATTCTAAATTACTTTCTGGCATAAGTAAGAACGAAGTGGACATTTTACGTAATAAGGAAACAGACATGTTTGAAAATAAAATATTAAAAGAAAGTATCCCAGTTGGTACTGGAATTCAATTAGCAACCCTCCAGCAACAACCTGAATGTGAAATTGAAAAAATCAAAGAAGCTATGCTGTTGAGTTTTCATACAGCTAGTGGGAAAAAAGTAAATATTGCAAAGGAATCTTTGGAAAAAGTAAAAAATCTTTTTGATGAAAAAAAGCAATATATTGATGAAATCACCAGTTTTAGCCAAGGATTAAAGATCCAAAAGGACAGAGGAGACTGTAAAGAAGGGCTTATATTAGCATGTGAGACAGTTGAGATAACGACTGTCCCAAAGTGTGAAGAAATGCAGAATTCTCTAGATGATAATGAGAAAAATCAAGTTTCTAATACAAATACAGTGTTACCTGGGCCCTTAAGTGATCATTTGCATAGACAGTCTGAAAATCTCAAGACATCAAATGATATCTCTTTGAAAGTAAAAGTACATGAAAATGTAGAAAAAGAAACAGCAAAAAGTCCTACAATTTGCTACACAAATCAGTCCCCTTATTCAGCCGTTGAAAATTCAGCTTTAGCATTTTACACAGGACATGGTAGAAGAATTTCTGTGAGTGAGGCTTCACTGTTTGAAGCAAAAAAATGGCTTAGAGAAGGAGAATTGGGTGATCAACTGGAAAAAATAAATACTGCCAAGGTTATATGTGCAAAGGAATACTCTGAGTATTATGGAGGAAATCCTTCACAGGAAAGTGCTTCAAACAGTATTATAACTGAAAATGACAAAAATCATCTCTCTGAAGAGCAAGATTCAACTTATTTAGGTAACAGTAACTTGTCTAACAACTATTCCTGCCATTCTAATTCTTGTTATTCTCATGAGGTATATAATGATTCAGGATATCTCTCAAAAAATATAATTGATTCTGGTATTGAGCCAGTGGTGAAGAATATTGAAGATAAAGAAAACAGTAGCTTTTCAGAAATAATATCCATTGTAAAAGAAGCAAATGCATACCCACAAACTGTACATGAAGATACTTGTGTTCAGACACTTGTGACTAACTCTTCATTATGCAAAGATGAAAATACATCCACTAAATTGTCTGTATCTAATTCAAATAATTTTGAAGTAGGGCCACCTGCATTTAGCACAGCCAGTGGTAAAATAGTATGTGTTTCACATGAAACAATTAAAAAAGTAAAAGAGTTATTTACAGACAATGGCAGTAAGGTAATTCAGCCAAACACTGAGAGTAAATCTGGCGCTTGCCAAACAAAAATTGGGGCAGGTCATTATAAGGCATTAAATGATTCAGAGGATATTATTTTTTCTAACTCTGATAAAGTTGTTGATGAAGAATGTTGTATGCATTCACATAAGGTTTTTGCTGACATTCAAAGTGAGCAACTTTTACATGACCAAAGTATGTCTGGATTGGAGAAAGTTTCTAAAAAAGCACCTTGTAATTCTAGTTTGAAAACTTCAAGTATATGTAAATTTAATACAGGGGAGCTTCCCAAGTCAGTCTCTTCTACAAATGCTTGTGGGATTTTTAGTACAGCAAGTGGAAAATCCATACAAGTATCAGATGCTTCATTACAAAAGGCAAGACAGGTGTTTTCTGAGATAGATGATAGTGCCAAGCAACTCTTTTCCAAAATATCCTTTAAAAGTAATAAAGAATATTTAGACCAGTTCACAAGAGAAGAAAAAACAATGCATATCCCCCAAAATTTAATATCACCCCAAAAAGGCTTTTCGTATAATGTAGTAAATTCATCTGCTTTCTCTGGATTTAGTACAGCAAGTGGAAAACAAGTTTCAATTTCAGAAAGTGCCTTACACAAAGTTAAGAGAATGTTAGAGGAATTTGATTTCATCAGAACTGACCATACTCTTCAGCATTCACCTACATCTAGACAAGATATATCAAAAATACCTTCTCTTCCTTGTACTGATAAGAGAACTCCAGCATATTCTGTGAACTCAAAAATGGAAAAAGCCTACAGTAAAGAATTTAAATTATCAAATAACTATAATATTGAAAGCAGCTCTTCAGAAAATAATCACTTTATTAAAGTTCCTCCAAGTCTGTCTGAGTTTAAGCAAGACGAACAACAGTTGGCATTAGGAACCAAAGTATCACTTGTGGAGAACATTCATATTTTGGGAAAAGAACAAGCTTTATCTAAAAACATAAAAGTGAAAATTGGTAAATCTGAAACTTTTTCTGATGTTCCTGTGAAAACAGATATAGAAGTGTGTTCTACTTACCCCAAAGATTCCGAAAATTACCTTGAAACAGAAGCAGTGGAGATTGCCAAAGCTTTTATGGAAGATGGTGAACTGACAGATTCTGAACCACCAAGTCATGCTGAACACTCTCTTTTTACATGCCAAAAAAATGAGGAAACAGTTTGTTTAAATTCACGAATTGGAAAAAGAAGAGGAGATGACCTTGTTTCAAGTGGTAAGTGTTTATTTTTACCTTTTGGTTTGCCAATCACTATTTTAAAAGTGTTTAGTCCTTAATAGTCTTATTATGTGAGCAATTAGAGTGTTATAAGCTGAGTATATTTGTTCAGCTTTTATATGTAGTTGAGGGGAGTGTGATTTGACTTGATATCTCTGAATCTGTATACCAAGAAATTATGTTTTGAGGATCTCTTAATGCATTTTTAGAGATTATTGATATAGTTACAATTGAGAAATTACTGTTAAGCTTCAGTTTCACTAGAAAAGTTGAAACTCTTCATGTTTTAACAAAACGTGCATAGTACCAACTTGTTAACTATTTTTGCATGTATAGCAGAGGTTCAGACTCTGGCTTCACCCTACTTCTCTGAGCCTCAGTTTCCTTATCTATAAAATACCAATGACACCTCCCACAGCGTAAGTATGAGAACGAAAATGGTGTCATCTAAAGCACTGAGTCCTGAACCTGACACATAAAAGTCAGCATTCAGAAGGCCTTGGTTTGCCTGCTATTTTTCATCTAGGAGTTGGTCTAAAAACAGTATCCTTAGAATATAATATCATGATCTTAATGCTATTTGGGCTATATTCTGTCTGCCCTTTTAACTGTATATCTAACAATGTTCAACTACAATTATGTGTCGCTTAACAACTGGGATCCATTCTGAGACATGCATCCTTAGGTGATTTCATCATTGTGTGAACATCATAGAGCGTACCTACACAAACCTAGATGGGAAAGCCTACTAATCTAGGCTATTTGCTATAGCCTGTTGCTCCTAGGCTACAAATGGCACATGTTACTGTACTGAATGCAGTAGGCAATTATAATGATAAGTGTTTGTGTATCTAAACGTAGGAAAGGTACAGTAAAAATTTTATAATTGTATGGGACCATTATTATAATCTTACAGGACCACCATTGTATTTGTGGTCTGTCGTTGACAGAAATGTTATGTGGCATGTGACTGTATTAAGTTAGCTGGATGTGTATGTCTTTTTCTTATCAGTGTCTGTGGGAATAATCTTAAATAATTGAATGTATTGATTAGTTACAATTAAAGTAAATGCCAAAACTAACTCTCCAACTTCTGAGTGGTTAATCTTAAATAACTAGCTCCTTTTAAAAACCTATAGACTTATAGAATATTTGAGTTATCAAAGTCTTGTCTAGTCCCTTCATATTATCTTCATATTATCAAGAAAGATCCTGAGCCCTGTCTATTCATTCTACCATTGGTGCCTTTTGCCCTTAAGTTATCCTGGTTGCTACAGATTTACTTAATCAAGTGTTATCCATGTCACATTCTATGTAGAGTTTACTTTATGGGCAAGTGCTAAGTTTGTAATACATACCTTAAACTCTTTGCTGTCCTTTAGTGCAAAATTCTGAAGTGCATATGCTTAAAGATATTCATAATTCTTTTGTAGAAAATAATGACTTTATGCAACCCATTGTGTTCATATGCATATTGAAGTGGGTTGACCTTCTGCCTACAAAAAAACAACTCAGATTTATAAATGTTCTCGACGGTGTTACTATTTAATTTTCCTCACTTCTGTTATATATAAGTATATAGCTTAATTAGTTCCTGGTTATTTGAACAGTAAAGTGGTTTATTAAATAAGCAAACCACTTAAAATGATCTAACACCAGCTAATGCCTTGCATGGACATTTTTACTTATTAAATTCTACAAATGTATTCCTTGTAATAAAGCATCAAAAGCAAAGTACCTCAGCATGACATGGAAATGCATAACTAGGGTTATAGTTTAATCTTAGCCTCTAGAATTTTTAAATAAGAGATGTTACTAGTATTTTAATGCATTTTTGTCATTAAATATGAAATGTCCAATTTTGAATCAGAAATTTAGTTCATTACATAACAAACAAGAAGCAGTACAATTAATTAAAGTATGTGCCTAAACTATTGACACAGTTTTGCTGTCTTAATGGTAGCCAGCAACAAAGATGCCTGGCGAGTGAGTGGTAATGAATTGCGAAAGGCGTTTTCCACAGCTTGTTGAGAATTGAATATTTTTCCTTGCAAGAAGTGGTCCAAAGCGTGAAAGAAGTGGTAGTCAGTTGGTTCAAGGTCTAGTGAGTACAGAGGATAAAAGAGTTTCCAAGTCTAACTTCTGTAGTTTGAACGGCGTTATTTTTTGCAACATGTGGTTTTGCAAGAAGATTGGCCTGTCTCTGTTGACCAGTCTTGGCTGCTTAAACCCAAGCATCCTCATCACTTCATCCAATTGGTCACAGTAGACATCTGCTATAATCGATGCACCAGGTTTCATGAAGCTATAGTGGAGAATGCTAGTGCTGGACCACCAAACAGACAACACTATTAGCTTTTTTTTTTTTTTTTTGATGAAATTTGGTTTGGGACTGTGTTTTGACACTTCATCTTTATCCACCCATTGTGCTGAACGCTTGAAATTGTCAAAAAATCCATTTTCATCACACACAATACGGTGTAGAAATGGTTCACCTTTATGTTGTGACAAGCAAGGAAAGGCAAGCTTCGAGATGATTTCTTTTCTGATGCTTGTTTAATTCATGTGGTACCCATCTATCCAGCTTCTTCACCTTGCCCATTTATTTCAAGTGGTCAAATATTGTCGGAATAGTAACATCAAAAAACCTTGCTGCTAATTCACATGAAGGTTAAGATGGATTCACTTCCACTACAGCTTTCAGCTCATTATTATCTACCTTGGTCTCAGGTCACCCACATAGTTCATTTCCAAAGTTAAAAATCACCAGAACAGAACTTCTCAAACCATAGACATACTATGCATTACTTAGCCACATTCTTCCCAAACATTTCATTGATATTTTGACCTGTCTGCACTGTATTGGTTCGAAGACAGAACTCATATTTAAAACTAACAAGAATTTTTTATTTATCCATGGTTTCACAAAAATTGCTCTTAAAAAAAATTGAAAGATAATCACAAGCCAAAATGTGCATTTGAAAGAATGAGGATGTATCTTTACAATTAAAAAAAAAACAAGTGTCAAAGTGAAATGTCAGAGATATCAACTGTCGAACTTACTACTTAAGGAAATTGGACATTCCATACTTAATAACCTAATAATTTGGCAATTTAAAAAAATCTCTTACTCTAATTTAAAGGACCTATATAACAAATTCCTCCTTGAGTTTAATGCCCCCCAAGTTTATTTGAAGTTTATTTGAAGAAATTTTGGTTGACCTCATTGCCAATAAATTAGAATTATATTTTGTGCCAGTTTATTAAATAACAGCTTTTCTGTGGTATCTGGTAATATCTATTAATCCCTAGACATTATTAAATAGTGGGGGGGGGGGTGTTTGTTTGTTTGTTTTATTTAAAGAACCCATGCCATGGCAGTGAGAGCGCCAAATCATAACCATTAGACCACCAGGGAATTATGGTATTTTTAAATGGTGAAAAAATAATAGAAAGTAAATTGACACTGAAAAATGAATTTTTTCTTTCAAAGTAGAATGGTCACTATTTAAATTATAATTATTATGTATTATGACATAGAAATGTATAGCTTGAATTATGATTTAATCTTACCCTCTTGGCCTCTAGAATTTTTCAATAAGTATTACTATTAACATTTTAATGTGATTTGGTAATTAATATAAGAGTCAAGCCATATAAATTTGGTAATTAATATATGAGTCAGTACTTTAGTTTTCAAAATGGACTATATGCTTTTGAAAAATAAAATTGATGTTATTTGCTTCAAAAACATGTATGGAATTTGTTTTTAGGAGAACCCTCAATCAAAAGAAACTTGTTAAATGAATTTAACAAGATAATAGAAAATCAAGAAAAATCCTTAAAGGCTTCAAAAAGCACTCCAGATGGTAAAATTTGCTTTTTATTTGTATCTTCCCCTTCATAGATACTATATGTAATAGTCTTAAAGTTATTTTTCTCATTTCTTTTGGATGTATGTGTGGAAAGAGATTTACAGTGTGGTTTACTTGTTAAATTTATATCTTGCTTGTTTGTTAAGTGGACTTTTCCTTCATAATATCTAGCATGATGGCAAGGTAATTGGAAAATGTGAAATGATTATAAAATAATGACTTTTTATTTTACAAAGTTGTAAGAATTTAGCAAAATACTAGTATAATAATTTAAAGCTCAGATTTTAGACTGCAGTCAGTCTTTGACCCCCAGCATTCCCTAAAATCAGTCTTTCCTAAATGACACAGTGATCTCCATGTTGCCAAATCAAGTGAGCATTTCTCAGTCCTAATTTCACTCCATCTTTTAGCCACATTTGGCATAGTTGATCACTGTTCTCCAGACCACCACTTTCTCTTTGTTTTCCTTGTACTTGGCAACTCTTTCTCCTCTTATTTGCTTATTCTTTACTGTTTTGTTTCTCTAAATAGGAGAGCCCCAGGACTCTGTCCTTAGATCTCTTTTCTGCCTGAACTTCATTGGCTGCCAAAGTTGTATCTGCAGCCTTAGCCTGTCCCTGAATATCAGATTCATTCGCCACTTGATAGATCTCTCCTTGGATCTCTGATATGTATCTCAAAGTTAATATAGCTAGTATTGAACTCCTAATTCCATCCCTGTCTCAGGCCCACTCTTTTCTCTTGTCTTTCCTTTCTCATTCTGCCAGTTGATCCTATCAAAATCTTGATATCTTTTACTTTTTTGTTTCCTCATTCTCCTCCCATTGTTGGGGAACCTGTGGCCTTCTGATTTCAAGGTTCTTTTTTTGAGCACCAAAGGAGGCAAGAAAAGCTTTATCTTTCTCTACTGCACCCCTTTTAACAAAAGGATTTGTTCTATAAAAGTTGGATTCAGTTAAAAAGCAGCACTCAAGGATTCAGTAGGCCACAGGCGGCAGAACCCATCAACAAGTCCTATAGATTCTGCCTTCAAAATTATAACCAGAATTTCTTCATTTATTTTCACTTCTACCCTTACCACCCTTCTCCAACCCAATCTCATAGCTTCTATCTGATCTCCCAACTTTTACCTTTGCCTCTCCTCAGGCTATTCTCAACACTGCAGCCAGACTCATTCTTCTGGTCAGATCATGTTACTTGGCTGTTTAAAACTCTGTGGCATCTGCCGGCTGCGGTTGCTCACACCTGTAATCCTAGCCCTCTGGGAGGCCGAGGCGGGCAGATTGCTCAAGGTCAGGAGTTCAAAACCAGCCTGAGCAAGAATGAGATACCGTCTCTACTATAAATAGAAAGAAATTAATTGGCCAACTAATATATATAGAAAAAATTAGCCGGGCATGGTGGCACATGCCTGTAGTCCCAGCAACTTGGGAGGCTGAGGCAGCAGGATTGCTTGAGCCCAGGAGTTTGAGGTTGCTGTGAGCTAGGCTGACACCGCGGCACTCATTCTAGCCTGGGCAATAAAGTGAGACTCCGTCTCAAAAAAAAAAAAAAAAAACTCTGTGGCATCTATGCTATTTAAGCTGAAATCCGAAGTTCTTACCATAGAATGCTTGAAAAGAAAATATATGTAACTACTGTTCACTATATATTTGGTTTCTGAGTTTGGAAAGGGATAATTATATTAAACTATAGAGGCTTAGTTCTGAAACATAAATAAATCCCACAAGAAATAGGAACATTTTGGAATTTTCTAACTCATCTCTCATTTAATGATAAAAATTTGAAAGTTATCTTAAAGTCAGGATGGTTTGAATGTCCAGAAAAATGCACTTATTTTTTTCTGCTAATTTATTGGTTCTCAAACCTAGTATACACAAGAATTCTGAACAGGGTTGAAAACTAAAAACATGATTTACTTTTCTCAATGAGAAGTATAAGTAATTTGTAGGATAATTTTTACTGTATTTATTACCTGATAAACTATCTTTAGAACGTGTTTAAGATGTGACTCATCTTTAGGTATTAAAAGAATGCTATTAAAAAGTAGTAGGTATGTAGACAAATCTTGTCTTTCTAAAACAATTAGTTTTGGCACAGTCCTAGGTATAAGTAGATGGAAGAACATGTATTTAATTCTAACAGTGCTACTGTTGTTACATAAAATATTATCATAACTCCCCTTTTGGAATTATTTTGAGCTAGTAAATATTTAGTATTCATTTTAACATCACATCTTATTTTTTATGTTTTCAAAGATTTTTTTCAGCAGTATCATTATCGACCACATGCCATAGAAAAGTTGAGAGAATATAATGAATGCCCACATACCCACCACCTAGATTTAATAATTGTTATTTTGCTATATTTGTTTTATCTGTAATGTATAGATATATATACATGTAGTAATATATCTGAATATAGGTATGGGTGTACATATATTTTTGCTGAACCCTTTGAATGTTAGTTTCAAATTTAATGACATTTTATAATGATATAACACAGAACATTATCACCAAAGAAAATTTCCTAATATCTGGTATAATCTAATCTATAGTAGTCCTCTTGCCTTCTTTTTTAAATTTCATTTTCTGTGACATTGACACTTTAAAGTGACCAAGCCAGTTTTGTAGACAGTCCTACATTCTAGACTTGTTTCCTTATAGTATCATTTAACTTGTTCTATTCCTCATTTTGATAGAAGACTTGAATAAGATTAAGTTATGCATTTTTAGCAAGAATGCCTCCTAGAAGAGCTGTGTATGTACATTGCATCATATTCAAGATGCACAAATGTGAAATGATTTGATCACTTGGTTAGGATGCTAGCTACAAGACCACTTCATTGAAAAGGTATATTTTCTCATTTGTAATTAGCAAGTAATCTATGGCATGATACTCTGGTACTTTGAGAATATCCAGATTACTCAGCAATCTTCACTCACAATTTTAGCATCCATTGATATTTGCCTAAATTGATTATTTAATTGGAGGTTGAAAAACTGATTTTCAGATTGTTATTTCTTACCCATTTATCAGCTGGTAATCTTCAACAGGGAAGAGCTTTCTCTTAACAACTAGGAATTAACTATAGTTCCACCTAAAAAAGCAAAGTAAATACTTAATTTTTCCCCTCTAATTACAGTTTTTCACAGTAAGGCATGAGTTAATGTAATAGTCACTGTTAATGATAGCAATTTTCTTTCTCTGTTGAATAAAATTGATTTCATGGATTTTTATAATGTATGTATAAAGTTTATAGGTAAAACACATTATAAATAATGTATTTCTTTACAAAAATAAAACATGCTTTTTGATGTTCAGATCATCCCCAATTTGGAAATAGAAACCTCTTCAAACTATTTCCCAAGGGCCCAAGAGTTGTTTGGGTTTTTTGTTTGTTTGTTTGTTTGGGGGTTTTTTTTTGTTTTGTTTTGTTTTTTTACTATACACTGGTTAATTTTTGAGCACTTGCTTTTCTAAATTGAGATTTGTATGCTAGGTATGCTATTGCTGCTGGTATTATTGTTTTTGGAATGCTGAAATTCTTATTTGCTTTATCCTGTAGTAGTGGTTTTCAAACTTTTTCCTCTCAATACTGTGTACTCTTAAAAATCGATGGTCCAAAAGAGCATTTGTTTATGTGGATTACAGCTATTGATATTTATCATATTAGAAATTAAAATTGATAAACTTTAATAGTTGTAATATACATTGGTCATTTGGAAAATAATAGTTCACTGTGTTATGCAAATCTACCCAAAGTTGACAGTTTTAATATACAGTGTTAAACAGTTACTTTTATTAATGTCATTACTGATCTAATAGGGAAAGGTTAAGTATTGGAAAGATGTCAAGCTTGCAGAGACAAAGACAGGCTTCCCAAATTTCTAATTTTTCAAAAGCTTGAATTTTACCACTGGCAACAAACATTGTCACTTGTTTTTCTTATAGTTGACAATCTCATTTCATTCATTTTTGAGCAAATGTCTGCTGAATACCCAAGTCTGAATAACCAGTTTGTTACTTATTCTTTAAAGTAAAAATAGTATTTAATGAAAAAAAAACTCTAGCGCAGTTCATAACTCATCATGTAAGTTCATTTTCTTGAGAAAAATCACACCTAAATATATAGCAGAATACACCAGTAGTGCAAATGTCAATGCAGTAAATAGGATGTATATAACATCTTAGTATTATTAAGACAATTTTGACAACTTGGATTCCCTAAAACAGTTGTAGGTACCCTGCCCTTCAGGTTCCACAGATCATCCTTTGGGAATCACTATCCTACAGTATATATGTAATAATTTTAAATTTACAATAACCAGTAATGATAAAACTACTAAGGGAAATTTAAAAATTCTTTGCAGTTTTTGTCCTTAGAATATACTGGTTGAATATCCCTTACCTGAAATGCTTGGGACCACAAGTGTTTCAGATTTCACTTTTTTTTTTTTTTTTTAATTTTAAGATGTTTGCATATATATAATGAGATATCATAGAGATAGGACCCAAGTATAAACACAAAATTCATTTATGTTTCATATATACCTTATGCATATAGCCTGAAGGTAGTCTTATACAATATTTTAAATAATTTTGTATATGAAACAGTTTTAACTGTGACCCAACGTAGGATCAGGTGTGGACTTTTCCACTTGTGGAGTCATGTCGGCACTCAAAAAGTTTCAGAGTTTGCATTTTCAGCTTAGAGATGTTCAACCTGTATAATAATTAAGGATGTGTAGTCAAAGTACTCTGTTTACATGTCACTCAAAATAATTCTTTTGTGTGTGATTACTTATTTGACAATTAGATTTGTTTGTTTCTGTTTTCAATATTAAGAAATTTTTCTCATTTAATTTTACATTTGAATAAATAAAATAGCTCATTTGTCAAAACTACAGAAAGGTATACTTAGAGAGTTTGATTCTATTCCTATCACCTCCATACTATTATTCACCACCTTCCCTACCTCTTTCTCACTCTATTTTTAATGGCTTATGGTTTTTGGTTTATCCTTTCAAGATTTCTTTTTATAAAAATAAGCAAATACGTATATACGTATTCTCATTACCTTTCTTTCTTAAAAGATATGGTTTACATACCATTTGCACTGTGTTTACTGCTTGTTGTTTACTTAAGAATTTATTTAATGAGTATACAGAGATTGACCTCATTCTTTTTTATGATTACATAGCAGTTGATCATGTGGCTCAATCAGTGTATCCTCATTTCTTCAACTAATTCCCTACTAATGGATTTATTGAAGATTAATAGGTACAAGTTACATACTGAAAATGAATAATATCTAAGCTTAGCTTCTAAACCTTCATAAGACTAAATTTTCAATTTTATATTTGTATTGGCAATTAGTATTAGCTAAAGCCTTTGAGTTATGATTGTTAACATCAACTGACTAAATTTATACTAACTTCTTTGTATGTTTGTGCTGTGAGTTATTTGGCAGATAGTCATTATCAGTTTGTGAATCAAAAAAACTATCATTTACTGAGCACTCATGCATTGAAAATTTTAAAGTCTACCATTGTCTCAAATTTTTATGTAAATATTTACAGTAACATGTAATAAACATATGGAAAATAAAATCTATTAGATTTTTATTAACATATAATGTAAAACAATTTTCTTCTAGGCACATTAAAAGATAGAAGATTGTTCATGCATCACATTTCTTTAGAGCCAGTTACCTGTGGACCCTTTGGGTAAGACAAATTTAAATTTTTAAAAATTCTAATATAGTGTAGGAAAAGTCTGGTTTTTTAAATCACTGTGTCTAAAAATAATGGCACCAAAATTAAGGTAAGAAGTTAGCACTTCTCTTTTGGAAACCCTGCATCAGGATGAAATAATTCTGTACTTTGGTAATATTTTGTACTGCTGTTCATATTATTATTTCATTTTTTAGTTTCATAGTAGCTTTGCAAAGTAGAAAAACAGATTTTATTCCAATTTTATGAATGAGGTACTGAGGCTCAGAGGAATTAAGGATTGCCCAAAATCAATTAACAAAAAAGATAGCAGATATTGAAAATATCCTTTTATCTTTCCTCCCTCCCTCAATCTTACTAAAATTACTTAAGAGAATTTTTTTTAACATGTAATTCCCAAGGACAATGATCAGAGGAAACAAACAACAACAAAAGTTTGGAAGCCAAAAATATGAATAACTTAGCAAGCTTGAGAAAACTAAAATCTGCCTTAGAGCAGTGCTCCCCTAACTTTTTGGCACCAGTGACTGGTTCCATGGAAAATAATTTTTCCATGAATGGGGTGGGGAGGGTTGGGCGGGGTAGAGGGTACAGAAGTAGACCTCAGGTGGTGATGCAAGCGATGGGGTGAGGCTATAAATATAGATGAAGCCTCACTGGCCTACTGCTCACCTCCTGCTGTGCTAACAGGCCATGGACGGAACAGGTCTGTAGCCCAGGGGTTGGGGACTGCAGTCTTAGAGCAAGCAGAGAAGCTGCCCACTTTCCCCTAAAGAACCCAAGAAAGGGCTAGGCTTGCGCCTGTAATCCTAGCACTCTGGGAGGCCAAGGTGGGTGGATTGCTTGAGGTCAGGAGTTTGAAACCACCCTGAGCAAGAGCGAGACCCTGTCCCTACTATAAATAAAAAGAAATGAATTGGCCAACTAATATATATATATATATATATATATATATATATATATATATATATATATAAAATTAGCCAGGCATGGTAGCGCATGCCTGTAGTCCCAGCTACTCTGGAGGCTGAGGCAGTAGGATCACTTGAGCCCAGGAGTTTGAGGTTGCTGTGAGCTAAGCTGATGCCACGGCACTCACTCTAGCCTGGGCAACAAAGCGAGACTCTGTCTCAATCAATCCATCCATCCATACATACATACCAGAGAAAAGCTCCAATTGGCAGCAACATGTACCTCAAAAAGTGAGATAGAAAATAGGAAAATTGGTTGAAATTCTGTTTAAGAAATGTCTATATTTTGTCCCCAACAGCAGATAGGCAGTTATCTTTCTTCCCTGAGAAGACAAGAAGTTTATTCTCTGGAGAAAATCAATTGGAAGAATTCTGAATTGGGGCTAAGCTGGAGGGTGGGGATACCAGGCACAGTTGAGGGAAGGGTACTAAAAACAAAAATGGAGTAAAAATCAGTGTATCAAGCAATGAGCCTCCTTTTCACACTTAGTCTCCCAAATGTTACCAGGCAGGCCCTCTGGGAGGTAGAAGTCTGGAAGATTTTTTCCTAGTGAATATGACCAGCCCAATAGAAAAGATCTGAAAATACTGCCAGTTGGCGGTACGCAAATGGAGCAGTTTAGCTGATCATCAGACAGCGAAGCGAACAGTTGACAAGCACAGAGCTTCCAGTCAGTGATTTAGTTCTTCACTTTTAAATAAGAATAGATAATCAAGGATCACTAGTCATTGGAAGAAAGTTGCTGTGAAAGATAGTCACCAAAGTACAAAAACCAAAGCTAAAAGAAATTTAGAGGAAATATACTATGCAAGGAGAAGAAAACTTCAAAAATACTTACTAATATTCTTAAGTAATAGAAGATATTACAGCCTTAAAATAAGAACAAGTAGCTATAAAAATTGCTCTTAGAAATGAAAAGTATGATAGCACAAATAAATTAACTTAGTAGAAGTAATATATAAAAATAATGAAAGCTCCCAGAATATAGAATAAAATGAAAAGGATGAAATAAGCAATGAAAAGATAATTAGAAAAGTCAGTTTTGTGGGTCTAATATCTGAAAATACAGACTTTGGGAAGGAAGGAACTGAAGAGAAATGAAGAAAGAATTTTTTAAAAATAATTTTAAGTTTTACCAGTACTAAAGGACATGAGTTTTCTTGATTAAAAGGGCCCACTGAGTGGACACATGAATAAAAAAGCACAGTAAGTTAAGGCACATTCTTATGAAATTTTAGAATACTAGGAGCAGAGAGGAACAGTAAATTTATTGGATGGGGGGATCAAAGACAAGGTCACGTAGTTTCATGAGTCATAGTATGAATTCTTAACAATGGAATCTAGAAGATTATAGATCTTACAATGTATAATACAGAGCAATGGCTTCAAAATTCTGAGAGAAAATGACTTTCAACCTAGAATCCTAGCATTGACCAAAATACAAATTAAGTGTGAGGGTAGACACTTTTCCAGTTCAAAGCACTTTTTAAGGAAGCTAGCCAAAACAAGTGGTAAATCAGGAAGGAAGAAGATATAGGACTTAAAAAACAAGAATTCAACATAGGAGAGAGGCAAAGGGAGCCCTCAGGTTGATAATGAAGGGAGCTTCCAGAATTATAGCTGTGTTGCTAAGTCAAGAAAGGCACTTAGACCACTTTGGAACCAAAGAATAGAGAGATCCCTAAGAGAGTTTGCCTACAAGATAAAAATAAAGCAGTACCTGAGTGTTTTAATGTATTAGGAAACTTCTTGGTAAAGATGGCAGGTTAAACATACTTGTGTACTTTCTTTGCCTTCTAAAATTAGACCAAAGCAACAGTGAAGAAACTTGTACCAAAAACAGTGAAAATAAGAGAGACCACAGGAACTAAACTTTTCAAAGTGTGCAAGAGAAAACTGATTCATAGCTGGTAGTGGGTATAGCAGAGAACCAACCATTTTACACTAAAGTCTCAAAAGCTCAGGAGTTGATGCCTCTATGTATCTTCATATTTGGGTGCTAACAGAAGGAGGGAGCCGAAAAAATGTTAAAAAATATGTTTAAGAAGCAGTCAAATGTACTCTTTCACTCTGTGAAGCTGGAAAACTGCCTCTTGCCCACTCTAACAAAAGACTAGAGACTTACTCTTTAGAGTGGATACAGTAGAGGGACTTATTGGTGAACACACGAGGCACAGTTGAAAGCAGAAATAAGTACTCAAAAGCAAGGGGAATATGTTCGTGTATGCATATTGATTGTTGGTGATATCCCATCAAGCCCTCTTCCCCTACTCAATTTCCAGAATGTAGATAGTTTTTACTAATAGTAAAAACGTTAGAAATTTCCAGTCAATCAATCTACAGTATATCCTGTAATCAACAAGTTCCATCTTTGACAAAGGGCTTTCAAACAACTTTTTGGTCTTCTACTCTTAAATATAAAGACATCCAGAGACTATCAGACATCAGAAAAAGCAAAAATAAAATAACCAAAAAACTAATGAAAACAACTTAATAGGAACACTATTTTATTATTTCTTCTAAGGAGAAGAACCATTTTTAAAAATTTTTTTAAATTTAAAAAAATTTTAAATTTTTTTAAATTTAAAAAAATTTTTAAAAAAAGAACAAAACTATAATTTATGAACAGAGTGAAAAGAGGTTTTATAATATATAGCTGAGAGTTTGGATGTGAATAAGTGATGGATATGTCAAAAAATTTTTTTAAATTTTTAAAGAAATACTACCTCAAAGGAAAGCAAAAGTTGTAAAGAAAGGAAGTACAATTGTAACATACTACATGTTAATACTACATATACTTTATATCAATATAACACATTTAGCTGTGAAAAGTGTTATTTAGCCAGTGTAAATGTTGAATATTGATAGACCTCAAGTATATAACTTGAGGCCGGGTACAGTGGCTCACGCCTGTAATCCTAGCTTTCTGGGAGGCCAAGGCAGGAGGATTGCTTGATCAGGAGTTTGAAACCAGCCTGAGCAACAGCGAGACCCCATCTCTACCAAAATTAGAAAGAAATTAATTGGCCAACTAATATATATAGAAAAAATTAGCCGGGCATGGTGGCACATGCCTGTAGTCCCAGCTACTTAGGAGGCTGAGGCAGAAGGATTGCTTGAGCCCAGGAGCTTGAGGTTGCTGTGAGCTAGGCTGACGCCATGGCACTCTAGCCTGGGCAACAGAGTGAGACTCTGTCTCAAAATATATATATATAACTTGAGAAGATGGGGAGAGGTGAGAGAGAAAGTGTATGTATATGTAATAAGGTGGCAGTGGAGTTGACGAACAGCTAAATCTTCATTTTCCATAGAGGTACCACAATAGAAAAAGTTGAGAACAAGCAGTTACAGAGATGTCACTTAGACATAATGGATATAAATATAGAAGCATCTAAAGTTGTTGAAAGTGGTTGCAAAACCTTTTCTAGCTGGTAAATTTTTAAGCCCAAAGATTTGATTGAAATTGTTTTAATGTTACCTTTTCAAAGATAACTACTTGTGGAATTGTTGAAGAGTCATTGAACTGTATCTCTGGAATATATTTTTTAGCAAGCTGCATATACATATATATATTTTTTTGAATGTAGAAAGCCAGCTGATTTTTGTTTTCATTTCTTTTTATCATAACAGGTTGTAATATATTAAATAATAAAGTAAATGCCTAGTTATTTATCTGTATTACCTTAATTTACATATGAAATGGGAAAATAATGTATTTAACAAACATTTGCTAAAGCACCTGCTCTAATTACCTCATGTACTGTGCTGATGGCTATAAAAATAAATAAGTCTAACTCAGATTGCTAGTCTAGGAACGAGGCATGAAAACAAGAATTATAATGTGATAAAAATTCTAAAGTAGATACAACAAAAGTGATGTGAGAACAAAGAAAAATAGGCAGCAAATTATGTGACAGAAAACTTAATGGGGAAAGTACTTCAGAATGTGAGCGATGCTTGGTTAAAGAAGACATTGCAAATCTTGGGATTTGGTCAGAGGAGAAGGCTCCTGAGAGGAAACAAAAAGAAATAGGAGATTAGAACCAAATAGGAAGCTTCCTGTGTGTCATTCCTGATAAGCTGAAACCTAAAAAGGAAATAGGCTGTCCTTGGAAGTTTCTAACAAAAGGAATGACATAACCAGATTTGTGTTTTAGAAATAGATCAAAGCAAAACTGTTGCAAAGAGATTAGTAAGGAAGTAAAGGTCTAACAAAGGAGGTAAAGGGAAATGAGTAGGAGATCAATTCATTAGGTTTGGCTAGATTGTGATTGAGACTGGCAAATTATCTCCATTTTGATTCAAAGAGACATGTTGAGCATAACCTGCAAAGCAAACTCCTCATTCTCACAGTATTCTTCATATTTAAAAACAAAGAGTAAAAAGGAGATCAATGAAAATTTTGGGAACAGGTTTATTCATTCTTGTGCACTAGTTCTCATCTACATCACTTATACAAGATAACCATTCTAGCAATTTTCTCCCCTCTCTCCTGCATGGTTAATTTTTTATTCTCTACTGGATTATTACAATTTCCATCAGCATAAGCAGTTGCTGTCAATCTCTTATCTCAAAAAGAGCCTTTCTTGACCAGTCTAATCTCAGCTTTGCTCCCCTTAAAGCCCAGCTCATTGGAATTGTCTCTGCTTACTGTCTCTACTTCATCTCTTCCTATGTTCTCCTGAACTCATTCCCATCAGTCTTTTATCACTATCCATCAGCTCTTATCAAGATTGCCAGTTACCTCCACACTGCTAAATCTTGTCCTCCTCATCGTCATGTTAACCTGTGAGTAGCATTCACATAATCACTTCTGCTTTCTTAACACTTTTTCTATTCTCCTTTCTGGGACATCTCTATTTCTCCTCCTATTCCATTAGCTGTTCTGTCTCCTTTGCTTGTTCTTTCCCTAACCACTAAATGTTAGAGTCCTCCAGAGTCTCTAGATCTCTTCCTACCCCTCCTCCCTAGTGATCTCATCCACCCTCCAGGGCTTTATATACTGTCTATTTACTGATGTCTCCAAAATTAGTATCTTTAGCTCCAGATCTGTCCTCTAAACAACATAATTCATCCAGTTACCTAATTGACATTTTTGTTTGGGTGACTAGTAGACATCTCAGACTTAACATTTCCAAAGCTTATAGTAAAAGTCTACCAACTCTGCTTTCAAAATATATCCAAAATCATCACTTCTCAACACTTTCACCCCTGACGCCCTGGTTCAAGTCATTATAAACTGCTAGGATTATTTCAATGGAACTGGTTTCCCTGCTTCTGACTTAACCCCCCACCACCATACACAGTGAATTCTCAACAGAGAAGCCAGAGGGATCCTTTTAAATATAAAACAGATTTTGTCATTTCTTTACTCAAAACTATTCCATGGCATCACTTCCCAGAGTACAAGCCAAAAGCCCTTACCGTAGTGTTCAGGTTCTCCATGATCTGGCCCCATTACTACCTTTCCAGTCTCACCTTCTAACTTTCTTCCCCTTGTTCTCTCTGTTTGAGGCACACTTATGTCTAGGCCAATTGACATGTTTATTTGTTTCCTTCCACTGGTATGTACATGCTGACTTTTTTTGTTTGTTTGTCAGTATGTCTCCCAGCAAAAGAATGCCTGACACATAGGAATTCATTAAATATGTGATGAATAAATGGCTGAACTAAATGAATTCTAAGGTAGCTTCAAGTTCCAGATGTGCAGAATTTGGTAAAGGGAAATCTGGGGTTTTCAACCAGGTGTCAAGTATTAGGAAGAATGTATAAGCTGCTGAAGGCAATGAATTTAATTTTGGGCATGTTGAGTTGTGTGAAATATCAAGGTACAGATGTCTGATGTTTTACACAGCTTAAATGTAGGAACAACACCTAAGGGAAAAGCTGGGCATAAAGATAAATGATATTTTTGTTGTTAGATGGGTGATCATGGAAATGACTCACGTCAGCCTGAGACAGTATCTAGGGAAGAAATCCAACTTTGAAGACATGAATGTTTTTAAGAATCAGGAAGAGGTAAAACCAGTAAAAGAAAAGAAATAATTAGAAGGATAATGGTGGTAAGGATATTAAAAGAAGGAAAATGTCAGTTGTCAGGAAGGTCAAGCAGAATGACTTTGTATGTGTGTATATGTATACACAGATGCATGTGTGTGTTATACGCATGCATCTTAGAACAATTTCTGTAGAATAGTAGGGGAAATGAGAGTTCATTAGGTGGAAATTGAGGAAGTGAAAATAGCTAGTCTAGATTACTTATTCAAGGAAGTTGACCATGGAGGGTAGGTAATGCTGAGTATTAACATGAGGCAAAGATAAGGCTGGAAAGAAAAGTGTTTAAAAGGTGGGCAAGGCTTTTGGGCTAAATGTAAGGGGCACTAAAAACTAAAAACAGGTAGAGGGGAGAGCTAATGAGGAGACCAAGTTATTAGATGGGATAGAGAGTTCAGGTGAAGGTTTGAGCCATAGAGAAGACAGGTGGATATTTCCCTGGTAAAGGAGGTAAGTAGAGGGAGTACTATGGTAGAATTGGAGGGGACACACACTGAGAGGGTCCACGTTTGATAGATTCTCTTCTATTATGTGAAGTAGATTGTAAAGGCAAAGGCTGGCCATTAGTGCATGTGAAACAGTGGTAGCCTTGAAAAGTGTGGTATTGTTTGGGAATGACAACCCTGATGAATACAAAAACAGTTACCAGAATAGGATGGCCATGTAGTAGTTGAGAGTCTGCAAAAAAAAAAAAGGCATATTCCCAAGCATTTATATGTATACGTTTAGTACTGGTCAGTAATCAAATATTTTCTGCCCATTGTAGCACAACTAAGGAACGGCAAGAAATACAGAGTCCAAATTTTACTGCACCTGGTCAAGAATTTCTGTCTAAATCTCATTTTCATGAACGCCTGGCTTTGGAAAAATCTTCAAGCATTTTATCAATTTCGAGGCAGCCATTTTATAAAGTTCCTGCTACAAGAAATGAAGAAATGAAACGCCCAGTTACTACAGGCAAACCGACCAAAATCTTTGTCCCACCTTTTAAAACTAAATCACATTTTCACAGAGATGAACAGTGTGTTAGCAAGAATATTAATTTGGAGGAAAACAAACAGAAACAAAACATAGACAAACATGGCTCTGGTGATAGTGAAAATAATATTAATGACAGTGAGATTCATCAACTTAACAAAAACAACTCTAATCAAGCAGCGACTGTAAATGTCACAAAGCGTGAAGAAGAACCTTTAGGTATTGTCTGACAATTTGTGTAACACATTTTTGCCTTTCAGTTAGATATTTCTCATGTTAAATAATGTCCTGGGTTGTTTTTTTTTTCCCCCTTTTATGGTTCTTAATAATTTCTAAACCTTTTTTAATGGTTTAAATTTTCTAAATCCAAAGATTAGATTTAGATTATCCTAATATTTTCTTTCAAAGATGACTACTTGTGGACTTTCTTGTTAAAAAAAAAAAAGCTGTTAGACATATAATCTAGGACTATTACCAGAATATATTTTTTATCATACTAATTTTCTTCAAAAATGAAGATAAAAATAATATATTTCTATTCTCTATACAACTTTGTAAGTTGAAACTTTTTCATCCATGAAAGATTTAAAAGGGGTAGGGGTTTCCTTTTTCTCTATATATAAAATTAGAGCAAAGTGATATATATAATTTATAAAGCAGGGGTTGTGCTTTTTAAATTTACATTCAATTTTATTTTTGCTAATTATTCTTTAACAGATTTAATTACAGGTCTTAAGAATGCCAGAGATATACAAGATATGCGGATTAAAAAGAAACAAAAGCAACATATCTTTCCACAGCCAGGCAGTCTGTATCTTGCAAAAACATCCACTCTGCCTAGAATCTCTCTGAAAGCAGCAGTAGGAGGACAAGTTCCCTCTGCATGTTCTCATAAACAGGTATGCTTTTGTGTACAATACTTACAGTTTTTATAGCAAAGTGTAATTAGTATCTACAAATTGTTTCAAGAACGAACAAATAGCCATGGGAATGAATGAATGAAATCATCATGCTTCTTAATTAGCCTGCCGTGGCCTCCCTCTCTTCTGCTAGGCCTGCCTTATCCTATCAAAGTGATCTGTGCTTCAAGACCCTATCTGTACTAAAAATAGAAAAATTATCTGGGCACAGTGGTGCACGCCTATAGTCCCACCCAGCTACTCAGCAGGCTGAGGCAGGAGAATGGCTTGAGTCCAGGAGTTTGGGGTTGCAGTGAGCTTCTGATCACAGCACTGCTCTCTAGCCTTGGGCAACAGAGCAAGACTACTGTGTCTCAAAAAAAAGGAAAGGCCATGTACAAATCTGACCTCCTTAGGTAATTTTCCCTAAAATACTTAAAATTTTTCCTATTCTTTTCTTTCTAAATTTTTGAACTTAGAAGATTTTGTAAAGCATGAGAGATTTTTATCCCCACAATACTTCCCTAGGGCAGATTTAGCAAGAAGTATTATATAGGGCGAGTGAAAAAGGTACAGCAGACTCTTGAATGTATAGGTCATATATAGCACATTAAAATTTTTAGCTTTCAATACATGTTAAATATTTTTATACTGAATATTCTAGTATTTAAATGAAAATTTTTTGGCAAATTCAGTTTGGATTTGTTATAATTGTTTTTATTGTGTGAAGTGTGTTCATTTTGACTTGTTTTTCATTCATTGTCAATTTTTTCTGTTTATTTTGTGCAGCTGTATATGTATGGCGTTTCTAAACATTGCATTAAAATTAACAGCAAAAATGCAGAGTCTTTTCAGTTTCACATGCAGGATTATTTTGGTAAGGAAGATTTATGGGCTAGACAGGGAATACAGTTGGCTGACGGTGGATGGCTCATACCCTCCAATGATGGCAAGGCTGGAAAAGAAGAATTTTATAGGTACTCCATGCAAAAAGACTTTATATTAACTTTTATGTATTTCATCATTTCTCTCTTCCTCACAAGTCTCTCTTTTGTCTCTTTCATGTACCTTGAACTAAAAAGTGGTCTAGAAATCAAATTTTATACATTGAATCATTAAGTACATTAGTAGTTTGGTAGACATTCTGTTGAAATCTTTTGAAAAGTAAATATGGTTTGTCCTGGGATTTAATAAGCTGAATTTTCTTAAATTGGGACATTTTTCTTATGCATTTACAAAATAAAGGCTGATAAGAAAAGTTAAATTTGAAATGGCTGTATCGTAGACTCCCCACATGTACACACAGATTTATGTCATATTCTCTTTCATTGTATATTTTAATAAATATAAATATTATAGTGTTTAATAAACATTAAAAGTGAAACAGAAGTATTTAAATATCAGTGATAACAAATAACTAGAAAATCTCAATGCCTTAAAACATTAACAATTTAGAAACTGTGTAACTTCTTTTGATTCTAATGTTTACACAGACATAATTAAAACTTTTTGCTATCAGAGATATATTACTTTATGCCAGTGGCAAAAGATGGGAATCATTTTCTAGCACCCTTATTTTTAAAACTTTCTATGCATCTTTCCAAAAATTTTGGGAAAGCAGTAAAATTTTTTTTCTGAATTTTTTTAAAACTATTTTAGAGTGTTTTAAAATGGAAACATTATTTACATGTTGCACATTTCTTACATAACAAACATCTGCTGTAGGTTCTATAAGAGTAGGAAAAGTATAGTAAAACAATTGTATTTTCTTACACTACATAGACTGCATAATGTAGAGGTGTTAAGAATAATTACCCTGTAGTCAAGTGGACAGAGTTCATAAAGTGTTACAGTGTTAGAGTGTTCCTCTTATTGTTTGTTTTTTGATTGTTCACCGAATATCTTTTAATCACCTACTATGTGCTGGGTACTAGGGATAACAAAGCAAAACAAAAAAATCCCTGCCCTAATGAATCATACATTCTAGTGGGCATGGAAAGCACAGAAAATTTTTTTAAGTAACATGAATTGTATAGTATGTTAAAAAGTGATAAGTACTCTGAAGATAGATAAAGCTGGGAAGGTGGTAGAGAAAGTTGGGTGAGGAGAGATGCAAGGTTTAAACAGAATAAGTAGTAAGGAAGGCTTTACCACATTGGTGACATTTAATAAATGACTTGAAGGAGGTAAAGGGATTGAGCATAGGACTGTCTGGGAAAGCTTCCCAGCCTCTAAGAGAGGAACATGCTTAAAAGACTTGAGGAACACAAATTACTGTAGCTAGAGTATAGTGGGCAGAAGAGTATTACTAATGAATAGAAAGGAAAGACCTCATAGACCTTTGTAAGAACTTTAGCTTTTATTCTTGACTAACAGTTTTTACTCTGAGTAAACCATTTGAAGGTTTAAAGCAGAGAGTGACGTGATCTAACTTAATTTTGGAAGAAAAATTCTGGCGGTTTTTGAGATTGGCAGGGAAGGGCAAGGATGGAAGCAGAGAGACCACTTAAGCTATTGCAGTAATCCTGGTGAGAAATGATTGCTTGGACGAGGGAGGTGGCAGTGGAGTTGGTGAGAAGCAGTTGGATTTGGCGTGTATTTTGAAGGTGACCATCAGGATTTACTCAAGAATTGGATGTAGAGTGTGAGCAAGGAGGAAAGTAGATTGGCTCCAAAGATTTTGACCGTAGCAGCTGGAAGGATAGAGTTACCATGTAACTTTACCAGAATTGAGAAGACCAAAGATGGAAGGGAAATTGAAAGTATAGTTTTGGACACTTGAAGCTTAAGATGTGATAGTAGACATCCAAGTGTAGATGTTAGATAGGCAGTTGGATATGCAAGTCTATATGTAGATGAATTATAGCCAAAGAAATAAATTTAAGAGTGGAATTTAAAGTCAGGAAAAGGAGACTGAGAAAGAGCAGCCAGAAAGGAATAAATGCAGAAGAGTGTGGGGTGTTGCATGGAGATGGAGTTCTAAGGAATAGAGATTGACCAACTGTTACCTTCACTGCTGATTGGTAAAGTAAGGTGAAGATTGAGATTGACCACTGGATTTAGCACTGTAGAGGACATTACTAACCTTAATAAAAATAGTTCAGTAGATTGGTGAGTTGAAAGGCCCATTAGAAAGCAATTATAGGGCAATTGAAGAAGAAGAGTTGGAGATAATCAGTGAATTCTTTCAGGGATTGCTAAAGAGAGAAGCAGAGAAAGGGGCGGTACTTGGAGGAGGTAGTAGAATAAAAGGGTCTTGGTTTTGCCTTGTTTGTTTTAAGGCAGAAAAAACTTTTTATGCTAATGGAGATTGTCTAGTACAGAGGAAAAAAGATGACAGCAGGAGACAAAGGAGGCACTTCCTAGTCAGTGGCTGTGGTAGGTGGTAAGGGTTGGGAATTAGTACACAAATGGCAAAGGGAGAAGGCAAAGGGTAAGGATGTGTGGGTGCTGTAGGTTGGGTAGATGTGAGGGTGGAAGTTTATGGAAGTTCTCTTTTACTTCTGTTTTCTTAGTGCTAAGAGTGAGTGTGAGAGGAGGAGGAGTTAGAGATTTGAGAAGAGAGGGGACAGCATTAAGGAGAGCACCAGGACCAGGGAAGGGCGTTCTCAGGCATCATTTCTAAAAACAATCTCTTTAATAAGAAAAGTAATCTGTAATTATTTTAAGTTAAGGATCTCATTTTCCAGGAATAGTTATAATGACTGTTAAGTAATGTTTTATTAGTATAATACTTTGATACATGTTAAATAATTTTCTAAAATTATATTACTTATAAATCTTACATTAATTTATAAAAACTTATTGAATGTACAATGTAGTTTTTGTGCAGAGAATAATTGTCATTGTCGAATTCAGTATCATCCTATGTGTTTTTTATGATACTCTTCTAACTTTATTTATTCAGGGCTCTGTGTGACACCCCAGGTGTGGATCCAAAGCTCACTTCTAGAGTTTGGGTCTATAATCACTATAGATGGATTATATGGAAGCTGGCAGCTATGGAATTTGCTTTTCCTAAGGAATTTGCTAATAGATGCCTAAGCCCAGAAAGGGTGCTGCTTCAACTAAAATACAGGCAAGTTTTCATATACTGCAGTATGGTTCAGGCTTCTGTGCAGTCTGTGACTTTCACATCAAAGATGGTGCATGAGCCAGTTGCCAGTGACGTTGCCATCCCACCCTGCTGTTCATGTTGTACAGAGCTGTTCTCTTGTCATCCCCCACTTAAGAGAGATCACACACCTCTTGCTTCCCTCTTCCCCTACTCCCTTCTTAACCTCTTGGCATATGAGAAGAAAATGAGTTGCTAATTTGATCCACTATTCAGAGATTGCTAATAAAACATTTCTGCATTTCTTTGCTTTTTAGTATTCATATTTTAACAATATAAAACTTAATATATTACTGGCTACAAATTCTCTTTCAGTGTGTCTTTGAATTTAATATTTATTCTCAATTATTCTGTGACTTTTTTAACAATGGAATGCTAGAGTCATGATTCCTAAAATATGCATTTTTCTATTCATTTGTAGATATGATTTGGAAATTGATAGAAGCAGAAGATCAGCTATAAAAAAGATAGTGGAAAGGGATGACACAGCTGCAAAAACACTTGTTCTGTGTGTTTCTGACATAATTTCATCGAGCAAAAGTATATCTGAAACTTCTAGCAGTAAAACTGATAGTGTGAATACCAACAAAGTGGCCATTATTGAACTTACAGATGGGTGGTATGCTGTCAAGGCCCTCTTAGATCCTCCCCTCTCAGCTCTCTTAAAGAATGGCAGACTGACTGTGGGTCAGAAGATTATTATTCACGGAGCAGAACTGGTGGGCTCTCCTGAAGCTTGTACACCTCTTGAAGCCCCAGAATCTCTTATGTTAAAGGTAAATTACTGTACACTCTTGATAAAAATTAGTCACTGATCGAGTTAATTCTAGAAAGGTTTTACATTTAAAATTTTAAATTTACAGCCGGGCACAGTGGCTCACGCCTGTAATCCTAGCACTCTGGGAGGCCGAAGTGGGCGGATTGCTCGAGGTCAGGAGTTCGAAACCAGCCTGAGCAAGAGCAAGACACCATCTCTACTATAAATAGAAAGAAATTAATTGGCCAACTAATACATATAGAAAAAAATAGCCAGGCATGGTGGCGCATGCCTGTAGTCCCAGCTACTCTGGAGGCTGAGGCAGAAGGAGGTGGATTGCTTGAGCCCAGGAGTTTGAGGTTGCTGTGAGCTAGGCTGACGCCATGGCACTCACTCTAGCCTGGGCAACAAAGAATTTTTTTTTTTTTTAATTTACTTATGTTGTTAAGGATGCTCCAGTTCTTGAAAATGTACTGATACTCTTAGTATAAGAAGCAGATTCTTCAGACAGTTCAATGTTTTGTGCTGTTTTGGGGAGAGCCAGAGATATTTCTTGAGCTCAAATAATACCGTTCCAATTAAAAAGCAAGAGTAAATTTGCACTAGGTATTCAATTTTGGTACCTATAGCCCTTGCTGCCACCTTGTTTTCAGCTTTGCTTCCATCCTGATTATTTGGTCAGATTCCTATTTCAGTGTAATTAGAGAATTAGATTTCAGTGGTTCTCGAATATGCAATAAAATATACCTTTCATCTCTATGTAGATTTTAAACTGTATAACAGGATTTTGCCATGTTAATAGTCTGCAGTATTGCTATCAGAAATTACTGATAACATTGCACATTCAGATTCATTTATAAGGCAACCTTATAGAGAATTTACTTTTGTTAATTTGGATTACTCTAAGGAGAACTTAGAGTAATTTATACAATTATAATTAATAAAACTATAATTTAATAATTTATACAACTATAAGTTATATAAATTAAACATTTTTAAGGTAAAGAGATATTTTATGTGGTGTTAGCTCCACACTGGATTGCTTTTTACTGAAAGCATTCCATCAAACTGAAACATGCTTTTGGTGTATGTTGCTTAGAATATCACATTTGCAATGGCTTTCATTTTCTTGTTTGTTTTTATCAAATCAATGCATATGCATAATTTGAAAACTCAAGTAATACAAGGCCCATGACGAAAAGAAAAACACTCACTGGCACAACCCTCCCACTCCCTATTCATGCTCCCTAGAGGCAACCATTTCCAGTCCTATTGGCTGTTTCTTTGGCTTGTACTGCTATGTCATCTTTTCCCCTTCAGTTTAAACAGTAACTATTAATTTCCTGCTATGGAAGATAAGGATTTAGCTCTCTTACACCAACACTGCCACATATTTTTCTTTCTCTATCTTCTGCATTTTAATAGAGCATAATTTTTAGTGAAGGCTATATTCAGTATATACATTAAATAACTATGAAAAATATTTTTTGCAGCTTAGCACCTGACATGCTATAATCACATTTCTTTTCTTTACAACTTACTACTTTCCACACAGTTATTAACTGTCTTTTCTTGTTTATTTTTCTTAATTGTTTGTATCCTTATCACTGACTCGCTCCCACACTGGAACTATAAAAATCCTCACCAGTATGTTGAAATATCTCCATTAGTTTCATCTCTTTTTCTTGGGGACCCCTGGACCTCTTCATACTTGTACTGCATTCTGAAGTGGTTATTTTCATTATATGCTGCACAGCTCTTATTCTGGAAATTCTTCTCACCTCTTTTCTGTGTTAAAAGCCTGGATTCTATGGTATATTTCTAGACTTATTTCCTAGTTCTAAGGGCACACAACTCCAGAGGCTTCTTGAGAAAGGGAGCATACAGCTTGTTGATATCTTTTTGTAAGGTTGGCTAAATATAGAATTCTAGATTGAAATAATGCCTTCACAGTTTTTAAGACTTTTTTTTTTTTTTTTGAGACAATAGTCTCGCTTTGTTGCCCAGGCTAGAGTGAGTGCCATGGCATCAGCCTAGCTCACAGCAACCTCAATCTCCTGGGCTCAAGCAATCCTCCTGCCTCAGCCTCCCAAGTAGCTGGGACTACAGGCATGTGCCATCATGCCCAGCTAATTTTTTCTATATATATTAGTTGGCCAATTACTTTCTTTCTATTTATAGTAGAAACGGGGTCTCGCTCTTGCTCAGGCTGGTTTCGAACTCCTGACCTCGAGCAATCCGCCCGCCTCGGCCTTCCAGAGTGCTAGGATTACAGGTATGAGCCACCGCGCCCGGCCTAAGACTTTTTTATCTTCTTGCATCTAATATAGCTCCTGCTAAGTTCAATGTTATTTTTATTCTTAGTCCTTCAGTATGTGGTCTGTTTTTAAGACATTTTTAATATTGTTTTTTCTTTATTATTTTGAAATTTGTCAATAAAGTACTTTGCTGTCTTTTTTTTTTTTTTTTGTCTAGATTGTAGATACACACTAGCACTAAATCTAGAAACACATGTCCTTCATTGAGTTCTGGAAAACATTTTTTAAGTGGTACTTTGATAATTTCCTCCCTTTCATTATTTTTATTTTCTCTACTTTTGGGGGTATCGGGGCAGATCTCCTGATATTTGTCCTTTATTGAGTTCTGGAAAAATGTTTTTAAGTGGTACTTTGATAATTTCCTCCCTATCATTATTTTTATTTTCTCTGCTTTTGGGGGTGTCAGGGTAGATCTCGTGATATTTGGACACTAGGCCTCCTGGAGTGGTCCTCTAATTTTCTATTTTCCTCCTACCTTCTATTTTATTGTCTGTTTTTATTCCAACTTCCAGGATAGTTCTTAATTTTTTCCTCGAATCTTTAAAGTAAATTTTTATTTACCAGCTTAATTTTCATTTCTGAACAGACCTTTATTATTATCTAAATGTTTTTCTTTTTTTTGTCATACTCAGTTCTTATTACATAGATATAATATCTTCTCATCTTTCTAAAGCTATTGATTAATGTTTTGTTTTATTTTAGGTTTTTCTGGTCTCTGCATTTTTTTTCCTATGAGAACCTCTTCTTTTGTTTGTTTGGGCTGATCTTTCCTCTTTGATAGAGTGGTACCAATGAGCTTACTACGAGCTCTGTGTGAGATGGGACTTGTCAGCTTAGAGGGTGATAAGGTGGGAATTTGGTTTTTTAGTTAGGAGACCCTCAAATATTAGTGAGTATTCTGAGACCTGAGCAGAGAAAGGAAACTATTAGGAAGGCACATTTTCAGCATTAAGGATTTTCCTTGCAGTTTTGTTTTCAATATAGCATCTCACTCCTCTCTAGCTGCTTCTTCCTGATGTTCCAGAGTCAACGATATGTGTGGTTCGGTTTCTCCAGAAAGTAAAGTCTCCTGGGGATTTTTTTTTTTAGGATGAGGGAGAGACAGCTACCTGGCTGCTTGGAAAAGAAGAGGAAATCTGGAGTCTTAACTATCTTTGTACAAAATTTCAACCACTCCTCCTATTTTAAGCCCCACCTTATGCTCCTGGCTTCAGAGGTACCTGTTGCCTCTAATTTGAGTGTTTTCCTTCAATTATTTTGTTTCATATTAACTCCTTACAACTCGCTTGCTGGCTGAGTAATGTTGGGGAAGTTATGTAACTTCCCATATACTTCAGCTTTACTTATAAACTTGGAATAAGTCTTGGGTTGTTCTGAAGATTAAATGTTATTATATGTAAAGCATTTAACATCAGGTCAGGTACCATAGTAAGAGTCCTTTGAGTGTTTGCTATTTTTTTAATTAGCTATAATTATTCTCAGGCTACTTTGTCATTTACTTATCCAACAAATTTTTAACTTCCAAAATTTTAGTGTAGCTCATCTACTGTTCTCTTTAGTTCTTTTTGTCCTTGTAGGTTTTTTGAGGAAGCCTAGATAAATAAGCATATTTTAATCCATCATGTTTAAATTGAAGTCCATTTTATCTATTTATAATAGAAATATTTCAATCGCTTTAAGGCCTTATAACAGTATAAATATACTACTTTTAAGAAGTATTGGCTGGACGCAGTGGCTCACTCCTGTAATCTTAGCACTCTGGGAGGCCGAGGCAGGCAGATTGCTCAAGGTCAGGAGTTCGAAACCAGCCTGAGCAAGAGTGAGACCCTGTCTCTACTATAAATAGAAAGAAATTAATTGGCCAACTAATACATACAGAAAAAATTAGCTGGACATGGTGGCACGTGCCTATAGTCCCAGCTACTCGGGAGGCTGAGGCAGCAGGATTGCTTGAGCCCAGGAGTTTGAGGTTGCTGTGAGCTAGGCTGATGCCACGGCACTCGAGTTCTAGCCTGGGCAACAAAGCAAGACTCTGTCTCAAAAAAAAAAAAAAGTATTATATTTTGGCCAGGCATAGTGGCTCACACCTGTAATCAGAGTGCTTTGAGAGGCTGAGGCAGGAGGACTGCTTGAGCCCAGGAGTTTGAGACCAGCCTTGGCAACATAACCAGACCCAGTCTCTACAAAAAAAAACTTTAAAAAAATTAGCCAGGCATGGTGGTGTGCACCTGTAGTCAGTCCCAGCTATTTGAGAGTCTGAGGCAGAAGGATTGCTTGAGCCCAAGAGTATGAGACTGCAGTGAGCTATGATTGTACCACTACACTCAAGCATAGGCTATGGAGCAAAACCATGTCTCAGAAAGCAAAAGTACTATATTTTGAAAACATTTTCACTTGCATACAATTTTTCTACTTATTGATTTTCTTACTAATTGTCATAAGACTTTTAAAAATACTTTATAGCAACCCTAAAAGAATAGAAACTCTTTTGAGACTGGGCACAGTGGCTCACACCTATAATCCTAAACACTCTGGGAGGCTGAGGCAGGAGGATCGCTTGAGGTCAGGAGTTTGAGACCAGCCTAAGCAAGAGTGAGACCCTGTCTCTACTAAAAATAGAAAAAGAAAAAAGTTAGCAAGGTGTGGAAGTGCGTGCCTATAGTCCGAGCTACTTGGGAGGCTGAGGCAGGAGGATCACTTGAGGCCAGGAGTTTGAGGTTGCTGTGAGCTAGGGTGCACCCCAGCCCTCTAGCCTGGGTTACGGGCAAGACTCTGTCTCAGAAGAAAAACTAAAAACTACTATGAAATCTGTAATAGAATTGAATGTATATTTAATTTCTAAATCAATTTATTCATTACTTTGTCCAGATTTCTGCTAACAGTACTCGGCCCACTTGCTGGTATACCAAACTTGGATTCTTTCCTGACCCTAGACCTTTTCCTCTGCCCTTGTCGTCACTTTTCAGTGATGGAGGAAATGTTGGTTGTGCTGATGTAATTATTCAGAGAGCATACCCTGTACAGGTATGATATATTCTTGAACTTTACTGTGTATTTCTTTCTTTTGAGACAATTAATTTGAATGTTCCCTCATTACCATTTTTGTGTTTGTGTGTGACACATTATTACAGTGGATGGAGAAGACATCATCTGGATTATACATATTTCGCAATGAAAGAGAAGAAGAAAAGGAAGTAGCAAAATATGCAGAGGCCCAACAAAAGAGACTAGAAGCCTTATTCACTAAAATTCAAGCAGAATTTGAAGAGCATGAAGGTAAAATGAGTTGTATGTTACAAATCCTTTATTTTTTACATGAGAGCTAAGTTTCAGAGGCTTCCAATTTAACATTTATAATCAAGTGAATTGTCTTTATTTTTGAATAATAGATTTTTTCTAATTCTGAATCTTAATTTTTTAAAAAATATTACACTGATATACAGATAAGCATTGGACTGATCCCAAATTATCACATCTTTATTTAATATACTGAGCTTTTATTACTTATAATTATCTTAGGCAATAAAACCTTACATACTAACAGTACTTTTCAGAAATCTTAAGTATACTCCTCTTAAGCTTCAGTCCTAAAGTATCAAGAGTATCCTTTTTTGGTATTAGAGAAAGGATAGCAACAAGGGAGAGAACTAGGAGATTATTTTTCTCTAAGCCTTTTGTCACTCTTTTTCCTCAGTGTCCTTATCTACATTATATAAATTTTGCAATTTTGTCATTGTAGTTATTTTCATGTGTTGTCATACCTAAAACTAAGACTTATTATCCCTGTGCCATCAGTTTTAATAATAAAAATCATATCTCCTAGAACCTGACTTTTCTGCAGAGAAAAAGAAAAAAAAATTATAGCATTTTTTATGTTTAAAGGACATAAATTTTACTTTATCCAGTCTACCTATTTTTGTCCCTGAAGGTCTCGTGCTTTCCTGCATTTCCTATATTCCTAACTTTCCTTTCTATTTAACTTCATGTTCTATAAAAACCTGAGGAAAGATGGGACTCCTAATACTTTATTTGCTTAAAATTATCACTAGCTCATAGTGTTTTCATGAATAAGTGAATCATGAACTCATTCACGGGCATACCTCAGAGATATTGCAAGTTTGGTTACAGACCACTGTGATAAAGCCAATAACGCAATAGAGGAAGTCACACAAATTTTTGGGTTTCCCATGTAAAAGTTATGTTTACAGTATACTGTAATCTGCTAAGTGTGCAATAGCATTATGCCTAAAAAAGTAATATGCATAACTTAATTTAAAAATACTCTATTGCTAAAAAATGTTAACGACCATCTAAACCTTCAGGTTATAATCTTTTTGTGGGTGGAAGGTTTTGCCATGATGGCTGATGACTGATCAGGATGATGGTTGCTGAAGGTTGTGGTACCTGTGGCTATTTTTTAAAATAAGACAACAAAACAGATTGCTGCATTGAATGACTCTTCCTTTCATGAAAGATGATGCTGTTTTGATAGCATTTTACCCAAAGTAGAACTTTCACAATTGGAGTCAGTTCTCTCAGACCTTGCCACTGATTTATGAACTAAGTTTATGTAATTCTCTAAACCCTTTGTTGTCACAACATCTTTACCAGGAGTAGATTCCTTCTCAAGAAACTACCTTCTCTCTTTTGCTACAAGGGGGTCTAGTCGTCATCTGTAGCATATGTATCTTGCTCTGTAAACCTATGTCTTGCTCTTGTTCTATAATCCTATCTTGTACCCCCTCAATAAATTTCACCTTGTGTTTGCCTTAAGACAAAAAGAAAGAAAGAAACTACTTTCTTTGCTCATCCATAAGAAGCACCTTCTTATCCCTTCAAGTTTTGTCATGAGATTGCAGCCATTCAGTCCCATCTGCAGGCTCCACTACTAATTCTTTTGCTGTTTCCATGACATCTGCAGTGACTTCCTCCACTGAAGTCTTGAACCCCTTAAAGTCATCCAGAAGGGTTGGAATCAACTTCCTCCAAAATCCTGTTAATGTTGATATTTTGACCTCATCACATGTATCGTGAATGTTCTTAATGGCATCTAAAATGATGAATTCTTTTTTTTTTTTTTCAGTTGGTTTTCAATTACTTTGCCCAGATCCATCAGAGAAATCACTATCTATGGCACTATAGCCTTATAAACTGGATTTCTTAAATCCTAAGTCTTGAAAGTTGAAATTACTCCATGATCCATTTGCTGCAGAATGGATATTGTGTTAGCAGGCATGAAAACAACATTAAATCTCCTTGTGCATCTCCATCAAACTTCATGGGTGTACATTGTCAATGAGCAGTAATATTTTGAAAGGAATCTTTTTTTTATGAGCAGTATGTCTCAATAGTACTCTTAAAATATTCAGTAAACCATGATATAAACAGATGTGCTGTCATCCAGGATTGATTGTTCCATTTCTAGAGTACAGGCATATTTAGGATAATTCTTAAAGGCTTTAGGATTTTGGGATGCTAAATGAGCACTGGCTTCAACTTCAAGTCATTAGCTTCTCAGCCCCTAAAAAGACAGCCTGACCTTTGAAGCTTTGAAGCCAGGCATTGACTTTTCTTCTCTAGCTATAAAAGTCCTCGATAGCATCTTCTTCTAATATAAGACTCTTTCATCTACGCTGAAAATCTATAGTTTAATTTGATCAGGTCCCGTTTATTTATTTTTGTTGTTGCTATGATTGCTTTGGGGGTCTTCTTCATAAATTCTTTGCCCAGGCCGACATCTGAAAGGGTCTTTCCTACATTTTCTTCTAGGATTCTTAAGGTTTCATGCCTTAGGTTTAAGTCTGTTATACACTGTGAATTGATTTTTGTAATAGGTGAGAGGTGGGGATCCAGTTTCAATCTTCTGCATATAGTTATCCAGTTTTTCCAGCACCATTTATTGAAAAGAAATTCTTTTCCCCAGTGCATATTTTTGTCCACTTTGTCAAAGATTAGATGACCATATGCAGATGGTTTCATCTCTGGATTCTCAGTCCTGTTCCAAAAGTCTGTATGTCTGTTCCTATGCCAATGCCATCAAATATCATGGTGTTTTAGTTACTGTGGCCTTGTGATTACAGCTTGAAGTCTGGTAGACTGATACCTCCCAGTTTGTTCTTTTTGCTTAAGATTGCTTTGGCTATATGAGGTCTTCTCTGGTTCCATACAATGCATAGAATTATTTTTTCTAGATCTGTAAAGAATGATGATGGTACTTTCATAGGGATTGCATTAATGCTGTAGATCACTTTAGGTAGTATGGACATTTTAACAACATTGATTCTGCCAATCCATGAGCAAGGTAGATTTTTCCATCTGTTTCCATCTTCTACAATTTCTTTTCTTAGTGTTTCTTAGTTCTCCCTGTATATGTCTCTCACCTCTTTCGTTACATATATTCCTAGATGTTTAATTTTCTTTGAGGTTATTATAAAAGACACTGCACTTTTTATTTGAATTTTGGCTTGACTGTTATTGGCGTATATGAATGCCTCTGATTTGTGTGTATTTATTTTGTATCCTGAGACTTTACTGAATTCATTTATAAATTCCAGGAGTCTCTTGGTTGAATCCTTGGGATTTTCTACATAGCATATCATCAACAAAGACAGTGTGATCTCTTCTGCCTTCATTTGGACACCGTTAATTGCCCTCTCTTGTCTAATTGCTCTAGCAAGGACTTCTAGCACTATGTTGAACAGAAGTGGAGATAGTGGGCAACTTTGTCTGATTCCAGTTCTAAGTGGTAATGGTTTCAGTTTTTCCCGGGAAACTATCATTAGAGCAAATAGACAGCCTACAGAATGGGAGAAAATATTTGCTCTCTACACATCCAACAAAGGGCTGATAACAAGAATCTATCTAGAACTCAAAAAAATCAACAAGAAAAAATCAAACAACCCCATCAATAAATGGGCAAAGGACATGAACAGAAACTTTTCAAAAGAAGACAGAATCATGGCCAACAAACATAAAAAGAAATGTTCAACATCTCTAATCATTAGGGAAATTCAAATCAAAGTCACAATGAAATATCACCTAACCCCAGCGAGACTGGCCTTTATCAAAAAATCCCAAAACAACAAATGCTGGCGAGGATGTGGAGAGATAGGAACATTCTTACACTGCTGGTGGGACGGCAAATTAGTGCAACCTCTGTGGAAAACAATTTGGAGATACCTCAAAGAGCTTAAAATAGAAATACCATTTGATCCAGCAATAGCACTATTAGGTATCTACCCAAAGGAACAAAAGATATTCTATAATAAAAACATCTGCACTCGAAAGTTTATGGCAACACAATTCACTATTGCAAGGGTGTGGAAACAACCCATGTACCTGTCAATCCATGAGTGGATTAATAAAATATGGTATATATATACAATGGAATACTATTCAATTATAAAAAACAACAGTGATCTAGCACCTCTTATATTTTCCTGGATAGAGCTTGAGCCTATCCTCTGAAGTGAGGTATCACAAAATAGTCAGCACATGTACTCACCACCAAATTGGCACTAACTGATGAACAGTAAGCTGCTCACATGGTAGTAATATTCTTTAGGGATTGGGGTTGGGGATGAGTAAACTCACAACTAATGGACTCAGTGAGCATCGTCGGGGGGGGGGGGGGGAGGGCACACCTCAAATCATGGTTTAGATGTGGCATAGTCATAACATATAACCAAAATGTTTGTATCTGCATAATATTCTGACATAAAATAAAAGAAAATCAGTGGTTTAGTGAGTCTACCTTCATCAATGATCTTAGCTAGATCTTCTGGATAATTTGCTACAGCTTCCCCATTGGCACTTGCTGCCTCATCTTGCACTTTTATGTTAAAGAGACTACTTCTCTCCTCGTGCCTCATGACCTAACCTCTGCTAGCTTAAGACTTCTTTCCTGCAGCTTCCTCGCCTCTCTTAGCCTTCATAGAATTGAAGAGAGTTAGGGCTTTGCTCTAGGTTAGATTCTGGCTTAAGGGAATGTCATGGCTGGCTTGATATTCTATCCAGACCACTCAAACTTTCTCTGTAACAGCAATAAGGCTGTTTCACTTTCTTATTATTCATGTGTTCACTGGAATAGCACTTTTAATTTTCTTCAAGAACTTTTCCTTTGCATTCACAACTTGGCTGTTTAGTACAAGAGGCCTACCTTTTGGCCTGTCTTAGCTTTCAACATGCCTTCCTCACTAAACTTAATCATTTGTAGTTTGAGTTAAAGTGAGAGACGTGTGACCCTTCCTTTCACTTGATTACTTAGAGGCCATTATAGGGTTATTAATTGGCCTAACTTTAATATTGTGTCTCAGGGCGTAGGGATGCCCACAGGGAGAGAAAAAGATGGGGTAATGGCCAGTTGGTGGAAGAGTCAGAACATACACATTTATCACTTAAGTTCACCATCTTATATGGGCATGGTTTGTGGCACCCAATACCATTACTATAGTAACATCAAAAGCTACTGATCACAGAGCACCATAACAGATATAATCATGATGAAAAAGTTTGAAATTTTGTGAGAGTTACCAGAATGTGACAAGGAGACACAAAATGAGCACATCCTGTGGGGAAAATGCTGCACATAGGCTGCTTGACACAGGGTGCCACAAACATTCAGCTGGGGATGAGGGGAGCAATATTTGCAAAACACAATAAAGTGAAATGCTATAAAACAAATATGCTTGTACTTAATGTCCCAATTACTCTAAGTAAACTCTGTATGACATTTTTTGACCATGTCGAAATTTTCCTAGAAAACTTAACAGATAGTTTATTTTTAATCTCCGTTGTTTGGATATTTTTTGCTTGATTCTCTAGTTTTAGGGGTTTTTTAAAATTTTTATTTAGCTAATAAGTGATGCTTTTTTTCCCCCTAGAAAACACAACAAAACAATATATACCATCACGTGCACTAACAAGACAACAAGTCCATGCTCTGCAAGATGGTGCAGAGCTTTATGAAGCAGTGAAAAATGCATCAGATCCAGGTTACCTTGAGGTAGGTGAGAGAGTAAGAGGGCATATAATGAGCTTTGATCTTCATCCTTTAAGATGGTAGGTGTCTTTACAGTGGTCTTTACAGGAAGCAATATGTTGAAATGTTGCATTTCTCAAAGGGAACGTGTATATTTCTGGGGTCCTCAATGATATGCAACCAATGTGGTATGCTTTCGATTTTATACTAAGTGGAGGATGGGAGGGTTCAAGAATTTTAGATATTAAATGTAGTTTAAAATACTGGTAAAACTTGTTTAGCTTTAAGATAAAACAAGTATCTTCAAAGCACTGGCTTAGTTTCCATGTTCTTAGCTCTTCTTCAGATTCTACCTAGAGCTTATTTCATAATCCTCTACCTTAAGGGTACTTAGGCAGAAAGGTTTCAGAAGCATTAAACTATGTTAGAAATAGCATAGCCTTTAGAATCATAGCTCTACTATTTATTTAAGTAAGCAAATGGGTAATAAAATAGCAATAAAATGGATATAAAATTTTTTAAGAATAACTTAGGTAATATATATATATATAATTTTCATATAAATGTTAGTTACTACCATTAGAATATCACTTCATATATTAAGATAAGCTACCTCCTAAACTAAGTTTTTAACACATTAACTGCCATGTGAGTTATATTTAACTCAAACTAGTTTTGAGCCTGGGGCTTCATGAAGCATATGTGACTTGCATGTCTCTTCACCTTGTGAACCACATGAACTATTTTTCAAGTTGCATATAACTGATGCAGAGAAAACAATAAAAAATAACAAATTTTTCATTAAATTAGAAAGGATCATTTTGATTTTGAAGTTTCTATTCTATTTTCATAATAAAACACCATGGCCCCAAGGAAAAAAATGTTTTTTCTAGTGTGGCAGTCAATATGTTAAACACCTGGATGTCTATAATAATTAATGCAAATTCCAGGATTAGTTTTCTAGATAGAAAAGAGAGGGAGGAAATATTTTACTTAAACTACTTTTCTGTTTATTGATTTTATTTTATTTAATAAATTTTGTGAATATAGCCTTATCTTTCTTAAATAGTGGAACTATAAAATAAACAGTACTTCATCAGTAGTGTGAGCAGTACTGTTCTGAATAGAATTTCATTCTGTTCTCAAATGTTACAACTTGGGCTCTTTTTGTGAGAAGTAGTCCAGTTTTAAAGCCTGTAAGTTTACTTGCCAGAAATCTGTAAGTTGAGACTGTATTATGCTTTCCTGAAAAATTATTTGCCTCTATCTTTTCTAATATTATTTCATTTGCTGGAACTTGTGCCTTCTTAGAATCATCATTAAAATAGTTTTGCCCGGCGCGGTGGCTCACGCCTGTAATCCTAGCACTCTGGGAGGCCGGGGCGGGCGGATTGCTCGGGGTCAGGAGTTCGAAACCAGCCTGAGCAAGAGCAAGACCCCGTCTCTACTATAAATAGAAAGAAATTAATTGGCCAACTAATATATATATAGAAAAAATTAGCCAGGCATGGTGGCGCATGCCTGTAGTCCCAGCTACTTGAGAGGCTGAGGCAGAAGGATTGCTTGAGCCCAGCAGTTTGAGGTTGCTGTGAGCTAGGCTGATGCCACGGCACTCAACTCTAGCCAGGGCAACAAAGTGAGACTCTGTCTCAAAAAAAAAAAGATAGGTTTAATTTCATCCACCAAATTTAACAACATATTTTTAGTCTGATTTCCTTTATAGAATTTACTGATATTATAAAGAGGAAATAAAGAGGCAGAATAACAGTTGGAGGACTAAGTTCTAGACCTGGTCTTG
This sequence comes from Microcebus murinus, assembly GCF_040939455.1. Lineage (NCBI taxonomy): Eukaryota > Metazoa > Chordata > Mammalia > Primates > Cheirogaleidae > Microcebus > Microcebus murinus. The sequence goes on along the minus strand of NC_134116.1, from coordinate 72,660,092 downwards.
CCACTCTGTAACTGGTCAAGAGATTTGTCGCCTCATTCCCACCTTCTATCAAGGGAAAACCTCAGTGTAGGTTATCTCTAAAGCTCCAAGTATTTATAATTCTATGAGATTTGACTTAGATAAAATTATTAATAATTCTTGGAGGGGAATATAACCATCAATTTCTAAAATAGCCCTGTAGAACTTTTCAGTGACAATGGTGAATGTTGTAGGCTTGAAATCACAAGTTTGAAAAAATCATGTTTAAACATTGCCTATTTAGAAAGACCTTTGCATGATGCAGAGATTGTATAGGCTTCTTCCCAGTATAGATTAGGATATTAAGATGTGTGAGGCAGCAGCAGTCTAGTATGTTATATATCTAGATTCCATTTCCTATTTTATTTGTTTATTTGTTCATTTATTTATTTTGGTTACACTGAGTAATATTCCCAAGAGGTCCAGATAGGAATTTGCTAAAATCAGTAAGAGAGAAGTGTAGAGACAAAGATACAAACGTTTGTAGTACATGTCTGTTTTAAACTGTATCTCCTGTTTCAAAGAGCTAATGAAATTAAATGACAGGGGCTAAGAATAAAGGTTCTTGAGCCAGCTTCTCCCTATGTGGCCTATGCAAGTTTTCTTTGGACCTTAATTTTATCATCTATAACATGGAAACAGTAACAGTACCCACCTCATAGGACTGTTGTGAGGATTAAATGAGTTAATGCATTTACCACACATAGATCTATTTCTCAAGTATAGTGAGCATTCAAATGTTAGCCATTTTTAATGTATATGGTGATGACTATGATTATTAGAGTACATTTATAATTAGAGGATTGTTTTTGCAGTAGGGAAATTTTAGAATTAGTAACAGGTTGAGGTACCTGAGAATATTATGTGATAAACTGAATACATTAATCCACACCTTTAAGATGATCTCAATTCTGTTGTATTTATTCCCATTTAGAGTGATCCAATTACAATAAATGGGACTTTTTTGTTTTGTTTGCTTGTTGTTCCAATATTTTAAATGGTCATAGGGTTATTTCAGTGAAGAGCAGTTAAGAGCCTTGAGTAATCACAGACAAATGTTGAATGATAAGAAACAAGCACAGATCCAGTCGGAATTCAGGAAGGCCATGGAATCTGCTGAACAAGACAAACAAGGTTTATCAAGGGATGTTACAACTGTGTGGAAGTTGCGTGTTGTAAGCTATGCAAAAAAGGAAAAAGATTCAGGTCAGTGTGTAAATGTTTTGTTTTTATCACTTTTGTTAAGTTAAAAAGTAATCTGATTAATAAAATGATTATAAATGCTAGATAAAGTATAAAGTTAGTTTATATCAGGGGAGCAAAATGGACTACCAGTGCCCACAAAGTGATAATACAATCCTTACTCTTTATTATCTGTTTTGATTTTTAGACAAGAATTTTAATGATTATCAATTCTTCCCATTGCATCTTTTTCATATTTCTCTAAACAGTTATATTGAGTGTCTGGCGTCCATCATCAGATTTATATTCCCTGTTAACAGAAGGAAAGAGATACAGAATCTATCATCTTGCAACATCAAAATCTAAAAGTAAATCTAAACAAGCTAACATACAGTTAGCAGCAACAAAAAAAACTCAGTATCAACAACTACCGGTACAAACCTTTTCATTATAATTAATAATTATAATTTTTTGCCTTTTTTATTATAATTTTTCAATTTTGATAAATGTATCTTAAGTTACAGACATTCCAAATATTGAATGGTTTGTTTTTTATAGGCTTCAGATGAAATCTTATTCCAGGTTTACCAGCCAAGGGAGCCCCTTCACTTCAACAGATTATTAGATCCAGACTTTCAGCCACCTTGTTCTGAGGTGGACCTAATAGGATTTATAGTTTCCGTTGTGAAAAAAACAGGTAATGTACAGTGTATTTAATTGTAGCTTTTTATTGATTCTTTTAAAAAACATTGTCTTTTAAAATTTGTCTTCCTTAGGATTAGTTGGACCTACCAGCTGGCAAATTTCTAACGAGTGATTTGAAAGTAAGCTTCTCTTAACAAACTGATTCTTTTTTTTTTTGAGACAGAGCCTCACTGTGTTGTGTGGGCTAGAATGCCATGGCATCAGCCTAGCTCACAGCAACCTCAAACTCCTGGGCTCAAGCGATCCTCCTGCCTCAGCCTCCTGAGTAGCGGGGACTACAGGCACATGCCACCATGCCCAGCTATTTTTTTTTATACTTTTAGTTGTTTGGCTAATTTCTTTCTATTTATAGTAGAGATGGGGTCTCGCTCTTGCTCAGGCTGGTCTCGAACTCCTGAGCTCAAGCAATCCTCCCACCTCAGCCTCCCAGAGTGCTAGGATTACAGGCGTGAGCCACTGCACCTGGCCCAACAAACTGATTTTTTTTTATATATATAGTTTTAGTTGGCCAGTTATTTTCTTTCTATTTTTTATTTATTTATTTATTTTTTTATTTCAGCATATTATGGGAGTACTGATTTAAGGTTTCAATAAATGCCCATTTCCCTCCCTCCCCCCACAAGTGTGAGTCTCCAGCATGACCATCCCCCAGATGGTGCACATCTCACTCATTATATATGTATATACCCGCCCCCCTCCCCCCTGCCCAATACCCTATTACTGTAGTACCTATGTGACCACTTAGGTGCTGTTCAGTTAATAGCAATTTGCTGGTGAGTATATGTGGTGCTTGTTTTTCCATTCTTGGGAAACTTCACTTAATAGTATGGGTTCCAGCTCTAACCAGGAAAATATAAGATGTGCTATATCACCATTGTTTCTTAGAGCTGAATAGTACTCCATGGTATACATATACCACATTTTATTAATCCATTCTTGGATTGATGGGCACTTGGGCTGTGTCCACAGCCTTGCAATTATGAATTGTGCTGCTATAAACATTTGAGTGCAGGTGTCTTTTTTGTAGAGTGTCATTGGATCTTTTGGGTAGATGCCCAGCAATGGGATTGCTGGATCAAATGGTAGATTCACTTCTATCTCTTTAAGGTATCTCCATATTGCTTTCCACAGAGGTTGAACTAATTTGCAGTCCCACCAGCAGTGTAGGAGTATAGAATTTTTTTATTTCCATCTTGATTTCTTCATTTATGAAGTAATCATTTAGTAGGAGGTTGTTTAATTTCCACGTTTTTGTGTAGAAATGTGAGTTTCTGTTAGAGTTGATTTCTACTTTTATTCCACTGTGATCTGAGAAGGTACATGGTATGATTTCTATTTTTTTAAATTTCTTGAGATTTACTTTGTGTCCTAGGATATGATCAATCTTAGAGAATGTCCCGTGAGCTGATGAGAAGAACATACATTCAGTGGATTTGGGGTTGAATGTCCTGTAGATGTCAGTCAGACCCAGTTGTTCCAAGGTTTTGTTTAAGTCCATTATTTCTTTATTAATTTTCTGTTTGGAGGATCTGTCTTGTGCCGTCAGTGGGGTGTTGAAATCTCCGGTGATTATGGAGTTGCTATTAATCCATTTGCTTATATCCAGTAAGGTTTCCTTTATGAAACTGGGTGCACCTAAGTTGGGTGCATATATATTTAAAATTGTTATCTCTTCTTGTTGAAGTGTGCCCTTCACCATTATATAATGACCCTCTTTGTCTTTCACTACTTTTGTTGGTTTAAAAACTAAATCGTCTGAAATTAGGACTGCCACGCCAGCCTTCTTTTGGCTTCCACTTGCCTGGAATACTGATCTCTACCCTTTTACTTTTAGTCTATATGCATCCTTGCAGGTTAGATGTATTTCCTGAAGACAGCATATACTTGGCCTGTATTTTCTTATCCATTCAGCCAGCGTATGTCTCTTGAGTGGAGAGTTTAAGCCATTCACATTTATTGAGAGAACTGATAGGTAAGGTAGATTACTGTTCATTCTGTTGGGTTGGATGTTGTTGCTTTGATTTCTCTCTTGAGCCATTGTATTATCTGGCCTTTAATCTTTGGGTTTTGGTTGTTTTTATATTCGTGAGTTTTTATTATGGTGTTTGGTGCGTAACACTGTTTTGAGTAGTTCTTGTAGGGCTGGTCTTGTCTTGGTGAATTCTCTGAGACTTTGCTTGTCTGAGAATGTCTTCATTTCTCCTTCATATACAAAGCTTAGTTTTGCAGGGAATAAGATTCTAGGCTGGGCATTGTTTTGTTTCAGAAGAGTGAGAATGGGGGCCCAGTCTCTCCTTGCTTGTAAAGTCTCATTAGAGAAGTCTGGTGTTATTCGAATTGGCTTTCCCCTGTATGTCACTTGCTTCTTTCATCTTACAGCTCTTAGAAGGGCCTCTTTAGTTGATATTTTAGTCAGTCTGATGACTGTATGTCGTGACGTCTTCCTGTTTGCATTGAATCTCCCAGGGGTCCTCTGAGCTTCTTGAACTTGTATATCGAGATTTTGAGCAAGGCCTGGGAAATTTTCCTCTATTATATCTTCAAATAGCTTGTCCAACCCTTGGGTGTTGTCCTCTTCCCCTTCTGGTAACCCTATGACCCTCACATTAGGTTTCTTCACATAATCCCACATCTCTTGGAGGCTTTGCTCTTTTCTCTTGTTTCTCTGCTCTATCTCTGTGATGGTTTTATTTAGTTGGAGGGTGTTATCTTCAATCTCTGAGATTCTTTCTTCTGTTTGATCTACCCTGTTCTTGAGACTTTCCACTGTATTTTGTAGTTCCCTGAATTGATTCTTCATTTCCAGGAGTTCGGTTAAACTTTTCTTCATTGTGTCTATTTGTTTAGTGAACTTTTGTTCTAGGTCCTGGAGGCTTTTTGTGGTTTCTTTGTGTTGGTTATTGAGTTGTTGTTGTAGGTCGGTGAGTGTTCTTATGATCCACATACGAAATTCCTCTGTCATTTTGGTTGCCTGATTTGGGTTGGTGTCCGTTTCTAGGGGGCTGGTGCTCCTCTTTGGGGGTGTGTTTTCCATTTGGTTCTTCATATTTCCTGAGTTCCTTCGCTGATTTCTTCCCATGTTGATCAGTTGTTGTTTCTTTCCTTTAGGTTTTTGCTTGGGTATTCACACGCCTTGTTTAGTTTCTGAGCCGTTAGGTGGTGTCTGTGGGTGAGATTCGACCACTCCCTGTATAATGAGTCAGTGGGTGCCGTGAAAAGGCTATGCAAGATGCCGTCCCTGTCAGTAGGTGGCGTTTGCTTGGAGGAACAGGCTATGCTGTTGATTTTGTGTCCTGTTATCAGCTCTTGTTCTGGGCGGAGCTGGGTTGGATAAGCCTGCCCTCAGGCACCACCAATGCTGTTAGCAGAGGTCAAAGTTCTGTTCTCTGCTTCCAGGAAAAGCTGTCAGGGTGGGGCTGGAATGGTCCCGCTCAGCCAGAAAGTCTGCTTGTGGGGGTGGGGCTGTCTGAGACCCGCAGTCTGGAGTGGGCCTCGCTTCTTTCCACCCTCCCCAACTCCGCAGCTACTCCTGGGCCTCTGCCAGCAGGCCAGACCACACGCCACCAGGCCTCCCCGGATTGTGATGCCGGCGGGGAGGTTCCCTGCGCAGAAACGCTGTCTGGGCTGGGCGCACAGCCTCCCTTTGGTGGGAGGGTTGCCCTCTAGGACGCTGATCTGCCCCTGGACACACACACCTCAGCAGGCTGTTCACAAATATCCCTTCTGTGCCCCAGGCAATGCTAGACCTCGGTGCACAGGATCTGGTCTGCAGGTCCAACCTCTGGGTCCCAGAGTTCAAACTGTATCCCCACCAGGGAGAGGAGTTCCCGTCCCAATTCACCCACAGGGAGCCCAAGGCTGTGTCTGTGTCTCTCAGCCTCTGAGTCGGCACCGTTCTCCTGGGATCACCATGACAGCAGTACCTGGGAGGGCTGGCGAGTAGGGAGCTCACAGTCTGAGTTCCCCTGAGTCAGCTGTAGGGTCCCAAAAGGGAAGGTCCCATTCCCTGGAGGTGCCTCTGGCTGGTGGCTGTATTGTCTCTCTGGGCAGCCGCGGGTAGGGTCAGCAGAGGGGAGGAGGAGGCAATATGGCGCCTGCCGCATGGCTCGGGTCTGTGCACACGGAGGTGCCCTGAGAGAGTTGGGAGTCTCGTGCTGCGTCCGCTACAGGCTCACCGCTAGCTGGCGGCGGCCGTCTCTGGGCTGGTATCCGCAGGTCTCTCCACCCGCTGGGGAGCCCACCAGCAGTCCCAAATGCAGGGGAGGGGAAAGGTGATTTATCCACCTACCCTTCCCGCTGGTCTCCGGGCTGCTCCGGCCGTCTCAGCTTCTAGTTCTCCGCAGCCTCCTCCCGTGGAGTCTCCCGGGGTCTCAGGTACCCCTCCTTCCAGCCCTTGTCTGCTGTATGCTCTCCTTCTTGCTTCTTTTTTCTAGTTTCTGCTAGAATCTGTCTTTTCTGCAGAGACACTCTTTCTGGCGGTGTTTCTCGTCCACCATCTTGATCCTTCTCCCAAACTGATTCTTAATGAAAAACAATTCTACATTATTTCTAGGTAACAATTTATATCCCATTTGGTGCTACTTAATTTTTTTAATTGCTAAATAATAAAAGGTTTTATAACATATTAGTAATTACTAGACAAATAATTATAATCTACCTTTCTAGTTAGGTGAGATTTAAACCTCCAATATCTTCACTTTTAATACTCACCAGCATCTTAGTTAATTCACCTATATTTTATGCTTACACATGACATTGCACATTCCTCTTTCTAAATATCTTATCTATGAAGCCATACTCTCTTGTCTACCTAAGTACTGGACAGGTGTCAAGGCCCAGCCTTGATTCCTACTTAAGCACAGAGCCTTCCGTTTATTTATTTACTTGATTATTTAATTATTTTTTTGTTTAGAAACAGGGTCTTGCTCTGTCATCCAGGCTGGAATGCAGTGGCTCAGTGATAGCCCACTGCAACCTCCAGCTCCTGGGCTTGAGTATCCTCCTGCCTCAGCCTCCCGAGTATTTGGGACTACAGGCATGCGCCACCATGCCCAGCTAAATTTTTAATTCTTTGTAAAAGTGAGATCTGTGTTGCCTAGACTGGTCTCGAATTCCTAGGCTCAAGCAATCCTCCCTCCTCCCACCCAGCCTCCGAAAGTGCTGAGATTACAGGTGTGAGCCACTGCACCATACCTCCATTTATTGATTATGTATTGTATACCAGGCACCTCAACCTCATCTCCTAGCACTGTCTTCCCCTAACCCCTGATTCTACTCCAGCCATAGTGACACCTTTCTTGCTGCCCCATCTTAGAGCCTGTGCACTCACTGCTCCCTCCAGAAATACTTTTCCCCAGATAGCCACATGGCTGGCTCTCTTGACTCCTTCAGGTCTCTGGACAAATGAAACTTAGAGGCCCTTCCCTGACCACCCTTCGTAAAAAAGCAGTACCTCTGCTCCCCAGCCCAGCACTATTTCTCCCATTTACTCTACTTCATTTTTCTCTGTAGCACTTCTCAGCACCTGATAATCTATATTTATCCATTTTTCTCTCTCTTTTCCGTAATACAAGCTCTATAAGGCAGGGGCTTTGTTTTTGTTATATTCTCAACTCTTAAAACAGCATGTGGTATAGGTTAGAGTCTCAAATATTTGGGAGATTCCTTGTTTACCAACTGTTGTGCCATGGTTTCTCTCTTCCTTTGTTCTTTGGCTAAAATTTATCAATCTTTTTTTTAAAAAACTTCAAGTGGGCCGGGCGCTGTGGCTCACGCCTGTAATCCTAGCTCTTGGGAGGCCGAGGCGGGCGGATTGCTCAAGGTCAGGAGTTCAAAAAAAACCAGCCTGAGCAAGAGCGAGACCCCGTCTCTACTATAAATAGAAAGAAATTAATTGGCCAACTGATATATATATAAAAAATTAGCCGGGCATGGTGGCGCATGCCTGTAGTCCCAGCTACTCGAGAGGCTGAGGCAGGAGGATCGCTGGAGCCCAGGAGTTTGAGGTTGCTGTGAGCTAGGCTGACGCCACGGCACTCACTCTAGCCTGGACAACAAAGTGAGACTCTGTCTCAAAAAAAAAAAAAAAAAAACTTCAAGTGTTCCATATTCCATGAGGTCCTCACATGTTTGATATGTGTACCTGCTGCCATAATTTTAAGACTTTATCTTGATTAGATATAGTAGTATGGAATCATATACTTTTTCCCTTCCCTTAGCACTTTGTAGAAATTGTTCTTTTGGCATTGAATAATCTGGGACCAGCCTGATTCCCTCCCCCCCCCCCCATTTAGGTGATTTTCTTTTTTGAGGTGGGGGGAGACAGAGACTCACTCTGGTGGCCTGGCTGGAGTGCACTGGCGTCATCTTAGCTCACTGCAACCTCAACTCCTGGGCTCAAGCGATCCTCCTGCCTTAGTCTCCCAAGTAGCTGGGACTGCAGAGGCACACCACCACCAGTGCCCCCAACCACAGCTAAGTTTTTCTATTTTTAATAGAGACAGAGTCTCTTGCTCAGGTTGGTCTCAACTCCTGAGCTCAAGTGTTCCTCCTGCCTCGGCCTCCCAGAGTGCTAGGATTACAGGCGTGAGCCACCATGCCTGGCCTAGGTGATTTTCTTTTTATGCCTAAAAGCCTGAAGATTTATGTTTTGAAGTACAAAATTAAGCTATGTCTTGGTATAAGCATTCTGTATACAGTTCTCCTGGAACATGGGATGTTCTTGTCATCTGTGGATACAATGTTTTCTTTATTTTGGGGAAATTTTATAATATCTTTGAATGTATCTGCTGTTCTATTTGTTGGAATCCCTAAGTATGACAATGAGGTTTATGTTGGATTATTTTTCATTTTGTGTTATCTCTTCTCTGATTCTATTTCTTTGTCTTTTCCATCTTTATTCACCATGATTATATCTAGCCTTTGTGTCCTTGATTTTATTTTCTGCAATGTTTTATTTCTTGCTATGTCTAATGCTTGTATCTGTCCCATTGTGATGATATATTGATGTCCTCAATTTATTTCTTTCGTCTTACAATCTCCTTTTCATCTTAGAGTGCTATTTATCATCTCATAGTCAAGCTTTTATTTGATTAAATATATGTTCTTATTAATATCATTAATCAGTTGTGAAGAATTTAAGAATTTTATTTGTTCAGTTTTGCTTCCTTATGGGTTTTGGACTGTCTTTTGATGTGCTCTTTTCTCCTTGTTTTTAAGTGTATTTTGTGTGATTAGTTGTGTTTTAGTGTTTCATGGGTTTTTCTTTGACTATATTATGTTAATATGCCACATCATTGCCATACTATTTTATTTCATCTTGGTCATGCTTAGTTGACTCTCTTTGTATATTTTATTGTTAGAGAGTGGGTAACTTATTATTTAATCAATGTTTATTGAATGACTATTATGTATTAGACACTGTTCTAAGGGCTGGGTACATATCAATGAACAAAACAGACAAGAATCCTTGCCCTCATGGAGTGAATGCTATAATGGGGGAGGGGATCACAAACCAAATAAATAAGCATTAATAACATATATAAACATTTATAAATATAGTTTTCTTAGTGCTAAGAAAAAAAATAAGGAAGGAAAAGGAGATAGTGTCAGGGGAAAGAAAGAAGTGTGTCATTTTAGATAGAGAGGTGAGGAAAGACTTCACTAAAAAGTTGACATTTGATTGAGACATGTGGACATCTGGGGAAGAACACTCCAGGCACTTTAAAAGGCCATGATGCAGCAGAAAGATGCTTGGTGCCTTTAAGCATTGGCAAAGGCCAGAGAGTGAGCAGTAATATCCAGGGAGAGAGGCAGTGAAGGACCAGGTCATGCAGCGGTCCTTGTATGGACTTTTACTGAGAATGACAGAAGTCACAGGAATGTTTCAAGTAGAGTCTGACTTAGGTTCACAGGATCACTCTGGCTGTTGTGTTGAAAATAGGCTGTAGAGGGCGTGAGGGTACAACGAGGGAGGCCATTTAGAGGATATTAGAGAAATTCAGGCAAGAGATGATAATGATCTACCAGACAAAAGCAATGGCTGTGGTGAGAAGCAGTCAGATTCTGGTTGTATTTTAAAGGTATAGGGACAGTGTGGGATGGTCTGAGCATCAGGAAAAATGGAGTTGCCACTTAGTGGGGAAGGTGGGGCACTCAGTTTTGGATGGTTAAGTTTTAGATGCTTATTAAGCATCTAAGTAGAAATGTCTGCTTGACAATTGGTTACATAGGAGTCCATTCAGGGGAATGGTCTGAGCTGAAGATATGAATTTGGAAGTCATCAACTTATAGATGACATTTAAAGCCATGAAACTAGATGAGGTAACTATGACTATGGGCGTAGATAGAGAAGCAAAGAGATCCAAGGCCTGATTCAAGCACTTTGATGCAGGTTGCTTCCAATATTTTATAATTACAGACAGTGCTTCAATAGGTACCTTCATTCACAGGTGTTTTCATGAACATTGTTCATGTGTATTTTATCATTGTTAGATGTCTATCTTCCAAATGGAGCATTAGAAGTGAGATTGCTGAGTAGAAAGGTAAATGCATATGTAGCTTTGCGAGGTGTTCCCAAATTGTTCTCCAGAACAGTTGCACAGATCTGTACTTCTACCAGCAATGTGAGAGTATACCTACTTCCACATGGCCTCAGTAACAGAATGTCTTGTCATATTGGTGTTGAATTTTTAGCAATATAAGCAACAGGTCATTTTGGAAATCTTAAACTTTCTGTAACTTGAACTGTTTTTGTTTTTGCCATTAGAATATACCAAAATGGGCATTATTAGGTTCCTTGCATTTTTAAATTTTCCAGCACATACATATTAATGACTTTCTTTGTGTCATTCTAGGGCTTGCTCCTTTGGTATATTTGTCAGATGAATGTCATAATTTATTGGCAATAAGGTTTTGGATAGATGTCAATGAAGACATAATTAAACCTCATGTGTTAATTGCTGCAAGTAACCTCCAGTGGCGCCCAGAATCCAAATCAGGAATTCCTACATTATTTGCTGGAGATTTTTCCGTGTTTTCTGCCAGTCCAAAAGAGAGCCACTTTCAAGAGACGTTCAACAAAATGAAAAATACTGTTAAGGTAAAATTACTTTTCAGCATTACCACACATTTTGATAGTTTCCTATTTTGACAGTCAAGTATCAAGGAAGTAGCTGTTAATGCAAATTGCATAGTTGAAATAGTATTGATATACAAGGTAAAGTTTCATTATAAATTAATTGCTCATCAACCTCAAGAGATGGGGGAATGACAGCTACCAGGAAGAAAAGAATGATTTCAAGGGAATTGAGTTAGGAGAAATTGTAAGAAAGATGTTTAGAGATACAAACCATGTAGGCAAACTGGAAATTGCTAATAAGTATAATATGTATTATCTGTGGGTTCATAGCAGTTGGCAGTGTAATTAGTTAATAATATATAGATTACAAGTTTACATTTAAACTCCATATCTAGTGTCTTAAATAGTTTATACTTCTTTGGTTGGAATCAATCTTAAATAAGAGACACTACAATTATTTTCCATAAATCATGTATGCATTTTATGCCCAAGTCTATATATGCATCATATAATAATGTTAGCTAACATTTATTGTATTGAGTGCATACTATGTGTTAGGCTTTGTTCTAAACATGTCTCGTTTAATTCTTCCTATATCCCTATGAAATAGGGAACTGTTTTTCTATTTTTATCAGTGAGAAACAGATTAGAGAGATTAAATGACTTGCTTTAAGTCACACATCATGTTGATAGACCCAGGATTCATACTTAGGTCATCTGGGGCCGGGCACAGTGGCTCGTGCCTATAATCTTAGCACTCTGGGAGGCCAGGGCAGTATTGTTTGAGGTCAGGAGTTCAAGACCATCCTGAGCCAGAGTGAGACCCCCGTCTCTACTAAAAATAGAAAAAATTAGCCGGTCACAGATGCACCTGTAGCATGCACCTGTAGTCCCAGCTACTCAGGAGGCTGAGGCATGAAGGTTGCTTGAGCCCAGGAGTTTGATGTTGCTGTGAACTAAGATGACACCACACCACTCTAGCCTGGGGGACAGAGCAAGAGTCTGTCTAAAAAACAAACAAACAAACAAACAAACAAATAAATAAATAAGCCATCCAAATGCAGAGCCCAAAACGTAACTGCTATGTGATGCTGCCTCCCAGTAAAATTTTGTATTTCAAGAATTGGTAACTATACATTTGCATGGTTTACTCCAAAAAAAAAAAAAAATAAAAAAGAATTGGTAACTAGTAAAGAATCCACAAAAAATAAGCCTCTTAATTCTGTAGTTTAATATTTGAAATACATGTTATTCAAATTTTATGTAAATTATATTTTAAAAACATTAGAGTAGCTGGCAGTATAAAGGAAATTTGTTAATATTTTACCTAAAGATTTGATGTGTATAGTCTAACTAGATAATACTCTGACTTATCTAGTTTTTAAATTGTGGGTGGGAGTTGCATTCATTATCTGGCTCCCATGCAGGGTACCTACTGTTTACCTCCAAGGTTTTCTGTGAGACTTGTTCAAGGACAGTTAACTAATCCTGCTGTTTTTAAAGTTTTATAAAATACTGTCATGAGTTAGGTTAAACCATATGAAATTGCTGGTATTTGACTAGTTGTGATTTCTCAAACAACAGCTTGATTTAGTTTAGTTTAGCCTGTATATTGTTTCAGTTAATTCTTGGAATAAACATGAGGTAGGCGAGGCAATTCTCTCATTTTACTAACCTAAGGAGTATGCTGTAGATGTTAGATGGTGTCCAGCTGTTAGGTAATAAATAGAGCTGGAACTTGAGCCCTAATCTTCCAACTCCAATCCAGTATCATATGGTACCTTTCTCATTAAACTAGATGGCTGGGGAGATCTTTTTCCTTCATGCACATACATACTCTCCCTCCTCCAACAATTCAGTTCCCCTCTATCACTGATGTTGGTTTTGCATTTTTGCATTGGCATGTTTGACATTTGCCATCTAATTTTAGGTGTCTCGTTCTTTTTTGGTCTGAATTTTTATTTCTGGCTTTAAAGGAAATAATTTCCAAAAACATAAATATGTGGGTTTGCAATTTATAAAATAGCTTTCTAAATTTATTTTCTTAGAATATTGATATATTTTGCAATGATGCCGAAAACAAGCTTATGCATATGCTTAGTGCAAATAATCCCAAGTGGTCCACCCCAACTAAAGACTATACTTCAGAGCCATACACTGCTCAAACAGTCCGTGGTACAGGAAATAAGCTTCTGGTAAGTTACTGTAAATTTAATGAATTATCAATATTATATATGGAGGCAACATTATATTCTGATATATACCTAATAAACTTGGTAAAATGTAATTAAACTTATTTAAAAAGTGTGATAATTATATGGCTCCTATAGGTATAGATTATTTGGAATTTTAATCTTGTTTATTGAAGCAAAAATGTAAAACTCTTTGGGGGCAAATTTCACAAACAGATACTTTTGTTTTTAGCCTCCAAACTTCATGTGATTGAAAAGCCTTTTTTGCCTTTTTTTTTCTTTTTGTTCCATACAATTAGGGTTGTTTCTAAGCTCAGTTTTTTAACTCATGAAATCACAGTAGATGCAAATTAAGCTAAAGTCTTTAATATTGGCTAATGGCTCATTCTTAAATAGCTAACACTTGCTAAGTGTATCTATATTAACTCATTTAATCCTCATAACAACCCTAAGAGATAAAGCTGAGTAAGTCTTCACTTAATATCATCATTAGGTTCTTGGAGACCAATTTAAAGTGAAATGACATAAAACGAAACAAACTTTTTTCATCACTGTTGCAAGATGATGTTGAAGGAAATGACATTTTTCAAGGACCTGCTGTACATCATTTCACTTAAAGGTGCAGTTTCCAAGAACTTACTGACAACATTTAGTAAGGACTTACTGTATTGTCCCTGTTTTACAGATGGTAAGACTGGTACAGAGAGAGGTTAAGCAATTGCCTAAGGTCACAAAGCTAGAAACGTAGCTATTAGAACCCAGAAGTGTATGTTCTTAAAATGGCTTTACAGTGCTTATCTTTGTTTAACCTATCAATAATTTAAAAGAAAAGATTAAAGCATAAGTGACATCCCTACTTCCTATTTTATCTTTTACTATGATTACTCTTCATCTTTTTATATGTCATTTTTATATACTCTTATGCAAAATTATTTCCTTCTGGAATAGGGATAATGTGAATATCTCTTGAAATTATCTTACCTATTACCAGTTAGGGGAGCAAACACGTATGTGGTATTTGTGTGCTTAAATATTTTTAATGAAAAGTTAACTTGATTTTGTTTTATGTTAGTACATGATTATGATAGGCTACTTTTAATTTTTTATTAGATGCCTTCTGCGAATAGTGAGATAAATTGTCAAAGTCCTTTATCACTTTGTACGCCAAAAGGGAAGCCTGTTTCCACACCTGTATCAGCCCCAATGACTTCTAAGTCTTGTTGCAAAGGGGAGAAAGAGACTGAAGACCCAAAAAGCTGCAAAAAGAGAAGAGCCTTGGATTTCTTGAGTAGACTGCCTTTACCTCCACCTGTTAGTCCCATTTGTACATTTGTTTCTCCAGCTGCGCAGAAGGCATTTCAGCCACCACGGAGTTGTGGCACAAAATATGAAACACCTATAAAGAAAAAAGAATTGAATTCTCCTCAGATGACTCCACCTAAAAAATTCAATGAAATGTTTCTTTTGGAAAGTAATTCAATAGCTGATGAAGAACTTGCATTGATAAATACCCAAGCCCTTTTGTCTGGTTCAGCAGGAGAAAATCAATGTATACCTATCAGTGAATCCACTAGGACTTCTCCCACCAATTCAAAAGATTATCTCAGACTGAAAAGGCAGTGTACGACATCTCTGATCAAAGAGCAAGAGAATTCCCAAGCAAGTACAAAAGATTGTGAGACTAATATGCAGAACACAAGTATAATAAAAAATATATCTAAGAGATTGCAAAGGCGACAAAAACGAAAATGACAATAAGTTAGTTATTGACTCTTAACCTTTCCAGTTTGTAAGACAGATACAGTTTCAAACTATAGATCAGCATTTATATTGCAAGAAAAGAAACTAAATAATTTCAAGTGTACCCAGGTGTTTGTGTACCATAGGGATTGTCTTTGACTCTATGTTGACATACTTTTATTTCAGTTGTAGATCTTAAAACTGTACATTTATTAGCTAATCAAGGAAAACTCTTTTAAATCTTTATGATTGGATTTCATCACAAGTATTATTTTATAAATAAAATAAACATATTCTTTTCTTTTAGATTGTGTCATTGATTAAGTGAAATGAGGTTTCTTAGTACAGTTATTTTGACATAGGTAATTCCTTTTAGTTCTTATTTTAGGGGATTATTTTTTAGAGGTAGCTCACTATGAAATAGTTTTCCGTAATGTCTATGTTGGTTGTGCTATAGTTCTATCCTGTTCAAAAGCCAGGATGAATAAGATATTACAGTGGTGTTTTCTTTTCACTGATTCTTCATTCTTAGAATGTCTACAAGAAAAATAGAACCTTTAACTCTAATTCCTTTTTATGATTCCATTGTGATCTCTGAAATTAAATTACTTCAATTAAAAATTCAAATACTTTAAGTCAGAAGCATATTTCATAGAGCTAATTTTTTTTAACAAAATGGTCATCCAGACTAAAACTTCTGAGAACATCTTGCTTTCAAATTGGCACTGATTCTGCCTGCTTTATTTTTAGCACTATCACAGGACCCAGACATACTCCCTTTTAAACCTACTACCAAGCAGATTAGTTCAATTTAAGATAATACTTTCATTATCTTAAATAATGATATCTGAAATAAGCTCTTATGCTTTCTTATATTTAAGAGAGAAAAGGGATATAATAGTTCTAACTAGGAGCTAATAGCATGGAGAAGTTCTTAAAGCAGGTGTTTTAATATGTCTTAAATGTATATATAATATCACATTCTCAAATCTAATTATAAACACATTTCAAAGTCAAAAATAAATCCTTTTAAAAATTGACATTTTTCCCTCCATAACTGTGAGCTATGATTTTTGTCTCCTCTAAAAAGCATTTTAATAGTCTATTCTGCTATTCTTTTTAACTTAAGTGTTTTGTAAGTCTTATTAATGTAAGTTTTATTCATAAACAATTGGGTCTTATGATACTAATCATTTTGCCAATGATCCACTCTAGAAAAAGGAATAAAACTGGAGTCTCAGGTAAACAGAAAAAATTATATTTATAAGAATTTAATCTTTTCTTTTCTGAATCCTTAGAAAAACTGCTAATTATCTCCTCCATTCTTATTCTCATTGAGACCACCCATTATAGAGAGATCTAATGCACACACTTCTTTTTATAAATTATAAATAACATCCAAGCTACATGAACAAAGTATGAAGTTTGAGTAGATGTATATATTATCCCAGGAAAGTGACAATTTAATGATTACAAAGTCAACATGTATGATAAGACATAAATGATAAAAGCAGTTTATTTATTCGACAATCATTTAATGGGAATCTGTTGCGTATATAGAGCACTTGCCAGCTGTATGAATGATGCAAACAGTAAACACAAAACAATACAAGTCAATGTTGGGTGTTCAAAAAATTACATAAATCAGGAGCCATGGGAGTTTAAAGGAAAAATAGATTACTTCTATATGGGATAAATAAAGTTTGCAGCATTTACTCAATTTTTATATTTCAAACCAGTATTTCAGGGATCATCTAGGAAAAGAGATAAATAGGCCAGAAAACTTTTTGTCAGAGCTATATAACCCAGAGCCACTGCTCCACAGTGGTCACTCACTTAGCCCAGGCGAACCAAAATCCCTAAGCACACAGCCAGCCAAATCAGGAGGGCTTGGATCTGGCCCTTTTGATTGCTCCTATGGAATGAAGGTAATTCCCACTTTGGGCTCTGTGACACTTCTGCCCTCTACTAACCCCTATGAGTCAAGCCATCTGTATTGAGCTGGTTATGCAATAACCATTTTGACTGAAATGCCCAGGATTACCTGGGCCTGGAAAATAGCATAATTAAGTGGATTATTATTATTAGAGGGTTATTATGTGTTGTGCTTGGACAGAGAACTTAGCAAAACTATGATAGTTAGGATTCATTCAGATTTACCATTTTTTGTCAGCCAAACTTAGTTACTTAAAAGAGATACCAATTTTTAAAATGTTAATGGGCCGGGTGTGGTGGCTCATGCCTATAATCCTAGCACTCTGGGAGGCTGAGGCAGGTGGATCACTCAAGGTCAGGAGTTCAAAACCAGCCTGAGCAAGAGTGAGACCCCCGTCTCTACTAAAAAATAGCAATTAATTGGCCAACTAAAAATACATAGAAAAAATTAGCTGGGCATGGTGCCGCGTGCCTGTAGTCCCAGCTACTCTGGAGGCTGAGGCAGTAGGATCGCTTGAGCCCAGGAGTTTGCTGTGAGCTAGGTTGATGCCACGGCACTCTAGCCCGGGTAACAGAGTGAGACTCTGACTCAAAAAAAAAAAATGTTAAGGGAAAATTACAGATGCATTGCTGGTAGTCATCAAGATGTTGAGTAGATCTTAATAGTGTCAGATAATGGAATGTTAAAGTAAAATAGTCTTTCTAATTTATACATCAAATAATTTATATAAGCAAGTAAAATATAAGATTCCTTTTGTCTTTACCTTTATGCTTCCTATGTATTAAAGAAGACTGGCAAATAAGCTTATGATACATTAAGACTGATTATTGTATAGTTGAATTCCTTGGGATTTAGGTAATTAAATTCTTATATTGTCAAACAAAAAAAGATTCAGTGACAAATCCATATAAATGCAATACCATATGTAATTTTTAATAGCCATAAAAGCACCATCATATAGGACACTTAAAATAATACTTCACAGAGCATTAGAAAGAAGCTGTTGGCTAACAAGAAGAAATAGAGCATACACCCTACATGGTCTTATCTATCATGGTCTCACACCAAATTAATCTAATTCCAACCTGTTGAGATTTAATTTGGATTCATAAATTTGGTATCAGTGTAAGAGGGACATTCTGGAGTTGTAGTAGAGCTCTATTGTCTTAAATAATGCCACATAAAACATCAACTGCTCATTTTGTAATGAGCATGGCTTTTACATATCCCTGTATGACCTGTATCTGGGGGTACTTAATTCCTTGCACTCCCAAACATTTAGCTGCCAACTAATTAAACAACGTGTTTATAGACATAATTTTAGAAGTCACTTAATTATTCCTCTTACAAATTGGTGTTTTATGAAGGAAGGCTTATTTTATTTACACAATTAGCACAACAGCCAAAATTTATTCAGGTTTAATCCTGTTGAATAAAGTGGCAGTTAAAATACAAAGTATGACTTTAAATAATGACACTGATTTTCCCCAGTAACTTGAGTAGCTATTAAGGATTCCACAAATACTTTTAACAGTGATACATTCATTCAGATAAAGGAATGATTTCCCAATGTGTCTACTTTGAAGGACAATGTTCCCTTAGATGTATACTTTCTAGCATATTAGTTTTAAAGGAAAATCAGTGTCATCATTAAGAGTCACACATCTTACATTTTTGGATACATAGATTATCAAAGTAGCAATGGCACTAAAACTTCCTGCCATCCACATCTCCTCCCCCACTTTTCCAACTTTCCTGATGGAGATAAATTTCCTGAAAAAATAGATTGTTTCAGAGAAAGTGGTACTGAAGCTTATATATAATATAAACATCTGATTTCATTTATGAACCTACATAATTGATTATGTTCTTGAGTATGTTCTTAGGTTTTGCTTTCAAATTAATTCTTTCTCTAGAGAAAGAGACTGTTTAATCAAATCTGCAGAATTCCCAGTATCAGACCATGCGTATAGGAGCACTTTAACAAATGCTTGTTGAAGATAATGAATATAATGACTTCTGCTCAGAAACTTTTGAGTTCAACTATGTACACTGGAATTATAGCTCTGACTAAAACAGAACAAGGAATAAATACCAAAAATTGAAGTAAAAACTGACTTAGGAAAATTTTGAATGGCTGTAAAATAGGCCTCTAATATCCATGGTGGTAACCACCCCTTCTGTTGAAAGAGCTCTCATTTGTGAAGCCGCCATGAGCCCTCCGGTTTGGAAACTCAGAATAGGTATTCCAGTATCCTGCATTGTTGGAAGGCAATGCATTATTCCTGTCCTGGTTCCTGTTCATTCTGCTTGGTTTTTCTGCATGAAGCACACTGTGAAAGGTAACATCATGTTCATACCGTTCTTTCATTCGAAGTATTTTTTCTCTTGGAACTCCATGAATGTTTCTTCTACATGGAAAAAAATGCAAATAGTTATTTAAGGCAGGATATCAAAATGAGTTACTTGCATTTTATAAGTCCTGTATTACTGCGTAAATACTGCAGTCCCCATTCTCAAAAGTTAACTCTGGCAAAAGCATGTCTTGCTGTGTGGTCCTCTTTCAGGCTCTGCTCCTCATGCTGTCCTGCACACCCCCCATCACCCTGAGGCTAGCAAGGAGCTGAAGCTTCAGAAAGGCTTTGTTTCTGGTAATCTCAATTGTATGCTTCAAGACATAAAAGATAATCATATATCTGCCTGTTGATGACATGCATTTGTCATCTATTTATGTCAATCAATCCTTGATGTACTTTTAAGAGATGCTTATTAAAACAGTCTTAAATTCTAGTATGCACAAGAATCAACTGGGGATATATTAATAGTTAGAAATGGAATTACCAGAGATTCCAGCTACAAAATGGGGTCCATGAACTAGGATTTTAACCACCACCTGAGACCATTCTGATGGAAGTGGTCCATAGACCAACTCTGAAAATACAATCTGCTTTTAACCATAGAATGAACCAGCTTTACTCCTAACAAGTAAATTCTGATCTTACTGATTACATGAAGTTATTGACATTATTAAATAACGCAGAGAATATCAGAACCCATGCATTCAATCAATAAGTTAGTATTATTGGACACTCAATGCTTTATAAATTAGAAGCAGCATCTAGACCATAAATGAACTACAGATTGCTCAACATCTAAAGATCTTATTTAGCATAAATGCAAAAACACCATTGACATGTGCAATCCCATGCAGAGGAAAGTGCTTTTAAATGTACATTAATGAAGAAGCATTTTAGCAGAATGTTAAATGCATCCTTTTAAAGGACCAAGACCAAGCCAAGATTTAGCATTTAGCATTATATTAGAAAACTGACCCAAAACTAAAGTCTTCACATTAATAATTCCAAAGTTATCAATTTCCAAGAATTACCATTTTTGGCCTGAAAACTACCATGTCCATTTCCAGCCTGAAAAGATTCTTTTGTTCGTTCTGAAATACCTGAAAATAGCAGGATACATAATGAGAAACTAGAAAAACAAAGAAGTACCTTGCTAACTCTTGAACGTTGAATTTCCAGCGAGTGTCAGGTTCTCGGAATATAACTTCATAGTTATTTTCAAGTGCCTGATTTTTCAAAAGTACATAAAACATTGAAGACATAGTATGTATGTTTGGGAATGTTTATGCTGCCATTTAACATTTACTACAAATCTTTTCTAAAATTTATTTTGTTTTACCAGTAATCCAATGCCTTAATTTATCATAATAACTTTAGTTGGTTCATTCCCATACTTAGCCATTCTCAGATGATATTATAAGTCCCAATGATAAACTTTAGTCAGTTTTATCTAGTATGTAGGAAAATTGTAAAGGTTCTTTGTTTTGGGCATCTTTAAAAATAGATGACTGAACTAGTTTAAAAGGTTCTGAACACAGGTGTGAGCAATGAACTCTGGCTTTTCAGAGTCATGTAATATGATTCTATTGATGTACTTCTGTCAAATGCCTTGTCCTATTCTTGATGCCTTGCTTTAGAAGGTGAGTGCTATAGGAATGGAGCTCACAAAATAAAAGTGATTTCCCCTTTTACATAATCTTCACTTCAAAATGTAGCTGTCCCTGCTATGCAATACTGTTTGGTTCAAGGCCCAGTGCCCCATTTCCTTGGGTTTAGAAAACTATTACAATTCCATATAAACATCCAAATATTCTTTGCATTCATAAATTGACTACTACCTTATCTAAAGTGAACTTTCTAATATCACTATTGTTTATTGTATTACAAAATACAGATTGGAAAGACCTAAGTAAAAAGATTTCTTCTCCATTCTTTAGATGGGCACTTCTAATTAGGGAAGGATTCAAATAGCATAACTAGGGGCCAGGTGTGGTGGCTCACGCCTCTAATCCTAGCACTCTGGGAAGCCAAGGCAGGAGTTCAAGACCAGCCTGAGCAAGGGTGTGGTGGCATGCATCTGTAGTCCCACCTACTCAGGAGCCTGAGGCAGAAGGATCACTTGAGCCCAGGAGTTGAAGGTTGCTGTGAGCTAGGCTGATGCCACTGTGCTCTAGCCAGGGTGACAGAGTAAGACTCTGTCTTAAAAAAAAAAAAAAAAAATAGCATAACCGGAAAACATCTAATCTCTAAGTCTAATTAATAGCTGTGGATGGCTAAAAAAGATTATACATATCTAGAAAATAAAAAGTAAAATGACTTCCCCTAAGCTACTCCCAGTTAATCCCTAACTCTTGGTTTTGAGTTGTGCCTTAATTCACTCAACTATTCATATTTCTGTTCATTTCTTGCCATAGCAGACTATCGACATGAACTGAATGAAGTAACCGCAAAATTGTTGCTCATTCTTTCCTACATTTACCAAAGTCCAACAACCTCATTGTTAGAGAAAAGCACACCTGTAGGTATGCTGTTTTGCCCAAACAGTAAGAAGAAATCTAAAAACATGAGCCCAGCTTGGGAGATAGTCACTTCACAATTAACCAGGTGGGGATTCAGGGTGACACTCGGTGTCTATGTCCTGCCCCACCAGTGTGGTTCTGGATTCTTCTCCTTTCTGTACCCAATAGGGAATGAAAACATTATCACAAGAGATGAAATATGTCTGAAAAAAGATCAGATAGACTTGAAAATTAGAGACTAATGTGTACATTGTTCATCTTATTCTGACAATGGAGAGGTGAGTTGTATGTGTATTTATATTTCTATTCTATCTCAGAAGGCTTACAGTGTTAATCCTAAATCTATTTTTAAACTAAAAAATTCCATTGCCCTGGAACTAACAGGTAGCAACAGTGCACAGGGCTGAAATCCCTGGTCACCAAAGAGCTGTCCTGACATAGGCTGTCACTCTACTAGTAGTGTCATCTAGTCCAACATCTCTCTAGATTTCAGTGGGTGTTCCTCTGTATGCCTCCCCTTCGGAAAATAGTGAAGACATAAAACTATCAAGAATTCAGATCAAGGACTATTTAAAAACTCTACCCTGAGGTGAGATTAGCATCTCAGCAAATTTCAGCCATTGAACAGCAGAGAAACACTAAAATAAAACCTCTTTACCTGCTCCCTGGGAGAACTACTGTTAGTTAATATGAAATCATGGAAGATCAGAAAAAGAGGAAAGAACAAATGATTCAATTTTCTTACAAAATGTCCATAACTGAAAATTCAGAATGATACTTCTTCCTACCATGACTGCATAGGGCTTCATTTCCCAGGCGTGGAGGTTGGTATTATCAATAATAATGGGGGATATGCCATTCCTCATTGCTTTTCTTGCTGCAACACAATGTTACATAACAGTGAACAACATGCAACAATCAGAGAGAAGGGTGAGGTAATCCATATTTGTCATTTTTATTACAGGATGTCCTCATTACACAACTTCAGTGCCACTTATTTCAGAACCCATTATCAATAATTTTCTTTTTCCTGGAATCTAAGAAGGTTATGGTCTGGCATTCTGTTTGGGGGGGAAAATGGCAGAACTTTTGGTTAAGCTCCTTCCATAAAGCTTATTCATTCTGCAGCAGCTACAATCTATGTACACAATAGGGTTTCCCAGGAGTTTGGAAAGGAATTTGTCACCTCTTTTTTGATTCCATTCATGAGCTTCCTCCAGGAAGTCAGGATTGAACTCATAGGCACCATCTTCCCTGAAGAAAAAATCATCCGTGCTGAAAATCAGGGCTCTGGGAAAGTCATGTTGCAATTGCCTGGAAAGTGGAGAAATGAAAGAGATTTTTTTTTATTATATGCATAGTCCAGTAGAAACAATTTCCTTCCATCTCTAGCATTTAGCAGTTTATAATTCTGAGACCACCAGGTTTTGGGTTATTGAAATTCAATTTTAAAAGAGATGCTTATTATGTCTAGAAGGCGCCACTCCCTGACAGGAGGCAGGAGAGGGCTGAAAGGCGGCTCTGTGTGTTGCCAACCCTTGAACCTAGGAGGTGCTAGTCACTGCCACTGACTTCTGCAGCGACCAAGACTGACTCAAGTTGGGGGCCTGGTGACTGTCTTCCCTCTTGGGCACCAGTCCCCATGCCATTCCTCTCGGAGGCACCAGTGCCCTCCCGAGACTTGCGCGAGGGTGCCAGGCCTCCATGCTGCAGCTCTTCCCTCGGCCCCTAAACTCTTACATGGCCTGGGTCCCATTTCCTTGGAGCTCTGTTCTCTAAAAGGACCCAACTGAGAAACTAGTTGAAATATGGATAAAGACAATGTGTGTGTGCTGTCCTATTAGGTGACATATTTACAGTTTAACAATTACCTAAACCAAATGGGAAAAAGAGCACAGCAGGAGAAGGAAAGAGGTAGACCCAATTCTCCCCTTACCTTCCTAAACCGCTAGCACTCTGGGTCTAAATATGAAAATATCACAGAAAAAAAAGCCATCATGTAGTTTTTAAACTCCCCTTTTAAAGCAAAAACGAAACAAACAAAAAAAAGTGTGTTGAGATCTATACAAAATAACTTCAAAGAAAAGATGTTTCCATTTGAAATCCTTACTTGGACTATTTTTTGGCAGAAAGTGGACATTATGCTCAGTAGTAGCTGGGGCCACCTCTGAGCCTCCTTTGCTCATCTGTAACAATTGAGCATAGCGTCGCCCATCTTGTAAGGTGATGACGAAGATCTAATAATGTGGGAAAACAGTGAGCACAACACGGAACACAGTGTATGTTTCTTTCCTTTTTTCCCACACAGCACTCACCAGCCTAACTGAACTTCAAAACAAATGCAACCAGCAAATAGAAAATATAGTCACATGGGTCACACTCAGAGGATATTTAAGACTTGGAGAAAAGAAGGTTGGAGAGTGACAAGTGCAAAAAATGCAAAGAGAAAGCAAAGCTATTCAACTTCTTTTTGTTGTTCTTCTTCATCGAGAATTATCTTCAATCAGGAAGGAACAGAATAAGCACCAGCACTGGAGCCACAGACAAGAGAGCACCTAAGTTGCTCGGGCAGACTTGGGTTCAGTCCTCCACTGACTCCGGTTATGTGACCCCCATTTCCCTAAGCTTCTGTTTCCTTAACTATGAGACACATAATCCTACCTATTAAACTGAGCTTCTAGTAAGACTCAAACGAGGTAAGGCATGGGGGAATGTTGTGCACCCTGTAAGACACTTTACAAATGTGAGGCACTGTTATTTTGTTAATAATATCAATAAGACCAAATTTACCAGCCCAGACTGTTGATATGTCGTAATAATAAAATACACTGGAGTTTATTTAATGTAATCTTTGCGGTATTGCAGTAAATAAGGGAGAGATGAAAGACAAAAATAAAGCAAATTTTTTTTATTTTTTTAAGTGATTAAATATACATTCCAGAAATGGTAAATATCTGTCAAATTCTTGAGAAGGCTTGATAGCATTTAGAAAAAAGGCAGCATAGATAGATAGCTGAAAAAGTAATTACAAATAATACATTTTCTTCTTCAGTGGACTATAGTGATAAACAGGAAAATTCATTGGCCATATCTTAATTTAAACAGGAAGTTGGGCCAGCCACAGTGGCTCACCCCTGTAATCCTAGCACTCTGGAAGGCCAAGGAGGGAAGATCGTTTGAGTGCAGGAGTTCGAGACCAGCCTGAGCAAGAGCAAGATCCCGTCTCTACTATAAGTAGAAAGAAATTAATTGGACAATTAAAAATATATAGAAAAAATTAGCTGGGCATGGTGGCACATGCCTGTAGTTCCAGCTACCTGGAGGCTGAGGCAGGAGGATCGCTTGAGCCCAGGAGTTTGAGGTTGCTGTGAGCTAGGCTGACATCATGGCACTCTAGCCCAGGCAATTATCTCAAAAAGAAAAAAAAAAAAAAAAAAAAAACCAAGAATCTGACAGTCTTTCTTAATAGCTTTGTGGGAAAATGAAGGCCAGAAGGTAATATATTTCAATACCCAAAGAATATTTGTTAATCATCAAACCCATTAGATATTTATTGAGCATTTAACATGTGCCAAGTGCAATGTGAAGTGTTAAGGTACAAAATAAAGTAAGTAGCTGCTTTCAAGGAATTCACAGCCTAACCAAGGAGCCAGCCCCCTGGCCCCGCTAGGGTAGCCCACAGCTGCATGGAGGAAGCATCAAGAGAACTTCGGAACAACCAGTGCTGCCAGGGAAGGCATGGAAAGGAGAGAACATTTGACTTGGACCTTGAGGGATGAGAAAACTGTTGCCTCTTGGGGGAGAGGCTAAGAGCATGGAAGGTAAGAGAAGGAGGAAGTGAATGCTTGAGGGCTTGTTAGGATCCAGGGACTTCAGGGAAAAACAAGAACAAAGACACTGGGTTTAAAAGGAGCAAATTGTCTTTGAAACACTGTTTCCCATTCTGAGTGCCACACAATTTAGAGAGAAACTTGGCACGCTGGAATATGTCCACAGAAGAGCATGGAAACCACATCAGAGGAGCAAAGATCACCAAAGAAATGTGGGATGCTCATGGTGAGAGAGCAGAAGACACACGTGATAGGACACCGGTGATGGTTACCCTCAGGTATCGGAAGAGGGAGTGGACGTATTTTGCAGGTCAGCAGTGTGGGCTGGGCTCAGGTGGGCAGATCTGCAGGCCTGGCAAGGGGTTACCCGCGTGCGGCTGTGTACACGGGTGGGGACAGAGCAGTCTGAGCAGGCCTGCTTCGCTCTCTCTGGCTCCCGCTCCATCCACGCGCCCTTGCACCCTCAAAGAGCCCGACCCCGGCCTCTTCCCAGGCGCAGTATTTCAAGGGGCAAGAGATGCAGCTGCTTGCTAGGCTTCCACCACATTGTTGGGCAAAGGAAGTCACTGTGCTGGCCCACGTTGCAGGGGTGGGATGGCTTCTTGCTGGAAGGGGAGCATAGAAAATGCGGCCACTTAACTGCAGATACAGAAAGTGGCACAAAGGAAGAGAGAAGAATAAAGAGGATTTGATGAAACAAATGCTTCCATATGAATGTCGATTATTTTAGTTTAAAGATAGATAAACTGAAAAGTCCAAATCATAGATCCAAACTTTAACCTCCAATGCAAATAATTATTATAAAGACACCTGAGGGGGAAAAAGTCGAAGGGTAACACCAGATGCATTTTTAGGCATATTTTATATTTGTGAACACTGTACAGTTTTAAAATTATTTTCGGAGGTTAAATAATAGCATATAATGTACTTCCCTTATCTCGTGTGTACTAAGTTAAGCAACTATGATAACTGGTTCCAAATTTTTGTTTTTCTTTTTGGTCCCAGATTTGATAGCCCTTTGAAATCTGGTTTCATTTGTTTTTCTGTGAAGTCTGCTATTGTAGATTTGGTTTTGTTTTTTAAATATTTTCAGAGTTGAAGTTTCCTTTTCATATATATATATATATCCTTGTCTACTCTTGTTCTCCTCTTTATGGCTTATGTTACTGATTAGACATTAATACTCTTATTTCCTTCAAAAGACTTAAGGCATGAGTGTCTAACTCATATGTTATTTGAATCCTACTCCTTAAATGTACATTAATGAAGAAAATAAAACATATAACAACTTCCCTTTTTGACTGCAAAATTTTACCTTCGAATAAAAGTTAAGTTGTTCAGGACCACGACAGGAAAGACCACCTTCTCATCCTTTCCATCCTTTCAGAGTCATACCTCTGACTGTGGGTTCTACAGTCCTAACTAACTAGCAAAAGTAAGAGTGTTTTCCACCTTCAAGGCGCTAATGGATTTTTTTTTTTTTTTTTTTTTTTTTTTTTTTGTGTCTGGATCTTCCTGAATGACCGTTCCTTCAAAAACTTGTTTTCTTTTTACCTAAACATTAAATTAGCACTGGCAGCCATAGTAGCACATTGAATATGCAGGACAATAAAAACTCTACTAGCTAAATAAAGAACTGATTACATAGACAACCTTGAGAGTCTCAAACTTAAGTGTAAGCAATAAATACCATTCCATCAGCTTCAGAAGTGATGAGGAAAATGCCCCAGCTCTATCTTTCTTTATGGTGGTCAGGAGCCTCAAGCATTAAGGAAATTGAGAGAATGAAAATAAAAGAAAAGGGAAAAAATAGAAAGACAATTACTTCCACATAACCTTCACCTTCCCCACTTCCCCCTCGAATTCACTTAAAATCACTACTATGAGAGAAACTCAGTACTAATTTTCATTTCACAACTTATTCTTTTGTGTAATTCTTTATTTAATAATAACCATAGAGAGATATTTAGATAACTATTCAGCCAGTCACTCACTCACAGAGAAAGTCCAACACTGCTATGTCATTTTAACTTGATCCTCAACTTTTTATTAGGGAAATTTTCAAACATGGAAAAGTAAATAGAATAATGGCATCAATCCTCATGTACCCATAACCAATTATCATATGGCCATCTTGTTTCATCTACTTCATATTTCATTTCACCAAATATCTCATCAGTGTTCACATTTCCCTGGTTGTCTTATAAATGTTTTCCTACAGTTGGTTTGTTTGAATCAAAGGCCACACAAGATCCACATAGTGTATTTGGTGCCATGTCCCTTAACTCTCATTTATTCTATAGTTTTCTCTCTCCTTTTTTATTTCCATCTCAACTTTTCTTCCACAACCTTTTAATTAGAAAATATACAAACCTAGAGAAATGAACTAAAAAACAGTATAATAAACACTGCTTACCCTTCATCTAGTCACCAGATGCTCACATTTCTCATTTATGTCTCTCACATATATATTTTTGAGGAACCCATATGAAAATAAGTTGCAGACATCATGACACATCACTTCTAAATTCTTTGTCAAATATCTCTTAAGAATAAGAACAATCTCCTGCATACCATGAATTCCATTATCACATCTAAAAAATTAACACTAATTTATAATATGAGTGTTTTAAAATTTATAAATGTCCCTGCTAATCCCCAAAATATCTTTCGTAGGTTTCAAGTACTGCATTTGGTTATTATGTTATTATTATTCTCAGTGTCCTTAAATCTAGAACTGTCCTCATGCCCTTTTTGTTTCTCTAGTTGGCTTGAGAATGCCCCATATTCTGGATTTGTCTGGTTGTTTCCTTGTGATTAAATCTAAACATTTTTTGGAAGGAAAATAGAGGTAACATTTGTGTACTTCTGATTGCACGTAACAACAGTTTGTCCCATCATGCTGTTTGATCACTTGGCTAAAAGGTGGTGTCAGCAGACCTCTCTATTGGAAAGGTACATTGCTTCCTTTGTAATATTAAGTAATGTGTGGGGGTGAAACTGGGAGCCATGGAGAGGGCCTGTTCTCCAACGACCTTTCCCTCAACGATCTTTACATATATTTCTCTGATCACTGCCTGAATCAATGACTACGTTGAGAATCACAGAACTTTTATTTTCTCATTCTATAATTTCCTCTATATTTACTAGGTGACATTGCCTTGTAAAGAAGAGGTTTCTATCCCTCCTTTTTAAATCCTTATCATTGTTATTCTTTATGATGTTCACATTGTTCCAAATTTAGCCAGTAGGTATCTCTTCAAGCTGGCTCCTGTGTCTGTCTACACAAACTCTAAGAATATTGTTTTTCCTTTCTGATTAGCAAAGAAATAGATATTCATTGCAGAAAATTTTGAAACAAAAAAGTGGATCAAAGAGGGGAGGTTCCTATATTCCCCATCTAAAAATAATTATTAACATTTGCTCTTCTTTTCAGGATTGAGATATAGATATATATGCACATAGATATATATGATTTCTTTTTAGCACATCTGTTGTTACATAAAAACAGAGACATAATGTAGAGTATACCAAATTTCCACCAAATTTTTTTCATAGCAAATCACTTCCCACCTCATGAAATATTCTTCTATGACATAATTTTTAATGATAGGGCATACTTAAACTTATTCATATGGATATACCATAATTTACCTAACCAATGCTCTATGTATGGTTAGGCATTTAGTTTGTCCCCAGCATCTTTGATTACCAGCAAGATTAAATATTTTTTCTTATGTGTGTCGATCATTTAGAGATATTCTTTTGTGAACTGCATTTTCATGTCCTTTGTCTGGTTAATAAGCCCTCCTTATTGGGAGGTTTATCTTTCTTATTGAATATCTATTTCCCAATTACATTCAGTAATTGCTTTTTAATTTTGTTTATAATAATCTCTACATATAAAAGTCTAAATTTTAAAAAGCTTTGTCTAGTCACATGTATTTATCTTTTATTTTTTAATTTATGCCTTTGATAGTACATCTAGAACAGTCTTTCCCACCCCAGGATTATGTAAATATGTCTGTGTCCTATTACATTTTCTTCCTCCATCCATCTAAAATTTTATGTTGGTCTGTGGCGTTAAGGATCTAACTTGATTTTTTTTCCACACAGTAACCTGGTTATCCCAAAACCATTGACTGAATAATTCATCCATTCCTCATTGTTTTGAAATACTTTTTATTACATACTAACTGATTACATATGGCTGGGCACTGTTACTGGACTTTCTGTTTTGTTCCATTAAGCTTGATGTGCAAGTTCTTTATTATTTTCTGTTCTACTATTTTCTTATTTTCTTGATTATATTTTGTAGTTGAGAATCCTCCCTTTATAAAATTTATACTTTTAAATTATTTTCTCATCTAATTTTTGTTGGAGAGACATTTCTGAACAATATATATATAAAAAAAAAGATATACCTTTCTTGTTGTCTTTGATCCCTGTCATGGCAGGCTAAAGTTGATCCAATAAATTTTCTTTTTTTATAAGAGTGCTAAGCACTGAATAAAGAGATTGACTATATTACCTCACCTTAACCTTTATAATAATTTATATAATATTTATAATTAAGTATAATAAGGAAACTAGAGCTTCAAGAGCTAAAATAACTGGCTTAGGTTTACAGAGCTTGGCTGTGGTACTGCCAGAATTTCACCCCAGGCTATACAGAGTCAAGGCATGAGGTGTTGCATATTGTGTAAGCGCCTGTGAATCTGAGAAAGCCTTTCTGTTGTCTTCGCATATTACCAACTAGGCTGGATGAGAATTACTGGATTACAATCTTTTTCAAATACAGGTTTCAGTTAGCAGTGAGTTGACCTGCATTGAGCAGAAACCCCAGATAACAATGGCTTAAATAAAATTAAGATTTCAATATCTTGTGTATAAAAAAATCCAGAGGTAGAATCCAGGGCTCCTAACCCAACGCCATGATTGACATGGACCCAAAGTCTATGATCTTTCTTAAGCACGCGGCTTCCATTCTTGAGGGCGCCTTCTGGTGGGCACAGGTAGCATTGCAGCGCTAGCCTACACATCTATATTCCACACAGCAGGAAGAGGCCAGGGAGCCTTGAACACTGTAGTGGGCACATTGCCATGCCCAACAAAATAGGGTTGCTAAAGAAGAAAAGGCAGTTAATTAACAGCTTTTGGAACAGTCTTACCAGGATATGTCTAGGAATTAATTTATTTTTTATCACTGCTGAGTCCTCAAATCAAAAATATGTTCTATTATATCTATAATTGTTGCTTTGGTTATATTTATTCTGGTTATATTTGGTTATGTTTATTTTCACATTTGTCTTCTGCATAACTGTTTGATTTTCTGCATGGTGATTCTTTATAACTCTATCTCTAATAGACTTTAAAATTCCAACATTTACTTTACCTTTAAAAATATATATCTCAATTAGCTCCTTAATTTTCTGCTCCTTAGTCTTATTTATTTTACATCCTTCATATTTCAGACTCCTTTTCACCATTTTCTTTTATCCTTCATATCAGAGAGAGGAATTTTTGAAAAAAAATGTAAATATAAAGACAATGGGAATAATATAACAAACGCCTATATCCCCACTGCCTGGAGCTCATAATCATTAACATTTTTTCACATTTGTTTTGTTGGCTTAAAATTCAACGGCCTCCCCCTACCTTAACTCTGGCAACCCAAACACCTTTACTAGGCTTCTCTGTCCCCTTGTCCACAGCACTTGTTACCTCCTAACATAACATACAATAACCTTGTATTTTATATCCATTTCTCTACCTCTGGCACACAAGGTCCACAAGGGCAGGATCTTTGTTTTGTTCACTGATGATTCCCAAGTACCTAGAACACTGCCTGGAACATAGTAGACACTCAGTAAATATTTATTGAATTAAAAAATGAAGGAGCAATACATGTTTTTAGATCTATTCATGTTGACATATAGACTTAGTCCATTCCTTGTAACTGCTACCTAGCACTCCATTACCAGCTACCAGCTAACATTTACTAAGTGCTTATTGTGTGCCAAGCACTATTCTAACGGCTTTCTCATATAATGCTCAAAAAGACCTCGGAAATAAGCACTGTCATTAAGCCCCATGTTACAGATGAAGAAATTAAGACCACTGAGTGGTACGGATGGATGGAAACCTAGGCTTCTGGCCCCAGAGCCCCACATCAACTGCTACGCTTGAGCACGATAAAATAAACAGACATCTCTAGTGACATTTAGGTTGTTTGCAATTTTCCCTCTCATGAACAAGTTTCAGTGGGCTTCATTATGCCTATCTCTTGTGCGTTTGTGGACATTTCCTGGGGATACTGATATCAAGTGGAATAGCCTCGGGATACTTTGTTTTTCTAGAGGACAGAGAGATGCTGTCTAAAATGGCCTCCTTTCCTTCAGAAAATATTTTTCTGTGATAGAATTTGTGTTCCATGAAGGCAGGGATTTTCTCTCTTGTCTGCTGCTCTATTCTAAGACTCTAGAAGAATGCCAGACATGGAGGACGCTCAATAACTATTTGGCGAATGTATGAATGGCTCTTGCATGTAATGCTTTCTCGCCCTAATTAATGCAAACTCTTTTATAGGGGAGAATTTCTATTTACTCATCTTTGTACAGTGAGAATTTTACCCAAACCTGAAATTTATCCCCTAAAGGAGACTGGGGGAAAGGATTCTTCTTGGATCCCAGCACTTCCTCTGGATGCTATTGGAATTCTCCTCCAGGACTTTAAACTGGGAGGTAGAAAACAGGTTCCATGGCCCAGCAGCCTGAGGCCAGGGAGGGAGCCAAGGCTATCGATGACGTGGGCAGTCTCCCCTGAGCCCTGACCTTCGTGGTGCTGCCAACCACCTCGCCAGGGCTGAGCCCTGCCCTTGGAGAGTCAGACCTCAATCACTGCCACCCTCAGTGTCACCAAGCCACAAGTGGCTAAGGGGGCGCCAGTAAAGAGTTCCCGATCTGTCCCACTCACTCTTGCCTTTACCCCTCCCATGCCACCAAAGTAGGTCATGTTTCTAAGATCCAAAGCCAGACTCCCAGATGGCCCTCATTCTCATTTGTCAGTGCGGTCCCGCTTACTCCGTCAGGCAGAAATTCCTTTCAGCACCTTGCACGTGAACAGCGCCCTCTGTCGACTGTCGCAACGGTGCGGGGTTTCCCCTGTGTCTGCGTTCTGTTGGTCAATTCATCATGCTCAGATGAAGGAACCAGGCCTACCCACCTCAGCACTAACTTTTTTTTTTAGCTATCTTTTCCCAAAATGTTGTAGATTAGTTACAGATAACAGAAGAGGCTATAGCCGTACAGGAAAACTGTCACTTTGGGCACTCTCTTGACTGCTGCTTAAATGGGAAAGCAGCTGCATCTTTGATCCTAAATTTTAAATTCCTTTTTAGTGTAACTGTTAGGTGAAGGAGCTGACACATCAAACATTTCACATGGAATCGTCATCTTGTGTACTGAATTGGAGAGAACTGTGGAATGAGTGGCTCTATTCCTTCCTTTTCTCCGCGTTTTTCTCATCTGTTCTCCACTTCCCATTCATTCTTCCACATTTCTCTTTATGCGGATAATCTCCTCTTTGGTCTTGTTCTTTACTCAAGAGCCATGCTGACATCTAAGCTTCCTCCTCTTAGGAGGCTTCTCACATTGCCTTTCATTAACAAATCCATTCATCAACTGATCAGTGAATGCCTATTGTGTCCCAGGCCTTCTTTTAGGAGCTGGACAGAATAAAGCTCCTGAGCTCATGGAACTTATGTCATATCTCATGGCTTATGTTCTAGTAAAAGAAATGGATAACAAACAAAAGTTTATGTCAGCTGGTGCCAATGCCAAGAAAAAAAGAAAGCCAAGGTGCAGAGGAAAGAATGGTGAGAGGCGCTACCGCAGGTGGAGAAAGCCCCCGCAGACCCTCTCCTTCGATATACCCTTAAAACACGTGGGAAGAGAATGTGGAAAGATCCTAGCTATACAATCCTACTTCAACAGGACTCCTTAATGACTGTGAAAGTGGCGGATGTGTGTTTCTCCACTGCATCCTGGTAATATAAGACCACTCAGCTTACTATGAAATCTTCTGGGTCTCAGAATCGAATGCGGGATTCTCCAATCCTAATGTCCTCAACTATGAGATAAAAATGACATCCTAGGATCATTGTGAAGATCCAATAAGCCAGGGTCTGTAAAGGGCCAGGCACAGTCAGCACTCAGTAAGCACATCCTTGTTTTTCTTTCTCCATTTCTCCCTTCCCCTTTTCCAGTCTCTTACCTTGATTAAAAACAGATAGCCTTCTCCCCAAGCCATACACATGATCCGACAGAGAGCCTTATGAAGGAACAATTAGAAATTAGACTCATTTTTCTTTATTATACTACTTCCTCAATCCCAGAGGGCCTATATATCTTTAGATAACTTCAAGCAATAAAAAAATAATTTCTTATTGGGTTTATCTAGTCTGAATGGCCCTATTATACAAAGAAGGGCTCACTGAAATGCCAAGAAGGAACTAAGGCATTGCGCTAAGTTAGAGATATCCTCCCAGGGGAGCAGATGAGGAAGAGACTTTAGACACCCTTGGCAGTTGGGAGTTGACAGCAAACATCTCTCTCCAACTCATCATAATCAGAATAAATATGAATACTTATTTAAAAATCTAAATCTCTTCTCTTCCCATTGCCCTCAATGGACCACATAATAAATTTCCTGGTAATATTTTTTATACTAGGAAAAACATACCATTAATATTAACAAATAACGATAAAATGTAGCTTCCTTGCCCTGAGAGCTGAAATCCAGGTTAACATAGCCCCCTTACTAGGGCCTTTAAGTGTTTTTCATTACACAACAGATTAAAACCAACCTCATTACCCTTTGACCAAGTAACTCCCCCTACCCTCTTCCTTTGGGCTTGAAGAAAAAGCTCTGGATGAGAAATAAGGAGACTCCATCCCCATGACCTCGATCAAGATGTTTAACTTCTCAGAGCTTAGTGTCTTGGGTTTGGACTAGATGAACTCTTAAGGGAATCTCTATACATCTCTTGAGCTTTGCCCATGAAAGTATTCTTCTTCCATTTTTTCATCCATTTCTACCTCCCCTCAAATCATAACCCACCCCTGCAATGTTCAATTGCCCCAATTCAGCAGGGTCTTCTTCCATTGTTCCAGGAATATGGGGAGGTGAATCTCCCGTACAGTTGGGCAACCTTTTCTCACACAACCTTTCCAATAAATGATTACAAACACACACTGTATATTCCCACTCTTTGTTAAACATATATAGCATTTCCAGTTTTTATGCATCCCAACCTTGCAAAGAGGTTGCAAGGACTCTCAGCAGTGGGGAGAGAAGATTTAGGACATACCTTAGGAAAATCATGAAAAATATGAAAAGCTAGGAGTCATTTTCCAAGTAGACCTATGGGACTAAAAGATGTCACCTGTCTGATTCTCTATTGTGATAGTCACAGAGTTGGAATACTGCAAATTTTCTACTTTGACCTTGCTTTTGTTAATAAAGTCCTGGCCCCATAAATAAAAACATCAAGGTTCAGGCCTGCTGGCCAGCACTGCAGAGTATGCTCTGGGGTCCAACTACTCACTACTGAGCCAACCAGCCCCCCATTCTCACTGATTCCCACATCCCACTATTTATTTGGCTATAAAGTATACCCTTCTCCCCATCTGTCTTACCATCGCATCACATTAGGAAAGCATCCTTTCACTTTCTCGGAAGGCTCTAGTACCAAGAAATAATGAAAAGGTATTTCTCTTGATGGAAAATTCCATGTTATCCAGAGATATGAGTAAGGAGGAAAGACAGCTGTCAGAAAGCATCCTTTGAGCCTAACTGAATCCATGTTACAAACCATTTGTAATGGTGCCAAAAGAAACCAGAACATTGCGAATGATGCAACATGTACTGGAGCCTGGTCCCCAGACTTTGTTTTGATTGATATGTAAAGATTCAAAAAAATTCTGAGGAAATGACATAAGGTTGACAACTTTTAATTTTTCAAATAAGGCCATTTTTAAAAAAAGAAAGGCTACAGTCTACTATTGCCATTTCATTTCATTTGAAAAGGACGTTTTAGTGGCATACCCATACAATGGGATAATCCATTCAGCCACAAAAGTGATGAAGTTCTGTCACATGCTACAACATGGATGAACTTTGAAAACATTAAGCTAAAGTGAAACTAGCCAGATACAAAAGGACAAATGCTGTATGATCCACTTACATGATGGCATGTAGAGTAGGCAAATACACAGACAGAAAGTAGCTCAAAGGTTACAAGGGGGTAGGGAGAGGAAGGAATGGGAGTTATTGCTTAATGGACACAGTCTCTGTTTGGGGTAATAAAAAATTTTTGAAGTAGTGGTGGTGGTTGCACAACAATGCCACTGATTTGTACACTTAAAAATACATCTTAACACACACACACACATACACACAGTGGAAAGTACAGAGGTTTGTCCACAGATGCTTTGAGGTAGGAGGAAAGGACTGGTGTGGATCCACGTGGGTTTGTCAGTTCAGCTCTGGAAACAAGAGTTCTGGCTCATCTGCAGAGAGTGAAAGGGTCTTGGGATTGGAATCCCATTTCTTCTGACAAGAGCTCTCTGTTCAGTTTTTAACGTCCTGGCTCTGGGTGCACCCAGCCAGTACCCTCACTGCAAAGAAGCCTCCACTTCGGTCAAAACCAGAACACCTAGCTCCTTCCCACGTGAGGAGTGTTGCTATCCCTTCTCTGCCCGGCCACATCCTCCCCGTCTTCAAGGCCAGCCCAAGATCCACCTCCACATTGGGGACAGTCTCCCCCCCTAATGAGCCTGCATTTTCCTCACTGCCTCCCCTGGCCTTCAACAGCACCAGCAGGTGAGCGGCTGCTCCCACTGGCCCTTACTTACCCACAGCAGGGCGCGGATTACTGCTTCCTACGCGTCATCTTGTGGAGGCGCCTTCTCTTAGCCTTATTTGGTATCTGCCTCACCAAGCAAGTGCCTGCAGTCTCATGAGTGCCCAGTGGCCATCGTTATTGTTGATTAGTAACTAATCATTAACAATAGTTGGTATTTATGTAGAAGGCGCATTCCACAGTGTTTCACATACATAGTGGTAGGTTACTGTTTACCATAGTAGCTGAAATCCTACCAGTAAACTTATTAATGGAATATTAGATCCATTTTAAAGAAAAAGAACCTGAGGTGTTAAAGATCTAAGTGACCTATGCTAGTTCATATGCTAATTAATAAAATTAATCAAAATTAATAAAATAAGTCACTAGTATATGTCCAACTGAGAATTAACCCAGGAATTTCAGCAGAATAGAGCATGGAAAAATAAATAAATAAATAAGAGAACCCAGGAAAGACTTTTGTACATAAAATGACAGTTAGTTATGTAATAAAAGCTTTGTCACACAAACTTGGTCTTTCTAGCCAAGCCATTTAACAAAACATTTTACTTAATAGTGCCTTTATTTTCACCTTTAAAAAGTGAACAAGTAATATGTATTTGTTGTAGAAAAATTAGACAATAAATCAAAGGGGAAAATTCATAATCCCACTATGTAAAGTCAACAACTATAGATATCTATCTTCTCATATATTTTTCTTAGAATATATGTAGACCCTTTCTGTGAACAGAAAATGGGATGTATGTATGTTATCTTTGTAACAGACTTTTTAACTTAATGGGGGCTGAACATATTTGCATGTCAAGTCTCTATCTGTGTTCCCATTAATGACTGCATGACTTATAAGCCAAACCTCAACTTTTGTGTAATTAAGTTGCTCGCATTTTTTCTGTCATACAAAAAACTGTGAACATTCCTCTATCTTCATGCACTTGTCCAGTTATTTCCTCAGGATGAATTCCTGGACATACATCATACATGTCAATGGTAAGAACCTATTTTTAAATGTTTTCTTTTAAATAAAATAGAGGTGGTAAAGCAGATTTAGGGAGCACACTAATTTTTTAGTACCCTGATATGCTTCAAAATTTTTAAACCAGGTAAGATTCCAACTTCTTTTTAATAAAGTCAAAGAATTTAAATAGTTGTTTTCCACATTTTAGCCACTTCAAACTATGAAAAACATAGATAGGTGAGAAGTATAGAAATCTAACATTGATTTGGAAGACAAGACATATCCTAATTTCAAAAAAGTTTTATTAGTTCTTTAATCAAATGAGAAGTAAAGGTTAAGCAGAAAAAGATGAACCCACATTTGTAAAAAGCGATTTCCTCCAATTTTCAAAGAAAAACTTTTTTATTAGTCTGATTTAAGAAATACATGTTCATCATAGAAAATTTGGAAAATACATATAATAGAGAAAACGTGAACTTCCCAGAATCCAACAATACACAAATAACCTTACAGTTTTACTGTTTTCTATACACGTGTATTTTTAAGCAATCCGCCATTCTTCTACTCCCCCGCCACACCCCCCAAAAAGTGGGGAAGGCAGCTCCTGAGGGCCACACCTGAGACTTGCTCCCCACCATTCTGTCCCCACTGCGGCCGCTGCTGGGCTGTGGCCCTCTCCTTGCTGACTTCCCAGACTTATACAGATGCGCAGCCCGCCCACAGCATGCCAAGGCTCCTCAGCTCCCAGAACGCCAGTGCCTGGCCAAACAGAGCTCAAAGCCAGCTGCCGCCTTCACTCCACAGCCGGCTTCTCCCGGTAACACTGAACATTTCTCTCAGCTCGTCAACAGCTTAAGCAGTGGCTAATACCTCTTAAAATGTATATAGCACATTAAAGTTTAAAAAGTCCCCTCCCACACGTTTAATCTTCACAACAACCCTCTCTGGCAGACAGGGCAGACATTCCCATTTAAGGAGAGGACATCGAGGCACAGAGGGGTTGAGTGAAGAGCAAAACTGGTGAGGGGTTGAGTTTGGATGTGGAGCCATACATTGACACCAAGCTCAGAGCTCTTTGCCTAGCTGTTATTAGCAAACTATTTTTAAGTCTGACAAGTGGAAATTAAGAGTCAGAACGATCTTCAATAAATCCTCTAATCTCCTCTCAGTAGACACATATTTAAGGAACATAAAGCCCAGAGAAGCTAGGTGATTGCACAAAGTCACCAGCTAGTTAGTGATGAAGTAGATCTAAAGGCACAATCTTCAGACTCCCAGGACAGTGCTCACTCCAGTCGTCCCTAGAGATGTCCTGTAATAAGCTGGTCTCTCATCCGGTGTCTTCTGCTTAGCCAAATGTCAGTCAGGAATTAAAATCCTAAAAGTGTAGAATGTTAGAGCCAGAAGGGACCTCAAAAGACCACCCAGGCAACCCCCTGGCTTTACAGAAGAGGAATGTGAGTCCAAACCCCTGACGTTCCCAGTGACACATCTTCCACCCGTCATATTACCTCCCTTCCCAGTACAGTCAGAAACAAAATCTGGCCAAAGATGTTTACATCCTCCTTTGACACTCAGTGTGTGCTAGGCCACAGATCAATCGCAAAGCAAAAGTGAAATTAAACAGGGTTTGACATTCAGAAAATACTTGGTTGGTAACAGACGTACCACCATGACTGTATCACAAAATAACCACGTTCTGCTGGGTCGAAGGTTCCCCATCTACCGCTGTCCCCACCTCCCCAGTGAGCCAGAGAGGGACTACTGAAACGTGTCTGGGGCTTAGCAAAGGGCACCCATGGCCCTCCAGCTCTGTAATCCGTGGGAATGTAGCAATATTCTTTGGCCAAAGGCTCCTACTCCACAAATCAAGCAGGAATCCTAATTAAAACTGGCAGCACCTCACCAGGGCTGTCACAGTTCCCTGACACCCAAAGGAGTCAGCCCCTCCTCCTAAGGACACTATCTGGGCACCATCGAAATCGGCAGGTGACTGTGTGCCACCTTGATTCGTCAGCAGTTCCAAAGTCCCAAGGCTAGCCGCAGCTCTCCAGGGAGAGGGAAAGCGCTTGACGGCAAGGGACCGCTTCCTCTGCTGAACAGCCACTGCGTGCCAGACACCGTGCTTGGCAGGAGAAAGGGCCCCTACGTTCAAGAAACTTACAAAACGATAAGGAGAAGCAAAAACATGTGCAAAACTAAGCGCAGTCAGACGTGTAAACAGGAAGCCAAGGAGTCCAGAAGAGGAGCATCTCCTGGCGGGGAGGGGTAGTTGCCCAGGCTTAAAAGGCTAGTAGACGCAGGCGGGCAAAGCGAGGCGGCAGGGCAAGCCAGGCAGGCGGGCCGGCGGCGGCCGCGGCAGGGAGAGAAACAGCTTGGTTTACAGAAGAGAAACAGTTCGCCGTTGCTGGAACCTCCAGTGCAAGGCGGGGAGTGGTGGGAGTTCAGGCTGGAGCGGTGGGCCTAGCAAGGTGGCAGCAGGCAGCCAGCCCGCGTAATTCCCGCTGGCTCGGTACGCGGTGCGGGGGCCGCTTACGCAATGCAACTCGCAAGTAAACGAATTTGGGCGCCCATGGCGAGGCTGTGTCAATGACGGTCTGTGGTGGCGCCGCCAGCCCCCCTCCCCGTGCACCTGTGCGCCTTCGCAGCTGCCAACGCAATCGCGGGCTGCCGAATCCGCCAGATTTTCAAAGCGGGCCGCAAGCCCCGGGCCACGGCCGCTGCCGCCCGGGCCCCCAGCCCCGGACCCCGGTCTGTGCGCTCCACTCAACGCGCCTGTTGACGCGCCGTGGCGGCTGCCTGCGCGCGAGCGGCCGGCCCGGCGGTTTTCTCTGCAGTTGCCACCGGGTTTTCCCGAAGAAGAGTCCCTGCGGGCCTCCCCGACCCGGGGCTGGGGGCGGCGAAGGCTGCCTGGCCGGCTGGCGCTAGGCCGGGCACGGCGGCGGGGAGGCGGCGGGTGCCACGCGGGGCTCGCGCTAGGCGCAGCGCCGAATCCTGCTCCCGGCAGCGCGGCGGGACACAGACGCGACGAGCCCTCCTCTCCGCGCCCGCGGCCGGGGGCGCCAGGGGTGGCGGCGGCCCCGGGGCGGCGGCCGGGGCTCCGCGCGCTGCCAGGCTCGGGCCGGGGCCGGGGCCGGGCGGGCGCCCGCGGCGGGCGCGAGTGGCGCCGGGAGCGGCTCCGGGCAGGGGCGCGTTCGGCCCGGGCGCTTGGTGGCCCCGGGCCCGCGCGCCGGCGCCCAGGCCGCTGTCATTACCTGGCCAACGTGGTTTTCCCGGAGCCCGGGAGGCCTCGCAGGAGGTAGAGGTGTTTCCTAAAGCTCTGGCGGCGCGGAGGTGTCCCCCGCGGGGGCGGCGGCCGAGGCGGCTGCTGCTGCTGCTGCTGCTGGAGGCTCAGCCTCCCAAAGGATTCGAGAAAACTGTCCTCCATGGGGAGGGGGCTGGCTGCGAGAGCCCTGGGTTCCCTTTCCTGAAGTCACGGTCGTGGCCAAAGCTGTTGTTTTTGTGACTCTCCGGCCATGTGATAGATGGAGGGGCGGGCGCTCGCAGCCCAGCCCCTCCTCCCCGCCCGCCCGACCGCGCCGCGGGGGAGGGGGCTCCCTACCTGGAAAGCTGGGGACGCTGGGAAACTGACAGCCCGGAAAACGTGGGTGCCGCAGCCCCCCCGCACCACCCCGCCGCCCGCGCCTGCCCGAGCCCTGTGCCCCGAGGGCGGGGAGGGGGCCGCCGCTGGGACCTGGGACGCTTCCCGCCGCCCGGGCGGCCAGGCCTCCTGCCGCGGCCCTCCCCCACCCCAGCCCCGACCGGCCTAGACTTGAAAGTGAAATAATTTCAGTTGGCGATGAAAGAACGTGAACAGCATTTGGAACAGTAACAGTAAAGGCCACTGTCTCCCCCAGTTTGTGAACACCAGCCTCTGGCCGGTGTCCCAAGGGCTAACACCACTCTCCCAGGGGCTGCATCTTTTCTCTTTTATCCTTCCTTCTCAGCCTGCCAAAAATATTCTTAGAAAGCTGTGTTGCCTCTACATAACTTTCCATCCCTTCTTCCTTAGCGAATGCGCCCCTGAAAACTCGGATTGGCTTATGAACAGCAGCATAAGGGCTACTGCCCAGGGCCCTGCTTGGTGCCACCTGAGAGGTGGGGCCTCTCCGAGAACTCTTCAGATCGGGGCAGAGGGGCAGAGCCGCGGAAACCACTCAGGGAGAAGTGTCCAGACTCAAGTTCTAAGTTCCAGGAAGTAGTGCGCACCTGTTGGTTGCTCACCACAGTGACTCCCCAGTAGTTCACACTCGGGGACATGATAGAGTGATCCTGTTTTCTGAACCGAAATTCAACATTCGGAAGACCGAAAGAAACAATATTCAAAATCCTCGAAAATCCAGGCTATGTGGTGGCTTTGGCTATACGTAAATAAATTTTGTTTCTGGCAGGTAAGGTATGAAAATTGTGAAAAGGAATTGTGAAAGTGTGAATTCCTCCTAAAACTGAAGGCAGAGGTTTCACAGTAAGCCTGAGGAAGAGGCTGTTCAGCTCGGGAGGGGCTCTGAGCTGAGAACTTCACCTTCCCCTTGGCATCTCCCCCGGGTGGGAGAGGACCCGCTCTCCCTTGGAAATCCCTTCCCAGCATGGAGGAAGTAGACTTTCTTGGTTCTTCTTAGCGCTGCTAAGAAACAAGGGAATTTCAAAGGCCTCTCTAAATATTAGGGGAAAACCATAAGAAACAGAAAATATACGTGAATCACAAAAATGGAGACGGAGACACTTATAATCTAAGTATCCTATCATACTTCTCACAGGCATGTCTCTACCCAGCCTCAAACATGGCCTTTTCCATTCTAGACCTGAACTGTCCAACATGGGAGCCACTAGTCACATGTGGCTATTGAGCACTTGAAATGTGGCCAGTGCAAATTGAGATTAAAATGCACACTGAATTTCAAAGGTTCAGTATGAAAAAATATCTCATGAGTAATGTTTTATATTGATTACATGTTGAAATGATAATATGTTAGTAATATGTTAGGTATACTGGGTTAATATATATTACTGAAATTAACTTTACCTGTTTTTCTTTTCTTTTTCTTTTTTTTTTTTTTTTTTTTTTGAGACAGAGTCTCTGCCCTGTGGCCTGGGCTAGAATGCCCTGGGGTCAGCTCAAGCGATCCTCTTGCCTCAGCCTCCGAGGGAGCTGGAACTACAGATGAGCACCACCATGCCCGGCTTATCTTTTCTATTTTGGGTAGAGTCAGGGTCTCCCTCTTGCTCAGGCTGGTCTCAAACTCCTGAGCTCAAGGGATCCTGGCCCCTCAGCCTCCCAGAGGGCTAGGATTACAGGCGCGAGCAACCACCCCTGGCCCACCTGTTTTTCTTTACTTTTTTGCTGTCTGCTACTAAAGAGTTTAAGTTACATACGTGGCTGGCATTGTATTTCCGTTTCTGTTTCCTTCCATAGAAGTCTCAGGCAGCGTGAGACAGGGCAGCAGGAAGACAGGCAAGCCTTGAGGCTGGGGTTTGGCGCACTGAGTCTGCAGGGCCTGTGGCAGGAGCTACCGGCTGGGTGTTGGGAAACGTGAGTGTGCGCCTTAGAAGACAGGGCAGAGCTGAGACAGCGCTTTGGAAACCCTCGCCCTGTGAGAATAGAGAACGGAGCAGACAGCTGAGGAAGGGCCCCTGAGGACACCGGCATTTCAGGGCTGCCTTTGAAGTGGATCCAGCAATGGAGGGGATGATTGGATGATCAGGAAGATAAATAAGCACAGAAGCCCCGGAAGGGAGAGCTCCAGAGGAAAATGGCCAGCACTGCCTGGAAGTGGCCGTAGACACTGGCCTTTTGCTTTCCTTTTGTTAACATTTAACTAGTCAACAAACTCTGACTGTTTTCCCCGATTTATTCCTCAAAACCGCACTGTTACAGTTAACTGTGGGTCTTATCTGTCGCCTCCCACTACACTGTAAGTTTACAGGCAGAGACAGCGTCTTATTTATCCTTGTCAGTCCGGGATCTAACAGGATGCCTGACATTCAGAGGTGCTCAATAACTGGACCCGAACTACCTTCTTTTGTTGTTGTTGTTGTTTTTGTTTGTTTGTTTTCTCACCAGCGTTACGGCCAGACTAACTTTCTTAGTAGATGAGCTGAGTTTGGGATTTACTAAAAATGCAGACTGAACAAGATAGTGATCAAGTCATCTAAGGAGTAATGTAAACAGAGTAAGCACAATCTCACTTCGCTGCACTAGAATCCATTACTATGCTGGACATAAAGAGAATGACCTTATAAACAACCATTTTTGGCAAATGAAGAAACATTCAAATGTTTCTCTAACTATTACTGTTTAACAAGATAAGGAAAATAAAGGTACAAAAGAAGAACCAGTGGAAACCAGGAATATAACCCTTAAACCTACAGCTCCCAATAACCCAGGACTTGGAATGCTCAATAATAAATCGGCCCCAGGTTTCTACCCCGGGGAATGTCAACAGGGCAGAAAGTCTGAAACCAAGATGAAGCTTCCAAAGCAATGTAACCAAAGACCTTCTAGCACATTAGAACCATTTTATTTTATTTTATTTTATTTTTTTTTTTTTGAGACAGAGTCTCACTTTGTTGTCCAGGCTAGAGTGAGTGCCGTGGCGTCAGCCTAGCTCACAGCAACCTCAAACTCCTGGGCTTGAGTGATCCTTCTGCCTCAGCCTCCCGAGTAGCTGGGACTACAGGCATGCGCCACCATGCCCGGCTAATTTTTTTTTATATATATATCAGTTGGCCAATTAATTTCTTTCTATTTATAGTAGAGACGGGGTCTCGCTCTTGCTCAGGCTGGTTTTGAACTCCTGACCTTGAGCAATCCGCCCGCCTCGGCCTCCCAAGAGCTAGGATTACAGGCGTGAGCCACAGCGCCCGGCCTAGAACCATTTTAAATACTATATGGTAGTAGTTCTCCCAATTTTCTCTA
This sequence comes from Microcebus murinus, assembly GCF_040939455.1. Classification (NCBI taxonomy): domain Eukaryota; kingdom Metazoa; phylum Chordata; class Mammalia; order Primates; family Cheirogaleidae; genus Microcebus; species Microcebus murinus. The sequence continues at coordinate 72,615,700 of NC_134116.1, read as the reverse complement.
ATCCTATGTCCTGTCTTTTCCTACCAAAAACGTTTTTCTGAATTTTAACTCAAAAATGTAAATTAGTCTTATATACATAGTCATCTTGATATGTATATCATATTCATATTCATCCATTTTTACCTGTTTACCTTACTGATCAATCCTACTCATCGATATGTCATATTCATAAATGAGACATATGAATTGAGAGGACAGGAAAGAAATCTGTCTTTGCCTGCTTAGCTGTTTCCATGATGGACTCTGATTGCTCCCACACCTGCCAGATTGAGGCCTCCCTTCCTTCCAGATGGACGTGCACCTGGCAGTCAGAGGCAGACCAGCCCTTCCTACCCCTGCTGCCTCTCCTCCTGGCTCTTCGCCTGTCCTTACCCTAGAAGCCTCATGGGGGCTTTTGGAAGCAAGAAGAGGTTAGGGGAAGGGGGACAAGGAAAGAAAAAATGGAGAGGATGTTGGCTTGGCCGAATTGATAGGGGAAAATGCACAGGACTCTGGTGGCCTTGGAGAAGACTGCCAACATAGAAATATCCTCTGGACAAGCCTGATTTTGGTATCTCTACCCCACACCGCCTCCTGCATTCCATCGCTCACTCTGTTTGGGGTCAGGCTTCTCCCCCGAGGCGAGGACCATATCTTCTATATCCACAGCACCTAAATGGCCACTGTGCACAGGGACACTGGTATAAGCTTTGAGAAGGGAGTCTGGGTAGGAGAGAGAGGAGCACAAACCCATTTCTCTAAAGCTCCATTCTGGAAATTAGGGCAAGGTCACAAAAGCAGGGGCTGGAGAGAGGCGGGGGCATCCTGGACCCCTGCGCAAGCCTCGGTGGCTGTTCAGCTGGTTTGCATCAGCTCGGCATACAGGTGCTCCAGCACTGGGCCTGCCCACACCATAGCCACTGGCAAATATTTCTAATCTGTCCTTGGATACAGCCATGAAGGTGCCTGTAATTCTACAGCCATGAATATATTCTAATATATTCGTTGGAAAGCCATAAATGCTTTGCTATTCATGGCCCCTAAGAAAACAAGAATTTGCCAGATGCCAGGGTCCCTCCCCAGCTATCTGTACTTAAAACCCTAAAACTAGTTGGATCTGCTCTGAAACCGTCTCACCCTGGGTCAAAGGTAAGTCTAGTTTGTCAATGGCTCTAGCAGCCTGCAGAGTTCAACAAACACTGAAGACCACTGTCTCTGTCCAGAAGAGACCCACAGTCTAGTAGAAAGATAAGCTAAACACTGTTTGAAATGAACTTAAGTGCTTTTATAAAAAGCACTAAATTCCTAATAAAGGTGGCAGATTGAACACAAACATTTAATCTCTATTCCTCCTTGAAACCATACTAAAATGTTAAGGGGGGGGGAATGGTTTGGGCTTTTTTTTTTTTTGGAAGGTGGTGGTTGTTTGTCATTATTTTTGTTTTAAGCATATAAGAAAAGAGAGAGAAGATCACAGCAACAATATTTGGGAAACTGGAGAGCAAAAGGCCACGTGTTGATTGATTTGGCCACAAAAAGCCTCCAAATTACAGAATGCCAAGATATAACACAAATCATGTAGCATAGCCCCTGAATCTCAGGAACTAGAAGATTTGAGGCTACAGGTGGAGCTGTGAACCAGACGGTCCAGTTGAAAGTCTGTTTAAAAAACAAACATCCAAGTGTTACAGCTCTTTTAGAATTTGTCTAACGGGTTTTCCTGTCATCCCAGGAAGACCCCACTTAAACAAACAAGCAAACAAACACCCACACCCCAAGCTGCTGCCTGCCCTTCCCCCAGGCCTGGAGCTTTGTTCCCTGGAGAAGGCAAGACAGGATCTGGGAGGAGTGGGAGAGGATGAGACAGGCTGGGGCTCCCTCTCTGCAAATGGGGATTAACTCAATGTCTACAAGTTGAATAGTGAGTAGACAATCACCCCTTAATTTATGTTTTCAAATATGAACTTTCATATTTCAAATTTGTTAAGTACAGCTAAACTGAAACAGAATAAAAAATAATAATAGTAATCTCTAGCATTCTACAGGTGCCGCAATCCCTAACCGAAATCCTGGAGGTCAGATATGTTTCAGAATTCAGAAAGTGTGTATCTGTTTGTTGAAGGCAAAACAGTGCAAGCACATATGCTGTATATTACCTAATATTATGAATGGGGTCTGGGGCAACCCCTGGGAATTTAACATATTCATATTTCTACAGTGAAATGTATGAATACACTTAAATATACACCAAGTGGGATAAGTAAGGAGTAAAATTAACTATCTGTTCGGGTCATGTTTGGCTGCCAACTTAGTTTTAATGCCAAACTTATTTAAAAAAAAACAAAACAGTAGTTGCCAGGGGCTAGGGCTTAGGGGAAGTGGGGAGTTGTTTAACGGGTACAGAATTCCAGTTTTGCGAGATGGAAAGAGATCTGGAGATGGATGATGGTAGCACACTATGAATGTATTTATAATACACTTAAAAATGGTTAAGATGTTAAATTTTAAATTTGTATATTTTACTGCAATAAAAATATTTGGAAAAACAAAGCAAAAACGACTTTTGGTTTTCAGACCTTTTTGGATTTCAGAATTCTAGAAATAGCACTATAAACCAATACTTGGATGTAAGGCCTACCCTTCTAATCTTGATGGAATTTTGAAAATAAGGTACTCAAGTTTTCTGTGCCTTGTTTTCTTCTATGAAACAAGTTAAATCATAGCGAACATCTTCAAAGCGAGACAATAAAGTGTTCAAATTGTTACCTCTTTCGTTGAGTTTTTTATTATTCAGATAATTTAGCAAGAATGGCTGGATAGATTATCCAAATGAATTTGGTATCCAGTGGGTATATCTCTGGAAAGAATGAACCCTTTGGGTCAGCACCGAGCACTCTGATTTTCCTGGGCGATCAGGATCTTCAGCAGCGCGGGAAGGCAGGAGAACTCTGCTACAAATAAACACAAGCCCAGACAAGTCCAACAAAAAGGTGACACAAACAGAGTTTGTTTTCAGGTTCCCGGCCTTTGCGTCTCCGGCTGTGCCACACCCACTTAGGACTCCACATCTCCCCAGCCTACAACCTGCCTGGTCCTGCCTCATCCAATTGCCTATTCTTCTGACATTCCCAACTTCCTGTCCCCAAATTGAAACTCCGTCTATATCCCATTCCCTGAGGATCCAGCTATTTACACTACAAAAAAATTACTAAATGCATTGATTCATATAAATGTATTAAAATGTTTACTAGGTCAATATGTACCTCTCCTATAGAACACAATTTCTATTTTGCCACAGAGTATTTCAAAGGCCATGCTTTAACCCAGAGAGGTATTTAGAGGAAGGAAATTAACCCTTATTAAGGGTCTAGTATTTTTCAAATTTTTCAAATATTTTTGAAGTACCTTGCACAAGTTATTTTATGTAATCCTCATTTAATATTGCCATGACAGGATGGTATTACATTTTTTACAGGTGAAGAAACTGTGGTGATCTGGTCCATTTGTTTAAGGTCACACAGATGGTCAGTAGTAGTTTAAGGATGGGAAACCGTTCTCTTTCTAGCACTCCACCCCACTTGCACAAAGGAAGTCGCCAAATCCAACACCCAGCAACTCAGCAGGGAGAGTATTTCGAAATAGTCAGGGCCTTGTGGCTCCCAGAGCCAACCAGACTCTCTTGCTATTTCCCTCTTTCCAGATTTCTATTGACCCCTTAATACCCACTGGTCACTACACTGAGCACAACACCATACAGCGAGGCTTTTTCTAATTATAATTGTTAAAAAAATCTGCACATAGCTACAGCACTCATAAAATTCTCTAACAAGAAGAAATTAATAATTCGGGGCAGAATGCTTTGTGAGATCAGTTTCACAGAGAGATCAAGTTCAGTGTACATGTGAAACATCAACATAAATATCAAAATTATAGTCCCGACAGTGTCCTTGACACAAAACATCCAAATTTAGCAGATAGAAAAGACTCCTGGAATTGGCCACAGCTAAATATACCCATGCTTGTCGCATACTGCTTGTACTGGTGTCTCATCACATTGGGGCTGCTCACAGGGACTTCATTTCCTTCATTCCCCCAGTTTGGGGGAGGGAGAGCCTAGAGACTCTTTCAGCCAAGTCCTTACCCAACATCCTGTGACACTCATTGTAATCCCTCAGACAGAAATTCCATGAGGGCAGGAATGTTTTCACAGCTATATCCTCAGTGTGGAGAACATGGGGCAACTCAACATGTATTTGTTGAATAAATGAATGACCGTCTTCACTGACTTTCTCTGGAATTTTTCATCACCTCTTATCTCGTCCCGTACCATATTTATCCCACAATTTCTAGCGGTCCCTCTAAATCTCTAAACTCTTCTCTAAATCTTTAATTCTTCTTCCTCTTCTTGCAACAGAGTAAGTTTGAAACAAGCAAAATATATTCCTATTGGGTATATATGTATTTCTAGTGAAGAAATTGAAACAATACTCTTAGAAATAAGAGTTAAAACAAGAGAGAAAATATATGGTAAATGCACAGTGCATCCAATTCTTACCAAATGCAGATACACGTAATACTAAAATTGCAGCAGCTGTGTTTATTTTATAATTTAGGCTTTTTTTTTAAAGTGCAATGTGTTTATTTTAATGTCAGCTTGATGTCAAGTTTAAAATATAACATGAGTTTCTCTATATGTTCTACCTCATTTCCTAGAGAATCTTTTAATATTTAAATATAACCTACACTCCTAATTCCCAGCCCTCATCATATACCAATCTAAGGGGAGAAATCTCTCAAAAATTGTGTGTTGACAGAATGCTCTAAAATATGTTCTAACCAATAAAGTGGGAAAATAAATCTGAAAGCAACAATCTAAGCTTTGTTGTATTTCACAAAAAGATCTACACTTAAAGGAAATAAAAACATCACATGTGCAATAGCAGACAGGGTTGCTATGGTAACAAACTGCATTTTTTAATATTTTACTCTTCAATCATGGTTCATATGAGAATTACAACCAAATAATGTCAACATTCACTTCCTTCTGATCATATAGACATCTCTGGAATAAGCTGTACTTACAGTTCAAGGAATTTTCATTTTTTAACCAATCTTCTTCTGTCTTTTCTAGAAATTATAATTAAAATACAAAAAATAATGGTTAATAATGGCATTGGGATTAAGTTTGCACAGTCATTTTACTTATGCAGGGATGCTCCTAAAATGACAAAAGAGATATAATAACCACAAATGTCAATTTAAACTTTTAAAATATTGTTCTCTGTGTGTATATGTGTGTGTGTGTGTATTCTAAATAGCCATGAGGTCTCCATGGGGAATCAGGAAAAATAAGAAGTTTAGAAAAATGTATTTGGTTTTACTGAAGGGACACATAAAATGGGTCCACTTTTCCCACAGCAGTGTTTATGTGAACAGTTAAAAATGACTACTATCCTGAACTATTAGTTCTATCATGTTTCACTAAACTTTGAGTTTACAATGTATTTCAAAACATACCTGAGCATTGTCTCTGGGCACATTTAAATCCCTGCCAACTAACGTGAACACAAGCCCAGCCGCCTCCAGTACGTTAGGTAGAATACTGGCTTTCCTAGACTCTCTAGCATTTTTCTCCTCCTCCAGCCACCTGGAAAATGGGCAGCCCTCAGAACAGTCATGTCCTTCACCATGACCAATAATCTTGCCTTTCACTACGCCCAACAGATCACACCAATAATGAGGTGCTTCCAAGTCAAGCAAATATAAATTCACTTTGTAGCTGCTGCTCCATCACAACAGGGTAAGACTGAGGGCTGGACAGAGAAAAGATCTAATGAAGAATAAAAAACTCTGCAAGAATGGGCACCTCAGTCATGCCCAGTGGCCCTCATACCTGCAAACACCACAAGAAAGTTAGGGAATTAAGTGCAGCTTTCTCTTTGGAACTGATGGAAAAAAAACATGCCTATCTATATTATCCACCCATTCACATACATTATTTTTCTAATTTAATAGAAGGGATATAGCATTTCCCTCTTGAGTTTGATAAACAGATCTTCTCCAGTTTTACTTTTTTCATTCCATAGTTTTTTATTTTAATTTAAACATAATAATTGCATATATTTATGGGATGTGATGTTTTGCTACTTGTGTACATTATGTAATGATCAAATCAGAGTAATTAGCATATCTATCAACCTCACAAATTTATCATTTCTTTGTAGTCAGAACATTCAAAATCCTCTCTTCTAGCTATTTTGAAAGATACAATACATTATTAACTACAGTCACCCTTCTGTGCAATGGAACATCAGAACTTAAATAATGGAATACTATTTAGTCATAAAAATAAGAATAAAATCCGGTCATTTGCAACAACATGGGTGAGCCTGGAAGAAATTACGTTAACTGAAATAAGCCAGACACAGAAAGACAAATACTACATGACCTCGCTTGTATGTGGAATCTAAAACATTGATCTTATACAAGTGGAGACTAGAATTGTAGTTTCCAGAGACTAGGGAGGGCTGGAGATACGGAGACAAGGGAGAGGATCTTCAATTTTATTTTATTTTATTATTTTTTTGTTTTGAGATGGAGTCTCGCTTTGTTGCCCAGGCTAAAGTGAGTACCATGGCGTCAGCCTAGCTCACAGCAACCTCAAACTCCTGGGCTCAAGCAATCCTTCTGCCTCAGCCTCCCGAGTAGCTGGGACTACAGGCATGCGCCACCATGCCTGGCTAATCTTTTGTATATATATTTTTAGTTGGTCAATTAATTTCTATTTTTAGTAGAGACGGGATCTCGCTCAGGCTGGTTTCGAACTCCTGACCTCGAGCGATCCGTCCGCCTCAGCCTCCCAGAGTGCTAGGATTACAGGTGTGAGCCACCGCACCTGGCCTTCAATTTTATTTTTAAAGAAACCAGTTAGAGAAGGCCTTCTTTGAAAGCCATAAAAACATACCTCCACTGATGTCTTCCATTGCAAATAGATCATCTTCAGTGTCCGCCGGTCGAGGGGAACCATGTAGTCATCGGGCAACAAGGACTCTGTTAAAAAAGCAAAGGAACAAATTTCATCGCGAATGTCACAGTTTTTTACCCTAAATGTGAAGATATGCAAATATGATATCTACACCACCATAACAGAAAAAGTCTGGTTTTAAAGATGCATTTCCATGATGGCTAAAGCTATCAGATCTCAATTCGTAAACATTATCCAGACTCAATGAAAATTCTTATACACACACACACACACACACACACACACACACACACACACAGAGAAAACGCTATGTGTTTGATTGGGCACCGTGGCTCACACCTGTAATCTCAGCACTTTGAGAGGCCAAGGCAGGAGGATCACTTGAGGCCAAGAGATCAAGGCTATAGTGAGCGGTGACCTCACCCCTGCACTCCAGCCTGGGTGACAGAGCAAGACCCTATCTCTTAAAAAAAATTATATATATCATAGCTCATATTCTCATGTAAGTATAAACATATAATAGCTTCAAGTGATACTCTCACAGGGCATAACATTTAGGTAGTCATTATTTCCTGTGGCACGTATGAAACATTACGGCTGTAGCAAGTTTAGTCTTTTTGCAAATTGCTTCTTCCAGATGAGTGTCTGGGCGGAAAATCCTCACAGATAATTAAGATGCTTGTAAACAAGTGCAAACATTAACATATGCATATCAACCAACCAAACCACAGAAAATACTTTTCTTGTACTCATGCATTCCTAGTACTGTGAGCAGTTTGGTTTTTTAAGGCCTATATATGGTGCTACCATATAATCCCCCTGTCTGCAGAGCTCTGACACCAGGATTTGAGTTCTTTGCCCTGTTTCCAAGGCCGCTGACCATACGCCAGAGCTTGGCTTGTCCAACCCAGCCAAACAAATCAGTCCACAGCCTCCACTTATGGCTCCTTCCTTCTACTTCTTAAGCACATGCCATTTCCAAATGTGAAATTCTTTCCCTCTGCTTTTCTTTCAAGCCACATTCTTTCTCCCTTGCATAAACACTGCTTATAATCCACTTCACATTGAAGGTAGCCCAGAAAAAACCATAGCCCCATATTCTCTTCAACAATCCTTTTAGCACTGCTAACCTCGCTCATAAAATATTCATAAGCTTGTCACTTATATTTTCTACCTGCAGTAATTTTGTTTTGTGTTAGTCTTGTCTCCCCATTTAGAAGGTAAGCTATTTGATGAATGAGATCTATTTCATTTAAAAAGCTTTCTGAAGTTTAATTAATGGGTGCTTGATCATTGCTGATTATCATGATATTGTGCATTCAAGGGAGGAAGAGGTTTAGAATCTTTTCTCAAAAGTATGCTCCATGCTTTCTGATGCTGATCTAAGGCAGTGATTGTTCATCTTTTGGGGTCATGGATCCCTCTGAGAAGCTGATAAAATTTATGGACTTTATGCCTCCAAATGGCACATAATAACACAAAAAATTTGCATACAATTTAGAATATGGACTAAGATCCCTGATCTAAAATGTCTCCAATTATCATCTAAAATTCCCCAAAGCAAATATATGTTTATTTTTTAACAATTGGCATGTTTCTTTGGTGCATCTAGGAGGATAGAAAAATTGTAGCAAACAGTTAAGATGTGATTATTCACAAAGTTTATAGATATGATAAACACGATGCCAGAACCCCAAGAACAGACTGATAATTATGACTCCTTGGCCCTGGAACTTAAGCCAATCTTGGTTCCGAGCAGCTGGAACCAAGTTTTTCCGGAATATCAGAAGTTTAGGGGCAAAGTGAAAAAACTCAGGGTCCAAGCTTTGTGACAGAATAGAACCCCAGGAACCCTAGTAGGTGTACAAGAACAACAAAAGACAGAGTAGAATTGTAGAAATTGGAGCTTTGGCCTCCTAACTCTTACAGTTTCTGTCACCAAGGAAGAGTACTGGGAAGTATCAGCCACTGAGTTACAGACAGACAAGGAAAAGTTCGATACTTGCTGTTCCCTCTTTAAGATATTTAGCATTTTAAATGTGCTTGTTATTGAGATGAAACTTACTTAGAATATTAAAAAAATCATATCTTCGCTTGTTTTATTCACATGCGGATTGTTCATTTCCAAAAATAACTATCTTAAGAGCCTGAAGGAACCCTTGCAGTCAACTAGTCAGACTCTCTCCGAATCTCTTCAGTCTCCTTCTCAGGCTGCCTTTAAGAAGCAAATTCAGCTCTTTCAGGTATCTTTTCATCATTTAACCTTTGCCATCACCCTCTACTAATCATATATCTGGGAGCTGGTAACTGTGAATGAGAAAGAGAAGGGCATTTGCCAAATGGAAAGGCAGAAAGTAGAAAAGATTAAAAAAAAAAAGCAGCCCATCTCTATTGTTGCATAATCAGTGTGCCTGCCTCATCCTTCATTCTTCCCGGTGGCTTTGAAACTGAGAGTTCAAGCATGCTGCAAACTAAACGACATTTAAGGAGACTATTGGTGGCTGGGGGGACAGGGGGCTTCGAAGGTCAAACACCACTTGCCAGGGGGCCTCACTGCCACTGCTGAAAAGCACCATGAGATCAATAAACTGCACGAGATCACCAACACCAGGCAGAAACACCTCAAAAACTACTCGCTTATGTTAAACTAGATCATTTTCTTGAGCAAAACGAAAACAAAATTTACCCATTGAAACTCCTGGAGATCCAAAAAGCTTTACTAGCTGAAAGGCAAACCCTTGTGATAATGGTAGCCCAAGGGAACCGAAGTCAGCGCTTGTTAAGTCGTGGCTATCCTCAGTCGGTAAGCCCTGTAAGTACTTAGGTTCCTCCCAGATCTTCAGCTTTTCATCAAACCTTTCATTTAAAAAGTGAAGATCAGAAGTGGCCCTCAAAGAGCACAAAGTGTCAGATTGGCTACTTAAAATTTCTGAAGAAATAAACCCTACATCGTTTAGTTTATTGCCTACTCTTGTCTGAGATTTGAAAGTCAAAAACATTTTCTTGTTTGTAAAAGACATCTTCCAAAAGTTAGATACATAGCGTAGCACAAGAGAAGGAATAGCATTTTTGTAAAAATAGGCAGAGTGCCTTAATCTGTTAAGTGACAGGCAATGAGAATAAAACTGTCCACCAATAAACAGAGGGGGAACTTCCATAATATGAAGGTAAAACCACGATGGATGATGATCAAAGATCCTAAGTTCTTGCTTAGTCTCCTCTTCATAGTTTATTTCTGAAATTCTATCTTTTTCATCTCCCCAAATAATTTTTAGTCCATGGTTTTGTATTAACACACCATGTTTCTCACTTTCTTTTTCTGCATTAATATGACTCTGTAAGTTAAAGTTTGATGCCCAATTGAAAATCCTTTTCTGTCTCCTTTTCTTATTCTTTCTTGATTCTAAGGCATTCTCTGGTATATCCCGTTGAGGTAAGCATCTCTTGAAGATACTTGTTTCTGTTTCTATGAATGGCTCTGTAGTTTCAGGTGGAGGTGGAAAATCTTCATTTTCTATCAGTAGCTTCTCCTCCATCGATATTTCTGAACTGATTCCTGGTGCTGATGCACCTTCAGAAGTGGAGATCAATTTAATCAGTGGTCCCCTGCCGTCAGGACAGGCCAGCTTATGTGATCTATCTTTCTTCGGTCTCTGTTCACATATAAACCTATGAGGTCCCTCAGGCCAGCTACCAAAGTAGGGCTGTCTATCAGAATCCTGCTGTAATTCTCCATCAGATAACCTCATTGTGAAAAAAGCCCAATCACTGTTTTTCGTTGCAGGTACTCCTCGTTCCTCTCTTAAAACTTTATCTGAAGTTCTGGATCCGTGTTGATGGCACAGAGTTGGTTCATTTGGGAGACTTTGATCTACCATCTCTCTCTTCTTCATATATGAGAATGGGGTTTCAGCAAATAGGTCCTGGATGTCTAAGGCTACGCTCTGCCTACTGCCAATGTGCTTTGCTACCTTCATGCCAGGGCAGTCATCACTTGTCTCATAGGGAAGCTTGTGAGTCAACGGTGAGCAAGTAACGACGGAGCTTTCATTTGTCATCAGAGACAGACTTAGAAACCGGTCATCACCTTCCTTGGGGAGGTCATTCTTTGGGGTGTTGTCCAACTCAACTATAGACATGACATTTGGAAAACTGTCTTCAGGATCTATGTTTTTCCATCTTTTTTCTTTATAGCTAATCACAAAATCTCCTACTTCATTTTGTGGACCACCAGTGAAGGGACACTCTGATTCTCTTTTGATCTCTTCAAAGTCTTCCTCTTCACTTTGAGATGAGTCCTGATCACCTGGTGTAAGACCACTTAAGACTTCAAGTGAGTTTTCCTCCATAATTTTATTCTGACTGTTCTTCTTTTTGTTTCTTTTTCTGTTTCTCTTCTGTTTGGTTTTGCTGAGCCTATGCCAAGTTGTCTTTAAAACTCTTTCTCTGAAATACAAAAGAATTAAGAAAATGTATAACGATTATATGCATAACATTAGCAAACTATAATATATTCTTCATGTGCAGATTTAAAAATCTTTAGTATAAGAAATTCTAAAGTGTGCATGTGCTTTGTACTGTTTTTTAAAATCACTTTTTAATTCAATTATCAAGGAAGGTGTTTCCTCAACCCACCAGAGACACTAAATATGTTAACAGTGAAAGATTGCCTTTGTTTTCTAAGACATAAATCACTCAAAGTATATGGTATACAGTTTTTATCTTAGGTTTTAATTTAACAATTATTTCTGAATACAAAAGTTAAAGCCAAGTACAAATTATGGTTATCTAATACTTCTTAAATGGTTTTAATTAGTATATCTTTTGTACATGTATCCATCTTAGATCTTTGGTTAATTTTAAGTGGCTTTGTTAAAGTATTAATGGTGCCAGCTGTCAGGATAATAAGAATTAACAACTTGATTTGGGGGAAAAAAATCACTTTTAAAAAGAGATGCTTTAATCCTATAAATTAAAAATGAGTAGAAAGTTAAAGCTACTATGCACATAATCATTTCATAAGTCAATAACTTTCTGAAAACCTAATATTTTCTTTAAGGAAAATATTTCCTATACACTCATGCATTGATGGGGCTACATTCTGAGGAATGTGGCAGCAGGCGATTTCATTGTTGTGTGAACATCGTAAGAGTGCACTTACACAAACCTAGATAGCATGGCCCACTACACATCTAGGTATATGGTATGGCCTGTTGCTCCCAAGCTGCAAACCTGTACAGCATGTTACTGTGCTGAATACTATCGGTAACTGTAAAACAATGGTAAGTATGTGTGCAAATAAACATATCTAAGCATAGAAAAGGCACAGTAAAGGTGCCATATTATAATCTCATGGGACCACTCTTACATATGTGATCTATTATTGACCAAGTTGTTGTTATGTGATATATGACTGTATATGCAAAACCTACCAATAAATATCTTGGATTTTTTAATATCTTAGGTTTTGAAAAATAAAAAAATGGCTGTTATAGTCACAGAATGGCACAATTTTAGTGGCTTTAATAGCTAGCTTTTCTGTAGACATAAAGAATGGTTCATATTAAACAGCTGAGTCCAGAATTTGGGTGACATGCTTCTAACTGTCTAGCTAGTAGTTGTTCTAAACCAGAGGCTACACCACTACTTTGTGGGGTGCTTAGAAATGTGTGAAGGCATTTTTGGTGGTCAGAATGACTGGTAATGTGTTATGAGCATTTGGCCCTGAGGCCAAGGATACTAACCATCTTGCAATGCCCAGTGAATAATTATCCCACCTGAAAGAGCAACAGCACTCTCATACAGAACACTGAAAGTTCATAGCTCCCCTTAACGGACAACAATATTTGATCCTAAGAGAAAAAGGAGTATTTAGGAAATTTTCTAACTTAAAATATAAAGGCCTAGTTATGCTGTCTTTCACCCTGGATAATCAGAGTCAGGGACAAAGTGCTGATGGAGACAAAGTAAAGTGCAGCAGGAGGAAGCCAACAGGCATAGCTGAGGGGGGAAAATCCAGGACAGAGGAATAGAAAAGCAAACCAGCAAAGAAACATGGAAAAAGGAGGAGATGATGAGGAAAAGAGAACATCCAGTTGATTGGCTGGGTATTGGACAGAGGGGCTTATTAAACCTTGCCTGGCCTCTGGCCTCGTTTACTCCATTCCATGCTCCTGGGCAATTGTCAATAGGCAGGACACCTGATCACCTTGCTCTCTGTCACTTAATTGCTGCTGCCCTTTGTTTGCACATTCCGGGATGTTGGTTCAGAAAGAACACCAAGAAACACTAATGTACCTAGAAACAGTTGTGATAGGGCCTCTACAGAAAGGATGTCACATAAAGAATGCCAACTCTGCTAGTAGCTGTCCTTCATGGCCAGTTCTACCCGATTCCAGTGAAAGTTCTAGTTGAAGTGAAAGGTGCAACCTCAGTTATGAAATTCTTGCTGCAGACTAGTATGTCGTTCCAAAAACAAACTCCCCTGTCTTTGCCCCAGTGTGAACCAACCTGTTGCAGAGCAAGGAGAACAACTATGAAGAGAGTTTGTTGGTTTATTTATTTGATTAGGTGGTAATAACACTAAGACTTCAGACTCGCTCCAGCACGGGAGATTCTGTGGCACTGCATACACATACTGTGCAGCCACTGTGCCTCTGAGCAGCTCTCTACTCTCCAATGAACGAGAGTCCGAATCTAGAGAAACGGAGTTACTAGAATATGGTTCATCACCAAAATGTTTATAACTCCCTGTGCCATTTGAAAGACCAACATCCGCAATTCTACCTTGAAAATTGGCTTTAAAAAGACTATTTATTATACGTTTACTATGTAAAGATTGTTTCATTGCTTCCCACATACCAACTCACCTAATCTTCACAACTATAGGAAGTAAGGACAAGGCTAGTATTAACCCCATCTCACAAAGGCAACTGAAATACGGAGAAGTTAGAGAACTTGACCATGGTCACATGGCTAGGGGTAGGTTCAGACTAGTCTGACTAGCACTAAAGTTCATACTCTTTAACCGTTATGCAAAATTGCCTCTCAATTTACAAAGAGAATTGTATAAAACACTTCCTTCTTTTTCTTCCTCCTCTCATCTTTAAACCCTCACATCTGCATAAACAGAGACAGTTGGCTGGCAAGGGCTGAGTCCTTTTCATGAGAGCAGCACTTGGGCATTACCACTATTATCACTAACCTAATAGTGTCTTCAGACTTTCCTCTTGTCCTCTTTCCTCTCTCTGGATCCAATCAAACAAGAAATAGCAACAGGAAGTGGGAGGAGATACTCTGAAGCAGGAAGCCTCTCCCTGATCTGCCCTCCTGTGAGCAACAGGAAGGCCCTCGTAGATTGCCCACATGTAGGTAAACACATGGGCACAAGTGGCTCCTCCTGGAGTTAGCTCATTCGTCATGGGGTGAGGGTAGTGAGAAGTCATCACATTCTGGATAATTTTTTGAAGGATAAACAAGCAAGATTCAAAAACAAATTGGATATGGGGTATGAGGAAAAAAGATTAAGGATGAGTGCAAGGATTTTGGCTTGAATAGTTGGAGGATGAAGTGGCCATTTACCGAGACGTAGAAGTCTATGCAAGATGTGGGAGAGAACTGGTAAATCAGCTGCCTCAAAGTCATCTCAGAGTCTGAACCAATAGACCAATGTGTCCTTATAGCAGATGTCAGGAAGTGGAAAAGATGAGAGCTTTTCTAATATTCCTCAAGAGCTCCTTTGTTTTCTAAATGGATTACAATCAGAGGCCTGCTTACAGAAAAAATAATTAGGACCTGCCAATGATAACAATCCACTCTGACTGCAGAGGTGAACACTGGATTATGAAGGAATGAGGTGGCTTAAAAAATGAACTATCAGAGTCTGGGAGATCAGGTCACTTATGAAGGAAGTTTGCTAAGAGTTAATTGAAGGACTCTGGGAGGCTGAGAGGGGTGGATTGCTTGAGGTCAGAAGTTCAAAACCAGCCTGAGCAAGAGCGAGACCCCATCTCTACTATAAATAGAAAGAAATTAATTGGCCAACTAATATATATAGCAAAAATTAGCTGGGCATGGTGGCTCATGCCTGTAGTCCCAGCTACTCAGGAGGCTGAGGCAGGAGGATTGCTTGAGCCCAAGAGTTTGAGGTTGCTGTGAACTAGGCTGACGCCACGGCACTCACTCTAGCCTGGGCAACAAAGTGAGACTCTGTCTCAAAAAAAAAAAAAAAAGAGTTAATTGAAGGAGCCTCCAAGGATTTGACCTTCCACCTGAAAACACAACACAATGCCAAAAGGCATGAAAACCAAAAGACTGACTCTACAAGGAAATGCGCCAGACACATGCACAAGTTCTGCACCACTAAAGCTCTATATAGCTACCAAACCTGCTCCGAAACAGTGGACCAGGCCTCTGGAAGGGAAACACAAACCAGTAACAGTGACTTGTGAAGCTTGCAGGAGAAAAGAGACTTGGAAGGTGGTAACTTCTGTTGGAATGTGCATGCATCTGTGGCTAATCAGTAGCTGCTTTCTCATCAGGAATAACCTTCCATAAAGTGTGAGAGGCTCATCACAGCTGTGTCAAGGCTTGTTAAACTTGACCTCACTTGTGCCTACTCATTTAGGAATGAACAGCACCCTTAGAAGAAAAGAAACATCAGTAAATAAAAGTCATGAAGAAGAAATCAGGAGAGTGAGAGGCACAGTTTAGCTTTAGAAAAGAAAGGAGGAAATACGAAATGAACAAATGGTAACAAACACATCTATGGTGAATAAGATTTCGCTTTCTGGGTGATGGCTTAGAATCCAAGCTCCTGGGTAGGGATGGGGTGTGCCTCTCAAGAACTAGAGAGAAGGCCGGGCGCTGTGGCTCACGCCTGTAATCCTAGCTCTTGGGAGGCCGAGGCGGGCGGATTGCTCAAGGTCAGGAGTTCAAAACCAGCCTGAGCAAGAGCGAGACCCCGTCTCTACTATAAATAGAAAGAAATTAATTGGCCAACTGATATATATATATAAAATTAGCCGGGCATGGTGGCGCATGCCTGTAGTCCCAGCTACTCGGGAGGCTGAGGCAGAAGGATCACTCGAGCCCAGGAGTTTGAGGTTGCTGTGAGCTAGGCTGACGCCACGGCACTCACTCTAGCCTGGGCAACAAAGCGAGACTCTGTCTCAAAAAAAAAAAAAAAAAAAAAAAAAAAAAGAACTAGAGAGAGGCTGGTCCGATGGTAGTGGGTTATCAGAACTTATTAACATTAGTGTCACTAAAGTTGGTATTCAACCAACCCCCCACTGCTAAATTTGACTGGCTTTAAAAAAAAAAAAAAGAAAGAAAGAACTAGAGAGAGAGTGTTTGCTCATAGACAAGCTAACCTGACTAAGTGAACTGTGACCTGAAGACAAAGATGAGAGAGCATCCAGATAAAGCTGGAGAAAGTGAGGGGGCATGGCCAGTAACTCATAATCTTCATGAAAAAAATAACTCAAGAGGCAAGAAACAGGATTTCCCATTGCAGAATCCTATATACAAATTCATGATCATGGGCAATGAATTAAATAAATCACAGATTAAAACACACGCAAATTATAAAAGAAAGGTCTCACAGCTTTTTGGAATGACTGTGGTTGAAATAACCCGGCCTGGGTCCTGGGTCAGTAATAAGCCGGCAGTGGGATCTTGGGCAAATCAGGTCTTCTTTCTAAAATGGGGATGATATTACCTCCATGCAGAGTTGTTGTAAGGATTATTAATTATAGATGCTCTTACATGATCTCTATATGTCATATCTCATGTAATTGACATGGCAGATCAATTGGTTCTCCCCATTGTCTCTGTGCGATAACGATTGACACGATGGCACACTAAATGCTAGACGGCTGCTTTCTAGTCTAACTGCACCCTCTGCTCTCATTGTTAGAGAACTGCATATTTGCAAGGAGTCAGATGAGTTTATTCCCAAGTTTATTAACACCAATAGAATTGTTACTATAATTACATAGTTTGTCTCACTAAAGAGGAAGTGCTAAACAATTTGGTATAGGATAGGATAGGTAATAGAATAACTATAACATTTGGTCAAAAATGATAATAAAGACATGATTCTTCACTCATACTGCTTTCCAGATTTCTTTGTGTTCCCCCTCCAATTTATACCAATAGAAATGAGAAATTCTTGCATTACAGGTGTGGTTCATGCATGAAAAAAGATAAACTACACTGAACAGAATCATTTATCATTACATAATGATTCCTTACTTTAATCAACTTTTTCAATGAACTACCAGCTGCCTGTCCCAATCATATTAGAAAAAATGAGTTTTATTATAAATAAAGCACCTAGCACAGTGCTTAGCACAGTGGTGGGTACTTCATAAGTGGCAGTTCTTATTTTTATGATGTATTAACAACAACAACAATCTTATAAATTCCACGGAGACTCCTGAAATGCAATTTAAGAATAGAATGTGCAGCTGGTGGCTCATGCTTATAATCCTAGCACTCTGGGAGGCTGAGGCAGGCAGATTGCTCAAGGTCAGGAGTTCGAAACCAGCCTGAGCAAGAGTGAGACTCCATCTCTACTATAAATAGAAGAAATTAATTGGCCAACTAATATATATAGAAAAAATTAGTCGGGCATGGTGGCGAATGCCTGTAGTCCCAGCTACTCGAGAGACTGAGGCAGGAGGATTGCTTGAGCCCAGGAGTTTGAGGTTGCTGTGGGCTAGGCTGATGCCGCCCCACTCACTCTAGGCTGAGCAACAAAGTGAGACTCTGTCTCAAAAAAAAAAAGAAAGAAAGAATAGAATGTGGCAAAGGGATACTTACAGTTAAAGAAAAAAAAAAAAACAGTTGAGTTAACAGAACTAGAAAATTCTCCAAAACTGTGATTTATTTAATCTAATTGCAAATGATTAGAAGTGGAAAACTATTTTTCTAAAAAACCAACTAAGTGGCCAAATATATACAAACCAATAAATCCATAATCTTCATCAGAAACTAAAACACCTTTTTCAGGGTTTGATAGATTGAAGAGATGAAATAAATAAATAAGGATATAGAAATTATAAATAGCACAGCTAATAATGATTAATATAATGGACACATATGGAACACTACATCCAACAATTGGAGAGAACACATTCTTTTCAAGCCCACAGATAATATTTATAGAAATTAACTAAGCTAGTCTCCACAAATGTCAAAGAATTACTAATGTACAAACCACATTTTCTGTCCACAATATAGTTAACTTTGAAACTAGTAATAAAAAGTTTTTCAGGCCGGGCGCTGTGGCTCACGCCTGTAATCCTAGCTCTTGGGAGGCCGAGGCGGGCGGATTGCTCAAGGTCAGGAGTTCAAAACCAGCCTGAGCAAGAGCGAGACCCCGTCTCTACTATAAATAGAAAGAAATTAATTGGCCAACTGATATATATATAAAAAATTAGCCGGGCATGGTGGCGCATGCCTGTAGTCCCAGCTACTCGGGAGGCTGAGGCAGAAGGATCACTCAAGCCCAGGAGTTTGAGGTTGCTGTGAGCTAGGCTGACGCCACGGCACTCACTTTAGCCTGGGCAACAAAGTGAGACTCTGTCTCAAAAAAAAAAAAAAAAAGTTTTTCAGAAAAAATTTTTAAATATTGAAAAATTCATAGGTAGAAAAATTATAATGAAAACATTAAAATTGAATGACAGTAAAAATACATATAAAAAGTGATACTTAAAGAGATACTTGCTATGCTAAGTACAAAAAGCCAGTTACAAGAAAAAAAATTAAAAAATAAAAGATAAAAATATTTTAAATTTAAAAAGAAAGAGAGATACTTGCCATAAATATTCACATTAAAAAAGGAAAGAGGGCCAGGCGCAGTGGCTCACACCTGTAATCCTAGCACTCTGGGAGGCCAAGGCGGGCGGATTGATTGCTCGAGGTCAGGAGTTGGAAACCAGCCTGAGCAAGAGCAAGACCCCATCTCTACTATAAATAGAAAGAAATTAATTGACAAACTAATATATATAATATAATATATATATAATATTATATTATATATAATATATATAAAAAATTAGCTGGGCATGGTGGCACATGCCTGTAGTGCCAGCTACTCGTGAGGCTGAGGCAGAAGGATTACTTGAGCCCAGGAGTTTGAGGTTGCTGTGAGCTAGGCTGACGCCATGGCACTCACTATAGCCTGGGCAACAAGTGAGACTCTGTCTCAAAAAAAAAAAAAGGAAAGAGATGAAATTAATGAGTTAACCACACAATTGAAGAAGTTAGAAAAAAAGTAGAATAAACCCCCCAAAAATATTTTAAAAGAAATAGAAAATAAACATACTATATACAAGATCAACAATTCCAAAAGTTGGTTATTTGAAAAACTTAATAAAAACATAAACGTCTGAGGAGATTAATCAAGAAAGAAAAAAATTAGTATTAGGAACAAAAAAGAAGGGATAATTGCAAATCCAGAGAAATTTTAAAAGATAAAAGGATTAATTCTGTGAGCAACTTTAATACCAATAAATTTAAAATTTTTACTTAAATGTATAAATAGCTAGAAAATACATGTTATGAAAGCTGACTAAAACAAATTATAGAAAGCCTGAATAGTCTTATAATGGTAAAATAATAAAAGTGAATTTCTTTCCAAAAAAGGAAACTCCAAGTCCTGGTGACTTTTCAGAAAAGTTCTACCAAATATTCAAGGAACTGTTCATTGCAATCTTATGCAAACTTTTCCACACAAAAGAAAAAGAGATGATACCTCCAACTCTTTCATGATGCTAATATGGCTTGTTAGAGTCAGGAAATACCTAAAAACAAAAACTTTCAACCCAGTCTCAATCTAAGTACAAAAATCTGAAACAAAATATTGGCAAACTACCTCCAGTAATGTAGAAAATAGATAATACATTATGATTTAACTGGATTTATCTCAATCATGATTCAAAACTGGCTTATACTAGAATATCAATTAACATAATTCACCACATTAACAGGTTAAAGGAGAAAATACATATAAAAGCATTTTAGGCCAGGCACGGTGGCTCACGCCTGTAATCCTAGCACTCTGGGAAGCCCAGGCAGGCGGATTGCTCGAGTCAGGAGTTCGAAACCAGCCTGAGCAAGAGCCAGACCCTGTCTCTACTATAAATAGAAAGAAATTAATTGGTCAACTAAAAAAAATATATATAAAATTAGCCAGGCATGGTGGCGCATGCCTGTACCCCCAGCTACTCGGGAGGCTGAGGCAGAAGGACTGCTTGAGCCCAGGAGTTTGAGGTTGCTGTGAGCTAGGCTGACGCCACGGCACTTACTCTAGCCTGGGCAACAAGCGAGACTCTGTCTCAAAAAATAAAAAATAAAAAAATAAAAGCATTTTAATCACTGCAGAAATTGTTTTATTCATTGTCCATCCATGACTTTAAAACACTCAAAATCTAATTACTATTAAAATATAACCCGCATAACTCTTAGTGAACCAGGTATAAATAAGAATTTCCTTAATTGGACACTATGATCCTCAAGCATCATTATTAACGGGAGAAATATTGGAAGCATTTATTTAAATCAGAAACAAGACAAAAATGCCTATTGTCACTATTTCCATTCTACATTGTTCCTCAGCATCCACGAGAGATTGGTCCTAGTGCTCAAACCCCTGTGGATTCCAAATCCACAGATGCTCAAGTTTCTTATATAAAATGGCATAGTACTTGCATATAACCTACACAATCATCTTGTATATCTTATACTGTAATCTGTATATCTCTAGATTACTTATAATACCTAATCCAATGTAAATTCTATGTAAATAGTTCTTACACTATATTGTTTAGGCAATAATGACAAGAAATAAAGACTCTACATTTTCAGTACAGTTGCAACCATCCATTTTTTTCCAAATATTTTTGATCTGCAGTTGGTTAAATCCAGGGATGTGGACCCCACAGATATAGAGGGCTAACTATACTAGATTCCCAGACAAAACAGACATGGAAATTAATGAAACAATATAAGAACTCCATAGGAAGAAAAAAATGGTTATTCTTGGAGGTGGCATAATTGTCTGGGTAGGCAATTTTTTTTTTTTTTTTTTTTTTGAGACAGAGTCTTGCTTTGTTGCCCAGGCTAGAGTGAGTGCCATGGCATCAGCCTAGCTCACAGCAACCTCAAATTCCTGGGCTCAAGCAATCCTGCTGCCTCAGCCTCCTGAATAACTGGGACTACAGGCATGCGCCACCATGCCCGGCTAATTTTTTCTATATATATTAGTTGGCCAATTAATTTCTTTCTATTTATATATATTTTTTTTTTTTTGAGACAGAGTCTCGCTTTGTTGTCCAGGCTAGAGTGAGTGCCGTGGCATCAGCCTAGCTCACAGCAACCTCAAACTCCTGGGCTCCAGTGATCCTTCTGCCTCAGCCTCCCGAGTAGCTGGGACTACAGGCATGCGCCACTATGCCCGGCTAATTTTTTTTTTATATATATATCAGTTGGCCAATTAATTTCTTTCTATTTATAGTAGAGACGGGGTCTCGCTCTTGCTCAGGCTGGTTTCGAACTCCTGACCTTGAGCAATCCGCCCGCCTCGGCCTCCCAAGAGCTAGGATTACAGGCGTGAGCCACAGCGCCCGGCCTCTTTCTATTTATAGTAGAGACAGGGTCTCGCTCTTGCTCAGGCTGGTTTTGAACTCCTGACCTCGAGCAATCCGCCTGCCTCGGCCTCCCAGAGAGCTAGGATTACAGGTGTGAGCCACCGCGCCCGGCCTTGGGTAGGCAATTCTTAAAAATTACAGAAAAATCAACAGCATTAATAAGAAAGTTTTAAAAATGTAGAATGCAAAATTAATATTCCAAAATCAACTACGTAAGTGATGTTGGCAAAATGGTGGCATGAAAAATTGCAAATCCCATCCCTCTACAACAGCAGTGAATAACTAGCAAGGACTGTCACGAGCAACTTTATCAAATGCTGACTTTATATGAAGTCTTTCAACTGTGCTAAAAGAGCTAAAAGAAACAATGGATAAAGAACTAAAAAAAAATCATAAGAACAATGTCTCACCAAATAATGCATATCAATAAAGAGATGGAAATTAGGAGAAGGGGCTTTAAGATGACTGACTAGAGGAATGTGGCACTTGCCTCCTCCACAAAGAATCAAAATAGTAAGTAGATAATCAAACCTCAAATAGAGCATATAAGAGAGAACACTGGGAGTCAACAGAGAAGTGACAAGAAAGACCTGAGGCAAAGAAGGAGCTGGAAGCAAGGCAGCCAGCTTGGCTGGGACCTGCTGGGACCCCGGAGAGGCCCCCCAGTGAGGGGAATGGGCAAGTGAGAGCTCCCGCAGTCCACATTCCCACTGCGGACTTCTGCAGTCCTCGTCATGGGAGAGCCCCTCCACTCTTGTGGGCTCTGAGAATAGCACGGGGAGCTGCCTGGAGGCTGCACAATGGCATTGCTCCAGAGACGCAGCTCACACCTGCCAAGTCCTAAGCAGCTGCAGCATGGCTCCATTTTGAGAGCCCAGCCCCCACCAAACTGCATCCTGCCCTGGGACCCAACACCCCTGCATCTTCACATTGCCTGAGCCCACTGACAGCCCCACTGACCCCAGCATCCACCCAGAAGGCTGCAGCAGCGCAATGCCAGTTGGACCCAGCAGAGTGGCAAGGTCCTTAGCACTCTAGCACACACAGTGTCCTGCACCCTAGGGGGCAGGCAGTGCAGCACACCAGGGGGACTGTCCCCGGAACAAAGGGGGGTGAAAGTGTGCACTCCCTAGGGACTAAGAACACCTACCTGGGGCAGCTACCACAGATAGCAACCCAGCCCCCACAAGCAGCAAGGCTAGGGCACACATGCCCTGAGGACAGGCTCTGCTGCTACCCGCTACAGCCACTGCTGCAACCTCTGGGCCGAAAGGAGGTGCCACTGGCAGTAACCCTGTCCCCTTCAGTAGCAGGGCCACTGCACACTTCCACGTACCCAATAACTGGTTTTACCCACAGCTACCGCTGCCAGGGGCTACAGCACATGCTCCCCAGAGCCTGAAAACTGCCTGCCTGTGCTCAACTCAGGAGCAGGGCTGCAGCACACTCGCATGTGCACTGAGGACAGGCTTCCTACACCAATGGCGCTGTTGCTGCAACCACTCAAGCACTCTGCTGGGGGAGCCTGGAGACACGCTGCCTGTCCCATATAGCCAGCACCTAAGCGCACCCCCAGAGGGTCTAAGGATACGGCCCATCAGGCCTAGCACTCCCTCCCCCCAATACTGCCTGAGCTCACCACCTGGTGGCCTGGGGATTGTCTCACCCTGTCCACAATAGCCGGTTCTGTGCACTTCCCCTGCGGGCCTGAGGACAGGCTCAACCATCCTGCTGCTACTACCACAGCTGGCACCCGTCCACACACGCTACCTGGGGGCCTGGAGAATGCCCTGCCCAGCCTATCACAGCCACCATTAACAGCAACATGTGCTGCTTCAGAGCCTAAGGGTTGTCCCATCACTGCTACTGCCATCTCCCACATTGCATATGCTGCCCAGGGGATTAATGACCTGCTACCTGCCCAACACACCACTGCCACTGCTGACACCTGAGCAAGTTGCCTGACGGCCCAAAATTCAGCATGTTGAAAACTGGTAGTGCCCACATACACCATCCAGGGCCCCAAGGATCCTTGGACCCTTGGCATGCTTGGCCTGCCACTACCACCACTGGGGCTTTAGGACTGGCCCACCAGGTGTCTCTATCCTCAGTGACACCTCACCACAGCCTCCACTAACAGGTATGGCCTAAGCCACTAAGGAAACGACAGATACCATTGACACTAGAAAACGAACAAAGTTCGAGGGATCATATCACCTGACTTTAAAATATAAGGCTATAATAACCAAAACAGCATGGTATTGGTATAAAGACAGACACATAGACCAATGGAATAGAATAGAAATAAACCCATGTACTTACAGCCTATAGCCTACTGATATTCAAGAAAGGTCCCAAGAATATACATTGAGGAATAGATGCCGTCATCTATAGATGGTGCTGGGCAATCTGAATATCCATATGCAGAAGAATGAAACTGAACCCCTCTCACTATATGCAAAAATCAATTTGAAATGGACGGAAGACCTAAACATAAAACCCAAGATATAAAACTGCTAGAAGAAAACATAAGGGAAACACTTCAGGACACTGGTTTAGGCAAACATTTTATGGCTAAGACATCAAAAGCACAGGCAAATTGATAGCGACTCCAACAGGGTGGTAGCAACAAGCAGTGAGTGAAAGCTGCTGAGTTGCTGTTGAGGAAGCTCAATACCAAACGGCAGAAGTCTCAGCAGTGCAACCAATAATCGTGGGCTCTTGGCAATGGCATTTCTGTTTCACTCTTCTAGCCCTTTCTTTATAACTGTAGCTTCTTGCATATGCTAATCTTTGGGTAACTCATTTGCTTCTCCAGCCCTTCCAATGCCTTTGTAAGCAATTCCTTGTATTAAATTCCCTCTATTTGAGATACCTAAAGTGGTTTCTGGTTTCCTGATTAGATATAGACTACTAAATAATACATACAAGTAATAAAAGATTAGTATTTAGAGTACATCAAGAAATCCTACAAATCAACGAGAAAGATGGAGAAAAATAAGCAAAAATCATAACAATGCATTTTTACAGAGTAAATACAAATAGTCCAAAATATATAAAGTTCAACCACATTAGTAATAAACTAATTTAAATTAAAACTACAATAAGATAAAATTTCATATCTGCCAGATTAACAAAATTTTAAAAATCATTCAAGACCAAGTATTAGCAAGAATCTAGAGTAACAAATTCTTATTCGCAGTTGGTAGGGGTATAAAGAAGCCCAATCACTGTGGAAAACACTGTGATATTACTTAAGAAAAAGCAGCAACTGTAAAACTTTTTTGACTGCTATTTACAATAAGAAATACATGTTACAGCCCTTTTCAATACATATACACATACCTACAGCCACAAAAAAGTTTCACAGAATAGTATTTACCCTTACTACATTGTATATATAAAGCACACTGTAAAAGCATATGTAAAACTATAATGCATATAAAAAACAGAGAATATATATTTTTGTCTTATTTTTAATATGCTGGCTGCAATCTACCAAATTGATTTTGTGACCCTCTAATGGGTCATATCCTATAATTTAAAAACTATTGCCCTAGAGAAATTCCAGCACCTGTCCACAGAGCATTCTTTCTAATAGCAATATTCTGCAAACAACCCATCTATCTCTCAATAGAATGGATAAACAAATTGTGCTATGTTGCTAAAATGGAATATGATATTATAGTGAATATAAATGAACAACTACTACCTGCATTTATATGGCTGAAAAACAGTGTTGAGCAAAAAAAGCTAGTCACAGAATACCCACATCATGATTTCATTTGCAGTAAGTTCAAAACCAGGCAAACCTAAACACTACATTGGTTGGGAATATACTATAAAGAAAAGGAAGGGAGTAACAAATACAAAACTCAAGATAGTGATTTCTTTAGGGAGAGGGAAGGGCTTATGACTAGCAAGGGTCTTCTAAGATATTAATATTCTATTCTTTTTTTTTTTTATGAGACAGAGTCTCACTTTGTTGCCCAGGCTAGAGTGAGTGCAGTGGCGTCAGCCTAGCTCACAGCAACCTCAATCTCCTGGGCTCAAGAGATCCTACTGCCTCAGCCTCCCAAGTAGCTGGGACTACAGGCATGCACCATTATGCTCGGCTAATGTTTTGTATATATATTTTTAGTTGGTCAATTAATTTCTTTCTATTTTTAGTAGAGACGGGGTCTCGCTCTTGCTCAGGCTGGTTTCTAACTCCTGACCTCGAGCAATCTGCCTGCCTCGGCCTCCCAGAGTGCTAGGATTACAGGCGTGAGCCACCACGCCTGGCCTAATCTATTCTTAACCTGCATAGTGGTAACATAGACACTCATTTATTATTAGTCTTTAACCAAATAGCTACATCTTATATGTTCTTTTGAATGACATATTTCATAATAAATATGTTTTTAAGTAGAAAAGGGGGTCTTTCCTAAGAACTCACATGGATTCACACTAATAAGACTTGACAGAGTTTATTTTCTTTTTAAATATATCCACATTTCTGTGTATGTTTCTAGATATATATGCATATTATATATATGTATATCTAGAAATATATACCTACATATGTATGCGTGACAAATCCAGACATTGCTACACTGTTTTGGGAGAGCAAAGATGGCAACCCCAAAGTCTATGGGAACAGGTAATATCAAGGAGTCTTCCATTCAAGTTCCATTTGTTCACTACCTCCTCAAGGTTTGAAAAAGAGAGGATACCAGGATTTGCATGGCCATACAGTTTTCATGGTAGTCTTGGGACCCTGAGGCGCTGGCAGAGCTCTAGCCCTGAGGCTAGCTCATTGCCTTCTTTGATAAAGTCCCCAATATTAGTAGATAAGAGATTTTAGTAGAGCATTTTTAATAATCTCTAACAATATCCTCATAGTTAAAAATGAAACAACAAAAACTTGATACAATAAAATTACATAAATTATTAGGTTGATATAAAACTGCCATTCTTCCCCCCTCTCTTTTTTTTCCAAACTGCTATTCTTATAGGTCAAAAATAGTTAAGGATTAACAATGTCATATGATTCAACCTAATACATCCGCTACAGATGATGTGGAGATGAAGATATGGCAATCAATTTGAAATGCGTAGGAAGTAGACTTTATAGGCTTGGTGACTGATCATTGCTGTGGGAGAATGCATTATTCTACAGAGAAAAGAATCAAGATTCAGACAACCAGTAGGTTAGTCATAATGTTAATTAAGAAAGATAGTACAGGAAAAAGAACTATTTGAGGGTTATAATAAGTGAGTTAAAAAATAGTGCATTTGCTCATAGACATGCTGAGTTCCAGAAGGCCTTTAAACTCACAAGTGGAAATGTCAAACAGGCAGTGAAAAATATGCATACAGATCCCAGGTAGGAAGTAGGAGCTAAAGAAAAAGTTATATGAGACAATAAAGAAGTGGGATTGAAGTCATGTTTGAGATGGCCTTAAGGTTGAATACGGAGGGAAGAAGAGATCACTAGTGCAAAAAGAGACCAAAGAAACACACAGAAACTAAAACAAGAAGAGAATATGAAAAGAGGGATATTTTGTAACCTGAAAGAGAGGTAAATTCAAGAAAAGTCATAATGAAAATTTAACAAATATTTATTGAGTGCTATGGTATCCCAGACATTGTAAGATAAGGCAGCCAAAGAACTGATACTCTCCTTTGTTCTGTCAATATTTTCATCAGGCCAGGCACGGTGGCTCACGCCTGTAATCTTAGCACTCTGGGAGGCCGG
Organism: Microcebus murinus; assembly: GCF_040939455.1. Lineage (NCBI taxonomy): Eukaryota > Metazoa > Chordata > Mammalia > Primates > Cheirogaleidae > Microcebus > Microcebus murinus. The sequence continues at coordinate 72,588,342 of NC_134116.1, read as the reverse complement.
CAGGAGGATTGCTCGAGGTCAGGAGTTCAAAACCAGCCTGAGCAAGAGCGAGACCCTGTCTCTACTACAAATAGAAACAAATTAATTGGCCAACTAATATATATAGAAAAAATTAGCTGGGCATAATGGCGCATGCCTGTAGTCCCAGCTCGGGAGGCTGAGGCAGGAGGATTGCTTGAGCCCAGGAGTTTGAGGCTGCTGTGAGCCAGGCTGATGCCACGGCACTCACTCTAACCTGAATAACAAAGTGAGACCCTGTCTCAAAAAAAAATATTTTCATCAATAAGCTGAAGAACAAAGGTAAAGATGTGCTTTATCATATTTTCAAACGAGAGAAAGCAAGAAGATATAGCTGATACAAGATGACAGAAGCAGGATCCCAAAACATTCTAATATATTGGAGTGATGGCACAACCTCATACAGGATGTTTAAGAGGGATAAAAATACAGTATCTATGAAAAACTCTTGCCAAAAACATTTAACCTAAATGTAATTAAGCCACTAGGCCTAAATTCCACTTTATAAGAAATGCAGAGGCTAGAGGAAGATGTTAAATAACACCACGAGGAAAACAATCAGATAAATTCAGAAAATAGGATGTTATACATGAATACTGGCCTGGCCGGGCGTGGTGGCTCACGCCTGTAATCCTAGCACTCTGGGAGGCTGAGGCGGGAGGATTGCTTCAGATCAGGAGTTCAAGACCAGCCTGAGCAAGAGCGAGATCCCATCTCTACTATAAATAGAAAGAAATTAGCCAAACAACTAACAATTGAAAAAATTAGCCAGGCATGGTGGTATGTGCCTATCATCCCAGCTACCCAGAGGCTGAGGCAGGAGGATCGCTTGAGCCCAGGAGTTTGAGGCTGCTGTTAGCTAGGCTGACGCCGCGGCACTCTAGCCTGGGCAAGAGAGTGAGACTCTGTCTCACAAAACAGTAAAAGGAAGAAAAAAAGAAAACTGGCCTGAACTCTTAGCAGGACAGCATCGCATCATGGGAGGATTAAATAGAAAAGCTGGAGGACTGTTTAGATTACAGAGGCCAAGAGAGGGTTACATGGGAACTCTGCATCATCTGCTCAACTTTTCTGTAGACTTAAAACTGTTCTAAGAAACCTAGTCTAAAAAAAATACAGAGAAATGCTGAGTCAGTCACTCAGAGAGAGAAGAGTTAAGAGAGAGTTACGAAGAAGACTTCTGTTTTGGTTCTCACTCATTTGGTACTGCAAACTCAGCGGCTAAAAGTATAACACTTAACTTCCATTTTGCTGTGCTGCTTATTTTTCTTCACATATAAAGCCACTGGTAAGCACAAAACAGTTTCCAGTTCTTTTCGTTTCCTCACACTCAAGGGAAGTCTGAACAGCTGAGCCACCTGCCTCTCCCTTGAGAGGCATGCTCATCACCCGCTGGCGCTGCCCACAGCAGAGGTGCCCAAAACACTTGAAGGGCCTCTCCCTGAGGAGATCTGCCACCTGGCCCGGACCTCTGCCTCAGAGATGGCCTGTTCCAAAGTTGTCATCCTGCAGATGAAGACACCAAGGCCCAGAACACTCCCACCTATAGGCTGAGGCTGGCTGGGCCTGGGCGAGGAGCTGGTCTCCCGACTCCTAGTCTGCCGCTCTTTCAGTGAACGTGAAAACAGCCTGGCAGACATCTACGCTAGCACTGCCTTTCAGAGACTGAAACGATTCCTGAATATCTAGAGCTGAACTGTCCGATACTGTAGTCATATATATGTGGCTATTAAGCGCTTGAAAAGTGGCTAGTCTGAATTGAGATGTGCTGTAAGTGTAAACCATGCCCTAGATTTCAAGGAGTTAGTACAATAGAAAAAGGTAAAATATCTCATTAATAATTTTAAATATTAAACATCAAAATGATATTTTGATATATTAGGTTAAATAAAACATGTTATCAAAATTAAAAAAAAAAAAACAAAGACAACAAACAACTAAATGAAATGTGTGAACCTTGACTGGATCCTATTTGGGGAGGAAAAAAAATAAAGCTAGAAATAACAGTATATTCATTTTCTATTGCCACTGTAATAAATTCCCATAAATAGGGTAGCTTAAAATTATGCAAACTTATCATTTTACTTGTTATTATTTTTTTCTGTAGGTCACAAGTCCAAAACAGGTGTCACTGGGTTAAAATCGAGGTTTCAGCAAGGCTGGGTTCCCTTCTGGCAGCTCTAGGGGAGAATCCATTTCCTTATTTTTTCCAGTTTCCAGAGGCTACTGCGGTTTTTATCTGAGTTTATTTGGTGACTTACAAAAATGGAAGGAAATGTCATGTTTAACTTTGTAATTAGAGTAAATCCTCATTTTTTACCCTTGCTTAAAGCAGGAAAATACTTTCTCCAGTGGCCTCAACTGAGACCTACTAATGCCTCCAAGATTGAAGAGAGGATTATATTCCTAGAACGGGGACTCCAAATCTGAAAAAACAAAACAGAACTCAAACACAGAAAATTCACAGTTCTGGGATTTTGCAGGGAATAGGGGCAAGGTGGTACTTTTGTGCCAGTAGGGGGTCTCGAATGACTCTTCTTATTTGGTTATTAGTCATATCAATGTTCTTCATCATGCTTACCATGCATGTTTTACATGCATTTTACTATCTCATTCAATCTTTACAACATTCTTATGAGGTAGGTATTATTAACAACTTCATTTTACAAATAGAAGACACTGAAGAGATTTAAGTAACTTCCGCAAAAATCTGGTAAGTTGTTACAAACCTTACACATTTAAGGTTTGCTTTTTTTGACACAGAGTCTCACTCTGTTGCCCCCCAGGTAGAGTGCAGTGGCATCATCATAGCTCACTGCAACCTCAAACTCATGGGCTCAAGCGATCTTCCTGCCTCAGCCTCCCAAGTAACTGGGAATACAGCTGAGTGCCACTATGCTCGGCTAATTATTCTAGTTTTACCAGAGACTGGGTCTAGCTCTTGCTCAAGCTGGTCTCAAACTCCTGAGCTCAAGCAATACTTCTGCCTGGGCTTCCCACAGCGCCCAGTCTAAAGTTTGCAATTTTAAAAACTATGTAATACTATTCCCCCATTCATCACGATGATTTATACGGTCATGATGAATTACAAGGATTCACAGATTTCAACATTACCACTATTCCACCTAACTCATCCTCCTCCTGTTATACTAAGTAGAGACTGAATACAAAAAGGGGCAATGATTTCTGCAGATGTAGAATAAATTCTAGTAATCTGAAATAATTAACAATGCCTTTTTTTTTTTTTTTTTTTTGAGACAGAGTCTCACTTTGTTGTCCAGGCTAGAGTGAGTGCCGTGGCGTCAGCCTAGCTCACAGCAACCTCAAACTCCTGGGCTCCAGTGATCCTTCTGCCTCAGCCTCCCGAGTAGCTAGGACTACAGGCATGTGCCACTATGCCCGGCTAATTTTTTATATATATATATATCAGTTGGCCAATTAATTTCTTTCTGTTTATAGTAGAGACGGGGTCTCGCTCTTGCTCAGGCTGGTTTTGAACTCCTGACCTTGAGCAATCCGCCCGCCTCGGCCTCCCAAGAGCTAGGAAACAATGCCTTTTGATAGATTAGTCATACCAAAGAAACTTCAGGCTACAAAGTGGTTAAGCCAATAATCAATAGGGAAAAAATATAAAAGAAAATAAAACCTAAAGTTTAAAACAATAACAATAAAAATACAAAGTGTTAACTCACAGAAATTTTTCCTAATTTAACTGGTTATTTATTAAGAAATTTGCATAAATAAGAAAATACATGACTTCAGGAAAAAAGTCTTTTCACATGTCCCCCCCAAAAGGCTTAACTCTGACAATTTGAAAAGCAACAAATTAAGTACTAAATGACTTTCTGAAAATGATAGGAAAATAAAAATGTTATACATATTGTTTAATTTTACTTCTTGTCCTAAGTCTGCAATAAGAGAGGTGATATTTGTGCATGATCTCATGTACACATCACCCCTACCTACCACCTTTGGATTTAGCACTTTCAAAAAATGCTATTTTAAACATCCCAAAACATCAAGACAAATTTTTTAAAATAACTTTTCTTACATAGAAAATATATTTAAGCCCAGCTGTTTTCTTATCAGAAGTTAATATCATTAAAGTGAAAATTTATTCATATATTATGCTTGAAAAGGATATTATTAATAGTACCCTTTCATATAGCAAATGAAAAGGTATTAATTTACTTACTTTTTGGTAAATCCCATTAGCAGCAGGCACTATTAAGATAGCCTGATATACTACATTTCAAGTTCTCAACATGTTTGACACATGTAAAAGACCTAACCATTGTTTTAAAATTTGGCAACTATGTTTCTAAATCTTTTCAAACATGAAAGTAAGAAGTATCATAACTTCAAAGAATAAAAAAATTTCCAAACCCAGATGGCCTTATTTTTAAGCTCATTTATGCAAATAGAAAGCAATGATAGCAACAAAATGTATGCATGTTTTGTATCACTTATTTTTTAACATTAAAAAATTATATACAATCCAGCCATTTGATAGACAATAATAATTCCATTCACTGGGAAATAGCTGATACTCCTAGGTGTTTTGTTTTGTTTTGTTTTGTTTTTTTGAGACAGGGTCTCGTTTTGTTGCCCAGGCTAGAGTGAGTGCCATGGCATCAGCCTAGCTTACAGCAACCTCAAACTCCTAGGCTCAAGCAATTCTTCTGCCTCAGCCTCCTGAGTAACTGGGACTACAGGCATGTGCCACCATGCCTGGCTGATTTTTTCTATATATATATATATATATTAGTTGGCCAATTAATTTCTTTCTATTTATAGTAGACACGGGGTCTCGCTCTTGCTCAGGCTGGTTTCGAACTCCTGACCTCCAGCAATCCGCCTGCCTGGGCCTCCCAGAGTGCTAGGATTACAGGCGTGAGCCACCGTGCCTGGCCCTCTCCTAGGTGTTTTTAAAAAAATAAATGTGTGTGTCAATTTCTGCCTTCCATGTATTGTCACTGTAAATAAGTTACTACTACTGTACTGAGCTATAAAGAGTTATACCTTAAATGACCCCAAATATATGAGAGCTACTTCCTGGCTCTATTTCAAACAGCTCCATGTAGTTAAGCATTTTTAGTTCTTCTGTTTGTGTTTTATAGTGTTTTTGTATCCTCAACTGTTTCCAGGCTATCATTTTTTATCTTCTAATTTCTTATTCTTCTGAGACTGCCCTAAACTTTCACTATTACCATGAGCTACTGCTAAAATACTTGGAGTAGGGAAACCATTAAACTAACCTCACTGAAATTTTGTGCAAAAAATATTAAATTGCCTCAAAAAGCAGAGGCTTTAAAAGGTACTACACAGAGTTTTGGGTGTGCAGAGCACGTTGACACCTACTTTAGCTAATCATAAACCTCTTTCCTTCTTTTTTTTTTTGAAACAGAATCTCGCTCTGTCACCCCTGGTAGAGTGTACGTCATTATAGCTCACAGCAACCTCCAACTCCTGGGCTCAAGCGATCCTCCTGCCTCAGCCTCCCAAGTAGCTGGGACTACAGAGGCACACCACCACACCTGGCTAATTTTTCTATTTTCAGTTGAGACAGCATCTCGCTCTTGCTCAAGCTGGTCTGGAATTCCTGAGCTCAAGCAATCCTTCCCCGTTGGACTCCCAGAGTGCTAGGATTACAGTCATGAATACCGTGTCCTGACAGAAACCTCTTTCTTTTCTTTTTTTTTTTTTTTTTTGAGACAGTCTCACTTTGTTGCTCAGTCTAGAGTGAGTGCCGTGGCATCAGCCTAGCTCACAGCAACATCAAACTCCTGGGCTCAAGCAATCCTGCTGCCTCAGCCTCCCAAGTAGCTGGAACTACAAGCATGTGCCACCATGCCCGGTTAATTTTTTGTATATATATATATTTTAGTTGGTCAATTAATTTCTTTCTATTTTTAGTAGAGACAGGGTCTTGCTCAGGCTGGTTTCGAACTCCTAACCTTGAGCAATCCACCCACCTCAGCCTCCCAGAGTGCTAGGATTATAGGCGCGAGCCACCATGCCCGGCTAGAAACCTCTTTCTTAACATTAGAGGTTTAAGTCATGTTCCAAACAAAGTTTGTAAGGAAGTGACAACTGAATAAGCAAATTGTTCTTCCTGTATTTGTGTTAGGTATGAAAGTGCATCTAGCACCAGATTTGGAACACAGTAGGTTATCAATGTATATGTAGAATGTATATGTAGGTTATCAATGTATATATATATCAATGTATATGAAGAAGATGAGAAGTAAAAGGGGCTTTTACTTTTGCTTCACCTCACCTGTACTAATTTTTTTAGATCATTCTTGAATTATTCATAGTTGGCCCTGTGTATCCTTGGGTTCTGCATCTGAGGATTCAACCAACTGTGAATTGAAAATACTTGTGAAAAAACCCCAAACAATAAAAAATAGCAATATAACAATTTAAAAATACAAAAAATATATCAACTATTTACATAGCATTTATATTGTATTAGGTATTACAAGTAATCTAAAGATGAATTAAAGTATATGGAAGTGTATAAGTTATATGCAAATACTACACCATTTTATATCAGGGACTTGAGTATCAGTGGATTTTGGTACTAAAGAAGAGCCCTAGAATCCCTTGGTAACCCGTGGACAATTGCAGGTATAATTTATACTTAGGCTTGTGTGTGTGTCCAAAAAGACAATGCAAACACAACAGATCATTTCCACACTGCAGTTGGAATCCCTGTCCTTTGTACCTATCAGTCATATTTGAGGTTCTTTTTGCCACAAGAAATGCTCAGAGCACCTACTACTTATGAAAGCTGCTCAATACATAACCACCTTTTTTTTTCTCCCTCATGTCACAGGTAACAGCATGGCTTTAAGTCATGTATCAGAGTGCCCCTACACATTTCTTTCCTTTCCTGCTTGCAGTTGTCCACTTTTTGATTTATGACATACTACCTCTTAAGAAAGCACTAGCACATACATTGTCAGTGGAGTTGAGATCCAGAAACTATAACCTTTATGATGGGCTGGCTGTATTCCTGGTTCTCAACAGTAGCTTTATGTTTCCTTTTACGTTCCAAAGGAGAAAACTCCCTAAAAAGTTGAATCTGCAGTGAGTCCAAGTCTATGGTCATTAAAGATCAGACAATGTCATTCTCTCATGGACTCTGGCTTTCCTTTTTTAAAAAGAGAGGGTTCAGATTCATTTTATGGTTGTCTGCCAGGCCTGACTTCTTTGATTTAGTTTTCACTCCTCCATCATATCTGTGCATCATTGTGCTGCACATGTAGAAGAATTAAGTGTTGCCTTTCAGTTGTGTAAAAGTAATTAAAATCATACCTATATACACTATATTCATGGTTTAAATTGGTACATGATCGCAGTTTTCCTTAGGCTTTTATCATCAGTCAACATATTGCCATATTCATTCAACAAAATAGTTGACAAAAGATTATATAACTTCTACTTTCTTTATGAGTATCTAAAGGACTCAAGATGCTGAGGATTGTTGAGTTGGATGAGTCCTCCAGGCCCACAATACCAAAATCACAGCAAAGTATCCGTCAAAGTTTTGTATTAAAATGCTTAATGTGGGTACAAAAAACCTTGACTAAAGCTGAGCCTATCTTCGATCATGTTCCATGTTATTTTTAATATATAAATTAAAAAGGAAATCAACCTTTATATAACTGCCTTAGAATCTCAATGAATTTCTCTGGTTAGCCAAAGTGGAAAGTGACAAGGATTCAGACTTACTGATGAACTAGTAAACATTACAAGCTCCTGTTACTCGCTGTAATACTTAGTGGGAAGGTTTCTAGTATGGAAATGACTGAAAGTATGGAAACGACTGAAAGGCCAGAGTCCTTCCACTGACTGTACGTGGTTAAGTTATTTCACCTCTTTGGAGAGTTCATTTTCCTAACCTATAAAATATGAGATTTGAACGAGATATCCTATAAGTCCATTTTTAGCCCTCTAACAACCCATTTTTTTAGCATGTTAAATACCGTCAAATAGAAACTAATAATATGTTTGGTGCGTTTTATAGAATTCAGAGTATCCATAAATAGCATCTCATTAGCATTCCAAGTATTCATAGGAGAAAACAAAAAAGATATCTTTTTTTTTTTTTTTTTGAGACAGAGTCTCACTTGTTGCCCAGGCTAGAGTGAGTGCCATGGCGTCAGCCTAGCTCACAGCAACCTCAAACTCCTGGGCTCAGCGATCCTACTGCCTCAGCCTCCCGAGTAGCTGGGACTACAGGCATGCGCCACCATGCCCGGCTAATTTTTTGTATATATTTTTTTAGTTGGTCAATTAATTTCTTTCTATTTTTGGTAGAGACGGGGTCTCGCTCAGGCTGGTTTCGAACTCCTGACCTTGAGCAATCCACCCGCCTCAGCCTCCCAAAGTGCTAGGATTACAGGCGTGAGCCACCGCGCCCGGCTCAAAAAAGATATCTTTATATGCAATGTGAGTCATGAGCTGGGACAGCAACTTGTAAAAGGTCACAAAACTGTAGCATGAGAACAATGATCCTATTTTCTTCTTTGTGATTGCAGTATTCTATTCACTACACTATCTCTGTTGCTGTTTTGCTACACTTAGAAAACAATGTGTTTTAACCTTTCTCACTCCCAATTACCCAATTTGCTCTCTAATATACTCAAACTTACCCAGCTTATTTTATTACTCGAAGTCTCCCCAACATTTTCTTTCCCCTTCGGTTCTACCATTAAAACAATTACCAATGATACTTTCTCATTTGTTTCCTAAGTACACACCTTAGGGTACCAGGTACAGTATTTGTCTCATTTTCTACATAATTTCTAATAACTTTCTACATAAATTTTAACCATATAAAGACTCTGTCACTACCATCTCTACATTCATCAATGTTTGAATACTGTATTTTTAAACAAATCTAATACACCCAAGCATCAAGTGTCTGAAAAAGACACCAATGAATAAAATTGGTTTCCCAAGTTCTCTAAAGATGCTGGCTTGAACATCCCTGCTTCATCTTTCCACTTCTGACTTTCATCAGCCAACTATCCTGCCCTACCTGTGGTCTCTAAGATCCAACCGTGTCTGGCCAGAACCTCAACCAAGTCCTTTTGCTCCCACTTCCTCTGCACAAGTTTTCAAACTTGTCCCTAAATCTGGCAGATGCAGAAACACAACTACTGTTAATTCAACGTGTACAAGTGAGGCCACACTCTACTCCCTGTACCTAGGAAACAAAGGTTGAGGGTGCAAATTCTAACCTTCAATAGGTTCCAGCCAATAGCAGCAGTGAGAGAGGTGCCATGCACCTATTATTGGACACTTTCACCTCACAGTGTCTCTGGGACACTACCTATCTCAGAAAAGGATTAGGAAAAAACTGGAGAAACTGGTCAACTTTCTTATGCACAAACTGCCATGGATGCTCAAGAATCCATGATTTTCAGAACTTTACGGGCTAATATTCAGCCAGTACTCTTGTGGCCTCTGTTTGTTAAATTACTAAAATTCTTCCTACCATTTGGCAAATAGTTCCCGGAGACCCCTCCTAATCCCACAGCCCAGCATCTTCAGGACCCCCATGGAATGATCAACACGTTAATGACTGGCACCCCAAAGAGCCCACAGGTTCCTCTCTAGCAGTAACCAGCCTCCACTCTGACTGGTTAGTGCCCATGCAGTCAACCCCCTCGAAGTCATGCCCCTTCGACACTGCCTTTGGCTTCCTCAGGGACTCTCAATGACTAGCCTGTGCATTTCCTGCCTACCCCACCCAGACCCGGGGAAACTCAAGTGGGTCTTGACAGAAAAATATTTAGCACTAGCCAATCCAGCAATCAGCCAACTAGTTCCTTTTCATTCATGTCTCCCCTGCCAGAGCTGGCCTGGAAACCCAGCAGGAGATATGATTCTGGTGGCAGTGGCAGTGGCACCTCAGCAGGCAAATGTCCAGTGCACTTTTGGCTCCCAGGCTATGACCACTCACTACAGATTCCCCAGAGTTGCCTTCATGTGGTTACCTGTGGGAACTGCAGCCTGCTCAGGAGTTCGGATGAGACAGCCAGGAAGAGCAATGTGCTAGTTGGCAGACTGGCCCACCATACCAACTATTTTTTTTTTTTTAATACAGATACCAACTATTATAATTTAAATAATACCTCTCAAAAAGGCGTATGCAATCAAGCTACCTCTTGTTCTTAACTACCCTTCTGACATATCTGATGACTTAGCCTTGGTGAGAAAGTCAAAGGTACTTGTTGACTATGCCAAGGGGTGGATCATTTAGCTGATATGCCAGCAAATTCCAAATCCTAACTGCTTATTCCAGAACCATCTAATTCCTCATTCAAGAGTTCAAAATAAGAAACCTTGAATCTGTCAGCTAATATGGGTTCTGACCTGACAGCACCCTCTCACTATTCTTGCCTAAGACTTGACAGGCCAGCTCATGTTCGGGTAGGAAGGTTAAGTGGGGATGAGGTAAGGAGTCTATAAAAATTAAAGTGGACTCCTGTTTCTCAAAGAAAACAAGGTCTTTTTTAATCAAGAAAAAGAATGGTTTGACTAAATGACATACATGATAAGCTGACATCCCTACCAAATGGATGTATTCACTTTCAAAGTGTCGTTCAGATTTCCCAAAATACAGAGAGAGAAACATGAGTTCAGGAGAACTGCATCTTCCTCTGATAAATACTCATGCTTTTTGATAGGGAAAACAAAAACAAAAAACCAACATCTGTGGCTCTACCAGGACCAGGCTAGCCTCATGCACTAACTGTGTAGAGGAGCTAACCATTCTACTCATCTCTGTTTAGCTCATTCAGACAGGCCTACATGCTCCAATTTTTAGTTTCTTCTAACCTATATACTAGACAACCGAAATGATCCAGCTGATTCTCTGTCACATGATGTAAAAAACCAGATAACAACAGAGGTCACATCACTCTGAGAAATGTTCTGCCCCAAATCCTTTGTAACCCTCTGGTACCACTGAAACTAAGACAAATGATGGAGCAAGAGATGACTATAAAATATGGGGTATGCCTGACCAAGCGTGGCTACCAAAGAGCAGAAAGCTAGGGGAGAAATGGAGACTACACTGTCAGAACGGCCAGATGCATCTGTCGGTAGAATGAGCCACACACCAATCTTATGGCTTTGCCAAACCACTACACCCTGGCGGGCTGCCTTGGGCCACTCAAATTATTCAACAAACAAGACAAAATGTTTGGTGGCCTCTCAGTTGCTAGAATGTCCCCAGATGTTTCCTTCTTTCTATCACTACTGTCACTGCCAGTATGTTCTGTACCAAATAGTGCTACTCTAACTGTTGTGCATACCGATGGCAGTCCACGAAGTTTGCCACTGATTCACAAGAAAAGTACAGAAATTGAGAATAAGTTTTTTAAAAACTTATTATAGAAATTTGACAGGGTAATTTTTTTTTGAGACAGAGTCTCACTCTGTTGCCCCAGCTAGTGCCAGCCCAGCCTACAGCAACTTCAAACTCCTGGGCTCAAGCAATCCTTCTGCCTCAGCCTCCCAGTAGCTGGGACTACAGGCATGTGCTACCAAGCCCGGCTAATTTTTTCTATATATTTAGTTGGCCAGTTAATTTCTTTCTATTTTTAGTAGAGATGGAGTCTCGCTCTTGCTCAGGCTGTTTTTGATCTCCTGACCTTGAGCGGTCCTCCTGCCTTGGCCTCCTAGAGTGCTGGGATTACAGGCGTGAGCCACCATGCCCAGCCAGACAGGGTAATTTTTATGTCTGTTGAATTTTACAAAATATTTGACTTGGGCCAGTGAGCATGGTGGCTCACATCTGTAATCCTAGCACTTTGGGAGGCTGAGATGGAAGTAATGCTTGAGGCCAGCCTAAGCAACATAACAAGACCATTTCTCTATAAAATATATAAAAATTAACTGGATGTGGTGGCGCCCACCTGTAGATCCAGCTACTCAGGAGGCTGAGGCAGGAGGATCACTTGAACCCAGTAGTTTGGGGTTGCCCAGGAGTCTGAGAGGTTGCAGTAAGCTATAATGATGCCACTGCACTTTAGCCTGGGCAATAGAATGAGATCCTGTCTCAAAAAAAAAAAAAAAAAAAAAATTGGGCTTGTATTTTTAAGGTTTTTTTCTAGTAATTCACTTCTTTACCAAGATATCAGATTGTGATGGACAAGAAATTTTTAAAAATTTGTCTTTCACCACAAACAGACCAAGAAGTTATCTATCTAAAGCAAACATCACTATGTTGTACTTCTGCTAGAATCTCAAGTAATTCCCATTACATGCAAGACAAAATCTAAGTTAATATAGTGGTTCCATGTTCTTGGCCTGGCTCCTTACTACTTCTCTAGAACAGAGCTCCCAACCAGTGTGCTTGGCAATGTCACAAATGGGTGACAGACCATGAAAGACAGTCTATGGCAGTTGGAGTTTATAAGACCTAGGACCAATAGCCTTGGGAATAGTAGCCTAGCCCATCTACTTCAGCATATTCTACAGATTTTGTTTTCTGTATGTGTCATAAAGTGGAAATGGTTGAGAAGCACTGATGGCCGGAGTTATCACCTACTTGCATTATAAACCAAATATTATGCTCCAACGACAGTGAAAAGCCTGCCTTTCCCTCACATGCTGAAATTTGTATTTCTAGCTCAGACCTCTCCCTTCAACTCTTAACATGCTACATATTTCACATCTCCATTTCAATGTCTAGGAGGCATCTCGAACTTAACATATCCAAAACTAAATAGCTGTTTTTCTTTCCAAATGTGCTCTTCCTCCAATACACTATTTAATACATCTCAGTAAACTACAACTCCATTTTTCTCTCTCATACCCATCAATTTATCCTTTCAGCAAATTCTGTTTAGCTTCAGCCACTTCCTATCACATCCACCTCCTGACTGAAGTCACTATCATCTTATTTGGATTATTGCAAGAGCCACCGAACTATTAACAATCCCTGCTTCCACCTTCGCCTCCCTAATATTGATTTCAAGAGAACAGTCAAAGTTGAATTAAATGTAACTTAAAACATAAGTCAAATCATGCCATCCCTTGTTCAAAACTTTCCAATGGCTTCTCATCTGAAGCAGAGTAAAGACCTACATTCCTTCAGTAACTTACAAGGTCCCATATGATCTGGTTCCTTATTCCTTGATCCCTCTGTTCCTACTTTGCGTTCTGCTCACCTGGCTCCAGCAAAACTGATCTCCTTGCTATTCCTTGACCACCCAAGCACAGACCCACCTCATAAGGGCTTTTACTTGCAGGATCCTCTGCCTGGTTTAATTCACTCTCTCACTTTCTTCAAGTCTTTGCTCAAATGTTATTATACCTTATCATTTAGGCTTTTACTGATAACCCCAGGAAAAGTGGCACCTATTCCCCTAATCCCCACCATCCCTGTTCCCTTTATATACTTACTTGTCGATTGGTTTAGGGTCTGCTTCTCTACACTGAGTAGAGGAAGGCAGAGACTTTGTCTATTTTACTCACTGATGTATCTCTCACCTAGAACAATGCCTGGCACATGGTAGGCAGCCAAGAAATATTATTCCATGAATAAATTACATTACTGTTGCCTGCCTCTGAGCCTTTGATCATTCAGTTGCTATTGTCTACAGGCCCTTTTCCCATATTCTTACCCTCTTGCTAAATCCCACATTCAGACTAGACTCAAGCATCAACTCCTCTAGGAAGCCTTCCCTGAACCTATAGCCCTCCACTTTTCATTCATTCACTACCAATCAATTAACTGAACAGTGGAAAAGTAACTCCACTGCTACATATTCATGCAGACAACAAAATTTTACTACCTTTTCTCATTACTGGTTCATATTTCTCAAGCATATTCTTCTAATAAGAAAACACCATTCCAGCCCTAATAACTATGGCTTCTACCTGTTACTTCCCTACTGCACTAAGCACTTCTATGATTAATACATAACTGTATAGAGTGTCCCAAGAGTCAAGATACACCTAATATACTTAGGGAAAAAACATAAAGCATTCTGATATACACTAGGCAAGGCAATGCAAGGAAGAAGACTAATTTGTTTTCCAGAACATGTTTCCCATGTTCTCATGACTGCCAAATGTTAGAAGTCTTCTTCTTGGTCTATTAAAGTCAATCCCTAGCTGGGCACGGCGGCTCATGCCTGTAATCCTAGCACTCTGGGAGACCGAGGCGGGCGGATTGTTTGAGGTCAGGAGTTCGAAACCAGCCTGAGCAAGAGCGAGAGCTGTCTCTACTAAAAAAAAAAATAGAAATTAACTGGCCAACTAATATATATAGAAAAAATTAGCCAGGCATGATGGTGCATGCCTGTAGTCCCAGCTACTCAGGAGGCTCAGGCAGCAGGACTGCTTGAGCCCAGGAGTTTGAGGTTGCTGTGAGCTAGGCTGATGCCACGGCACTCTGGCCCAGGCAACACAGTAAGACTCTGTCTCAAAAAAAAAAAAAAAAAAGAAAAAAAAGTCAATCCCATTAAGTCTCAATTCCAATTTATACTTATCATGTTCTTTACACTATTCTTTGCCTACATGGACTCCAATCTCTACTCTATACCTTGGCTAAGCCCCGACAATCTGGGATAATGAGTCACAGTAAATAGTAGAAATTTTCCCACACTTAATTCCTCCCAAGCCAACCCCCATCATGACCAACCTCCACATCATTCAAAGACAATCAAGATAAAGCCTTTGTTCAGGGCAGGGATGGCAGACAGGAAGCCTCTAGTTCAACCTTGTACCTAAAAATCAGTCCATCCCTCACCAAGAAACCATACAGCTAACAGCCAGAAGCAAGCCTGGCACATCCCAATATCATTCATGGCAATGGCCTAGTATCATCCTTTCTAAGCACCTAACCTTACTCAGTTCCATTATAGTTCCTGGCTCCTGACTCTTTTTGTCTCCTTGTTTACCATGCCCTCATCTTATGTTTGCTGACTGAACTGTTTTCCCAACATAACCTTTGGTGTTTTCTTAGACTTTTAGTCAGGATGCACTGTGGCTTTTTTTTTTTTTTTTTTTTTTTTTGAGACAGAGTCTCGCTTGTTGCCCAGGCTAGAGTGAGTGCCGTGGCGTCAGCTCACAGCAACCTCAAACTCCTGGGCTCAAGCAATCCTGCTGCCTCAGCCTCCCGAGTAGCTGGGACTACAGGCATGCGCCACCATGCCCGGCTAATTTTATATATATATTAGTTGGCCAATTAATTTCTTTCTATTTATAGTAGAAACGGGGTCTCGCTCTTGCTCAGGCTGGTTTCGAACTCCTGACCTCGAGCAATCCGCCCGCCTCAGCCTCCCAGAGTGCTAGGATTACAGGCGTGAGCCACCGCTCCCGGCTTACTGTGGCTTTTTTTACTGCTGGCTGCCTTGGGCATGACGCCCATGAGAGCTTCAGCCCTAGAGACTTATTTTGGGCTCTGTGCCTTCAGCAGGTCTACCTTGCTCCCAAGGGAGGAGAACTCATATGACTAAACACACATTCCTTGAAAGTTCCACATCAATTACATACCACAGCAACTTATCCACATCTTGCTTAGGAAGGCTCAATGACTGATTATTTGACTAATTAAAACTCATGAGCTGTCTTTTCTTATGATTTCCTTTCTCCACTAAATGCTACCTAGCCTGCCAACAAAAAAAAAATCATGGCTAGGCACAGTGGCTCACGCCTGTAATCCTAGCACTCTGGGAGGCCGAGGCGGGCAGATAGCTCAAGGTCAGGAGTTCGAAACCAACCTGAGCAAGAGCAAGACCCCATCTCTACTATAAATAGAAAGAAATTAATTGGCTAACTAATATATATAGAAAAAAAATATTAGCCGGGCATGGTGGCACGTGCCTGTAGTCTCAGCTACTCGGGAGGCTGCAGCAGTAGGATCGCTTGAGCCTAGGAGTTTGAGGTTGCTGTGAGCTAGGCTGACGCCACAGCACTCACTCTAGCCTGGGCAACAAAGCGAGACTCTGTCTCAAAAAAAAAAATCATTTTTATTATTTTTTTCCTTTTGAGACAAAGTCTCACCCTATCACTCAGATTGAAGTGCAATGGTTCAAACATACCTCACTGCAGCCTTAAACTCCCAGGCTCAAGTGATCTTCCTGTCTCAGCCTCGCAAGTAGCTGGACTATAGGTACGTGCCACCACACCTGGCTAACTTTTCAATTTTTTTGTAGCAACAGAGTCTCATTATGTTGTCCAGGTTGGTCTTGCACTCCTGGCCTCAAGAGATCCTCTCACCTCAGCCTCCCAAAGTGCTGGGTTTACAAGCGTGAGCCACTATGCCTGGCCATATCATTTTTATATAAGTAAATTTTTCTAAATGTAATATTTTCTACTTTGGTTTAAGCGTAAAACATAATCTAATGACTGAGTCAATAAAGGGTATGACGTTATTAAAAATTTAGAATACTATTATCCTTAAAAATAAACAAACGTGGTAACAGTATATCTTACCCTCCAACATGTGCCTTCTTCCCATCTACTAAATCTTATGACAATTCTGTCACTTTCCTGATTACTATAAAAATGGAAAACCAACATCCACTCAAACTGATGCTTCCACTTTTTTTTTTTAATCTCGCAGTTTTTATTTCAGTGATCAACAGAATGCAGTAAATGGAATCTATACTGATTTAACATTATGCATGCACCTCTACCTGAAACTGCTATTAGTTTTTGACTGGCCTAAATCTTTATAATTTATTTAGGCACATCTTTAAAGTTTTTGTACCCTGATATACAAAGTAAGTTAACTTCTTCCTTGTGGCAGTCTAGTAATAAGAATTATGTTCACTGGCTAGACTCCTTTATAACTAAAGGCCTCTAGACTCTCAGACTGCCCATAATACCTTGAGACCATAATTTAATATAGATATTTCAGCAAATCACAGTACAGGGGAGGCAAATAATCTACAAAGCTGAAGTGCAAGGTATGAATACTCCAGAGGTCTTTTTCCCCAACACTGATAGTCAAACACTAGATAAGGAGGCCCACAGTTAAATACCAAATTATCCTTCCCCTGATGCTTCCATCTTGAATGAGTCATTTCACATGAGCCCAAGCTAAAATTACCTAACAGTTTCACATAACTACCAATAAGCTGATATCACACTGTCACATGAACGTTACACAGAATGTTATGTGTAGAAAAGGGGGAAAATGTCTCCAGGAAAAACAACAGATGGGAAAAAAGGCTTACTACTTTCAATAAGCTTGAGATTAAAACAAAATTCCTTTTTTTTTTCTTTTAAAGAAATGGGTTCACAGGGGTAGCCAATACACTGCTCTATGAAACTAATTCTACCAAATTTGTCAATAAAAATATCAATTTGATCACATCATACCAACAGTCCATACAACATAGATAAGAAAAGTTTGCCAGTATTCATGATAAAAAGGCACATGTATCATCATCATCACAAAGTGTTTTGAGCTATTTGCAGATTAACTCCTATCTATGCTAATAAGGAATATGTATATCTTTGATAAATTTAACAACCAAAGAACTTTATCCTTCTAGACCTCTCAGCATTTCTAACTACTATAAAAATCAACTGGTTTGTTTCCTTCTCTGCCCATCCCTACTGCATATCAAAAGCAAAGAGGTAAGTAAAATCATCAAACAGCAAACAAAATCACAGAATTTCAAGGCTAAAATCAGAGCTAATTCAGCCTGAAATTAATATATTCATCTCACTCCATCAATAACACTATGTTACAATTAAGAAGGTATTATCCTCATTTAATTATGAGGAAAAGTTTCAGAAAATTAAGTGACTTCCTCAAGTTGCAATTGAAACTGCAAATTCTGCAATTTCAAACTCTGTTGTACTAAATTGGAGGTTTCTGTCTCCCTGTGTCCTTTACAATCCCCCAGATACCTGCAATGATCAGTCTGAAACCATGGAACTTAATTGCTTTGTGAACACTACCAGTATCGAGCAATCACTATATACTTCTTAATGAAACACATTCCATTTTCAGAAAGCTTTGAATACTGGAAGTCATTAAAATCATTATATTACACTAATCTGTCTCAAAACATTTGTGAAACAAGACTTAATTAAAGTGGAATAACATCTGTATCACTGTTGCATCTTAAAGTTGGCAACAGAAATAATTACTTGGGATATTCATCCAAGCATCAAACATGTACCAAGTGTTTAACAGATGCTTAACACTGACCAAGACCCTAAGGATATAAAAACAAAGACACAATCCTAACATTCAAAAACCTAAGTTCCACAAAGCAAGACTAGTTCATGTTCTATACAAGAGCCATGAGGTTCCCACCATCTTCCCTTCAGCAAGCTACATATTCAAGAGTAGGAGGCTTACCTTATTTACTCTTATATTTCCACCACTAGCAAATAGAACAGTGCAATAAATGTTCAGTGCAAGTCTAGATAATAAGCAATTTCTTAAAATTTAAAACCTAAAACAATTTTTTTAAGAGATAGGGTCTTGCTCTGTTGCCCAAGCTGGAGTGCAGTTGCACGATCATAGCTCACTGCAGCCTCGAACTCCTAGGCTCAAGCACTCCTCCTGCCTCAGCCAAATAGCTGGGACTACAGGTATATGCCACCATGCCTGGAAAATTTTTAAAATTTTTTTGTAGAGGTGGGGGTCACTATGTTGCCCAGGTTGGTCTTCAACTCCTGGCCTCAAGCAATTCTCCCTCCCCAGCCTCCCAAAGTGCTGGGATTACAGGTATAAGCCACTGTACCTGGACAAAAGCTAATTTTCTTTCTTTCTTTTTTTTTTGAGACAGAGTCTTACTCTGTTGCCCAGGCTAGAGTGCTGTGGCGTCAGCCTAGCTCACAGCAACCTCAAACTCCTGGGCTCAAGCAATCCTCCTGCCTCAGCCTCCCAAGTAGCTGGGACTACAGGCATACGCCACCATGTCCAGCTAATTTTTTCTATATATTTTTAGTTGGCCAATTAATTTCTTTCTATTTTTAGAAGAGACGGGGTTTCGCTGTTGCTCAGGCTGGTTTTGAACTCCTGACCTTGAGCGATCCTCCCGTCTCGGCCTCCCAGAGTGCTAGGATTACAGGCATGAGCCACCACACTCGACCAAAAGCTAAATTTTTAAGCTACATAAAGGATATACAAGTTAATTCTATCATTAATTCCACCTAACCAATTATCCACTTGAAATAGTCAAATTATAGATCGTTAAGCTACAAGACAAAGGTAAAACCATCCTTAGAAATAATTTTGTCCAAGAATTCTGAACCTGGAGTCCATTGATGGACTTTAGGAGATATGTAAAATTTCTAGAAACTTTTGGAAAATAGCAGCTGGATTTGAACACAAATTAAGGAGAACCATTGAATAAGTCAAATGCCCTCATTTTACATATAAACGACTTGCAGAAGACGAGAATTTCTCCCAAGTGCCCCTCAACTAACTAGTTTAAGAGCTGTGTATTAATTTCCTAGGGCTCCCATGACAAAGTAGCACATACTAGGCGGCTGAAACAACAGAAATTATTTTCTCTCACTTCTGGAGGCTAGAACTCCAAGATCAAGTTGTCAACAGGGTTGGTCTCTCCTAAGGCATCTCTCCTTGGCTTGCAGGTGGCCATCTTTCTCCAGTGTCTTCACATGGTCTTCCCTTTGTGTAGTGTACTAATCTCTTCTTAAAAGGACACCACTCATATTGGATGAGAGCCCACACATGACTTCATTTTATCTTAATCAGCTCTTTACAGGCTCTACCTCTAAATTCAGTCACATTCTAGGTACTGGGAGTTAGCACTTCAACATATGAATTGGGGGCGGGAAGACACAATTAAACCCATAACACTCTGTCCTCTGGTCCCCCAAAATTCATGTCTTTCTCACATGCAAAATACATTCACTCCATCCCAACAGCCCCAAAAGTCTTAGCTTAGTGTAGCATCAAAATCTCATATAAATATCATTTAAATCAAGTATAAGTAGACTCAAGGTATGATTCAACCTGAGGCAAAATTCTTCAGTTTCATACCTGTGAAACCAGACAAGTTATCTGCTTCCAAAATACACAGTAGGACAGGCATAGGATAAACATTCCCATTCCAAAAGGGAGACATCAGAATGAAGAAAGGGGTGATGGGTCCAGGCAGATCTGAACCTAGCAAGGCAAATCTCATTAGATGTTAAGGCTCAAGAATAATCCTCTTTGGCTGTTCCATGCTCCATCTTCCAGGCTAATGGGTGGCAGCCCTGCCTTGTGAGCCCATCAGTGTGGTAGCCCACTCCCCTAAGCAGCAGCCTACCCTGAACCCTCAGGCCTAGGACCTCTGGTACTACGGTAGTAGTGGCAGCCCTGTTGACTTCTGAATTGCCTTCAGGTCTTCCCTTTTCTTGAAGGATGACACATGTTCACAACCAGATAGCTCTCCTGACCATTTTGTAGAATCCCTGGAAATCTAAAAGACTTCCTTAATTTTGTCCCTTCTCTGTCCCCTTCAGTCCCAGCCAGGAACATTTCCACTGATATAACCCCATCTCTATTTCTGATTTCTGCTAGTTTCTGCAGAAATGGTTTCTGCTGAGACAGCTGACTGGATCCACAAGTCATAAACCCCTCATCTTTTTAGCAAATGGTTGTCTGGCAATAACCTTGATATTCTCTCCTGGATGTGCTCATTTTTTGCAATAGACAGACAGACTGAGAATTTTACAAATCTTCAAGTTCTGGTTCCTTTTGACTTAACAATTCCTTTCTCAATTTATCTCTCTCCTCTTGCATTTTACAAGAAGCAAGGAGAACCAGGCCACACCTTTAATGTTTTGCTTAGAAATCTACGCTAAATATCCAGGTTCATCTGTTTTCCACAAAACACTAGAACACAATTTGGCTAAGTTCTTGGCCACGTTATAAAAAGAATCACCTTTTCTCCACTTTCCAAGAACTATTCCTTATTTCAAGATCTCATCACAAACACCTGTAACATTCATATTTCTACCAACATTTGATGATATATGTGTACCTCTAAGAGGACAGAGACCTTCTCTAAATCTCTTTCCTTCTAAGCCTTCATCAGAATCACCTTCAACATCCATATTTCTACCGATAGTCATTTCAAGGCAATCTAGGTTTTTTCTAACATATATGTATACCTATTCCCTAGTTCTAAAGCCACTTCCACATTTTTAGGTATTTATTACAGCAATACCCTACTCTCTGGCACCAAAGTCCGTATTAGTTTGCTAAGGCTGCCATAACAAAGTATCACAGATTGGGTGGTTTAAACAACAAATTTATTTTCTCACACTTCTAGAAGTCCAAGATCAAGGTGTTAGCAGGGTTGGTTTCTTCTAAAGTCCTTGGCTTGTAGATGGCCATCTTCCTCCAGTATCTTCACATGGTCATCCTTTTCTGTGTCTGTGCTCTAATCTCCTCTTAGAAAGACACCACTTATATTGGATTAGGGTCCACCCAAATGACTTCATTTTATCTTCATTACCTCTTTTAAGGCCCTATCTCCAAATACAGTCATAATGTAGGTTCTACAGGTTAGGACTTCAGCATATAAATGGGAGAGGCATAATTCAGCCCATAACAAGCTGGAACTACCATATTCACTTATTGTATGAATACTGACCACATTTTCCCAGCCACTAGCTAGCTGATGACCATGCAATGGTGAGCAAAACAGGTATAAACCCTGACTGATGGAGCTTAAAAATAAGAGGGAAATATTCATATACAAATGAATAAAGAAAAAGTACATGAGAGCATATAAGATGTATTTTGGACCTCACCAAGCTTGCTATGTTCAAAAAGGCATCCTTGAAGAGCTCAACTTTGAAGGATAAGTACAGAAGGGGGTGTGCGTACTCAGAATTTTTCAGGAAGAGAGAACAGCACAGCACATTCCAGGAATGGAGAGATGGCCAGCAGGGGCTGAGATAAAGAAAGTGAGAAGAGTAATAAAACATGAGACTGAATATGAAGGCAGGATGACATCATCTAGAGTCTTAAATATCACATTTTGGTTTTTGGTTTTTATCCTAAGAGCAGAGGGAAGCAACTGAAAGATACTAAGCATGAATATATTTTCACTTTAAGAAGATCACTCTGACGGAGAGAGGGCATATGGGGCTTCTAAGGTGCTAGCAATGTTCTATTTCTTGATCTGCGTATTAGTTATATGGATATGCTTTGTGAAAAATCCATTGAATGACAGCAGTCGAAAATGGAGAAACGGATCCAAGAGATATTCAGGTGGCAAAATCCATAGAACCCATTTTATAGATTTAATATGAGGAAGAAAGGAAGCATCAAGGAAGACTCCCAAATTTCTGGCTTATAGAAATTGATGGAAGGTAGATCCATTCATAGTGTCAGGAAATCCTAAAGACCCAGATTTAGAGAGATCACAGGTTCAACTGGAGGACACTTTCAGGCTTAAAAGTGGAAATGTCAGGTAGGCAATTAAATACATAGACTGGAGTTCAGAGAGGTTTAAGAAGAAAATACATTTAGAGTTCAATACTGATAATAGAACCAGTGGGTATATAAAACCATTCAACCAATATTTAATTATCTCCTACAGCACTACAGGCACTGGCTTAGATTTTGTGTATACTGCTATGAACAAAATAAACACATTCTCATGGATCTTATATTCTAAGAATAGTTTGGGAATATTGCCAACAAATCAGTAATGACTAACTTTAGAACTATAAGTACTATGAAGAAAACAGGACAATGTAATACAGTGATCGGGTAGGGCTACTTTAGATTGGATAGTCAGAGAAGGCCTCTCTGTGGTGTCAACATTTCAGGTGTGACCTGAATGTTTAGAAAACACTAGGATAGGAAAAGTAGGAGAAAAGCACTCAATAGGAAGAGAAAGCAGTGCTTAAAGGACAAGCTTAGCATGTCTGAAGAACAGACAAAAAGACCAGTACAGATTGACCTTAGTAAATTAAAACAGGGTCAGAGAAAAAGCCAAAGACCCGATTATGTGGAGTTTAAGCAGGGAGTGATAATATCTATGTATTCTTTTTAAATATTTTAAATTATAAACTACTCTAGTTGCCCATGGATAAAATTATAGGGTGGCAAAGATAAAAGTGGGGAGACTTCTATGTTCATGTGAGAAATGATGAGATCACATGGGAAAAGCTAAGAGTAACAATGTAAGATTTTTTAGATGACTTAAGGAACTCAAGAGAAGGTGGCAGCAAAGGAGATAGACAAGTAGCCACAGAGATATGAACAAAACCATGATGTCAAGGAGGTCAAGGAAAGTATTTTAAGTAAATCAAAAGTTTGCTTTTGAGTAGTCAAATGAGATGAGCAGAGAATAATGCTCAATAATACAGAGGAACATTCTGGAGAACTCAAAAATCAATTTTAGAAGAAGGATAGGGACGGAACCTAAAATTGGAGTGAGCCAAATACTATCAGTGAGAGATAAGGAAGAAAAGAAAATGGGTGTAGACAGCTCTTCAGAGAAGTGTGGTTGTAAATGAGTTGTGTCAACAAAAAGGAACTTTTGGCTGGGCACGGTGGCTCACGTCTGTAATCCTAGCACTCTGGGAGGCCGAGGCAGGATTGCTCAAGGCCAGGAGTTCAAAACCAGCCTGAGCAAGAGTGAGACCCTGTCTCTACTATAAATAGAAAGAAATTAATTGGCCAATTAAAAATATATAGAAAAACTTAGCCGGGCATGGTGGCGCATGCCTGTAGTCCCAGCTACTCAGGAGGCTGAGGCAGAAGGATAGCTTGAGCCCAGGAATTTGAGGTTGCTGTGAGCTAGGCTGACGCCACCGCACTCTACCCCAGGCAAAGAGTGAGACTCTGTCTCAAAAAAAAAGAAAAAGGAACTTTTAGGGATGGGAGACTTGATCAGCGTAAATGCTGATCAGATGGACTCAGGAATGAAGGCAAAGTTGACATTACAGAGAAAAGAAATATTGACAATATATAAAATTTCCTGAAAAGGAAAGAAATGATACAGTAGAGTACAGATAAAGACATTCACCTTAGACCAGAAGAGGGTGCACCCTCCATAAACAGGTAACAGAGACGACAGGACAGATACAAATGCAGGTGGAAATCACACTTCCTGACTCTAATAATGTGTTCTTTCCAATAAAATCATCCTATGGACATTTGGAAAGTATTCAAAGTAGGACAAGAAAATAACGAAAGGAAAGTTAATCTGAGATTACTTAGCTGGAAGAGGCAAATGTTCACCATATTATTTTTCAAATAAGGGATAATTATGTAAACATAAGCATCAGCACCAGCTATTCTTTATTGCTGAATAAAGATAAGGAAGTTCAACTGAAAAGAGATTGAAGCACTTTTTTTTTTTAAAGTTACACTCAGGATCACTGTTCTTTGGAAGAAGCATTCTGAAAAATGATCATAAACTTTTTGTTGGACCACTTTAAGATTAGGAAAAATAGGCCAGGCGCGGTAGTTCATGCCTGTAATCCTAGCACTCTGGGAGGCTGAGGCTCAAGGTCGCTCAAGGTCAGGAGTTCAAAACCAGCCTGAGCAAGAGGGAGACACTCTACTATAAATAGAAAGAAATTAATTGGCCAACTAATATATATATAAAAAATTAGCCGGGCATGCATGGTGGTGCATGCCTGTCGTCCCAGCTACTCGGGAGGCTGAGGCAGGAGGATCACTTGGGCCCAGGAGTTTGAGGTTGCTGTGAGCCAGGCTGATGCCACGGCACTCACTCTAGCCTGGGCAACAAAGCTAGACTCTGTCTCAAAAAAAAAAAAAAATTATGTATAATCTGTAGGAAACATTTAAACATTAAATGGTATAAACTTCTCTTTCAATCCTGACTTTTAAAAATAGAATTCTAAATGGCCACGTAGATTTCTTCACTCAACTTCACTGATACTATCTTCTAACCCCATGAATTAAAGGTATCATAATGATGTAATCAATGTAAGCAACTCTTCACCAGAATTTCTTTCCTACTTTGAAAAAAAACTAAATTAAAAAAGAAAGATGACTATGTGGTTTAAAGATAATATAGGATACAGTGGATAAAGCATGTCTAACCTAGATTTGAATCCCAGTTCCATCTCTTACTAGAGAAATTATGTTAAATAAGTTGTTTAACCTGAATTTTTGTTTCCTTTTTATAAAACCCTTTTAGATTTGTACAAAAATTTAGAGACTGTAACAATCACATTTAGCCTGGGGCCTAGCACTGACAGACATTAAATAAATAGCAATTATTTAAATGATTATTAAGGCTCGCTGCTACAAAATTCCTAGTTTGTTGTAGCAACAATGTAGTACATAAAGAACCACCTGTAAAAGTTAAACTCAAAATAATAAATAACTACCAGATTTCCTTCAAAATCATTCAGTTCTTTAAGGGCAACCTTTAATCCCCACATATTAGTGAATTTCAAGCTACTACTTTGACATACAAAATAATCACTAATCCCTCCTTTTTCAACTAAAGTCCATCATCATAATATTAAGTTATTGTAAAATTTTTTTTCTCAAACCCATATATGCAAGGTCTATGCCAGGTTTATGAGATTCTCCACCAAGGATTAACACAATAGATTTTTATAAATCTTTCCAACCATTTTCATATCCAAACTCTACCTAACCCACAGGAGCCAGGAAACTAGAGCTGTGATTTATAAGCTTAATTTGGTTAAATAAGGAACAAAGAGTTCAGTAGAACATAGGAAAGAGAAAGAGATAATCTCTAGTGTTGCCAGTCACTTACCATCTCATCATCTTCATTAAAATGTTATGAAGTTACAAGAAGATAGCTGAGCAGAAAATGGATTCAAGAAAGAGAAAAAACATGTACACAGGAAAAGACTATGAAAGAAAAAGAAACATGATTTCTAAGATTAAGAAAAACAGGGGGAAAAAAGAAAAAAGAGTAACAGAAAAGGAAGAGCTCACAATCCCTTCCCAAGTAATTTTTTTTCTATTTTGCTATACTACAAAAACAGAAGAGTTCAGAATTATAATTGAAGAGACAGTAAGAAAGTTGTATAATTATTGTAATAATTACTAGCTGTAGAAGAACCTTAAAGGTAAAACATTAACTTTACATGTACTATCTATCTGAAAACACAGTTAAAACTGCAAAAGAAAATAATCCAAATAATAAAGTATATTTCAATGGACTCTACTAACTTAAACACAATTTTAACCATGAACGAACAGATCATTCTTTTTTTTCTTAGTTACTAACAAACTTGAGAGGCAAACAGCCCAAGAGCTCCTCTCAAAATCTTAAGATCTTCCCATTAATTTAGAAAAAGTAGTTCGATTTTTTTTAAAAACAATGGAAATATTAACAACTGGACCAATACTCCCATATGAAGTCTTGAGTCACTCACCAAAGCAGGTATAATAAGGCTTGCTAATGTGACTGTCTCTTGTTCTAAGATTAGGGGACTATGGCTGTGTCCATGCTACATAAAATAATCTATTTTTTTCCTATTGGAATCTAAGACAGTTTACTGAAATTAACAGATTCTTTACTGGGAAGTATTTTATAATATGTAATTATTGTAATTATCACACCTGGAATATGTCACAGTTATCTCTCACAGAGCAAACTTTATCAGGAGGAAAAGGAAGAAAAAGATTATTTCTAATATGAATGACTAAAATAAACTTCTATTAAATGTATAAAAAAGTCAGTTAAAATGATACAACACATACAGCCAACTTCTAGAATTGAGAAAAACTCTCTATTTACTGTTAAAGTTTTCTTTTCTAAGAGTTATTTGTGCTACTCCTTCCTCTTGTTCCTATGCATAATTTGACAGTGACAATGTATAAAGAATTTCCACAAGAGATAGTCAAAATTACTGCTTATACACATTTATATTCTATTACAAAAATTATGCCATTCAGTGTAGTCTAAGGTATTGAGTATAAATTGTAACCATTCTTTTAGAAGTTTTCTGAACTTAGTTGCAGATAATCGTAATTATAAATTATTCAAGGTTTGCTCTGAAATTTATAAACCATGCAAAATTTATAAACCATACAAATTTCTGCGGTTTAAAACATTTGGCAATTTGAATCAACTAAATCCAATCAAACTAAACACTGCTTTGCGAAGTGAAAAAGGAGTAAGAAGGCACACAAGACAACCACTAATCTCTCCTTTTTCGGGATCTATTTCAACAAACTTAATACTACCTCTTACCATCCTAAGGACAGTGTAAGGAGAAAATCTGGTATACATACAGGGAAACAAATCATTTTAATGGTACCTTAATTTAAAAAATAAAATAAAAATTGGTATGCCATCTTATTTAACTTGTAAAGAGAAAGGAAACCATCACCAAATAGGATACTCATTAATCCTTAATAATATCTCCTTCCAGTAAATTTACAAAGATACAGCTAACAGTTTTAATTTTAAAAAAAAATTTATTTATAAATTGTAACCCCTAAAACTTAACTCTAAAAACCACTAACTCAACATACTCTTTCTGTTGCCTCCAAATTACTTATTCTACATGGGCACTGTAACAAAACTAATCTAATACTTTGTTATGATTATAGACTAAAGTGTTATTCAATGTGGGCTGCAGATGTATAAAAACCAAAAAGCAACAACAACACAACTTTAGCCCTTATTAGTTATTACATTCATGTCAGAATACTACATTAAACTTTAACAAACATTGGAAAATCTATCCGGTCAAGGCACTAAAAAATATAGCAACTACATTTCCTCAACATTTTCTAAAGAGAATACCATCAATTTTCTTTATAAATACTTAGAAAACAACTCTCAGAAAATCAGACATTTCTGCAGTTAAAAATTCAAGTATAGTCAAAACAAACATTTCATAATCTCTGAAATCATAAACTTTCAAAACTTATCTATATGTAAAATTGGAATTTTCCAGAATCTATATTAATTAGAAAAGAGATAAGCAAACTTCAAATACGTAAATCAAACTTATCACTCCAACAAAAAAATGCAGCCCAATCTTTTGTAAATAATCTTATTTTAAAACAGAAAAATATAAAAAAGCAAGCATTTTCTTTTAGAAAGGTGAATATTGAAAATAAAGATTACATAATTAAAAAGCAATATCAAAAGTTCAACTTAATTACTACATAAGAATTTTTACTAACAGGATTATGACACATAGAAAACTACAAATTTATCAAAAAGGAAAAGTAATTTTTACACTAAACCTATCAAAAACAACCCTAATTATAACTTAATCTTACCGAACCCAATTAGATCCTGTATTCTAGTTAACAAAGACGTATTCCGTCTTAGTTAAATATGATGACTAATGCCCACTTTATTCTTTGTGACGAAGATCAGGTTAGAATGCGGTGTAGCAGTGTGTGTGGGGTGTATTCCATTTAGATGATATCTAGCCAGGCCAGTGCTCTGGCACCTGTAGTACCAGCTACTCAGGAGGTTAAGGCAGGAAGATCACTTGAGACCAGTTCAAGTCCAGCCTGGGGAACATAGTGAGATACTATCTCTTTAAAAAAAAAAAAATCTCAATAGAAAAAAATGAAACATTTTTTTATGAAAAATTGGTAAATTTCACATTTTATAGCTTTTTAACACCAAGAAAAGATGTAAAATAGTGATTTTGGTATCTTTCACTACATTTTCATTCCTCCATTCTATTACTGTTAACAAAATTTAATTTAAATTAGCCACAATGCTTGGGGTAACTATTAACTATTTTTCTACCTTAAAAAAGGCTGAAAGTTAGAATGTTAGTTTCCCTGCCTCCATTAGGAGCTATAATTTTAAAAAATTAATTGGTGGTGAGGAAGGTGAAAAACATTAATTGGTAATGATTAATGATCTCTCCATGATTTTTAGTGCTCAGAAGTACTAGGAGATGAAGTTGAATCTAAAATAAATCTAGAAATTTATTTTAGACTTAATAGGAACATGCTTCCTCATAATCTGTTTCTCCTCAAAGTTACTTCCTCACAATAAATTTGGTTAAGTAAGTTATTCAGAAAATTGTAAGCCGGGCGTGGTGGCTCACGCCTGTAATCCTAGCACTTTGGGAGGCCGAGGCGGGCGGATTGCTCAAGATCAGGAGTTCAAAACCAGCCTGAGCGAGACCCCGTCTCTACCAAAAATAGAAATAAATTAATTGACCAACTAAAAATATATATAGAAAAAATTAGCCGGGCATGGTGGTGCATGCCTGTAGTCCCAGCTACTCGGGAGGCTGAGGCAGTAGGATCACTGAGCCCCGGAGATTGAGGTTGCTGTGAGCCAGGCTGACGCCACGGCACTCACTCTAGCCTGGGCAACAAAGTGAGACTCTGTCTCAAAAAAAAAAAAAAAAAAAAAAAAAAATTGTAGATTTATATAGTACTATTACTCCTAAGTGAAGTTTATGAAGACAGAGGGAAAGGGACACACAATATATCTGTCCCCAAATTAAATCCTTTTGTATATCAAACTGTGCTAATTTACATAATAAAATACTTGAAAGCACAAGTCCAAATATCACAAGTATTACTGTGAAATACTGAAAACACAGATGAAGATGTATGTATGTAAATATAAATATATATACATTTACACACAAAACATGAGTTAGCATATTCCTACTACATCAGATTTAGTTATAATGAATCTATACAAACACACACATATTAAACAAGATAAAGGTAATACTTATTCAAATGTAAACAGAACTAAATAATACAAATAGAAATCATATTCTTACTCCACTAAAGGCAATGTAACAAAGGCCTTGTTGGGAGTACTGAATCTAGTTAAGCCTCACAACTTTAAAAAGTAATATAAAGCTATGAGAAAACATTTAAAGTTGAAAGAACAGCAAAAGATTTTAAAACAACAGAGAAAGATCATGGGATTCATGATGGCTGGAGAAAGTTTAAAGGCTGTGAAATATTTATGAAAAGATATAAAGAATCATAATGATTAAATAGCATTGTAATTAGCTGAGGTCTTTTTCCTAAAAAAGAGTAAATGAAATCAAAGATTAAAGAAACATTTTCTATAAGCACTGGGAAGAAAAGTATTAAAAGAGGTAGTAGTATTTCTTTCCTCATGTTGCAAAGAGAAATGCTTAATTATCTAGGATAGTCCAGGTAAAGCTGTTTGAAGACAGGGATGAATTACAAGGCCTGTGAAATTAATTCCATCTCAGTTTTTTAATTCTTAGTAAAGAAACACAATCTAATAAAGAAAACTATCCAGTGAGAAAATTACAGTTGGCTCTTCAGAAAAATTAATACTAGAAGAAACATAATATTCCATAGAACAAATCTTATGACTAATGCTATCCAAAATATTTTTATATTAGAATTATACTGCATTAAATTAAATACAGAGTAGTGAAACATTATTAGAATCACCTGAGAAGTTTCTTCTCACTATACAGTGCCTTGCTTCCTTATCCTTTCCAGAACTTGCAAGTGCATGGGGGTAGGAAGATGGCTTGAGAAGGAGGATGAGGAATATGTATGTATTAAATGATGAATGTGCACATTATGGAGAAAACTCCATAGAAAACTCCAGGTGATTGTTCAAACTATGTACTATGCTGATTACAGCTTTAAAATAATTTTGTCACACAGATGAATTAGCTGAAATACAATTTTACCTGTATAATGAATAGGAGAATCAACTAAGGTGCCCTATAACAAGTTAGTATTTCTTGCATATTTAAGATAGCAAAGGAAAAATACTAAAGTTTTATGAAAAGTTAGATTTAGGTATGAACTATAAAAAAACTGTTCAACATTATCTACAAAATAGTTCAATTGTAGAAAAACATCCTGGTTCCTACCCACTATACTACTCAGGTGTTTTCATAACAACCAAAATTATTACAACAAAAGATTATAAAAACATTTAAAATACAATTTTATATAATTTTTATTTACACTTTAGAATTTAAACAACTTGCTGGGAACATCCTTTGTGAGGCAATGTAGGGTTTTTTTTTTTATTTGAAACTATTTAAATTTCAAGACAGGCTCACTAATTTTTCTCAAGGGCAAAAAACAAATGTGTTAGCTGAAAATAGCCAACTTAATGATTATTTGTGACATAGACTTGTTCATGTGAGCCTAGAGATCCTCCCCACCTCTGTCTCCCCTGTGGAGGAGGAGGTCTTTGCGTGCTTTTGTGTGATGGTTCCACTGAATTCATTACAATAGAGATGGACATTTGATATTCATAACGATCCAACATCTGAGCAATCTTCTTTCGAGACACACCATGTTTATTCCTCCTACCAAAAAAGAAAAGGATTGTAAATTTTTCTTTTAGAATGTGTAGGCTTAAAGATTAAACTGTTTCAGAGGAACAGCATATAGATTCTAAATTATATTTTTCAAATAAATATTAGAAGATATATTTCATTTACCCACATTTTATATAAAAAGTTTTTAACAATGTTTTTTGAAGGTTTAAAGATACCATAAATCATAGGAAAATGTTAATTATATCTTCTTCAGACAGAACTACCTAGTCACTGAACCTCTACTTATAACCCCCCCTTTTAATGACAAAAATCAAAGATTATGAGATACTACTTTAAAAATTATAGAAGGATTAAATGGACTTCTAGAACTTACAAAAACCCACATATTTGTTATATTTTAAAAGTTATTTTATGACTATTCGTCTCGTATTTTTAAAATTTATTATCAATACAAAATTATTAGTAGAGACAACAATTTGAACATCTCTCACACACATCATGTTGAGTGAAAGAAACTCGATACAATGAAAATATACTGTATGATTCTATTTTTATATATATAAAAGTTTGATAAAAGGCAAAATTGAACTATAATATTAAGGCAACAGTCATTATGTTAACACTAAAAAAGTAAGAAAGTGATTATGGTTACCAAGGAAAAACAGTGGTTACTTTTAGAGAATGAAAGGTAACTGTGAATGGGAAGAGGAATGCAAAGAGCTTCTGACGTGTTGGTCATGTTCTCATGACGTGGGTGATAGCTAAATGTGCATTGGTCTTGTAAGAACTTTAAATTGTATATTTATATTTTACATACTTTTCTGTATGTGAATTTATATGACAACAAAAGTGGTTTAAAATGTATACTTGAGCCTCAAAGAACTTTTGACAATCTATTTTACCCTAATAGTTTTCTGTAACTTCACTTGGACATGACAAAACACAGAAACATATTTTACATTTAATATTATAGTTCTAGATGTACTATTAATGCTAATTCACATTTCCCAGAAAAAAGGCACAAAGAAATGTTTACTTTTCAAATCTGATGCTTACATACAAGATAAGAGAAAGCAAAAAAGAAGAAAAAAAAGAACAAATCTGAGGTTGAAAAGATACAACTAAACCAATAAGATGTCAAAATTAATGACTCAATTCTTTTCAAAAATCAAACTATGCCAGGTATCAGCTAAGCTGGCTTTGTTATATAAAGTCACTTGTATTAAGAAAATGATAAATTTCAACAGTCCCTCAGATGTAAAAGAAGACATAACTGTATAGCATTTCATCATTCATTTATTCAACATAACTCAAATATCAGAGTAAACTTTCTCTTTCACCTGAGGTGCAATACACACACAGCTAGGCAGGCAAACAATATAGATATTAATACTGATAAATCTATTAGTTTATCTATCTACATATGAACATACAGCATGCAAATCAGAAAGAGAAAGAAAGTAGCCAAAGAATGAAAGGCAAGGGGGAAAGAATTATATTAGTTGGACCCCATACACAGAATAACAGCTTGAAGCTATAAGAGGGCAAACTAAAGTACAGGGTTGGGTGAAGGTGGCTTAATAAAGGGGGTGTAGGCCAGGTGTGGTGGCTCATATCTGTAATCCTAGCACTCTGGGAGGCTGAGGTGGGAGGATTGCTCAAGGTTAGGAGTTCAAAACCAGCCTGAGCAAGAGCAAGACCTCATCTCTACTAAAAATAGAAAGAATAATTAGCTGGACAACTAAATATATATACAAAAAAAATGAGCTGGGCATGGTGGCACATACCTGTAGTCCCAGCTACTCAGGAGGCTGAGGCAGAAGGATTGCTTGAGCCCAGGAGTTTGAGGTTGCTGTGAGCTAGGCTGATGCCACAGCACTCTAGCCTGGGCAACAGAGACAGACTGTGCCTCAAAAAAAAAGGGGGGGGGAAGGGTGCAGTCATTGCACAACTCTGTGAATATACTGAAAACACTTTAAATGGGTAAATTTTAAGTATGTGAATTACATTTCAATAAAGTTGTTACCAAAAAGAAGGGAGGAGTAAAAGTGAAGAAAGAAAAGAGTCATAGTCAGGAAAAGCAGTGACATGAAGGAAAAAGGATAAAGGTAAACACAAATGGAAGAGGAAGGTTGAAAATAATACAAGTCCACAATCTCTCAGCACCAGTTCTGAAATCTAATAAGCTCTGAAAACTCAGTTTTCAGCTGACTCATATGGCAACAAAACCTATCCAGATCTGTACTCACTTAGAAGCACAACCTACTCAGATTTGATGTAGATTATGCAGAATCTTATTTGCTTAGCTGACTAGTCGTGATCTGCTGCAGAAATATTAACGTGTTTGATTGTGCTATGCTGTCCCAAACTCTGGAAGGAGTGTTAAATGGTTAGGTATATATATATACTGTATTACCTTTCTAAAATTCAAAAAAACTTAAATTCCAAAACACATTGATTCTAAGGATCTTGCTATGGGATTATGGACGTGTAGTTGTAATGATGAAAAAGAGAGAGCAAGATAAAAGAACAAGGTAAAAAGGTGATGGGGCCTAAAATGGGAATGAGAAAAAGGTAGAAGGATAATGCAGAGAAGTGGCCTAGCCAAAAACCAAAGGGGAAAGTCCTAATTTTACCTTCAGAGTTCCCAGGACCTACACTAGCACTCAATAAACTGTAAAATGATGCAGGACGTCACAAAGGAAAAAAAAAAGATAAGGATTCAATAAAAATTCAAGTGCCTTACTTTTCTAATTCTTCAGGATCAAATTTCCACCAAGTTTCAGGTTCATGAAACTCTACTCTGTATCCTTTTCCTATGGCCTATACAAAGGAAAGGAAGAAGACAAAAACCCAGAGAATACTTCTTAAAGTAAAAAGAAGGCAGACAGATATAAATTTCATTTAGACAATACTTCCAAGTTTGCTCAACCAAGAAAAATGTTACTTTATAAACTAATATGGTTTATAAAAATTTTAAGACTACTTAACTGGACAAATTCCAAAATTCCATTACTATTTTCCTGGTCAGTTAAAACTAACAAGATGAGCTTATTCCTTACTAAGCACCATCCATAATTTTTTAAAAACTAAGCAAACCAATAAACTTTTTTAGAAAATAAGCACAAATTTTTTAATAATCAAGATCAAAGTGACCAAAATTTCAGAACATAAAAAAATTGAAAAGTATAAAAAATAAAAACTTTTATATTTCATATTTACCATTTCCACGTATGGTTTCATTTCCCAAGCTTGTGTATTAGTGTTGTCTATTATAACCGGAGATCTCCCCTGATCAATAGCTTGTTTTGCTGAAATAAAAAATAAATTTTAAAAATAAAAACAAAAACTAGAATTATTAGGTTAAAATACACAAAATAAAATTTTAAACATTCATTATGAGGAAATTTACTACATCTCTTTACTTAAAACCAAAACTGTGCAATCTCGAGTCAGTTCCATTAAAAAAAAAAGGAACTCCACTAGATTAAAAAGGAATTAAGGAGACATAACCACATGTCAGGTGTATTCTGCAGAATGGAATTACAATTTGACAAACTGATTGTGAAAGACATTTTGGGGACATTTTATTAAATTTAAAGGAAGTCTTCAGTCTAGAGCTAACTTTCATTTATGGGAAATAAAGGAGATAAAGGAACAAGTTACATCTGAATACGGACTGAGTATGAGAAGAGGTGAAAATTTACTGACATGGAAAGATGGAGATTATTAAATGAAAACAGCAAGTAACAAGACAATAGTTAAATATGATCTTACTTAGGTCAAAATACAGAGCTAGGAAGATTTACTAAGATATTAAAAGTAGTTATCTTATCATGTTTGCATTTCATGTTTAGTTGTATTTTCTAATTTCCTACAATGTACAAATAATGGTTTTGAAGTAAGAAAGGCTTATATTTTAAAATGTTATGGAGTTATCGTTACTTACCATCAAAACTTTATATACCAAGTAGCTAAATACCACAGTTCAACTAACTTTGTGGAGATGTCTCAGGACTATAATCCTCAAATTGGGAGCTGAGATAAAAACAAACTTTTCTAAACTTTATCTCCCTATCCCAGTGCCATCTTTTCTACCACGAGGTGAGACACAGACAGCCACTGTTAATGACAATAGTGCAATACTCCTCTAAAGGTCAGTTAGAATAATGACCATGGTGGAATACATTTCTGGGAGAAGATACCTCTAAATACCAAAAGAAATTTAGAATCTGGATCATGAATAGGTTACTATCATCCATAGTGCTAGCATCATAATGCTATCATCTCCTACTGCTCTATTCTCCAATCATAGTGATCAGATCTTTCATTTAAAAAAAAAATTATGAAAACCATTATCCAATGTCTGATAGTTAGGCTCATACATCCAAGGAGTTCTGTTCTAGAAACAAAGCTTATTAACCAAATAAATCTCTGATTTGCAGGAATGGGCAGAGTATCCTTTTTTCATAAATAATTATCATCTAATATGACAGTCTAGTGCACTCCAGAAGAATAGAGCTCCTAAGTAAACAATGTTTGAATATCCAAATAATGAGAGTAGTTTTCATAAACAAATTAACTATTGTAATAGTCTAAAGAAAGAGAAGAATGATACTTTGGATATGTTTTCAATTTATAAGTGTTCTAAAATTAATTTAGATTCTTATAATAATAAACATGAGGCAGATAGATTTTCCCAGAATGGTGCCTGGCATTTAAAGGTATCCAAGTCTGTATTTATTATACTGATAAAAAAACAAAAACAAAAAAACAGCAGCTTATCCAGACACCATTATTCTGTTCAACAAGTAGAATCAACATAATTCACATGGCATAAACATTTTAATGAAATATTCTACACTAACAACTACTGCAAAGAGGAAAAATGCCCCACACAAATTTCCTAGTCCACCAAACGTATAATAGTTCTGTCTTTATTCATTCCCTTTATCACCTACTCTTGTTCCCCCTTAGCCCAAACATAACTCCAAACATTTTTGGAATTACAACACTATCATTATTTGATTTAGGCAACAATGTTCTATGGAATTTAAAAAATCAAAAAAGAGGCACAGTGATTGCTCAAGCCCATAATCCTAGCACTCTGGGAGGCTGAGGTAGGAGGATCCCTTGAGCTCAGGAGTTTGAGACCAGCCTGAGCAAAAGCAAGACCCTATCTCTATTAAAAGTACAAAAATTAGCCAGTTGTGGTGGTGAGGGCCTGTAGTCCCAGCTATTTGGAAGGCTGAAAGAGGCAGGAGGATCGCTTGAGCCCAGGAGTTTGAAGTTGCAGTGAGCCAAGATGATGCCACTGCACTCTAGCCAGGGTGTCAGAGTGAGACTCTGTCTCAAAAAAAGAAAATAAAAAAAAAACAAGTATGAACTTTAATAGAATGAAAACTTCTTGCTCAAAAATATTCTAATATTTCTTACTCTAATTGACAATTGAAAGGAAAAGCATTTATACTTTTTTCTTGTATATACTATCCTTTAGGGCAACCCTAGTTAGAACTTTTAGTTGAGAGAAAATTCATTATAGAAAAATTTTTGCTATTAAACATGGAAATGGACCTAAAAATCACCATTTTGCAACTCTTAATGAAATAACTGACTCAGGAAACAATTTATGGTTGGATAAAACCATCAGATACACAGTTGTCAGGGAACTTGTTAATAGAGGGAACAGGCAATTCCTGTGAATCTACTTATTAAGGTTACAACCACTAAGAGTGGGACAACTAAATACTTGCTTGCCAAAAAAACACAAAAAAAGTTGAACTGAATCAAGCCTCCAGTCTAGAGCAAATTTCCATTCACAGAAAATACAGGAGTAAGAAGAGCAAGTTAAATGGTTACCAGCAGGAAGCAAACAGAAAACTACAGAATATGTAACATTCTATAATACAAATGACCTCATTTCTGCAACAAGCTAATAGCATGAAGGTTAAAAGAAGGGAAACTGCTATAGATTAAGATAATTAAAACAAACATAAAACAAAATGTATTTTGAGAATCTTGTTTCCCCTTTTTAAGACAATAGGAGGAATTCAATTACAGACTAGGTTACATGATGCCAAGGAATTGGTATCTTTTTTTTAAAGTGTCATAATGGCATTGCAGTTAAATAAGATGTTATTAAGTAAAAAGTTAAGTTGAAATGTGTAACACGATGTCTAGAATTTGCTTTAAAATACTCCAGCAAATTATAATAAAAAGAAGGGAGATAAAAACAAAAAGGATAAAGCCCATATGTCACAATCTTGGTAACAGATAATTCTGGTAATGGGTTTATAAGATTCATTATACTCTCTCTAATCTAGGCATAAAATTTTTCATAATAAAAGCTATTTAATCATCAATGTATTCATCTTTAAAAAACATGGTGTACACATTTAAAGTTCTAGATCAATAGGTTTCAATTCAGATTACACATTAGAACCATCTGAACAACTTTCCAAAAACAAAAAACAAAAATCACCAGTGCTTAGGCCCCACTCCAGATCAATTAACCAGAATCTCTGAGGCTAAGGCCCAGACATAAGTTCTTTTTAAAAAGGTCCCTAAGTGATTCAAATGTGCAGCCTAGGTTAAGAAACCCCTATTAATGATGAACAGAAATTGACCAATGTCCTCTAAAAAATCTATTAAGTAGGTTTCTTATACAGCAACATCAATGAGAAAAACTTTTAGTACTCACAACCAGTATATTAAGCATTGGAAAACATTAGCATTGTTCTCAGGGAAATACTTTGGGAATACATAACACTATCAGAGTCCTCTAAATTTACTCATGAGGTATAAAATAAAGCCTATTAAAATATCCCATAACTCTAATATTTTACCAGCTTGGTACACTATTTATAGTTCACAAAATGTTTTTTCTAAGTTCTCTGCTTTACACAACTCCAATCAGGAAAGGCAAGTATAATAATCACCACTTCTAACAGATGAAGAAATTGGGTCTCAAAGCTATTTAAATGGTTTATCAAAGTCATTTAGCTGGTAAAAATCGAAGTCAAGAATAAAACCTAGGTCTTCTGACTCATAGTCAAATATTCCATCCCAGAAGACCTGGCCCAAAACAAACCTCTGTTCTGGTTCCAGTCATGGGCATCACCAAGTTGATTAACATTATACCTGTACCCATCTTGATGGCGAAAATAGTCATCAGTGCTGAACACAATGCCATCACGACTCTGACCAAGCAGAATTCTGTTAATAAAAGAAATCATAAAAGTGCCATTTATAAAATCTATAACCATTAGGAATAAACCACACAGGAAAGGTTATTAAATGAATTTCTGATACTTACCTGTGAGTATATTGCAAACAGAATACCACATGAGCTGAACAACCTTAAAAAGCTTTCAGTTTTCAAATACCACTTTACACCTAAATCTACATAATTAACAGCCAATATAAAAAACTTTTTATTTAAGAAAAAATATTTTTGGAGGCAGGATCTTGCTATGTTGCTACAGCTATAGTGCAGTGGTATCATCATAGCTCACTGCAACCTTGAACTCCTGAGCTCAAGCGATCCTTCTGCCTCAGTCTCCCAACAAGGCAGGACTACAGGGGTGTACCGCCACGCCTAATTTTTCTATTTTTTTGTAGAGATAGGATCTCACTCTTGGTCACGCTGGTCTAGAACTCCTGACCTCAAGCAATCCTCCCACCTTGGCCTCCCAAAGTGTTAGGATTATAGGCCATCAGCCACTGCACCCGGCCAAAGATTTGTTTTGAAAACGTGACACCAACTTAAATTCACAAGCAATGGTGATATTTACAAGCGTTCAGAGGGTCAGAGAATTCTCAAAAATAAAGACTTGTGAAAGAGATTGGGAGTAGGCTGAAATAGGG
Organism: Microcebus murinus; assembly: GCF_040939455.1. Lineage (NCBI taxonomy): Eukaryota > Metazoa > Chordata > Mammalia > Primates > Cheirogaleidae > Microcebus > Microcebus murinus. Next base: position 72,549,231 of record NC_134116.1, on the reverse strand, counting down.
AAAACACAGGAAGATAACGATTTGGCTCCAACAATCACAACGCAAAGTATTTTGTTTTGCTCCTCCCTTAACCATTAGGCAACTGGATATTATTCTATAATTTTGGGGTGGGAGTGGGGGGCGCTGGAAGATGGTAGAAGGGATTGAAAGTAAAAGAATATTGGCCAGGATGATTCAAGAAAAAGTAGTAAGAAGGATTTCAACTATTAAAATGAAAAACATGTCATCTGTCCTTTCAGCTTATTTTAACAATAAAATCATCTACAGGCATACCTTGGTATCCATGGGGAATTGATTCCAGGATCACCCTCTGATACCAAATTCCATGGGTGCTCAAGTACCTGACATAAAATGGCTGTTTGCATATAAACTATGCACATCCTCCCATATACTTTAAATTATCTCTAGATTACTTATAATACCTAATACAATGTAAATGTCAATAGCTGTTATACTGTATTGTTTAAGGAATAATGACAAGAAAAAAAAGTCTGTACGTGTTCGATATAGATGCAATTTTTTTCTCAAATATTTTCAAGGTTGGTTGAATCCATGTGGAACCTACAGATATAGAGGGTCAACAGTATGTTTTATAATAAAAATAAAATCTTATGTATCAAAATGGAACAATTTAAAATATGTATTTCCCCTTCAGAATTACTGTTCAAATTACTCTAAACAAACCAAATGAAAGTTAACAGTCTGAGATGTTTGTTTCTTTGGGAGACTGGAGTTGGATTTCTTTTTTAAGCAGCCATGATTTTTCCAAAATATATCCATCTAACATATTTGGCATCTTATCTGCTTATACAGATAGTCTAGAATATGGATATGGCTTCATATTAGCATTGTAAACCAAAGTTCAATTACCTAAAAGGAGATTTTGATCATTATCCACATGATATCTAACTATATTCAACAGTACCAAAAATCCAGACATCACCTTTCCTAGGTACCCAATGCTTCCTTTTTTCCCCTATTCAATTATGTTTTACTAGCAGGTGATTTTTAAGATGTTAATAATACCACACTACATGACTATAGTAGTTTTTGTATTTGAGAAATGATTTAAAGTCTCTCAAATTAAAAAAAAGATGGAGAAGTCACAGTAAAATCAATTTGTATAATCAAACTACATCAACACCAAACATGAATAAACATCTATGAAGAATATTTTCTTAAATATATAAATCATAACTATAGTGTATAAGTTTAGCTTAGAAAGACTTTCCCTTCCAGAAAGCATAGACTATTCATGCATCTTTTTCAAATGCCCTGAATTAGCTCAAATTATGAAGCTTTACTTTAAGGACTTTAAAAAATACCTATAAAAATCCAAGGCTATCTGATGTCATACTAAGCATATGAACCAAAAATAAGTTCCTTAACATTAGTATTTTCAAAATTTTTACAGCCAGATTTTATCAGAACTCTCTCAAGCTAAGTCAGGTACTATTAAGAAAAGCAATCCTCAGAATGTCAAAATTTAGGACCATGAATAAGTCAAACATCTAATTAAAAAAAATTCAGGGCAGGCATGGTGGCTCATGCCTATAATCCTGGCACTCTGGGAGGCCAAGGTCAAAGTATCCCTTGAGCTCAGGAGGTTGAGACCAGCCTGAGCAAGAGCGAGACCCCATCTCTACTAAAAATAGAAAAAATTAGCCAGGCATGGTGGTGCGTGCCTGTAGTCCCAGCTACTTGTGGGGCTTAGGCAGGAGAATTGCTGTCTAAGGTTACTGCAAGCTAGAGGCTGACGCCAAGGCACTCTAGCCTGGGAAACAGAATAAGACTCTACCTCAAAAAAAAAAAAAAATCATATCTGGGCTCAGTAACCACTAGTATTTTTTCAAAACAATAGTTATCTTTTGAAGAACCTATTATATGCCAAACTTTTTTTTTTTAAATAGATGGGAGTCTCTATGTCGCACAGGTTAGTCACAAACTCCTGGGCTCAAGCAATCCTCCCTCCCAGCTCAGCTTCTCAAGTAGCTAGGACTATAGGCATGTGGAACTGAGCCTGGCTCCAAAGATTTTATATACATCTATGCCCTCATTTAATCCTCATAACAACCCTGATAATTTGATATTAAACAAATCTGGGAATAAAAATAATTTCAGAAGTTAGGCCAACTGAGTTACATAGGTACTAATGGGAGAGCCAATATAAGGCATCTACCTAAGCCCCAAACCAATGGCCTACAGTGATCCCTACCTCCTTGTATCAACACCCTTGTATAATATTCCCTGGAGTGTGCTTGGGTTTAGTCACTAGCTTTTAAGGAATAGAATATGACACAGGTGATGTCACTTTTGAGACTGTAAGAAAAAACAGTGGCTTCTGTCTTACTCTTGGGCTTTCGTGTTTTCTCTCTCACTTTGACAGAAACCAGCAGCCTTGCAAATGGAGAGAGGCCCAAGCAGCAAAGAACTGAGGCCTTCAATCCAATGTAGCTCACAAGGAACTGAGTTCTGTCAACAACCTTGTGAGAGCTCTTAGAAGCAGACCCTGCCCAAATCAAGCTTTGAGACCAGAACACAGCCCTGGCCAATACCTTGATCACAGCATTTGTTAGTCCTTGAACCAGAGGCACCCAGCTAACCTAACCATACCCAGATTTCTGACCTACAGAACCTGTGATGCAACAAATGTTGCTTTTGACTAAGTTTTAGGGTAATATTATATGATCATGAATAACTAATGTACTCTGTGCTTATTATTTCTCACTTAAGCAAGAAATAGGTGAACCCTGTTCCCAAACACAGGCCTATAAGAGAGCTCATTCATTCCTGTTCTGTATGTTTATGAAAAAGAAAAGAAAAAAAAAAAAAAAAAAAAAAGAGAGCTCATTCCCATGGTTTATTTTTTAAATTTTCTAAGAATTGCACATTATTTTCTTGAATATATCCATGTGCATTTAAAAGTGATTTAAAAAAAAAAAATCTGAGCAAAACTAACACTTCATGAACCCTTTACCTCCTTACTTACCCCACCCTAAAACCACTTTACTGGGGCACTTCACTACTAAACAGCTCTTGAATTAAGAATAGAGACCTATAAAGAAATAAATCTTTCCTCTGGAGTTTAAATTGAGATCTCCCTCCTCAAAAAGTAGGGAGAGGAAAAAAAGAAATCTCTGCCCATTTCTCTTTAAACTACGATACATTTATTAGTTTCTATGGTTGCTACAACTAATTACCACAAACTTGGTGGCTTAAAACAACAGTAATTTATCTTATAGTTCTGAAAGTTAGTAGTATGAAATCAGTTTCACGGGACTAAAAACAAAGTATAGGTAGGCCTGTATTCCTCCTGGAGGCTCTATGGAATGTTTCCTTGCCTTTTCCCACTAGCTGCACACTTTGGCATACAGGCCCTTCTGCTGTCGTCAAAGCCAGTAGAGTCGCATCTTCTCTCCTTTCTGTCCTCTGCTTTTGGTCCTTATATCTCTGACTTGGATACTCCTGCCTCCCCCTTATTAAGAACCCTTGTGATTACATTGGGCCCACTCAGATAATCCAGGATAGCCTCCCCACCTCAAAATCTTTAACCTAATCAAATCTGCAGAGTCTCTTTTACTATGCAAGGTTAACATACACATAGGTTTTAGGGATTAGGATATGGACATCTTGGGGTATATTGTTCGGCCTACTACAGTAAATATCCACAATAGTTTTATAAAACAGACAAAACCCAAATAAAAACCTGTTTTCTCAAGTCCTCTCACTATTTCTCTCCCACTGTTTTACGCATGCCCTGAAATTATTAAAAAAAACAATTCTACATTTTCTTCTAGTTTTTTTTATGTGGTCTTATATCCATCTAGAAGCTCTTTTTGTGAATGATGGCACAGGGAGGGTTTTAAAATTATTTTCCCATACTGACAATCAAATACCCTATTACCATTTATTGAACGTTTTTACCTACTGATATATTACAAAGTTACATAGTAACTTTAGTAATTATAGTAAGTTTTGTCTTTTTTTTTTTTTGAGACAGAGTTTCACTTTGTTGCCCAGGCTAGAGTGAGTGCCATGCTGTCAGCCTAGCTCACAGCAACCTCAAACTCCTGGGCTCAAGCAATCCTCCTGCCTCAGCCTCCTGAGTAGCTGGGACTACAGGCATGCACCACCATGCCCGGCTAATTTTTTCTATATATATTAGTTGGCCAATTACTTTCTTTCTATTTATAGTAGAGACAGGGTCTTGCTCTTGCTCAGGCTGGTTTCGAACTCCTGACCTCAAACAATCCGCCCACCTCAGCCTCCCAGAGTGTATAGTAAGTTTTTAAATAACTTTTGATAGCTGGTAGGATAATACTCTTATCATTTTTTTCAAATTATTTTATTACATTTACATAACTAATGAACTTTAGAATTTGCTTATGAAAATTCATACAAAAATCCTTTTGGGATCTTGGTTAAAGTTTTGCCGAATCTATAAATATATTAGAGGGAGAAGTGACATCTTTACCTGAGTTGTCCTACCCATAAACACTCTATGGCCAAAACTATGGCCAAGCTATTAAAACCTGCTATATCTCTCAGTAAAAACAACTTGAGCATTTACCACGTGGGAAGCAGTATGGTTTAAAAAAGAATAGGGAGGTTGGGAGTTAGCCCTGGACTTATAATGTTTTACTACTTACAAGACATGTGATCTGGGATAAATTTACTGAACCATTCTGCATCCTTATCTATAAAATGAAAAATTAAGATCTACCTGCTCTGAGGACAGTGCCTCACACTGTAAGCACTCAACAAATTATAGCTATTATTACTGTAAGAGGGGGCATTGGGCAACCTGCTGGGAATTACAAAGTTGCCAAGTTTAGGTCTTCGCTCACAATCCAGATGATTAAAGTATATTCATTATAAGGATGATTGTAATTTACCTTAAAATATTTTAGCACAGACAGTGTGAGATCACATAGATGATTTAAGCTACATCCTAAGCACAGTTACCCTGATCAAGAAATCATATCCCAGGGTCTTGCTAGCTTAGCACAAAGGCTACTCTCCAAAGGTGGCTACAGAAGGTTTTTACAAGTGTCTTTTTATCTCTGATCAACTCCAGATTTTTTGCTAATAATGAAATGGCCTGTTTATGAAAATACACTCTCATTGGTGAAATCAGTACAGTATAAGAAATGTGCATTAACTAAATATTTCAAACCCCTACCCCCATTCTTGCATGAACAGGGCATAAGAATCTAGTAAAATCTATAGTCCACACCCCTGGGAACAACTCTCAGGGCTTGATCCCTAAATGGTCCAGCATCTACCCGCTGGGCCAGAGGATTCTGTTTGCCTCATTCCAACTACAATAGTAAAAAAATTCTACCTCTATAATATTCTTTAATTCTGCCTCAAATGAACCTTTCATAAACGTGCTATCAAGTTCCTAAAAGGACAAAGAGCTGGCACTTTATCATACCTACAAAGGCTGTATGACATTTTTTTTTTTAAGACAGAGTCTCACTCTGTTGCCTGGGGTTTGGGTGCTGTGGTGTCAGCCTAGCTCACAGCAACCTCACACTCCTGGGCTCAAGTAATTCTGCCTCAGCCTTTAGAGTAGCTGGGACTACAAGGCATGCACCACCATGCCTGGCTAATTTTATTCCATATATTTTTAGTTGGCCAATTAATTTCTTTCTATTTTTAGTAGAGATGGGGTCTTGGTCTTACTCTTGCTCAGGCTGGTCTCAAACTCCTGAGCTCAAACGATCTGCCTCACAGAGTGCTAGGATTACAGGCGTGAGCCACTGAGCCTGGCCTTGTATGACCTATTTTGTACTGGCTTACTCATAAATATTTAAAGTCTGTACTTGTGTTAGAATTTAGTTTTAAGACTTACTTTCATGAAAACCTGGAAGCAAAGTTGTGGAGGAACAACTAAGCCTCCATCCACTTACAACCAAATTGGCTTATGTCAATTATCAGTGAATAAAAAGATAATGCTGTCTTATATAGCTTATGCTACATACAAAGGCAATACTACAGAAATTCAGACAGAGGATTACTGAGGGCTGAGATAATAAACCAAAGCCTCAAGAAGTGGAGACATTTAAGAGAAATGTTAAGTAAATAAAGAACAACGGATGAACAAGCCTGTCTTCTTCTGCAGTGGAAGATAGGTACAAGTCCAAGTGTAGAAAAGATATAAAGATGGAAAGATGATAATGACTAAATGAAGAAAGGGACTTGAACACTATACCAAAGGAATTTGAACTTTATCAAATTGCCTATACTCATTACCACATATCAAAACTAAACAATGCTATCTTTTAATTTAGGGCTTCAAATTAGCTCCACTCCGATCTACCAATTTTTAACCTTTTTTTCCCTTCAAAGCTTGTTTTGTTTTGTTTTGGTTTTTTTTTGAGACAGAGTCTCACTTTGTTGCCCAGGCTAGAGTGAGTGCCAAGCTGTCAGCCTAGCTCACAGCAATCTCAAACTCCTGGGCTCAAGCAATCCTCCTGCCTCAGCCTCCCGAGTAGCTGGGACTACAGGCATGCGCCACCATGCCCGGCTAATTTTTTCTATATATATATTAGTTGGCCAATTAATTTCTTTCTATTTATAGTAGAGATGGGATCTTGCTCTTGCTCAGGCTGGTTTCGAACTCCTGACCTCGAGCAATCCACCCACCTGGGCCTCCCAGAGTTTTATGATTACAGGTCAAAGCTTGTTTTGAAAGCTATGAAACTATTCCTCACTAGAGAATAGGTGGCTTTATATTCAATCCCAAATAACCAACCTCACTTCATTCAAAAGTATTGACCTATCAGCCAGGTGCTGTGGCTCATGCCTGTAATACTAGCACTTTGGGAGGCCAAGGCAGGAGGATCACTTGAGACCAATTAGAGACCAGCCTGGGCAACATAGCTGGTCACAGGGCAACCCCCACAAAAAATGCGAAAATTAACCAGACATAGTGGTGTGGGCCTGTAATCCCAGCTACTCAGGTGGCTGAGGCAGAGGATTGCTTGAACCCAGAAGTTTAAGGTTGCATAGAGCTATGATGACTCCATTGCACTCTAGCCCAGAAAACAGCACAAGACCTTGTCTCCAAAAAAAAAAAGTGTTGGCCTAAAGAAGTACTCCTGGCTCTTTTACCAAGTTCCTTGAAGTCCATAGTCAAGTATAGGGCTATACATCCAATAGATACTAAAGTGAAAACATAGGAAAATACACTATTGTTTTATTCCTAGTTTGAGCTCTTATCTCTTACCAGTTTTTATAACTTATAAGTCATTTAACCTGAACTACTTCCCTTAGCCTCTGCTCCTTCTATAAAATGAAAATATAAACCCATCTCACATTTTAAAGTACTCTGTAAATTGTAAATCATGATACAAATGATACTTGGTAATACATATCACTTCCATTCTTATGTCATATACCTATTCCTCAAATATACATATTATAATAATCACCTCTATCATCTCCCACTACAATTATGTCTCCCTGAAATTCTTTTGCATTACCACTACTTTAGTCACCTTTAGTTTCAACAATATGTTGTCCCAAATCTAACTTTTCTTTCTTATGCTTCTTCTATATCCACTCTTAGTCGAGTGGTCCTAACTAGCAGACCCCTTCAACTAATTTCCAAGTTTCAATTTTTAATTTTCTCTGATATTATATTCTAAATCTAGAAGACTGCCCGTGTTTGTGAGACAACCCCACTCTTACCTTCTATCCTTTGTAAACAATTAAAATTTCATCTCCTCTACAAAATCTTCACTAACGTAAAAGGAATCAAAATGCAAAGACCAAAATTTGAATTCATTCACAAAGACTACATTTATAATCCAGTTTGAAATCTTTATATCATAAATTAAATCCGTTTTGGTTTTTTTTGTCTTTTTTTTTGAGACAGAGTCTCACTTTGTTGCCCAGGCTAGAGTGAGTGCCGTGGCGTCAGCCTGGCTCACAGTAACCTCAATCTCCAGGGCTCAGCGATCCTACTGCCTCAGTAGCCTCCCGAGTAGCTGGGACTACAGGCATGCGCCACCATGCCCGGCTAATTTTTTGTATATATATATTTTAGTTGGTCAATTAATTTATTTCTATTTTTGGTAGAGACGGGGTCTCGCTCAGGCTGGTTTCAAACTCCTGACCTTGAGCAATCCGCCCGCCTCGGATTACAGGCGTGAGCCACCACGCCCGGCCTTAAATCTGTTTTTGTTTTTTGGGTTTTTTTTTTTTTTTTGAGACAGTTTTGTTCTGTCTCTGGCTGCAACCTCACACTCCTGAGGATCCTCCCACCTCAGCCTCCCAAGTAGCTGTGACTACAAGCATGGGCCACCATGTCCAACTAACTTTTCTAATTTTTCAGTAGAGACAGGGTCTCACTCTTGCTCAGGCCGGTCTTGAACTCCTGAGCTCAAGCGATCCTCCCGCCTTGGCCTCCTAAGAGTCCTAGGAGTGACATGAGCCACTGCACCCAGCCTAAACCTTTCTCTGATTTCTTTTTTTCTGAAGAAACTTTTAGATTGTTTAAATCGTCTTAAAAGTAAATAAAAAACACACCTAAAAGGCTTCCTCTAATTTTTTTTATCCTCAAAAATATCAAATTCTTTTTCTCCTTGTCAGGCATAAATCATTCTATATAAACTGCAAATAATTTGTATTGCTTTTTTTATGCTATTTTTCACAACTGCAGAAATGTATATTGTTTTAAAATGTAAACAAAATATTTTGTAATACAATAAAACATCACCAGTTCTAACTCCATTTGGTTATTGCTCACTTCAAATTCCTTACATTTTATGAAACTAAAAAGGGGTACGAACATGGCACAATGCTTAACACATTCAAAATTCCTTTCCTTGAATTATCTCATTTGGTCTTCAAAATAATTCCAGAAAAATTAAGTAACATTATTCAATCATCAGATAGCAAAACTTGTCCAAGTCACAAAGTAAAATAACTGAGTCAAAACCCAAGTCATCTAACACTGCGTTCAACTTTTCTTGAATAGCTAACTCAAAAGGGAAAGCCAACACAGTTCTCAAGTATCATTTGCTTCATCACTGTCATAATTATAAATGGTACATCTATTTTCAAAGCCCTTAGCAGAATCTAAATATAAATATATATGCCAATTCTCCCTGCTTCTATCAGAAAACATCTTTCAAAACATTTAGACTGTCAGATGCCATTCTCAAGTATAGCAAATTAAAAACTTTCTACTTAGAACATGAAAGCATGTCACTGATTACAAATATCATTTATGTTTAAATTACGAATTTCCAAGTATTCACTTGGTATCCTTTACTTACCGAGACAATGTTGTTTTCCCAGAACCAGGCAGACCTCTTAAAAGAATAAGTAACTTCTGCAATTTATTTAACTTTTCCTCTTGAAACTGCTGGTTCACAAGCCTTTCTGCTCCATTATTATGTTTGTCCACAGAAAGATCTTTCCAGTATCTTTCTCTGATTTCACAGAAACCATTATTCAAATATCCATCGTGCATATTGTAGCCATGTCTAGAGGGATGAATACTACTGCTAGTCTCACTACAGTCAGTATATTCATTCTTCTGATCAAAAGTCAAACAATTCCAGTTAACATTACAACTATTTACATAATATCCATTTTGCATCTGAGAGTCATCTTGGGCTTGAAAAATATTTGATGGTGGATTCTGTGGAGCATTGAATCTTTGAATATTTAAATGATAGTTCAAACTAGGAATAGGAGGACCACGGGGTACTATAAAGGGATGCATTGACTGCCATTCAGGCCTGAAGGAAGTAAACGAAAAGTCACAAAATGTAGGTATTACTTGTCCATTACAGGTATATTTGCCTGGCTCATTGTCCAAGTTCTGTTGATAACCACAATGTGACTGAAAAGCATTACTAAGATCTTTCTTTTCTTCATCAGATTTTAAGAGATCATTATTATGGCCCTGATAACATGGAATAAATTGTTCCTGAGGAGGTTCGGGTTCCTTACAACTGCTTTCCAAATCATCTTTTTCATTTTCAAGCTCTTCAATTTCTTTGTAAAACTGGAATAATTCATTGTCAATCTCTGATTTTTTAGAGTTAAACTTCTGTTTCTCTTGTCCTCCTTTGTCATTTATATCACTGAGAATGTCTGTCTCATTCCTCCTTTGTTTACATTTCTTTTTCTCAGGGGGTTTGTAAATGGGTCCTATAAATGCTTTGCTTGTGCTATATATCTCATCTTCCGTGGATAGTGACGGAGGACTTGCATGCTGTAAAATTCGTGAATCAATGGATGCAACATTATCTGGTCTATTACCAGGCATCTCATCATGCAAAGGTCTCAGCAAAGCTGTAGTTTTGGTTTTGTCCTCCTGAGAAGAACTATGTCCTCTGACATCAATGATGGTCACAGGGACCCAATCATTTCCAGTTTTTGCTTGGATTCTGTGAAAATCAGCACTACTATGATGGGGGAAAACATAAGCCTCTGCAGTTGACTTCAATTTTTTATAGTGTGGTTCACCTGTTACTTCTTCACTAGGTCCCAAGAATTTAGCTTCAATTTCACCATAAGGCATCTGAGGAGTTAAATAAATCATACAATCATTAGCTCATATTTAAAAAATCTAAACAAAAGTTTCTTCATAAACAAAAAATTAGAAAAAGACATTTAAATTTGTGATACAAACATCTGATGGTAACATATTCCCAAAATACTAGAGTCCAACTGTAGTTTTATAACCATTCATTAAAGTACTCTCATAACATGATTTATAGGAGGGATTTCACTGAAATATCCGTTTTTAAAAAATGTATTTCATCTTTAATATAAATGATCCATTTCTGAATTTAGAGAACTTAAAAAAATTAAGTTTGGAAAGTTGAATCAATAATGTATATATTTTGATGATACAAATACACAATTGTGTATTTAGAACGTGAGTAAAACTGCCAGCCACGTTAACACATACCCGAACTGGCACTTTGCATTCTAAATGTCTTCTCACTTAAAACCACCCTTTTTTGGAGTAAATGGTTCCAAATTCCCAAACCTCTGACAACCAATCTCCTTAGCGTCCAAATGCTAGATTAACTGAAATGTCAGTCTTTGTGGGCCCTTTTCCTGTGAGTAGTTAGTGGAAATGTGGTTCCCAAATGGGTGTAGCGCCTTAATTTAGAAGGGAAAAAAAAACAAAGATACAACTGTGAAGAACCCCATCCTCCCGGAAACAGTCCCCTTCCTCAGCCAACTCTCAGCTGCTCATTTCCTCATTCGAAATGTGTCAGAAAAGTCCCGAGGAAGAGCACAAGGGCTGCGTTAACACAGTATGGCCTAAAAATAACCTGAGCCCCGTGCTTCCTGACCTCCAAAGAGAGCTGTCTGGGAAAAACTGCGTCACCCAGTTTCTTTGTCCCAACGAAGATAGGTTCAGGTCCCGTCTAGGAATTCTGGAGGTCTCGGAGGCTCAAAGGTTCACTCTGGCTTCTACGTTTACAGCTAATCTAAGGGGTCCAGCAAAACTGGCGAGAACCTGAGTCGCTAATGGAAGAAGGAAGGAAGTAACCGAAAAACGACTCCACCACCCCACCCTATCTAAAACGGGGTGTCTACTCACCTTACTCTACAGCTCTGCATCGACCTTTACCTCCCAATAAAACCTTCTCCTAGAAACACACAAACCTTTGATAAGGTGAAAGGAAAGCGAAGACACAGCACCTAAGCGGAGATCTGGGGACACTAAAGTGCCCAGCCCTCAGGATCGGGGAAACAAGCCGCACCTCCGTACGCAAGATGGCGGCCACCTCACAGTTACCCAGGCAGGAATTACGGATTCGCGCCGTGCATTGTGGGAATTGAAGTCCGGTGTCCGCGCCGGTGCTGTAAACCTCACTACACTGGGACTTGGTCTCCCAGAATCCACTGCGTTGTATACATGCCAATCTGGCAACAAAGGCAGACCGGAACTAGTTCCTAGATCTGGAGCGGGGAAGTTATGAATAATAGAAACACAAACTTTGGCTAAAAAAGAAAAAAGCAGCGACCTCCTCTGGTGTTCAACACTGAAGGTATAGAGAACATGGGAACCTGGCGCTCCGATGTAAAAGCAAAAGCTGCTCTCAGTGCAGGATTTTTCGGCTTTCCAGAAGACAGAAGAATCAGCTGACTTTTCAAAGGGGACTCAACATTTGGTATTGCAGTGTGTTTGCCGTGGTTTCTGCGGAAGAGCACCAAACATTAATTTTAGGCTCATACTCTTCCGAAGGAGAGAATCACTGCGTGTGTTATAGGGGTGTGTGTGTTGGGGGGGGGCGCCGCTAACATAAAAATACGAGAAAAATAGTGTTATGTCGCTGTTTTGGTTTTAGAAATATAGACCAATTATTGAACTTTCCCATTAAATGAGTGAATAATGAAAAGCAAGCGCCTAGTAAGAATAAATGCTATGGATATGTTAAATTAGCAATAAATACAAACCGAACAATTGATTATCCTCAACTCAGGGCCCCTTTTTACTTCTCACCGCCTCTCCACCCTGCTGAGACTGACTCCCCACACCCTGTTTTCTTTTGGGTCCCTGCAAGGGAAACCGCTCATCTCTTCATGTTTAATTCTTTCTGTGGGTATGACCCTTCCCCACTCCCAACATGATGTCATTTTAATTTATAAATATAATAGTTAAAAATCACAGTCTGGAACATACATATTTGATTATTTAAGTAACAGCTTTGTGACTAGGAGTGTGCACCAAAGCAATCCACCCTCTTAAAGAATACAAATTCCCATTGAGACTTTTGTCTGTTTCCTCATGATTAGATTCAAGTCATGCATCCTCCTTTGAAATAATCACATAAATGAGACTGTGGCCTTCTCAGGATATTACATCCAGAGACACAGGATGTCTATCTGTTCATTATAAAATGATATTAATCTTTATCATCCCATCAAGATATTGTCCAGTTCCTCTGCAGTGTATTTTCCCCCTTGCAACTAATAAGCACTCTGTGAGGTGATACTTTGACACCAAGCAAATATCCTGCTCCTAATCAAACTTTGCCTTATGGTTCAGATTCTATGAATCTTGGGGGGTTTTCCAACTCCTTCTATCAAGAAGAGCCCTGCTAATTTATTTATTTGTTGACTATCAGTATGAATTTATGGATTCCTTTTTGTTCAAGGTGTTATAATCCATTTCTGTTCTTATTTATTTATTGTTAATAGACTATTTTTAAGAGTTTTTTTTATATTTTTATTCTATAATTTTTTTTCTTTTTTCAGTGTATCTTTGAAATCTTTGCAGCCATTTAAGACAGTTTTAGATGCACACAAAAATTGAGCATAGAGTACAGAGTTCCTAAGTACCCACACACACACATAACTTAGTTATTGTTATATATCCATTATATATTATTTATATAACTTATTTGTTATTCAGATTTTCTTAGTTTTGTCTAAGTATTGTCCTTTCTGTTCCAGGATTCAATCCAGGATACCACCTTACATTTAGTTATCATGTTTCCTTAGTCTCCTTTTGGCTGTGATAATTTTTTGGACTTTGCTTGTTTTTGATAACCTAGACAATTTTGAAGAAAACTGATCTGGTACCTTGTAACATGTCTTTCTATTGGGATTTCTCTGTTGTTTTTCTCATGATTAGACTAGAGTTACGGGTTTTGTGGAAAAAAAAAGACTACAGAGGTAAAGTGTCATTTTCATCCCATCATAGCAAGGACTTATATTACCAGCATGATTTTTTTTTTTTTTTTTTTTTTGAGACAGAGTCTCACTTTGTTGCCCAGGCTAGAGTGAGTGCCGTGGCGTCAGCCTGGCTCACAGCAACCTCAATCTCCGGGGCTCAGCGATCCTACTGCCTCAGCCTCCCGAGTAGCTGGGACTACAGGCATGCGCCACCATGCCCGGCTAATTTTTTGTATATATATTTTTAGTTGGTCAATTAATTTATTTCTATTTTTGGTAGAGACGGGGTCTCGCTCAGGCTGGTTTCGAACTCCTGACCTTGAGCAATCCGCCCGCCTCGGCCTCCCAAAGTGCTAGGATTACAGGCGTGAGCCACCGCGCCCGGCCACCAGCATGATTTATGATCACTGATATTGAACTTAATTGCCTGGCTAAAGTAGTGTTTGTCAGGTTTCTACATTATAAAGTTACTATTTTTCCCCCTTTCCATAGTATACACTTGGAAGAAAGTAACTGCGTGTGGACCACATACCAGGAGATGGAGGTGCTATGGTTTGAATGTCCCCCAAAATTCATGTGTTGAAACCTAATTGCCAATGTAATAGTATTAAGAAGTGGGAAGTGATTAAGTCATGGAAGTGATTAAGTCATGATAATGGAATTCTTAGGAATGGAATTAATGCCTTTACAAAGGAGTCTTCACACAGCAGTCAGCCTTCTTGCCCTTCTTCCTTCTGCAATGTCAGAACATAGAAACAAGGCACCATCTTGGAGGCAGACAGCAGTCCTCACCAATCACCAATGCAGTACCTTGATTTTGGACTTCCCAGCCTCCATTACTGTTTGAAATAATTTTCTATTCTTTATAAATTACTCAGTCTGTGGTATTTTGTTGTAGCAGCACAGAGAGAGCACAGACAGGGAATATGCTCCACCTCCTTTAGTGTAGAGTATTATAGAAGAGAAAAAAATCTTTTCCTTCTGCCCTTCTAGGTTGTCAGGTGGGGCTCTGTAACAACAGTATACAAATCAATGTAGGTTTTATGTAACATGGAAGCCTTCATTAGGATATGAAGACCCTCTCCAAATAGTTAAGCTTGAGTGTTTTATATTAAATTTGATGAAGACAGAAATCATGGAAAAATGTGAAAGGACAAAGGGAGTATAAGCTAACTGTAGCAAACTGGGGGAAACTTAGCAAGCCTTATTTTTTTAGATTCCTCTTGACATCCCTCCATTTTCAGAGATAAGAATATTCCTTTCCTCCAGGTATGGGGAGAACACCTCTCACATGAGAATCTTGTGACCTGTCTTAGGGGAAGGTCAAAGATCCCTTTCTGCTCCTTTCATTTCTCAAATTTCTTCAGCTTAAAATATCTAGTATGCCAAGACTGCACCATAAACTAATAAATGAATTGAGTAAAGTTGCAAGATACAAAATTAACATACAAAAAATCAGTAGCATTTCTAAACACTAACAATGAGCTATTAGAAAAAGAAATCATGAAAACAATCCCATTTACAATAGCTACCAATAAATAAATAAATAAAATAATTAGGAATAAATTTACTCAAGGAGGTAAAAGCTCTGTACACTGAAAACTGTAAAACATTGATGAAGGAAATTGAGCAGACATTAAGGAGAAAGATATTCCATGTTAATGGATTAGAAGAATTAATATTGTTAACATGTCCATGCTGCCCAAAGCAATCTACAGATTCAATGCAATCCCTATCAAAGTTACAATAATATTTTTCACAGAAATTGCAATAACAATCCTAAAATTCACATGGAACCACAAAAAGGCCTGAGTAGCCAAAGCAATCTTGAGCAAAAAGAACAAAACCAGAGGCATCATATCAATTGATTTCAAAATCTACTACAAAGCTATAGTAATCAAAACATGTATGGTAATGGCATAAAAACAGACTCATAGACCAATGGAACAAAATGGAGAATCCAGATTCAAATCCACACATTTAAAACTAGCTTATATTCAGATCTCGCAAACTTAAGTAAAAAAAATAAAAAAAATAAAAAAATAAAACTAGCTTATAGAGACTTAAGCCAGGATAAAAAAAAAATAAAAAAAATAAAAAAATAAAAAAAAAACTAGCTCATCTTCAACAAAGACATCAAGAACATATAATGGGGATATGGCCATTTCTTCTATAAATGGTGTTGGAAAAACTGGATATCCACATGTAGAAAATGTAATTAGACCCTCATCTCACACCATCTAATAAAATCAACTCAAAATGAATTAATGCTATGAATTAATGACTTAAATGTAAGACCTGAAATGGTAAAACTACTAGAAGAAAACAGGACAATAGCTTCTTGACGTTTGGGCACTGATTTTTTTGATACAACTCCAAAAGTGCAGGCAACAAAAGCAAAAATAGACAAATGGGATTACATCAGGTGCGGTGGCTCACGCCTGTAATCCTAGCACTCTGGGAGGCCAAGGCGGGCAGATTGCTCAAGGTCAGGAGTTCAAAACCAGCCTGAGCAAGAGCGAGACCCCGTCTCTACTATAAATAGAAAGAAAATAATTGGCCAACTAATATATATAGAAAAAATTAGCCGGGCATGGTGGCGCATGCCTGTAGTCCCAGCTACTCGGGAGGCTGAGGCAGAAAGATTGCTTGAGCCCAGGAGTTTGAGGTTGCTGTGAGCTAGGCTGACGCCATGGCACTCACTCTAGCCTGGGCAACAAAAGCGAGACTCTGTCTCAAAAAAAAGAAAACAACAGCATGAAGAGACAACCTATAGAAAGAGAGAAAATATTTACAAGCCATATATATCTGACAGCAGGCTAATATCCCAAATATATTTAGAACTCAAACAATGCAAAAGTAAGAAAACAAATAATCCTATTAAAAATGGACGAAGACATTTTGTATGACTAGACATTTCTCAGAAGACATACAAATGTTCAATAGGTATATGAAAAAATGCTCAACATCAATAATCATCAGGGAAATGCAAATCAAAACAGCAATGAGATATCAATCACCCCACACCTATTGTAATGGCTACCATCAAAAAGACAAAAGAGTTGGCAAGGATGCGGTGTAATTCTTGAGCTCAAGTGATCCTGTCATCTTGGCCTTGCAGAGTGTGAGGATTACAGGCATAAGCCACTGCACCCAGCCTGTTTGATATGTACAAAATTGAGATTGCACTGTGAATTCATAAATTAACTTAAAGGAGTTTATGTTACAAACATTCCATTTAAATACTCCAGACATTTCAAAGATTTTTGTTTTTGTCATGGCATAGCAAAATAAATTGGGACAATCATAGAATGACATTTTTTAAACCAAAATTTTGTAACTTTTATAACTTGGAGGTAAGTTAGCTTGAGTAACAAAAACTGTAAAGTGGTTTTTTTTTTTTTAGAGTTATGAAATGTTAGTACTTTTTCTAAGTTTAACAAATTGGTGGTTTGTCAGTTATTTTTGTGTAATAAATATTTTGTATTTGTGAAGAATGAAAAAAAAAACTTAAAGGAGAACTGATATATGGGTAATATTGACACATCCTAACCAAGAATAGAAGTATTTCCATTTGTTCAAGTCTCTTTTTGTGTCCTTCAGGAACATTTTAGTTTCCTTCACACAGGATTTGAACATTTATTGTTAAGTTTATTCCTAAGTATTTTATCTTTAAAAATTTATGAGATTTTTCTTTCATTGTATCTTCAAACTAGTTATTATTTGTGTAAGTTAAGGCTGTTGATTTTTTCATTTTAATTTCAAGTTCTACCATCTTACTGAATTATTTTATTGTTTGAATGAGTTTTAGCATTGATGCTCTAGGGTTTAACAGGTATGCTATCATGTCATCGGTAATCAGAGGTTGTTTTCTTTTTCTTCTTCTCCATTTTCAATTCTTACACTTCTAATTGACATCTCTTGTCTAATTACTTTGGCTCATAAGTCCGGCACAATATAAAAATGGAGATAGTGGTCATCTTTGCCTTGTTCCTGACCTTAATGGAAATGTATTTAGTGCTTCTTCATTAATTACAATCTGACTTTTGGATTGAGCTGTATATTTATTTTGCCATTTTAGGAAGTATCCATCCATTCCTATTTTCTCAGTAGTTTTTATTAGGAATGACTGTTGAATTTTGTTAGTGTTTTTCTGTAACTAGATATTGATATGGTAAATTATATTAAGATTTCTTAATATTGATCAATCCTTTCATTCTTAGTATAAATCCTCATTGGTCTTTGTATTTTTTAATTAATATTGGAAATTGTTTAGGTTTTTTGTATTGATATTTATATGTGATACTGGTTTATAATCTCTCTTTTTTAAATCATTTAATCATTTAGGTTTCAATGTTACACTTGAAGTGGTAAATTTGCAAAAAGTGTGCAACTATCAGAGCCTAGTGTTTTATGTGTAGTATTTCCTTAGTAATGTTCTATGTTTACATAATCAATTTTGGTAAACTATATTTTTTTCTGTGAAATTATTCACTTCATCTAGGTTTTCAAATTTATTTGTATACAGAAATATAATACAATCTCTTATGTTTTAATTTCCTCTGTATCAATAGTTATTCTGCCTTGTCATTTCTTCTTGTACATTTGTACTCTCTTCCTCTTTTTCCTCATTAAATTCGCTAGTGATTTCTCTAATTTGTTGGGTTTTTTTCAAAGAACAGGGTCTAGTTTTTAAATGTGATCTATTGTTTTCATTCTTAACTCATTAATTTCTGCTTTTATTTTTATTATTTTCTTCTAGAGCCTTCATTTGGTTTATATTATAGTTCTTTTTTATAGCTTTTTGAGTTGGCTATTTAAGTTCATTTATTTTCATTTTTAAAAACTTTATTGGTATGTTTAAGGCTATGAATTATAACTTCTGATCACTACGTTAAATGTATTCTACCTTGACAATGTGATGCACACCTGTAGTCCCAGCTACTCAGGAGGCTGAGGCAGGAAGATCATTTGAGCCCAGAGGTTATAATGCACTCAGCCTAGGCAACATAGGAGACCCTGTCTTTAAAAAAAAAAAAAAAAAAATTATTACATATATTCTGATGTTTTTCCATAGATTCTTATTGCTTTTCATAACTTATATAATTTCTGTTTGCATTTATCAAGGAGTTTTTTGATTGGAGCTTTTAAAATTTCTGAGAAGAAGAATATTTTAAACTTCATTTTTAATTTATATTTTTATTACAAAATGATTATGGAGCACTGTGTGAGACAAAGTAGCAAACATAAGAAGCCATGTTTGCTCATTTCTGCTTGAACCCCTGATTCTGTGACAAAATGTAGCTCTCCCAAAGAATTCCTTGAAGACAAAATAGAATAGAGCCCATGTTCCCCCACATCTCTTGCCTGAGTCACTACGTTCCTCAAAAGAGGAATGATCCTATTCCTATGTCCTACATAAGATAACATCTGACAGGGTTAGTGATTATGCTTCTGTAATCCATAACCAGATATACTCTTACACCCGAACCTTGATGTGATTCTGCTTCAATATTATGTTAGCTGAAGAAAATGACAAGGTTCATAACTTTGGAAAGGAGAGCTTTATTTCTCATAAAGGGTTGCAGCCTGTGGGTGGCCGTTTCCATAGGCTGGGAAGCCGAGCCCGGGCCACAAGCCAGAAACAAGGGACAGACAATGGGAACAGGAAATTACGCCGAGCTGGGTGCCCAAATATACATATTTAACAAGCTATAGGGGGAGTCATGAATATTTATGAAAGGAGAAACATGCACACTGCGCAGTCAATCTTTAAGCCCCTTTATGGAGTCTGTGTTCAGAAAATGGAGGCCCTGTGATAGCAAAAGACAAAGCAAGGACAAGAGATTGGTTTCTATTTAGATTGGTATTCTATTTCTACTTAAAGAAAAAAGCCTGATCAGACCGGGCCCGGTGGCTCACGCCTGTAATCCTAGCACTCTGAGAGGCCAGGAGTTCAAAACCAGCCTGAGCAAGAGCAAGACCCCATCTCTACTATAAATAGAAAGAAAGTAATTGGCCAACTAATATATATATAGAAAAAATTAGCCGGGCATGGTGGCACATGCCTGTAGTCCCAGGTACTTGGGAGGGTGACGCAGAAGGATTGCTTGAGCCCAGGAGTTTGAGGTTGCTGTGAGGTAGGCTGATGCCACGGCACTCACTCTAGCCTGGGCAATAAAGCGAGACTCTGTCTCAACAAAACAAAACAAAACAAAAGCCTGATGGCTGTTTGCAAGGGTTGGGGTATAATGAGGCGTGTCTGACCTCCCATCCAGTCATGGCTGGGAACTGAGTTGTAAGGTCTCTGAGGTTCCTTGGCCAAAGGGAGTCTGTTAAGTCAGTGGTGGGGGGCGGGGCTTAGGATTTTATTTTAGTTCACAGTAACTTCTGAGTAAATTTGATGTAATTTTACATGTATTGAACAAAATATGATAAAATATGATACGTGCATACAATGGAGTTTTTTGGTTTTTTTTTTAAAACAGTTTCGCTTTGTTGCCCAGGCTAGAGTAAGTGCCATGGTGTCAGCCTAGCTCACAGCAACCTCAAACTCCTGGGCTCAAGCAATCCTCCTGCCTCAGCCTCCCCAGCAACTGGGACTACAGGCATGCGCCACCATGCCCGGCTAATTTTTTCTCTATATATTAGTTGGCCAATTAATTTCTTTCTATTTATAGTAGAGACGGGGTCTTGCTCTTGCTCAGGCTGGTTTCGAACTCCTGACCTCGAGCAATCCGCCCGCCTTGGCCTCCAGAGTGCTAGGATTACAGGTGTGAGCCACCACGCCGGGCCTACAATGGAGTATTATTCAGTCTTAAAAAGGAAGAAAATCTGTCATGCTACAACTGGATGAGCCTTGAAAACATTATGCTAAGTGAAATAAGCCAGCCATGAAAAGACAAATAGTAGGCGTGATTCCACTTATAGGAGGTACTTGGAGTAGTCAAATTCATAGAGACAGAAAGTAGAATGGTAGTTGCCAAGGGCTGGGGGAGGAAGGAATGGGAAGTTCTTGTTAAATATGTATAGAGTTCTAGAGATAGGTTACACAATAACGTGAATGTACTTAACACCACTGAACTGTACACTTAAAAATGGTTAAGACAGCCAACTTTATGTTATGCATATTTTATCACTATTAAACTTTTTAAAATTTTAAAAAGAATGCTGTAACCTCACCCTCGAGAGTAGCTTGTATCTTTGTGGGTCAAATCAGTTAGTTGTTGGTCTTGGACTTGCCTTGTCTTGTATGAGTGCTTGACAATCGGTAAGCAAATTGATCATTTGTGGAATAGGCTATGGGGAATTGAATTATTTAAGTGAATTGGCTTTCATAGGACTGGCCTGCTTCTCACATCATGCCCTAACCATATTGCACACTGGGAGTTTTCAGACTACTCTGTAGCAGAGAATGCATATGCAATAGTGTGCAAAGACCAGGGAAGAGAACAGACATAACTGAGGGAAGCGGACCAGGTGTGACAGCAGAGTGTGAAGAGCCCTGGGGAGAACATATCTCAACTCAAGGAGGCAATCACTACTCAATTTAATTCAACTGTGTGGCCAGATCTTTCATTTTTCAAGCAAAGGCAGAGATTCATATACTGTGTGTATGGGAAGTTTCTCAACTTTTAAATGTTAACAACGAATTCAAATTGTTTCAACATGTTCTGTTATGTGGGAGTGGGAATGTCACAAATAAAACCATTTGTAGGCAAAATGGCCTCTAGACCACTAGTTTGCAAATTCTGGGGCTGTTTTATGTATTTTTACCTTTATACATGTGCTGCTTTTTTCCCCGAAACATCTTTTTACCCTGTGTCCTCATCCTGCTTTGTGGATGCTTACTCATCCTTCAAGACTCAGCCAATATGTCACACTTTAGGAAGATTTTTTTCTGATCTTTCCTTATATCCCTAGGATGAGATGGCACCTTCTTTTTTTTTTTTTTTCTTTTTGAGACAGAGTCTCACGTTGTTGCCCAGGCTAGAGTGAATGCCATGGCGTTAGCCTAGCTCACAGCAACCTCAAACTCCTGGGCTCAAGCAATCCTGCTGCCTCAGCCTCCCAAGTAGATGGGACTACAGGCATACACCGCCATACCCAGCTAATTTTTTCTATGTGTATATTACTTGGCCAATTAATTTCTTTCTATTTATAGTAGAGACGAGGTCTCGCTCTCGCTCAGGCTTGTTTCGAACTCCTGACCTTGAGCAATCTGCCCGCCTCAGCCTCCCAGAGAGCTAGGATTGCAGGCATGAGCCACCGCGCCTGGCGGGCACCTTCTTTTTAAATATTCAATGGTGTCTATTTTTTCAGCCTTTATCACAGTGTATCGGTTTTTGTATCTCTCTTTTACAAGGCCATGCCCATCTCAAAGGCAGATTTGACATACATTTCTGTACTCTCACCAGCTAGCAGATTGTGACACACTGGCAAATGAACAGTCGCATGTCTCCCTGAAGTCCAGATACCTTATGCTTGTAGCAGTTCCCCAATCAAACAGTCTAGGCACCTAAAGAATGTTAGTTTAGTTCTTAGTAAAGCCAACTTGACTAATTCATTGTTTTCTAGGTCAATTAGAAATTCTTTTAATAATTCAATGCATCTTATTTGAGATTGTCAGATGCATTAATTTGTACTTTTTAAAATATATCTTCTTCCTTTTTATTTATAGTGAGAATTACTGAATTTAATTTTTAGATCTGGTCTTATTTTAAACAGTCTCTCAGTAATCATTGACAGTGATCTGACAATTTCATTCATGAATTCTCTTAGGATTCTCAAATATTTTTAACATGGGTCAAGAAATTGAACTCAGGGTATCTGGGTGATCTCTAAAATATTTTCACTCATCTTGAGTGTCATTTCCTACATACTAATGCTTTATGTGTTTTCATTTTTTGACCAAAGATTAGTCACTTGATGAAGAAATTAGAAACAAAATATCTCAAGAGTTCCACTTTCCCAGTCTCCTTTGACCTTTCTTTGAACAACCTTCAAGGCATATTTTATTGTCCTTGCATTTTTTGCTCATGTGGGACTTTAACTTTCCCATTAATATTCTTATGAGTCAGACTGTCCTGGGTTTTGTGCCAGCCTTGAAATTTTGTACATAGCGATAAAATATCTTAGTCCGCCAGAATGTTTCCTACCTATGGCATATATTTCATTTCTTAAAAAAGCTGTACATTTGGTCTCTAAAGAAATGCATATGGTTTCTTTAGGGACCTCCTATTTTCTTCCTCCTTGGAATTACTCATGTTTGCAAAACTAAAATTACACTTTTTAGAGTTTGCCAATACTTTGAAACCATCTTTACTTTATATCATATATACAGTTCTTATTATCTTTAGCCTCTCTAACCCTGGTTGTTACACACTCGTTATCAATAGGATCATTTTCTCCTGGATTCTCATCACCTTCTGGTGATAATCTGTGCTGGTTGATAATTGGTTGTACCTTTGCAGCCAGGCCCATGACTAAACTTCATGTCATTTCTTCCAGCTCCTGTTTCATCCTGATATGTAGGTGTTAAGAATGACCCCAAGCCTATTTAGCCATTCACAAATACTGAGTTTTTTGTTTTTGTTTTGAGACGGAGTCTCACTTTGTTGCCTGGGCTAGAGCGCTGTGGCATCAGCCTAGCTCACAGCAACCTCAAACTCCTGGACTCAAGCAATCCTCCTGCCTCAGCCTCCCAAGTAGCTGGGACTACAGGCGTACACCACCATGCCTGGCTAATTTTCAGTTGTCCAGCTAATTTCTTTCTATTTTTAGTAAAGACAGGGTCTCACTCTTGCTCAGGCTGGTCTCAAACTTCTGAGCTCAAACAATCCACCCGCCTCATCCTCTCAGAGTGCTAGCATTACAGGCATGAGCCACCACACCCGGCCAATTACTGAGTTGGGTTTTTTTGTTTTATTTTGGGTTTTTTTGCCATAAATAGCTACCTATATAGGAAGGCTATGTAAGGCTCTCAGCCACAATTTTGCTACGAGATTATAAAGAAAACCAATCCCAGACTAAATTTCACTACATATGCAGACATTTATTAACAAATTGCCACAAAACAGAGCAACAAAAATTACAAACCTGTTTTGTAAGCTCAGGGAAGTCCCAACTTTGTCCTTCAAATGTGCTAATCACAACTGGCTCATTATAACCAACACAACAATAGAGGTGAATTTGGTTACTTTAAAAATGACAGGCAATAGGAATCCTCCAAATTAGTGGCTGAAAACAAACTTTTTCAGAATAAAACTTCATACCATTCCAAAGTTTACCCTGTTAATGCAACGGTGAGAATTATTTCTATATTTCTACATATAGACACACCTTTCTCTATATCTACACATACATCTTGAACACCACTAATTTCATCAACAAAAACCCATTTCTGGCTGGGCACAGTGGTTCATGCCTATAATCCTAGCTCTTTAGGAGGCTGAAGAGGGAAGATCTCTTGAGGCCAGGAATTTGAGACCAGCCTGAGCAAGAGTGAGACCCTATCTTTACAAAAAATAGAAAAATTAACCAGGCACTGTGGTGTGCACCTGTAGTCCAGCTACTCGGGAGGCTGAGGCATGAGGATCACTTGAGCCCAGGAGTTTGAGGCTTTAGTGAGCTCGGATGATGCTACCGCCCTCTAGCCCGAGCTATGTAGCAAGAGCCTGTCTCAAAAAAGAAAGAAAGGAAGAAAGAAAGAAAGAAAGAAAGAAAGAAAGAAAGAAAGAAAGAAAGAAAGAAAGAAAGAAAGAAAGAAAGAAAGAAAGAAAGAAAGAGAAACAAAATTTCTAACATCCAAAAAGCTAATTAACAAAACTGCAGAACTCTGGTATTGATCAATCAGAGGTGAACAGAACTAAAGTAGCAGTCACCTTTAGAAGGTGGCCTTTTTCTTAAATGTTAGTTAACCATCTCTGAAACACATGTTCCTAATTAGACAAGTTTTGGGGGGTAGATTTAAACTAACACAAAAGTTGGTACTGTGTGGTTTATGCTGAAGTATCTGGGGAAAAAACTACAGTCAACTTACAACAGGTCATAAGCAAAGCCCCAGTGGTTTGCTTGTCCTCCTTGCCTGAGGTTATTGCCCTGCTCCCAGGATGACACCAGCAGGCATTTTGTAAATAATAAAATGATATGGTTACTTCCTGACTGTGCTTAGTGTACTTGTTTCCTAACGTGACAGCGTGAGCAAATCCTAAGCAGAGAAGTGAGAGAGAATCCTAACCTGAGGTGACAGTAAGGAAGGTAATAAAGGCACACGTGGAGTGTAGCCCCCAGGTGGAAGTCGGTTTCTCAGGTTGGACCAGGTCAGCTTTGTCTGTCGACTATTAGATCTCCTAACAAGTATACTCTCTGGTTATAGGCATCATTACCCCCTTTCACCTTTCAGTCCATTTTCACAGAAAAATCAAGACTTTACAATGGATATGGAATATCATACTTCACACAAATAAAACCATGCTATAGGCCGGGCAGGCTGGCTCATGCCTATAATCCTAGCACTCTAGGGGGCTGAGGCAGGAGGGCTGCTTGAGGTCAGGAGTTCGAGATCAGCCTGAGCAAGAGCAAGACTCTAACTCTACAAAAAAACAGAAAAACTAGCCAGGCATGGTGATACGTGCCTGTAGTCCCAGCTACTTGGGAGGCTAAAGCAGGAAGATCACCTGAGCCCAGGAGTTTGAGGTCGCTGTGAGCTATGATGATACCACTACACTCCACCCTGAGCAACAGAGCCAGATCCTGTCTCAAAGAAAAAAAAAAAAGCTGTAAAAAAAAAAAAAAAAAAGGAAGAAATAAGCAATTCTTTTCAGTGAATCCTGAGGGAGCTCTTCTTGAAACAAAACTATCTTGCTAACCAAGCCACATGCATTTTTATTTTATTAATAAAGAAAGTCTGATTCTGGTAATTTTTGTACATAGAACAGAAAATTGTGTGTGGGGAGGTGTTGGGTGTGAAAATTAACTTATGTAGTAAAATATTTTATAATTTTATTTCATGGAATGGAATTAATTTCCACAAGTTGTTATTGATTTGGTACATGAAGTCCTTTATGCTTCTAATGAGGAGTTGGAGAAATAGCATATTTTTTGGCTGTTTGGTGCCAGAGTCATTTGAAATTACATTTTATAGGCAATCTTTCATAAGAACTAGTCAATATATTTGCTTTTAAAAAATATACAGCTTCAATAAAAACTCATGTATGACTCTTGTGGTTTCACTAATTTTCCATCAGTGATATGATCTATTGATTTTTCCATTATAAATATTGGTACTTACCATGCTCTAAAATTTATTTTTTAATATAATGACATTTCATTACAGAAACATGACATATTTTTAGAGCCTAGAAATGCAAGAGCTGAATTTATTTTTTTAATTAAATCATTGTCTAAGACTACTGAGGGGAGAGTGATTGGGGGATGGCTGGGTAGAGCTTTTCCTATTTAAAAACTTTCCCTATATTTTATCAAACCCAGACACCATTATCACAGAAAATGTGGAAATACAGAAAGGATAAAGAAGTTTTATTACTTGAAGCTAGCCATAGACCCTAACTCTGACTAGGTTAAGCAGAAGGGAGTTTTTGGGGAAAATGTCAGGGTACATAGAACCCAGGACTATCTGGCGACCCAGACTGAAAATGAATGAACTAATGCCAGAGTTATTCGGGAATGGCTGGCTTATAAGAACCATAGCAAAAGAAAGTGTATTGGCAGAAATATCTTGTCAGCAGTGCAGTGAAGGTCGCTTGCAGTGAATATCTTTGACCATCCTTATAACCTTGGCATATTATATCAAGATTCAAAATACCAGGAAAAACACTTGATTATCCAAACCATAGGTCACCTACTCTTACACTGACTATACCAGAGAGGGGAAATGGTAAATCTAGCCCCTTTAGCTTTCATCATGGCACTGCCTACCACCAAGACCACGTACAATGGGTATTCTCTACTAGGGAGGTGGGGATGGGTGGCATACTATTGAGAAAGCTGGGATTGGATTGGATAGGGTACTAACCATCCTCCTCTGTCCCCCAAAAAGGACAAAGTTCCCTAGAGACACGTTAAAAAGTATCATACTTAAGCTTACCACCCAAAACTTAAAATTTGGTATTTTTCTGTTTAGACTTCTTCTATAAATATTTCTTCTGCATACGTAGCTTATATCATGGAATCAAAATACAGTTTTAAAAAAATCAAACTTCCTTCAATTACCAATGTGGCATAAGCATTTGTCTTTTTATATGATTAAAATGTTTATAGTCATTTTTAATGGTCAAATAATTATGCATAACACATGTCATCGTGTAAGCATTTCTTTACTGTTGGAAATTTGGATTGTTTCTAAGGGAAAAACAACTCTGTAATCATTTGCACAGGAATTGCAGACCAAATTTTTCAACTGACTACCCATCGTCTAACGAACTAGATTCAAGACCAGCGTCATGGGTGTGTTTCTTAGTTCAGGCTGCTGAACAAATGTACCATATTCTGAGTGGCTTAAGCAAACATTTATTCCTCACAGTACTGGAGGCTGGAAGTCCAAGGTCAGGGCGCCTGCAGATCCCTGTCTGGTGAGGGCCCACTTTCTGGTTTGCAGAGGGCAGTCTTTTCACTGTGTCCTCACATGGTGGAGAGAGAAATCACCTCTCTCAAGTTTCTTCTTATAGGGACACTAATCCCACGTATGAGGGCTCCACCCTCATGACCTAATTACCAACTCCCAATGATCCTACCTCCTAACACTATCACTTTGGGGGTTAGGATTTCAACATATGAATTTTGGGGGAACACAAGCATTCAGTCCACAACAGTGTGCAACTGACAGCAGCTACACAGGGCCTATGATCAGAAAGGTGCCACATTTGGGGTTTAATGCTCTGTGATTGCCCTCTTGAAATTCTTAACAATTTAATCTTTGCATTTGTGTTTGTAAATCCCGGGGAACAATGGAGAGTGCTGTGAAGGCCTGGAGCATCCTACCAGCTCTCTGCCTCTCTAGTACAGGTTCTCAGCAGCTCACTCCTCCCTCCCCATCCTGTACCTACCCTTAAGCCACCTTCCATCTCACCTCCTCCCTGAGACCACTGCTACTGTCCACCTGAGGTGGTCAACAGGTCACACTGGAAAGGGCGGTTCACATTCTCTGACCCCTTCTGGCACTGGAGAGGTGCACACCTCCTATGTCATCTCTGGGTGGGGCAGGGTGGCAGCTGTCCCCATTCCAGACTGGCAGTACCACAGTATGTTTGGCAGGCAGCTCAGCAGGGGCAAGCTTCTTGACCACCCTGATCCAGGTACCAAGTTCAAACTAGCGCAGAGATTGGAATCCCCTGGAGGTCACCTACCCACAGTGGGATGGGACAGTGGACCTGTAGGAAAATGCATTACACCAGGTAATTTTTATATAATAGAGATTTATTTACCACAGTTCCAGAGCTTGGGAAGTCCAAGATCAAGGGGCCAGCAGATCTGGTGTCTAGTGAGGGGCTGTTTCCTGGTTCATAGATGGTGCCTTCTAACCATGTCCTCACAAGGTGAAAGGGACAATAGCTCCCTCACACCTCTTTTGTTGTTGTTGTTGTTGCCTGTGTGTGTCCTGGCAGCTCACACCTCTTTTATAAGGGCACCAATCCCATTCGTAAGGGCTCCATCTCATGACTGAATCATCTCCAAAAGGCCCCACCTCTTAATCCTATCACATTGGAGATTCAGTTTCAACACGTGAATCTGGGAGGGACACATTCAGTCCACCATACCTCTGTTCAGAGAGGAGGGGATCCAGAGATCCCCTGCACAGAGTGAGGAATAGGAAGACAAGTGTAGTGAAGTGCCCCAGAAGGGAGTGTTAGGGAGAGGGGACAGTGACAGTTGATCCTAAGTGATGAGTGCTGTGGTAAGGTCATGCATGAGGAGACAGAGGAAAGGTCGTGGTGAAGAGGTGAGAGTGAAGAAGAGAAAAGCCATGTTTCTAAGGACATTATCCAAAAGGGAGAAGATCTATTTATAGAGGAAAAAAATAGTCCACAAGCAATGTCTTTTGCTTGGTTGTATTCAGTGTCTGTTTCAGCCCTTCTAATGTGGAGAAGAATGTGATTCTAGAAGGCAGCACCAAGCCTACCTTAGCATGCCCACATCTCTGCACTCACCAGCATCCTCCTACGGCCCATCCTACAGTGGCCAGGAAAGTGCCGGACCATTTAACAATCCTTAAGCACTTGGTGTTTTCTGGTGACAGATTTGATCTTGATGTAAAGGTGTGTTTGCTGCCTCCTTTACTCCATTTTATTATACATGTACTATAACCTGAAAATCTTCTTTTATTATAATTTAAACATCCTAGTAAATATTCAAGCTTTCAGTAGAATTATTCGAGTTCATGCATTACTTAAAACTCATAGTACATGGCAGTTTTATGTGTATTTTGCCCAAATATTTTACTACAGAGATTTTTAGTACTGTGGCAATAAAAAATATCACAAAAGCCTCAGCTTCTATAATATAGTCTACATTCATAAATGACAAGTTCTTAAAGCAGGGAGTGTAAAAACAACTAACATAGAGTATGCCAGCCACTATTCTAAATGCACTATGTATTCGACTCATTAAATCTCCTGGACAATCCTGTGAGGTAGATACTGTTATCACCTCTAGCTTGTAAACTAAGAAACTTAGGCTCAGAAGGGTTTTGTAGCTTGTCCAAGGTCATATACTGGTAAGCGAGAATTTGAATCCAGGCAATCTACCTGCAGAGTCCACACTCTTAGCCATAATGATGCTGATTCTAAACTTAAAGCACAAGTATAAATAAAGAATAAATGAGCAGATTTGCCTTTAGGAGGATTTGAACATGTTCATGTTAAAATTATGACAATTTTTATTTGTTCTCTATAAAACAATGCTGTAAAAAGAAATCAAACTTGTAAAAATGCCAGTAATATATACTCGTTATAACAAGTTGAAACCACAGAAGTGTGTAAAGAAAAAATTAATCACCTCCCTGCCAGCCCTCACTGCACCTATCTCCTCTGAGGTAACTGTTGTTAACATCCTGGAATGTCTCCTTACATATTATTCTGCGTGTTTCTACAAATATATATAGGGTTTCTTCCTTGCTTTCTTTTTTCCTTCTCCTCTTTCCTTTCACAAAATGAGATTGTGTTATACACTTGCCCTTCCAGTCCTTTGGTGCTGGGAAGCACATTCCAGCTTGGTATTATAACCAATTTCTCTGTGGAAATTCCCTCTTCTGATACCTGTGTTGGGCAGAAGGGCCTTCGGGCAGAAATAAAGCCTGCCCACCTAACAGCCTGAAGCTTCAAGTGGAAATCTGACAGGCCTGGGATAACCTGGTGGCCATTGCTAAAGGGACAACTGCAACTGCACAGAACAAGGGACCCTGGGGTGACACTGTGTAACTGTGAAGCCTCTGGAATTGTCCCTGGGTTTGTTTTTGTTACCTCTGTTATTGTTAGCAGGAAAATCCATAAAGCAAAGGGTTCTGCGCGTTTTCCCTTCAGAGCATGGGTCCCCATGTCACTGCCCGGGTCACACCGTTGTGAAGCCAGCCTTGTTTGTGGTGTCCAGTAGTGGGGTGGAATAAAATTTTCATTAGCTTGCTTTTGGTAAAATGATGACAATACTTAACTTGCCATTTTTACTGGCGATTGATAATTTTTCTTGCTTTTTAAAATTATCATTCTAATGACATTTAAGGAAAAGTGTGAAATTTGATTCTTGGCCGGGCGCAGTGGCTCACGCCTGTAATACTAGCACTCTGGGAGGCTGAGGTGGGAGGATCGCTCAAGGTCAGGTGTTGGAGACCAGCTTGAGCAAGAGTGAGACCCCATCTCTACTAAAAATAGAAAGAAATTAATTGGCCAACGAAAAATATAGAAAAAATTAGCCGGACATGGTGGCGCATGCCTGTAGTCCCCGCTACTCGGGAGGCTGAGGCAGGAGAATCCCTTGAGCCCAGGAGTTTGAGGTTGCTGTGAGGGAGGCTGACACCACAGCACTCCAGCCTGGGCAACAGAGTAAGACTGCCTCAAAAAAAAAATTTTTTTTTATTCTTACGGGTAATTTATAACGTGCATGTCAAGGCAAAGCATCTTGAACAGCAATTGTCTTCTTTATTGCCAGAGGTTGGAGGCGGCTACATTCTGTGAACCATCCAGCCAAGGGAAATCTCAGAGAGGAGACCACGCCATGGCCCCACGTACAGCAGAGTCCCAAGGTTTCCTGGACTGGGCAGCCTCTTTGGTTCCCTTACCCAAGAAAGTTAACAGAGGAGACAAATTGGGATCAGAAAAGGTTCTCTAATTATCTTTGCAGCAATTTCCTCCCCCTTGTGTTTTTAGCTGAAAATATTTTAAAATTTAATCCTATTTTTCTCATTTAATTTTTTTCAAAGAATTTTCTTTCTCTCCATGTACCTGAAAATATCTATTCTTTGTATTACTGGATCTCCCTGTCACTCTGACTTCTTTAAAAAATTGTGGTAAATGTGCTCCATTTTTAGTAGAGACGAATGTCTTGCTTTTGCTCAGGCTGGTCTTGAACTCCTGAGCTCAAGCAATCCTTCCACCTTAGGCTAGGTGGATTCCTTCCACCTCAGAGTGCTAGGATTACAGGCATGAGCCACTGCACCGCCTGTTTTTCCTAAGATTTTTGACCCACAGTTGGTCGAATCTGCAGATGCAGAGCCCATGGATAAAGAGGGCTGAATATACATATCAGTTTCTCTGGAGAACCCTAATACAAGTGCCTTATGATAGAGGAATTACAGGGTGTCATTGAGGGCTGTACACGGGGCACCTAACTTAGACTTGAAAGGTCAGACAAGGCAACATCTCATCCCATTTTGGTGAGTGGATTTCATCTCAGGTGACACTGGAATTAATTGGGTAGTAGCTGTCTAGTGCTCTGGCTTTCAAAGAACTTGAAGCAACATCAGAGCTTGGGGAAAAGAGTGTCATGTGAAGAGAAGTAAAATTAAATATGAAGCTGTGCTGGTGCTGGGTAGCAAGGGCCAGATCATTAGGGGGTCTTGTAATGACTCTTAGTGGAACTACTAAGTGGGACAGTTGGATGCCCTGGAAGCCAGGAAGTCACTTGGTCAGATTTTTTTTTTGAGACAGAGTCTCGCTTGTTACCCAGGCTATAATGAGTGCCGTGGCGTCAGCCTAGCTCACAGCAACCTCAAACTCCTGGGCTCAAGCAATCCTACTGCCTCAGCCTCCCGAGTAGCTGGGACTACAGGCATGCGCCACCATGCCCGGCTAATTATATATATATAATTATATATATATATTAGTTGGCCAATTAATTTCTTTCTATTTATAGTAGAGACGGGGGTTTCACTCTTGCTCAGGCTGGTTTCGAACTCCTGACCTCGAGCAATCCACCCGCCTTGGCCTCCCAGAGAGCTAGGATTACAGGCATGAGCCACCGCGCCCGGCCCAGATTTTCATTTTAGAATTTACTCAATGTAGAGAAATGACAGAGTTCTGTAGTGGAGGGTTATGAAACATATACAAATGAGGAATGTGAGGCTCAAAAAGGTTAAATAAGTCTCCTAAGGTCATATAGCTACTGAGTCTGATTTCTAACCCAGGTTTGTCTAGCTTATAACTGGTCTGCCTGTGATTGTTCTCTAGTACACAAATGTCGCCAGTCATCTTTAATATGCCATAGTCATTCATATATTCATTCATTTATTCATGCAATATTTATAAAGTCCTCCTTGGGCTAAAGGTTGGGAATACCAACCATAAATAAATTATGGTTATGTTCAAGGAGCTCATGGTCCCATAGGAGATATAGATATGTAAACTACTAAGTAGCAAATGATAAAAATACAATGTAGGCTGTGACTGTGGAGAGTAGAGCCAAAGGACTGCCTAACTCTACCTGGGCATTACGATGATCTTCTCAGAGAATGGGACGATGGAGTTGAGATTTCAAGGATGTTTTAGGAGTTTTCCTGGAGGAGAAAGGCGCCCAAAATTCAAAGTCAAGGAGGCAAAACAAAGAAACTTGCAAATAATTCTATACAACCCAAGCATAGGCTGCAGGTTTTATTAGAAAGGGTCATAAAGAGCTCTGTAAAACATAGAGGAGTTGGGGCTGTGACCCGAAGGAAAGGCATGCAGGAAAATGGCAAGATTGGAATTGCTTTTTAGAACTCTGTGTGGGTTTGGTTAGAAAGGGGCTGGGGCTGGGAAGAGGAGGCTGTTGCACTGGTGAGAGCATGAGGTAAAGCCATAGAAATGGGTGTCTTGGGTAAAGTTGGTTGTGTATTTGACTCTTTTCCTGGTGCCCAGCCTCTGACTCATTCTCATCTCCCACCCACTGGCAGTCAATTCATCCCTCTTTTTTTTCCAGTGGCTAATTAAGCTGTTTGCTGATTTAAGCATAGCCTCCTCATTCCCAGTATCCTCAGTGCTGCAAGCTCTGCATTTTCAAAAGGAATGCCTTTGAAATGCTAGCCGTGCCTTCAGCAGCTTGCTGATGGATGACAGGAGGTGCTACTCCCATGTCTTAAAAAAGAACTGCAACTTACCTGCAAGAGTTAAATGAATGAAGACTTGGCACAGCATCTTTGAAAGGTTACCAACTCCTGTTCTTTACTATGTTCATAAAATATAATAAATAATGATAAGGATACGCCAATCTAGCTTGTTTTTAAGAATTTTTTTAATAGAAGATAAAATTGCTCACTTATAAAATTTAAAAATTTCCATTTAAGTGATTACAATGTGCCAAGAACTGTATTTGGAGCTTCACATGCAATTTTTTGAATTATTACACCAACTCTGAAAGGTGGCTAATATTATTATTTAGATTTTACAGATGATTAAACTGAGGATTTGAAAGGTTAAATGACTTGCCCAACTTTCACAGTGTAGGGTTGGGGATCTAATTTAAGTTCATAGGATACCGAAATCTACTCTTTACACAACCCTATGATGCTTTTGTTTGTAAATGTGTTGTTTGTGTACTCATACTTAAGGTAGGTGTGTTTACTTCGAGGTGCTAAACTCATATTTGCAATTAGGCTTCTTTCTAATTTATTTCAGGTTGCTTCTAGACATTAGATTTTTTATTTCACTAAGCATTCTTTAATGAAAGAATCATGATAATTCTTAATCTTTAAACTTCTTTATAACGTGGTATCATGCAAAAACTCAAACTAATTGGTTAATAACTCAAAATACTTGGTAACAGCATTATATCAAATTATGTTTCTAAAAAATTACATAAATACTGGTTGTGTGTGGGTGCTGATTTACATTGCCAGTAAAGTAAAAATTGGGACAATTTTTCTGGGAAGCATTTGGCAAGATCTACCAAAATTTAAAATCTGTACACTTAAAGAAACTTGTTACTTTAGACTATTTTACATATATACAAAAGTAGATGGGAGAATATAATAAGCTCGTGTTTTTATCACCCAGCTTCAAAAATTATTCACTCATGGTCAATCTTGTTAATATTGCCAATGTTTATTATTTACATTTATATTTTGATGTACATACAGAAAATATGGTGCATGCCAAACTTTCACAAACTGAACACACTGGGTAACTAATACCTAGGTCAAGAAACAGAATACTTTGTATTAGTTAAATTTTTTAACATAACCATTGTACCACTATTGCACACAAAATTAACAATAATTCTTTAATATTAAATATTCAATTTCAAATTTCCAAATGTCTCATAAATGTCATAATCATTGTTTACAGTTTCTTTCTTTTTTTTTTTTTCTTTGAGTCAGAGTCTGGCTCTATTGCCCAGGCTAGAGTGCTGTGGTGTCAGTCTAGTTCACAGCAACCTCTAACTCCTGGGCTCAAGCAATCCTTCTGCCTCAGCCTCCCGAGTAGCTGGGACTACAGGCATGTGCCACCATGCCCGGCATATATATATATATATATATATATATATATATTTTTTTTTTTAGTTGTCCAGCTGATTTCTTTCTATTTTTAGTAGAGACAGGGTCTAGCTCTTGCTCAGGCTAGTCTTGAACTCCTGACCTTGAGCCATCCTCCCACCTAGGCCTTCCAGAGTGCTAGGATTACAGGTGTGAGCTACCATGCCTAGCCTACAGTTTATTTTCTTGAATCAGGATCCAGATAGGTACACACATTGCAATTAATTGATCAATTAATCTCTCTTAATATTTGGGTCCCTCCTCCATCTCTCATTTATTTCTCCCTTGGAATTTATTTAAGAAACCAAGACACTTTCCTCTGTATTTTTTGTCAATTGGTATTTGCATCTAGAGGCTCGATAAGATTCAGGTGAGATTTTTATGACAAGGCTACTACATAGGTGCTGCTGTGTTCTGTCAGTGAACATCTGATGTTTTGGTGTCTCTCTTTGTGATGTCAGCAGCTATTTATGTTCAATGCTTAGATTGGTTATTTTCATTAGGGTTTAAAAATGATATTTTAATTCAACAATTCCTTCTTCATTTGTTAGCTAGAATGCTTCTGTTCACAGATTACTATTTGTATTTGTTTTCCACTGGTACAGTTAATATGGAAGAGGCAGGATAAATGATTGATTTTTTTTTCTCCCTTATTTGCCAGGTTTCAAAATAATGAGATGGTTCATTAGCAACCTCCAGCAGTGACTAAGTGTTTTTATTTTTAAAATATATTATGAACTCATGGATTTAAATACATTTTATGTGTTATAATTCATTATTGAATTGTTCAACAATAGGGAGTCATTAAATAAATTTACGGTATATCTATCTACACAATGAAATAGCAGTATATAACCATTAAAAATAATGATGTAGATGTGTATTTATTCACTTGAGAGTTATTAATGATATTTTATTTAAAACTTATTTTAAAAATTTGTTATTATCTGGGTATGGTCTCATGTGCCTATAGTCCCAGCTACTCGGGAGGCTGAGGTGGAAGGATCCCTTGAACTCAGGTGTTCAAGGCTGCAGTGAACTATGATTGCACCACTGCACTCTATCCTGGGAGACAGCAAGATCCCATCCTCTCCAAATAATAATAATTTAAAAATATATTACATACATGCTTATGGTACCAAAGGTAATACAGTGACAAATTTCTCTCCACATTTGTTCTCAAACCACCCAGATTCCCTCCCAGGAGTCCTCTACTTTTGTGCATCCTTGTATTCTTCCAGAGGTTCTAGAGCTGATAGTTTACCTGCTAGGCACTGGTGTGGCCCTGTAGTTGTCAAAAGTAATGAAACAAGTTCTATAAGGTTGTTATATAGTTACTTCCTTGAGCCCCCTCCTTCCTTAGGCACCCAACCTCTCCCTTGCCGCCCATCATCCATTAACTAAAGGGTAATGCCTGGCACAGCAGGGAGCATACAGGGTCCTGCTCAAGCTATGGCCAGTATCCCTTCTGACCGATCCTTTTCTGTCCTGTGCAGTCACAATACTTTAAATACTAAAAAACTATTCTTAGAGATTTCTATACCTATATGAGAAAATTTTTAAGGAGAGAAGGACACTATATATATATAGTGTGCCCAAAGTTGCCATACATAGGGAAAATGGGAAATTGTAGCTAAAATGTACTTTCATTTATGAAATATTCATTACAAAATTTTACAAAAGTTTTCCTTTGTAAAAGAATTCCAAAGATAGATGGCAGAGATTTTTTTATATAATATATCATACCTTGCATTGCCATCTAAAGAAAGATTTGTGTTTAGGAAAGCATCTATCATCACTTTGACTTCAGGAAATAATAAAGAGATATGGAACCAAGAGCAATTTCACTTGAAAAGTAATGAGAATGACAAAGGAGAGTTTAGACTATAGCTGAAGACAGGACAAATAAAAGGAACTAAAATAAAAGGAAAAATAAAAGGAAATAAAAGAAATAAAAGGAAAAATTAGAGACTATAAAGGAAAAATTTTGTAAGGAATATTTTATAAATGAAGGTATATTTAGCTACAATTTCCCATTTTCCCTATGTATGGTGACTTTTGGGACACCCTGTGTATGTGTGTGTGTGTGTGTGTGTATAATTTATATTATAAAACATTACATTTTATGAACAAAATGTAAATGTAAACACATGAATAGAATATATTCTGGATTGATATATATCAAAGCATCAAAAGTAATTTTCTCTGGTGGCATAATTATGAGTGATTTTTTTTCTTTTTAATATTAACTGCATTTCTAGATTTCTCTATAATGAGCACATTATTTGCACAGTAAAAAATTAAAATGTACCTATAAACTGATTTTACTTCAGGGAAAAAAAAAGGAATTTCAACATTTTTCAATAGCTCCATCTGCTGGCTATTGAATAAAATTAATTTTTAAATATTACCAAGTTTTGCTTTCACTAAACGGTAAAGCCAGGAAAAGAAATAGAATTCCTGTGTTAAAACAAAGGATGTTTTTTACATATTCAAGGAGAGCACATATCAAGAGTCAAGTGAATTTGCCTGGAATAAAGAGTGATACGAACTTGGTTTGATGTAGAGTGAATTACTATCCTATGCCCCAACAACACTGCTTGCCTAGAACAGAAATGTGAGATTGAAAAATTGTTTTGGTGTTTTTGGCCATCTTACACTGGAATGCTGATTTTTAAACTGTGCAAAAATAACATTGAGTAGTGATTGCATATGTATATGTGTGAAATGTATCATATTGCAGGAATTGATATGCCTTTGCACAAATTTCCTGAAGTTGAACTGATGACAAATGCTTTTTTTTTTTTTTTTGAGACAGAGTCTCACTGTGTTGTCTGGGCTAGAGTGCTGTGGCATTAGCCTAGCTCACAGCAACCTCAAACTCTTGGGCTCAAGTGATCCTTCTGCCTCAGCCTCCCGAGTAGCTGGGACTACAGGCATGCACCACTATGCCCGGCTAATCTTATATATATATTAGTTGGTCAATTAATTTCTTTCTATTTATAGTAGAGATGGGGGTCTTGGTCTTGCTCAGGCTGGTTTCGAACTCCTGACCTTGAGCAATCCACCCATCTCGGCCCCCCAGAGTGCTAGGATTAAGGGCGTGAGCCACCGCACCGGCCAACAAATGCTTTTCTAAACACAAATCTCTCTTTGGATAGCAATGTAAGGTATGATATATTATATAAAAATCTCTGTCATCTATCTTTGGAACTCTTTTTAAAAATAAGGTCTATCAAACACAGTCTAACACATTTTCTGAAGATCTAGTTTACAGAAATTTCCCAGGTGATTTTGGTATTCTTCCACTCCACTCCAATTGAGAACCACTGCCCTGGGACTGCAGAGGAATGTGGCATCCTTTCGGGAATATTTGCATCCGTAAAGAGAGTCATAAGATGGGCACAGCACCTTATACAGGGTATTAACTATAGAAGGAGGAATTCTAGGCACCAAGGGCTCAATTTTGGATGAGCAGGAAGGAAAAGAGCCCTTATGCTATATTTCATTGATAGTAATGTCATGAATGAGAGACCACCTCAGGGACTTGGAGATGATTACAATGCTTCACTCCATTCCTTAAAGCCTAAAGTACCACAAAGTTAATTTCTGCTCTGCTTTGTCTCTGTGAATGAATAGAAATGGGCCAGTGTGTTATCTTTTTCAAGGAACACGACCACATTCCAACATATTTCCTGAGGATCCAATGTCTTAACCCAATAAATTAGCCTCGTGGGCATTTCAGCACTGTTGCAGACTGGCAAGGGTCATATTTTTGGCTTGACTAGCCTTTCAGACACACCTTGAATTGTACCAAACAGGTAATAGTGTTTGCCTGGGTAAGACCCAGTCTCCTCATTTACTAGCTGGCTTCCCAGCATGCTTTACTATGTATGATACATGTTTTTTTTTTTTTTTACTGCTTTTTGAAAATCATGCTTTAGTGTAGTGAGGCTGCATTCAAAATGTGGTAGGTGCAATGGGGGTGTATTTAGGGTTGTTCATATTAACTATGTCCATTCCTGATGTCTTCCAACTTCCTAACCTCTTTAAATCCAAGTTTAGTACCTATCCAAGAAAACAAACGAACAAACAAAAAACAAAGCATAAAGACCAGATAACCCAAATATGAGTGGTGTGGCAGGCAGAATAATGGTCCCCCCAAAGATATTCATGTCTTTATCTCCAGAAACCTTTCACTATGTTATGTTTTATGGCAAAGGGTAATAAAGGTCACTAATCAACTGAATTTAAATTAGGGAGATTACCTTGGAGGGCCCAATGTAATCACAAGGGTCTTAGAAGTGGATGAGGGAGGAGGCAAAAGGGAGTCAGAGAAAGAGAAGTGACAATGGAAGCAGGTCAGAGAGATGCTAATGGGATGGCTGTAAAGATGGAGGAAGGAAAACATGAGCCAAGGGACCTGGGCAGCCTCTAGAACACGGAAAAGGCAAGAAAATGGACTCTCTCATGGAGCCCCCAGAAAGGAACACAGCCCTGCCAATATCTTGATTGTAGCCTAGTACATGAGTCAAACCTGTGAACTACAGACTGCAAGACAACAAATTTGTTTTAAGTCATTGACTTTGTGATAATTTGTTATAACAGCAATGTAAAATTGTACAGGTGGGGACTGGATTTGTGGTTCTTCATACTCAAGGACTATTCTCCTAACCATGTCTGTATCCAATTATCATTTTTTTCACACATAATTCCCCCATAATTTCTCTTTCTCAGAGTGGAGAGCATTCACAACTGACTTCTGAATGGTTCATGTTCTTAGATGTCTTAATTTATGCACTTTCCAACTATATGGATCCTGATGAGTTACAACTTGACTGTTTTTCAAATCCCCAAACACAAAGGATTATTTTTGTTCTAATAGCAATTTCAGATTCCAGTTTTCCTAAACAATGCTGCTTAAAATGAAGGTTTAGGCCAGGCACGGTGGCTCATGCCTGTAATCCTAGCACTCTGGGAGGCCGAGGCAGGCGGATCGCTTGAGGTCAGGAGTATGAAATCAGCCTGAGCAAGAGCAATACCCATCTCTACTATA
The DNA here is from genome assembly GCF_040939455.1 of Microcebus murinus. Lineage (NCBI taxonomy): Eukaryota > Metazoa > Chordata > Mammalia > Primates > Cheirogaleidae > Microcebus > Microcebus murinus. The sequence continues at coordinate 72,509,554 of NC_134116.1, read as the reverse complement.
AATAGAAATAAATTAATTGGCCAACTAAAATATATATAGAAAAAATTAGCCGGGCATGGTGGTGCATGCCTGTAGTCCCAGCCACTCGGGAGGCTGAGGCAGAAGGATTGCTTGAGCCCAGGAGTTTGAGGTTGCTGTGAGCTAGGCTAACACCACGGCACTCACTCTAACCTGGGCAACAAAGCAAGACTCTGTCTCAAAAAAATTAAAATAAAATAAAATAAATAAAATGAAGGTTTATATTACTGATTTCTGTAAATCCATATGGTGTCATATAAAAGTATACCCTTTCTTTAGAAACTAAGTTTCGTTGAGGCTTTAGAGTTTTTCCTGTCTGTCCTAATGTAATTGCCCCATAGCTCCTTACTATGTAGCTGTTTTGAAGGTTATCTCCTTTCTGCTTAGTCTTTTTCTTGGGTTCAGTCTTGTGGTGCTGGTAGCCTGAGGTGGCAATATGTATTTTGGGCATCATTATTGCAACTCATGACATGCCATTTTATAATAGAAAGGGTTATCCTAGCTCTCTGGGAGGCTGAGTCGGGTGGATCGTTTGAGCTCAGGAGTTGGCAACCAGCCTGAGCAAGAGCGAGACCCCATCTCTACTATAAATAGAAAGTAATTGGCCAACTAATAAATATAGAAAAAAATTAGCCGGGCATGGTGGCGCATGCCTGTAGTCCCAGCTGCCTGGGAGGCTGAGGCAGGAGGATCGCTTGAGCCCAGGAGTTTGAGGTTGCTGTGAGCTAGGCTGACGCCACAGCACTCACTCTAGCCTGGGCAACAAGGCGAGACTGTCTCAAAAAAAACACAAAAAAAAACCAAAAAAAAAAAAAACAAAAAAAAGAAAGAAAGGGTTAATGTTCTGAAACTGGTGGTAGAGGTCACAAAGTTTATGTGATACCTTCAGTAATTTCAGGACTTACTGCCATATATAAGATGTAGGACGAACTTCTTAAACAATTCACACGTTCAACAGAAATATTTACCGAGCACCTTCTAGGTGACAAATGGTGGGGATAAGAGCAGCGAACTTTTTAGAAAAAAATTTTTGCCCTCATTCTTCTGAAACTTTCTTGCTTCCCTGTCTTTGGGGGTTTGAGAATTGAAGAGGGCAAAGCAAGAAAGATAATAAAAACAATCAAAGAGGCAGAGAAGGTTTTTCTACATCTAGACATCCTACTTTCCTTCCATGCAGGATTATGTTGATGGAACAATGATGAAAAATAGGAAAGTTCCTGAGATAATTTTAAAAAGAGGGCAGAAAGAACTCATCAGCAGACTTCACTGAGGAATGTGTAAAATGGGTAGAACCCTGCAGTATTTAAGTCTGGACAGTGGAATCTTGGACAGCGGAATACAGCAACACAGGTCTAGCAAGCACTAGAGGAGACTGAGGCAGAGTCGTTCAGAGAACCCCATGGAAAGGGAAACAAAGTAGGTCTCGGTATCTCTGGGTGCCCTGGCCCGCTGGAATTTTATGACACTTCTTTTCTACCACAGTAACTTTAGTTCGTGTATTACCTAACTTTTGTTTCAGTTGATACATAAGCTACCCGTCATCCATTAATTCACCTCTTGTTTGTTCATTGTTGAAACAAGTTCTCCCCGGTACAAAGCTCTAGTAGCCAAATACGGCACATCAGGGAAAACTTCCTCACAGCAGGGATGGCATTCATGGAAGTAAAAGGAGAAAGAAAGCATCCTTTCTCCAGCTCTGGCAGGGGCCTGGCTGAGGACAAAACCCTCCCCAAACGTAGGTGACAGCAGTGGCGACTGGGCAGAGGCTGCAGGAGGGAGGCCTGCACCTCCGGGGCTGAAGGGGGAGGAAACCCGCCCCCTAGGACGCGTCCTTGTGGTCGTCAGCCTGTTTCTCCCTCTGGTAAGCACAATTCTCCCAAGAGGAGGGAATAGGGATGCTTTGGTCCAGGCTGGATTACTATGTCCCTCCCTACACCTGCCGCCTACTAAACAATCGCTCAGATTTGGAATGCGGTGGGATTTAGTCAAGACGTGACACATAACACGCAGAAAAACTATTTGCATGGCACTTTGAGGCGACTGGGTCAGCGTTCGCAAGTGAGGAGCAAAGCAGTTTAACAAACACCAATTTTGTCTGCGTAGCGCAACATTAGCGCTGGGTGTCAGCGTTTCAAGCGCTGCCCAACAGGAATCGAAAAAGCGAGCCCATGCGGTTTTCGGTAGAAGTCTAGGCAGCCGCAGAGGCAGAGGACGCGCTGACAGCCGAGCGACTCGCTGCCACCGCGGCGACTGCGGCGGCGCGCCCGAGTGGCTGCGAGCGCGCGCGGACGGGGCGGGGCGGGGCGGGGCGGAGGAGGGGCGTGCGCGCGCGCGCGCGGACGGGGCGGGGCGGAGCGGAGCCCGGCGCGCAGGCCCGTCTGGTCGGCAGGGGGCGCTGCGCACCCACGCCGCGCTCTGCCTGCCCCCGGGTGCTGTCCGCGGCGGTTCGATTGGAGCAGCCGCCGAAGAGCGCTTGGCGCCATTTTGAAGCGGAGAGGAGGAGGAACGGCCGGGCTGGCTGCGGAAGGGGAGGGGGGGGAGAAGGCGATTGGATGCGGCGGCGGCGGCGGATCCCGGAGAGCAGCGGAGTGAGAGGAGTAGCGAGTCGGGCACCCGGAGGTAGGAAACAATTCAGTTAACGGAAAGAAAATGTCTCTTCTGTCTGGTCGCCGCGCTCCATTTTTCAGTGGCGGCCGGCGCGGCTGTGTGTGTGTGTGTGTGCGTGTGTGTGTGAGTGTCTGTGTGGCGGGGCTGAAGCGCCGCCCGCCCGCCTGCCAGCCGGGACTCGCCTGTCGGCGTCGGGGGCTGCAGCGTTCGGCTGCCTGGCGGCGGCCCGGGCGGGGGTCGCGGGGCGCGGGCCGGGCTGCACGGTGGGGGTGGGGCGGCCCCGCGGCCGGCGCGCTCCTCCACGCCGCGGGCTCTGCCGCAGCCTCTGGAAATTAAACTTGCCGCCCCGGTCCCGGCCGGGGCGCCCGCGGCGGCGGCGGCGGCGGGCGGTGACCTTGCGCGCGGGCGGGGGTCCCGGGGCAGCCCGCAGCCCGCGCCCTCCCGCCGCCGCCCCTCCCCCCGCGCCCCGGCCGGCCGGCGGCTGTTTCCCGGGCGGCAGGCGGGCGGCGCGGTGCTCCTGTTGAATCCTCCCGCGGGCGGGTTTCCCCCTTCCGGGCGAGGGGCGGGCGGCGAGCGTGGCGGGTCCGGGCCGCGGGCGCCCAGGGCCCCTCCGCCGGGTCCCCGCGCGCCGCCCCGCGCCGCCCGGCCTCCGCTCCGCGCCGGGGAGCGGGCTGGTGGAGTGACATGTCCACACTGTTACTTGCCAGCCGCCCGAGAGAAAGCGCGCTCTCCGCGCCGCTCGGAGCCGGTGCTGGGGGAACCGGAGGACCTAGTTGAAGAAGAGCCCAGCACTGGCGTGAAGTGACTCCTCCCGGGCGACAACTGAATTCTAGCCTTCCTTTGGGAAGGAACCGTAGCGAAATGGCTCGCAATTGTGAATAGTTCACGTTTTGCACGCTTATTTTATTGGTGCTTTAAAAGTTTTCGGTCTAGATGAAAAACCGTATTTGTTGCTGCTGCTGCCGTTGGGTTTTGGTATATGCGTTAAAGGCTACTCTGAGCAGCTCGACAGTTATTCGAAAGAATGGATCTGAACCCCGAAATGCAGCACTCGTCTTCAGAACTGCTTGCTACTGCGTTCCTTCCCGCGGACGGTGCGAGCTTGGGGAATGGTTTCAAAGAGCAGTTAGTTACCCACCCACTCACTCGTCTTAAACATCTTATCAACTCCGTAAAGGGTTAACCCTTTTCTATTCCGAAGAAATGATGGATGGACATTGGTATCCCGAAGATTGTACCATGTTTATTAAATAGTTTCGGAAACTTTGGATATACCTTTAATTTCTAAGGGTTAGTCTGCGGTCTTGAGAGAGTTGGGTAATCCTGTACTGTCTTCTTAATAAACTTTAAAGACTGAAGTGTGTTTACATACAGGAGGTGAGGTGTAAATAAATCATAATTATTTAAAACTTGAGTGGCAATATAATCGTTGTTCTCAGTTAACATCTCTAGATAAAGTTCCAAGACAGAGCATTTTCTATATTAACTCATAGAACTACTATTAACTCATAGTAGTCGAGTAAATAGAGTAAAAAACTACAAATATGGATTTGAAAGGACTCTTCTTTATCTATACAGTACACATGTCAGAGATGTTAGTGTTTTTAGGAACAATGAAGTGAACATTTAATGGTGTATGCAGCGCATTTTGTGGAACAATTACTCTTGTATCTCATGGTGATAGCAGAAAACCTAATTAAAATTTATAGTGATGAACAGGTAGGTGAAAGTTACAACATGGGATTTAGTATGTTAAGATAGATTTATTTTATAAAAACACTTCCTAAGAATATTCCTTCAAAATAAAATTTGTGCATAATGTCAGTTTACAAATATATATAGAAAAGGTGCACTTTAGACTTTTTAAAATTGCTGAAGTAGTACCCCCCCCTTTGTGGTGGGTAGTTTAAAAAATTATCCTCTTCTCAGCTGGGTTTTACTTGAAGGTGTATTCTAAATGAGGAGGTAGTGCTTGTCTTGACCTTTCTTCCCCCCCCCTCGTTTTGCTTGAGGTTGATTCTCCCTGTATTAACTTTACTTTTACAGCAGCTTTTGTTACTCTTTCTGTCACCTTTATTCCTCTCTGATCCCCGCCCCATTTCCCCAAGAATTAGAGGAGATTTGTGGTGATGATAGTGATTCTTGTCAGCAGATTGTTTGAACTAAGGTTATTTGTTGTAAGGTTCTATTGAGTTGGCTGTTGGATGAAAATTGTTTTAATTTTTAAGTTTATTTTAAATTGTTCTGCAGCTTTGTTTAACATTTACAAAGAGTAACATTTTGAGGAATAGGCTTTATCCATAATTTTTTAAGCCTAAAATAAAGGGATACTCTGTGTTAGGGCTTGCCCTGGAGAAGAAGGAAATGGTAGACTATACTCAAAACTTTGTGAAGATGAAATATTTTTGGAAGTTGTCTTATTCTTCTTGGAGAATTTAGAGACTGTCCTTTGGCTTCCTCAGTGCTACTTTTTCTTGATCATGTTTGCCTAGAACTAACAGGAGGACTCACTCTGATTTGGCTTATGGACTTGTGGATGACACATACTGTATATAGCTGACATTAGAAAAGAATAAATTTGTGTTTCCTTTGTTAATGTTAGAGCTACAAGGAAACCTAAGGATCATCTCTAACTCATTTTATACATGAGAAATTAGGGTTAGATTGTAATTGATTAATGCAAGGTCACAGTCATATTCATGGGGTGGAATTGGGGCAACCCTTAAGTCTTCTGGTCTTCTGGAAGCTTAGAAGTTTCCACGTGGTCTATATATTTTTTTGAGACAGAATCTCGCTTTGTTGCCCAGGCTAGAGTGAGTGCCATGGCGTCAGCCTAGCTCACAGCAACCTCAAACTCCTGGGCTCAAGCAATCCTACTGCCTCAGCCTCCCGAGTAGCTGGGACTACAGGCATGCGCCACCATGCCCAGCTAATTTTTTCTACATATATTAGTTGGCCAATTAATTTCTTTCTATTTATAGTAGAGACAGGGTCTCGCTCTTGCTCAGGCTGGTTTTGAACTCCTGACCTCAAGCAATCCGCTCGCCTCGGCCTCCCAGAGTGCTAGGATTACAGGTGTGAGCCGCCGGGCCCAGCCCCACAGTGGCCTATATTGTTTTATTCAAGTTTTAGGAATATTTAACACATTGACTGCTGTGTGAGTTGTATTTAACTCACGCTGGTTTTGAGCCTGGGGTGTCAGGAAGCATAAGTAACTCAGGTCTCTTCACCTTGGGAGCCCCAATAGCTATTTTTCAAGTTGCATATAACTTACGCACAGAAAACAATAAAAAAAAAAAAAAACCAAATTTTTCATTAAACTAGAAAGGATCGTTTTGTTTTTGAAGTTTTTATTCTGTTTTCATAATAAAACACTGTAGCCCCAAGGAAACATTTTTTTTCTTGTGTGGCAGTCAATGTATTAAAATTATTTCGAGGTAGCACATAACACTCCATTCCTTTCTCACCTTTTCTTTTCATTGATTCAACCAAGAACTAAAGTTTCAGTGTTAAACATCAGTTTCAGAATTTGGTTTTAATAATTTCTTTCTAGGATTCAGTCCACTTCTGTCTCAGAAGATAACTTCTTACATGTCTGTATTCTAGAGCTGCTTGCTCTTTTATTGTGTAACATAACTTGGCATGGCATTTATCCTTCATGAAACTTGTAAGCCAGAGTAATTTGGAAAAGTTGGTACTGTGTTCAGCTTTATTTTGTCATAAGGTATAATGTGTGTATGAGTCTGGATTTTTTTTACTTTTAAACTCAGCTACACAAGTCATTTGTCATTTCCAGTTCCAATAGGCATTTTATATGGCTTGAATATTCTAGTTTGGGAATGTTAAAAATTCTAAAAATACTTACTTTAAAAATAAACCCAGCAATTTCTCGGAGAATATATTTACTTTTTAAGCTTATTTAAGAAGCTGCCAAGTGGTTCACAATTCTGACTCTTTGGAGAGCAGAGGTCAGCTCTTTTCTGACACTATTCTGTTTTGAATCACCCGATGATAACCATTTTCCCCAATACTTGAAAAAGGTTTTATAACCCTTTCTCACTAAGTAGTTCAGAATTAAGAATAAGTTTGCTGCATCGAGACTGTAATTGTTTTGGCTGGCAGGAGCAATCACACACAATGAGAAAATCATGATGGTAAAACTCAGATAAATACAATTTAGTTGTTTAAATCTTAAAGCTTTTAATCTGAGATATTAAAAAATATCCATAATAATTGTGCTTTAATGATTAGATGTTAATAGTAAGCAGTGATTAGAAACACTTGATTTACTTGGGTAAATCTTAAAAGTCAGTTAAGAGATGTGGAAGAAAGACTGATTAAAGCAAGAAGGTATTTTAAGACATCTTTAAAAGGCCTAAAAGGACTCTACTAACCTACTCTTTCTTCTTTGAGAGTGAATGCTCTGACCTGATTCAGTTGAAATGAAATCTTAAGCTTCCATATACTTACATTGCCAGGGATGATGCAGTAAACAGACTGAGACATGTTTCCCTAGAGAAGTGTAGAGTAATAGTTGGCCACCCACACCAAGATGATAAGAGCTGAGACAAGCCAAAGTAGGATCCCTGCAGTTAATTAGTTCTGAAAGGAGAAGGCTTTCCCCCTTTTGCAGTGACAGTTGAGGTTGCTTTTCTTTATATGGAAGAGTGAAATTAGCCAAGACTATATCTATTTATCTATGTCTGTATCTTTCTCTATATCTATCTATCTATCTATCTATCTATCTATCTATCTATCTATCTATCTATCTATCTATCTATCTATCTATCTATCTATCTATCTATCTATCTATCTATCGTGAGGAGAAGCAGGGATCGAAGCAGGGGATATTATGACCATGACAGTCTCACTGTCTAAGAGAGATGGTTAGGGACCTGAAAGGAAGAAATGAGTTTGTGGTTCCCTAGAGTACATAGGGATTCTTTTTCTCTTCTTTCATTTCAGAGGTGATTTTAGGGAAGTGAAGAGATTTTAAAGGAAAGTTCCATATTCTAAAATATACCCCTTGGTACCTTAAATTCTTCCAGGCAATTGCAGTTAACTTTCAGATATGGGACAGTTTTGGGGGGAGGGTAGGAGTTGGTGGTGTGAGAGTGGTGGTTAAGCTTGGGGGCATAGAGTACTTAAAGAATTGTATATTTTCAGTTAAAAGTTATACATGTATATAGCTAAAAAAATTCCTCAAGGTACAGAAAAGTAAAAATAAAAGTTACTTTTCTCCTCTTTCCTCCAAAAGGTAATCCATTGTTAACAGTTTCCAGAAAGTTTACTTTTCAGAAAATTAATACAAGTAGTATTATACTATTATACTTCTGTTTACTTTTTTAACTGCAGTTTATTTTTTTCCTTAATGTTAAAGAGTTCCTTTCATACTAGCACATATACGTCAACATAATTAAAAAATGATTATTTTATTATAAATGTGTACCATAATGTATTTTTTCTGACTCCTGTTGAATGATAACTAGGTTGTAACCGTTTACACTAACTAGCAGTTACGAGTATGCCTTCTACATGTGTGTTCTCCAACACTGGACTTCTTAAAACTTTGTACTTTTTGCCAATTTGATATGTGAAATTTGTCTTGTTTTGGGTTTGCATTTTTTTGATTATGAGTAAGGGTAAACATTTGTTTATATGCTTACTGGGGGAGGTTATTTGAAGCACATTCTTTAATTGAGTAGTTTAATAGTAGTTTGATTTACTTGCTACAACTCCTTTTCCCCTTACCTAAGAGCTAAGATGGTCTGAGAAAGGTGGGACTTTTAGGGAGGAATAAGATTTTAGAACCTGTTGCACTTTGAAGGGAAGTGATGCTCTGAATGGAGAGACTTTGAACAACCAGGAGTCAGTATGAGAGTATGGAAAACCCTGAAAGCCCGTGACTTGGTGTTGGATGAGGTAAAAGAAAGGCAGAAGTGATAGGAAGGGAGATTTGAGAGTCAGGGCAAATCAATTTTGTATAGGGTCAGCTCTTACTTCATACTGTCTGCTTGTTCTCTCTCATCACTTCCCCCCTCCCACCTTCAACTGTCATTTCATTTTTGTTCATACTGTCATTGGTTTGCTCCTCTTTACTGACAGGTGTGGTAACCTGGACCTTGGTATTTCAGTTTCTCCAGATATGAGGAACGCTTAGGTTTTCTTACAAGGGAAACTGATTTTCCTTCAAACCAGGCAAAGGGAGCAGTTTATTTCTAGCATCCTTCAGATCTATTTCCTGATCTTGGGTAGTACCTCTATGTACCTGACACTTTGCTAAAGTGTCAGAGGCCTTACATGCTGAACTGTATAGAAATCTTTTTTTCTTTTCTTTTTTTTCCCGAGACAGAGTCTCACTCTGTTGCCCTGGGTAGAGTGCCATGGAGTCAGCCTAGCTCACAGCAACCTGAAACTCCTGGGCTCAGGCGATCCTCCTGCCTCAGCCTCCCGAATAGATGGGACCACAGGCATGTGCCACCATGCCCGGCTAATTTTTTCTATTTATTTTTAGTTGTCCAGCTAATTTCTTTCTATTTCTAGTAGAGACGGGGGTCTCACTCTTGGTCGGGCTGGTCTTAAACTCCTGAGCTCAAGCAATCCGCCCGTCTTGGCCTCCCAGAGTGCTAGGATTACAGGTGTGAGCACCGTGCTCGGCCAGAAGTCTTGAATGTTGGTATGACAGCATGAGCTTTGTTCCTATTTAATCCCTATATCCTTTCCCCACCCCCAGCTTTACTTTTTATGAACTGAGTTTTTCCTAGCAGGTTTGGGAGGGTGATTGGTTTAAAAGACTCTTCTCTGTCTTCAGTTATTATGGACAGGATACTTGTTATCATCAAATGACTGGTCTTTTGTTATCTTTACCCCTAGTTTAGGTCATTGGTTCTCAAAATGGGGTGATTATAGATAACCACCACACTCATTTCTCCAACCTCTAGGAAATTTGGCAACGTCAAGCTGGGGGATGGTGGTGGTGCCACTGGCATCTAGTGGGTAGAGGCCAGGGCTTCTGCTAAACATCCTAAGCATATGTAGGGCATCCCTCCACAAGAAATAAATTTTCTGACCCAAAATGTCTATTGTGCCAAGGTTGAGAAACCATGGTCTATGCAGAACTACTCCAGGAAGCCTGCATTTACCCCTGACTCAGCTGAGTTAGGCCTGCCCACCAACTTTGATGATAGCATTCAAGTAATAGTAATGTTTCATGTGCAGTCCTCCCTCAGTATCTTCAGGAGATTGGTGTAGGACCCTTCTCAAGTACCAGAATCCACTGATGCTCAAATCCCTTGTATAAAATGATGTAGTATTTGCATATAATCTACACACTTCCTCCCATATACTTTAACTTTAAATTAATTATACCTAATACAATTTAAATGCTATGTAAATAGTTGTTACACTGTATTTTAAAAATTTGTAGTATTATTATTTTTTAAGAGATAAGGTCTTACTCTGTTGCCCAGGCTGGAATACAGTGGTGCTGTCATAGCTCTGTGCAGCCTTGAACTCTTGGGCTCAAGCAGTCCTCCTGGGTCAGCCTCCCCAATAGCTAGGACTACATGCACGTACCATGATGCCTAGCTAATTAAGAAAAAAATTTTTTTTTGTGGAGATGAAGTCTCGCCATGTTGCCCAGACTGGTCTTAAACTTTGGCCTCAAGTGATCCTCTGTCTCCTAAATCCTTGAATATTTTTGATGTGTAATTGGTTGGCTCTGTGGACGCACAACCCATGGATGCAGAACTCCCAGATGTGAAGGGCTAACTGTAGTATTTAAATAAAGCTCTTGAGCACTTTTTCCCTCCTCTGCCTTTTTGCTACCTCTGTTTTCTGCTTTTGACTTTTCCTCCTTCTCTCCTATCCTGTGGCATAACATACGTAGGTCAGATCTTTATAGCCCTGGTGGGAATTTGGAAGGTCACTGGCATTTAAGACTTGAACATTGATGGGAGCATACTTAAACATTTGATAGGATGTCTAGTGAGTGAAATCCTTTTCTAAGGAAGGCAGAAGAGCCTGGTGGTTAAGCATATAGACTTAAGAGTCAAGACCACTTGGATTTTTGTCCTATCTCCCTCACTAGCTAGCTGTGTCACCATGGGCAAATTACTTAATCTTACCAGATCTCAGTTTCTTAATCTGTAAAGTGGGGGATAATAGCAGATATCTCATTTTTAAAAACAGCTTTATTGATACATAATTCCCTTACTGTAATCCATAGAAAGTATACAATTCATTATTTTCTAGTACACTTATAGGTTTGTGCAGCCATCACCAGTCTAATTTTGGAAGATTTTTGTCTCCTGTAAAAGAAACCCTGAATATAAGTTAGAATATAAGTTAGCCTTGCTGTTATGGAGAACAGTATGGAGGTTCCACAAAAAACTACAAGTAAAACTACCATATGACCCAGCAATCTCACTTCTGGGTATATAATCAAAGGAAAAAGAAATCAGTATATTGAAGAGATATCTGTACCCCTGTTGATTGTAGCACTATGCCCAATAGATAAGACAGGTAATGAACCTAAGCATGTTCATCAGTGGATGAATAGGGCCAGGCATAGTGGCTCATGCCTGTAATTCTAGCATTTTGGGAGGCTGAAGTGGGAGGATTGCTTGAGCTCAGGAGTTCAAGATAGCTTGAGTAAGGGCAAGATCCTGTCTCTACAAAAAAATAGAAAAATTAGCCAGACATGGTGACATGCACCTATAGTTCTAGCTGCTTAGGAGACTGAGGCAGGAGGATAGCTCGAGCCCAGGCATTTGAGATTGCAGTGAGCTATGATACCCCTGTGCTCTAGCTGGCATGACAGAGCAAGACCCTGTGGGGGGGGGGGGAGGGAGAAAATGAATGAGTGGATAAAGAAACTGTGTTATATATACACAATGGAATATTATTCAGTCATAAAAAAGAATGAAATGCTGTCATTCACAGCAACATGGGATGAGCCTGGAAGACGTTATGTTAAGTGTAATAAACTAGTAACAGAAAGATAAATACTGCATATTCTCGTGTGTAGGAGCTAAAAAAGTTGATCTCATAAAAGTAGAGAGTAGGATATTAGTTACTAGAGTCTAGGAAAGGTAGTGGGGGAAGGGGCTAGGGAGAGCTATCCTAAACAATACAGAATTACATCTGGATAGGAGGAATAAGTTGTAGTGTTCTGTAGGATGACTGCTGTTAACCCTTGAACAATTTGGGAGTTAGTTGCACCAACCCCTTATGCAGTCAGAAATTTATACGAAACTTTTGACTCCCCCAAGACTTAACTGCTAATAGCCTACTGTTGACCTTGAAGCCTTACTGATAACATAAACAGTTAACACACAGTTTGTATATGTTTTGTGCGCTGTATTCTTACAATAAAGCAAGCTAGTGAAAAGAAAATGTCAAGACAGTCATAAGGAAGAGAAAGTATATTTACTATTCATTAAGTGGAAGTGAATCATCACAAAGGTTTTCATGGTTGTTGTTTTGAGGTTGAATAGGCTGAGGAGGAGCAAGAGGAGGGGTCGGTCTTGCTATGTCAGGGTTGGCAGAGGCAGAAGAGATGGGTGAGGTGGAAGCTGGGGAGGCAGGCACACCTGGTATAACTTACATTGAAAAAAATCTGTGTATAAGTGGATCTGTGCAGTTCAAACCCATGTTGTCCAGGAGTCAAATGTATGGTTAATTGAATGTTTCCAACACAAAGGATAAATGTTTGAGGAGAAGGATGTGCTGATTACCTTAATTTGATTATAACACATTGTATATATCAAAATATCACGGTGTACCTCATAAATATGTATAATTGTTGTGTGTCAGTTAAAAACAAATAATAAAACCCTCAAATCCATTAGCTGGTACTTCCCATTACCCTTGTCTGATTAATTTTTGGGATAAGCCAGGCCAAATTCATAGCTTGGTATCAAATATATAAGTATGCAGTAAGAGATGCTTATAACTTTTTGCAGTGAGACTGTGGCAAAGTCCATTTACGTTATTTTAGAGAATACAAAAATGGGATAATTGTTGAATGAATGTTTGCATCCTGAACTGTGTGAGGAAATTGTGTTCATCACTGGCTAGAGATATAAAGATGAAAGATATTTCTTCAGTCAAGATAGATACATAATCAAGTAGGAGAAAAGAGGTTACTATAAAAATAATTATAAAATAAGGCAGAATATAGTTAGTGCTTTCAGGAAGATGTAAATAAAATATTTGAAGTTGGACAGAAGGAGATTAATTATGTCACTCTTAGTGTAGGAACCATGAAAAACTTCTTGAAGGAGGGACCATTTTGGCCAAATCTTAGATGATAGAAAGATGGGACATTTTGGCTCCAGTGAAGAGTACTTGAAGAATGCTATGCTTTTTTTCTCCCCCCCTCATGCTGTTGCCAAATAACTGTCCCTGGTAACTACACCTATACCCTTTTTAAATATGTTGTGAACCTGGGAAAATAAATGTATTAAATTATACATTGTATTAATAATAGAGCTTGATGTCTAAGAAAAAGATATCAATATGTGGTCTTATGCTGTCACTTTGAGTTAGTTGCTTTTTTTTTTTTTTTTTTTTTGAGACAGAGTCTCACTTTGTTGCCCAGGCTAGAGTGAGTGCCGTGGCGTCAGCCTGGCTCACAGCAACCTCAATCTCCGGGGCTCAGCGATCCTACTGCCTCAGCCTCCCGAGTAGCTGGGACTACAGGCATGCGCCACCATGCCCGGCTAATTTTTTGTATATATATTTTTAGTTGGTCAATTAATTTATTTCTATTTTTGGTAGAGACAGGGTCTCGCTCAGGCTGGTTTCGAACTCCTGACCTCGAGCAATCCGCCCGCCTCGGCCTCCCAAAGTGCTAGGATTACAGGCGTGAGCCACCGCGCCCGGCCCCCTAGAGTTAGTTGCTTTTTAAATTTGTTCTCTGGGTCTTGATTTCATCCCATTTAATTGGCTTTAAAGAGTAAGTAATTCCTAGATAAATTAGCCTCATACGGTTTCCTTTGTTTTCTTCTCCAAGGCTTCTACTAAGATCTGTATCCTCTGACAACTCTTAAATTTCCTGTTTTCTTTTTCTACTGCTGTTGGACACAGCACCTCCAATGCAAGTCCACAGTTGAGCAGCTTTCCCTTGGCCTTTAGCATCTTTCCAACTTTTGCCTTGGATAATAACAAATTTCTTTTCTTTGTAAGTTGTTAGGGATGACTAGATTTATCATTATGTTGGAAACCTGGGAATCATCTTGACTCCTCTATCTCTTCTACTTCTCACATCAAATGAGATATCAAATCCTGTTGATTCTGATACAGTATTTTTTTTTTTTTGAGACAGAATCTCACTTTGTTGCCCAGGCTAGAGTGAGTGCCATGGCGTCAGCCTAGCTCACAGCAACCTCAAACTCCTAGGCTCAAGCAATCCTCCTGCCTCAGCCTCCCAAGTAGCTGGGACTACAGGCATGTGCCACCATGCCCAGCTAATTTTTTCTATATATATTAGTTGGCCAGTTAATTTCTTTCTATTTATAGTAGAGACGGGGTCTCGCTCTTGCTCAGGCTGGTTTTGAACTCCTGACCTCGAGCAATCCGCTCGCCTTGGCCTCCCAGAGTGCTAGGATTACAGGCATGTGCCACCGCGCCTGGCCCTGATACAGTATTTTTAAAGGCTATAATTATTATTTTTTGTTATATGCATATATATACTTCAAAAGTAGTAAAGCAAAAAGAGTACGAAGATACACAATAAAAAGTCTCTCATTCATACCCCCTTCCCTATCTGTCTCATTCCCTGCCATGGTGTAGAAACGTTACTGATTTCCTATATATCCTTCTGGGGATTTAAAAAACATAATTATATACAAATATATTTATCTCACCTCAGTCTCCTCTCCCTGTGTTTTACTCTCATGTTGGAAACTTTAACTCTTCTGCCTTTAACTTTTTTTCACTGAACAATGTATTAATACCTTGGAGATCATTCTTATTAGTACATAAAGCACTTTTTCTCTCTTCTCTCTCTCCTCCTCTAGCAGGTGCAGAGTGTTCATTTTTATTTATACATCATAATTTAACTAGCCTGTTGATAGATCGTTTGAAGTTTTTACTGTTATTAATGTAAAATTGCTGCAGTCAGCAACCTTGTGCAGGTATCATTTACATCTATAAGTGTGTCTGCGATAAATTCCTAGAAGTGGAATTGCTGGGCCAAAGAGTATAGTGGATATAATTTTGATAGATATTTTTAAATTGCCCTTCATAAGGGTTGTAACAAGTAATGTATATCTGAGAATACTTGTTATGCATAGCCTTGTCAATACTGTATAATCAAACATTTTGGATTTTTGCCAATCTGATAGGTGAGAAATGGTATCCTAGTGTAATTTTAATTTAGTTTTCTCTTATGGTTGAAGCTGAGCATCATTTCATATGCTTGAACTATTTTTATTTCTTTTTCTGAGGACCGTCTTTATTCTTAATCTTTTCCCATTTTCCTGCCTATTTTGGGGATTCTTAAATTCCTATTCAGTCCCTGTGCCATTGGTTGGTATAGTAAAAGTAAAACATCACTGGCTTGCTCTCCTGCAGTTGTCTTCTTGCTGGTCTTTCTGTTTCCAGTTTCACTCCCTTCCAGGCACTCTCTCATACTCTTACGGATACTTCTGACCACAAATTTGAATGTCTCATTCTTTGCTTAAAATTATTCAGTGGCTCTTCACTACCTCTGTAATCAAAATATTTTAGCATTGGCATGGTAGGTACATACCTACCTTGTTAGTATTTTCTTTCATTTCCTTACAGGTCCTTCCAACTCCCCAAACAGTGGGAGCTCCTGGCTCCCTACTGTTAGACCTGTTGTCTCTGTCTTTCCATGTGGTATTTCTCTGCTTATAAATAGCTCAATTCTGCTTGAGCACATGTCCAGCGTTCTGCTTTTCATCCTCATTCAGCACCTAATGGAAAGGTTTTTCTATTAACATTAATAATACTTAACTCTTTTTTGAGGCAAAGCATTCTTCTTGCAAGACCCTGTATATACCTCTGTCATGGAAATCCCTATATTTTATGTTGTTATTATTTAAGTATGCGTTTTCTTGCCCTACATTGTTAGCTTCTTGACGTCATGGACTTTGAGTTATTCTGGAATCTGGCAAAGTGTTTGGCACATAGTACATGATAAATATTTATTGAATACATATAAGTATATGTATATATACACTAAACATACATGTGATAACCCAAGAAAAGGAAATTTAATATGCTGTTGAGCTCACAAATTTATTAAAATATTTATTTTTGTTGAGCTATGATTAAATATAACAAAATATACAGATCTCAGGTATTCACTTTGATGAGGTGTGACAGTTAAATACCCATGTAACCAGTATTCAAAAGAAGATGTAGAATGTTTTCATCACCCCAGAAAGTTCCCTTGTTGCCCTCTCTATTCAGTTTCTTTTGACACCCAAGCACTCTTTGTTTTCTAAATGTAGATTAGTTTTGTTGTGTGTTCTTTTGTATTTGGCTTTTTTTCTTAACATTCAAATTTTGAAATTCATCCATGGGGTTGGATATATCAGTAATTCTTTTAATTGCTGAGTATATTCATTGGATGAATATACCACAGTCTGTCTTCTGTTGATGGACATTTGGATTAAATCCAGTTTTCGACTATTATGAATAGGGCCTATACAGGTCTTTTTTCAAACATGTTTTCATTTCTCTTGAGTAAATACCTAGAAATGGAATTGCTGGTTGATAGGCAGATATATATTTAACTTTATAAGAAACTAATTTTTTTTTTTTTTTTTGAGACAGAGTCTCGCTTTGTTGTCCAGGCTAGAGTGAGTGCCGTGGCGTCAGCCTAGCTCACAGCAACCTCAAACTCCTGGGCTCAAGCAATCCTTCTGCCTCAGCCTCCCGAGTAGCTGGGACTACAGGCATGAGCCACCAGGCCCGGCTAATTTTTTATATATATATATCAGTTGGCCAATTAGTTTCTTTCTATTTATAGTAGAGACGGGGTCTCGCTCTTGCTCAGGCTGGTTTTGAACTCCTGACCTTGAGCAATCCGCCCGCCTCGGCCTCCCAAGAGCTAGGATTACAGGCGTGAGCCACCGCGCCCGGCCAAGAAACTAATTTTTTAAAGTGGTTTTTCATTTTATACTTCCACCTGAATGTGTATGAGAGTTATAGTTCTATATCCTCACCAATACTTGGATAATCAGGTTTTTAATTTTGGCTATTCTAGTAGGTATAGAATGGTATCTCACTGTGGTTTTATTTTCTGATTTCCTTGATAACTGATGTTGAGAACCTTTTCATATGGTTATTGACAGTGTATTTTCTTTTGTGGAGTGCCTCTTTAAGCCTTCTGCCCATTTAAAAAATTGATCATCTTTTTATTATTGATTTGTAGGAATTCTTAATATATTCTGGATACAAGTTCTTTGTCAGATCATCATATGGGGTATGTTCTCCTAGTTTGTAGCTTGTCTAATCTTTTCCTTAACAGTGTATTTTGATAAATTGAAATTTTTAATTTTGATGAAGTCTAATTAACTTTTTTTTATAGATTGTGCTTTTTTATGGATTGTGTGAGTTCCAGTAAGCCTTTGTCTACTTAAAAGTCACAAAAATATTCTCCTGCGCTTTCTTTTAGAAGATTCATAGTCTTAATTTTTATGTAGAGGACTGTGGTCCATGTCACGTTAATTTTTGTGCATGGCGTGAAGTAGGAGTTGGGGTCATTTAAAAAATATGTTTATCTAGTTCCAACACCATTGTTTGGAAAAAAAAACAAACAAAACTTTCCTTTCCTGCACTGAATTGCCTTTTGCTTTTGTCCACATTTGTTTGAATCTTATATGTATGTAGATCTATTTCTGGACTCTGTATTATGTTTCATTGATCTAGTGCTCCTGTGTAAGTATCATATTGTCTTGATTACTGTGGCATTATAGTAAGTCTTACAAGTAGATAATGTGAATCCTAACTTTTTTTTTTTGGCTAGTCCAGTTCCTTTTTGTTTCCATATAAATTTTCAAATCATTTTGTCACTTACTATAAATAAAGCGTTTTGGCATTTTGATAGGGATTGTGTTGATTTATAGATTGATTTAGGGAGAGCTGACCTTTTAACAATATCGAATTTGGTAGTCAGCCTCTATCTATCCCCAGTGATCCCTGCCTCCTAATAATTGTACCCTTTTATGGTCACCTTGCACATTGTATTGAGGTTGGGTGGTGTGGCAAAAGTGATGGTTAATTTTAGGTGTCACTATGACTGGGTTAAGGAATACTTAGAGAATTGGTAAAACATTACTTCTGGGTGTGTCTCTGAAGGTATTTCCAGAGGAGATTGTCATGTGAGTCAGTGGACTGAGTTTCCCCTCTCCTCGAGTTGGGACACTCTCCTCCTCCTGTCCTTAAGCATCAGAACTCCAGGCTCTCTGGCCTTAGGACTCTAGGACTTAACACTAGTCCCTCCTCTATCCCCCAGCGTTTTCAGATCTTTGGCCTCAGACTGAGAATTACACTGTTGGCTTTTCTGGTTCTGAGGCTTTTGAACTTGGCCTGAGCCTTGCTATGGGCACCTTAGGGGGTTTCCAGCTTGTAGACAGCCTATTGTAGGAATTCTCAGCCTCTGTAATTTTGTGAGCCTGTTCCTCAGTAAATCTCCTCTCATATATTTCTCTATCTCTGTATCTCCTATTCTGTCTCTCTGAAGAACCCTGACTAATACAGTATGTTATTTCTAAAATTTGGTTATAAAAGACACTTTGGCTTATGTATTGGTCTCTCCCTTTCTCTCTCTCATCATTCTTTCTGGGGAAAACCAGCTGCCATGTTGTGGAGAGGCCCACTGTTAAGTCTGTGAAGAGTCTGAGATTTTACTCTACTTGCAAGCTAACAAGTTAGCTTGCCATAATTTCATAGATGCTTGGTAGAAGACACGAGACTCCTGGGTCATAATTGAAGGACAGTTTATTGTCACAACAGTAATAGTAGCCATATTATCAGCATTTTTGTGCCAATGACTTGAGCTCCATTTCACATTGAGTAATGTGAAGAGGGCCAGATGACTCCTGCACACGCAGTGGGTTACATTATAGGAGAGAACCCCTAAATATAGAGAACCCAGATATTCTTTTAATGTGCAGTAAGTACCCTTTGCTTTGGAGGAGACTTTTCCATCTGTTCACTATATAGACATCCTTGAAAAGATAGTCTGGCACAAAGTGCAGTTAAAATGCTGGTCACAAGATGTGCAGAAATGCAAGAGAGACCTATGGAGTATTGTCTCCCAACATCCATGTGGCAGAGAACTGAGGCTTTCTGCCAATAGCCTTGTGTGAACTTGGAAGCGGAGCTTCAGGCGTCAGTTGACTGCAGCCACATGAGAGACACTGAGCCACACTACCAGCTAAGCTGCTCCTAGATTCTTCACCCTTAGAGACTATGTGAGATAATAAATGTTTTGCTAAGTTTTGGGTAGTTTATTACACAGCAGTAGATTACTAATACAGTTGTGTACCTCTCCTTTTATTTATTAATAGATAATTTTTATTTCAGTATATAATATAAAGATATATTTACATATATATGTAGTATATATGCACGTAAGATCTGTACAGTAGATACTACAGTGGTTTTGTGTATATTAATGTATCACCAATTATATAGTTTGACGATTAATGTTATATATTAACATTATACAAATACATATACATATATAAAATAACATTTTCATTTTCACTGTAGAGAGCTTGCATGTTAAATGTACTCCCAAGAATTTTGGTATTACAAATGAAATTTTTTAAATTTCATTTTTCAGTTTTTCCATGCTAGTTTATAGATATACAGTCATTTTGTTTTTTATTATCATCCTTGCATCTTTTGATGTGGTGTAATTTCATGTAGTTCTAGTAGTCTTATTAGATTCCTTAGGATTTTCTTTACAAAAACAAGTATGTCATCTGTGAATAAGAGTTTATTCTTTCCTTTCCCATCTTCCAGGCTTTTATTTCTTTTTCTTACATTATTACACCATCTAGGATCTTTAGTACAATGTTGAAGAGAAATGGTGAGAGTGGGGGGGTGCTGTGGCAAGCTCCTTAGTCCCCAGCTACTCAGGTGAGAGGATTGCCTAAGCCCAGGCGTTTGAATCCAGCCTGGATAGTGAGACCTCATCTGTTTAAAAAGATAGAAAAAAAGAAAGAAGATTTTAACAAAAAGGAAATATAATTTCAGTGTTACATAAAATATATGTTTTTTAATGGCAAGAGTCAACATCCTTATCTTGTTCCTGGTCTTAGGAGGAAGACAGTCTTTCACCATTAAGTGGTATGTCAACGGTGGGATTTTTTTTTTTTTTTTTTAGATTAAAAAAAAATCAGATGGAGAATGTTCCCTTCTATTTCCAGTTTCCTGTAATTTTTACTTTTAAATTACGCATCAGTGTTGAATTTTGTCTGGTACTCTCCTCCCTTTTAGGTATTTATAGAGATGGTTGTATTTTTTAATACTCCATTGTAAATCCTCATTAGAAAGTTGGCTTTTTAAGCTATACTGGTTTGTGTTTGTTTTAGTGGTTGCTCTGCAGATTACAGCATTCACTGTTAATTTTCACAGTTTATTTAACATTAGCATGCCACTTGATGTAAGATAAAAGGACCTTACAAAGTATAACTACATTTAACCTTTGTGCTTTTTTTATTTTTTTGAGACAGAGTCTCACTTTGTTGCCCAGGCTAGAGTGAGTGCCATGGCGTCAGCCTAGCTCACAGCAACCTCAAAATCCTGGGCTCAAGTGATCCTGCTGCCTCAGCCTCCCAGATAGCTGGGACTACAGGCATGCGCCACCATGTCTGGCTAATTTTTTCTATATATGTTAGTTGGCTAATTAATTTGTTTCTATTTATAGTAGAGACGGGTCTCACTCTGGCTCAGGATGGTTTTGAACTCCTGACCTCGAGCAATCCACTCGCCTCAGCCTCCCAGAGTGCTAGGATTACAGGCGTGAGCCACCGCACCTGGCCAAACCTTTGTGCTATTGATGTGTGATATTTTTGCTTCTATAATACAGTGCTGTTTTTGCTTTAAATAGTTGTCTTTTAAACAATTTAAGAGAAGAAAAAAGAGCCTTTTGTATATAACTACATATTTATTATTTCATGTTTTCTTTATTTCGTTGTGTGTTAGAGCTAGGTTTCATCTAATGTCCTTTCCCTTCAGCTTGAAGAACTTCCTTTAATGTTGCATAATGTACAGTTCTAGTGATAGTCTTAGCTTTCATTTATTTGAACATGTCTGCATTTTATTTTTCAAGGATATTTTTGCTGGATATAGAATTCTGAGTTGGCAGTCTTTTACTTTAATCACTTTAGTCATTTTATTCTTTTCTGGTCTCCAATTCTTTAGTGTACAACAATTTGAAGTGTTTTAATTTTTTTTGTGTTCTGTTTGGAGTATGCTGAGCTTATTTGATTTGTGAGATGATATTTTTCACAAAATTTGGAATGTTTTAGCCATTACTTAAAAAAATTTAAAAAATGCTTTTCCTGCCCCATTCTTTCATTTTCTTTCTTCTGAGATTCTCGTTACACATTACTCTGCTTAAAATTGTCCTATAGGTCTGTGAGTCTCTATTTTTTTCAGTCTTTTAGTTTTTCAGATTAAATAATTTCTACTTATCTGTCTTTAAGGTCATAGGCCCTTTTTAATATTGTTTCTAATGTGTGGTTAAGCCCATTTTCAAATAACATATCCTTTAGTTCTAGTATTTTGTTAAAAAACTTCCATTTATCTGCTAAGATTTCCCATTGTGACCATGTTTTTCTTTAAGTCTTGGAATATAATCTATATTCATAATAGCTGCTTTGAAGTCCTTGTTTGTTAATTCTCTTCTCTGGATTATTAAATGGTCTTTTCCTTTTGACTGTTTTTTCGCCTCCTTGACAATGGGTCACATTTTTCCTGCTTTATTTTATGAATAGAAAGTTTTATTTGTAGAGTGGATATTGTGGATGATACATCCTGTTTCTGAATTTTCATATCTTCTCTGATGAATATAGTTAAATTAGTGGCTGATCATCTTGAATTTGTGGAATGTTGGTTTTCTGTTTTAACAAGGGTCTGAGGTGTTTACTAAGCCCTTCTCATGTGGCCAAACTCTAAGCTCATGTTTCCTTTGCAGTGTGCAGCAGCTGAAATTGCTGCTTAGTTTTTTGAGCTTTTCAGTTATTTTCCTCTGGCCTCCTTGGAGTCTTCCCTGAGCATATGAAGTTCAGGAGTCAGTGAAGAATTTGGACCAAGTTTGTATTAGTTTTTTTGGCTTCCCCTGCCGTGGTTCTTCCCTTTCCTGAATTTCCCGTCTGACTTTCCAGCCCCTTTGTAGCCATGAACTCCAATCAAACTGAAGCTTTCTGTTTGAGTTTTAGCTACCCTATGCTGCTGCAAACTGAGAGTGCCTCCAAGAGGAAAAGCTGTATAAATTTGAATCCCCCACCAGTGTACTTCCTTTCTTCTATTTCAGTGGTCACATCTCCACTTTTCACCTGCTCTTTTCCAGAGTTTATAATTGTTATTTGTGGAAGGATTAGTTTAATGAGTTGGGTTAATGCTACTCCACAATGATCAGAATTGTTCATGAATCATTTTCATTCATTTTAAACCAGGTCTTAAACGTAGTTGCTGATTTAATATATACCTTGTTTTAGGGTTACATGTTTTTAGAACAAGATAGAAACTCACCACTGCTTCAGT
The DNA here is from genome assembly GCF_040939455.1 of Microcebus murinus. Classification (NCBI taxonomy): domain Eukaryota; kingdom Metazoa; phylum Chordata; class Mammalia; order Primates; family Cheirogaleidae; genus Microcebus; species Microcebus murinus. The sequence goes on along the minus strand of NC_134116.1, from coordinate 72,487,171 downwards.
TACATACATTTCAGTTACATACATTTGATCTGAATAGGTAATTATTTAGTGGAAATCCAGAAACTAAAGAATGTTTATACAGGCTAGTAAAAGGGACAACCATATTTCTATTGTTGTCTCTTTTTCTCTTTGTTAGGAGCAACCTAGTAGACAGCAGTGGGACACATGGTACCAGATGATATTGGAAGAAAATGTCATTTTTCAACTGTCTTTGACCTTCACTTTTCTTGGTATTTCTACTCCAAGGAAAAAATATTAAAGTGTAAATGTTTGTCTTAATTGCTTCTGTCTCAAAATAAGGCTGTTGAACATCTATCTTTAAGTTATTAGCTAGGACCAGCTGAGGTCCAGAGGACTCTTTAGGATTATTCTAAATTTATTTATGGCTTTGACTTTAGCTAAACAGATTTTTTTTAAAGGTATATTCAAGAGGGGACTGAATGAGTTGGTTTTAGAGATGGCACTTTGATCTGATAGATTTATTCTTTTGTGCTGCTGACAAAAGTCTAAGGGTAACATTAGTGTAATTTAAATGTATTAAGGTGTTGAATTTTATTAGTTCTCTTGAATTTGTACAGCATCTATTTTGTTTTAGTGTAACTGTAAGAACGTAGATTTTAAAATTTGAACTTACTCCTTTAGGAAGTAAATGCATTTGAAACTTAATGTTTTTCAGTTAAATCCTTAAGTTTTTTTGCTGATGGAAGGAAAGCAAGGGGCATGATAACCACAATATGTGATATTTGACCTTTTCTCTTTAGTTGAGGTGTTAAATGAAGCAGAGAAGAGACACGTGGACATATTCAGCCCTTTCTATAGTAGCCTAACCCTAAATTACATTTCATTTTTATCAATTAGGGTTTGATCAGAGAAGCAAAATTATCTTGAGTGTGTAAGGGATTTATTGTAGTGATTGATTTTTGCCAGTTATAGGATCTGATATATTCCCGAGTTTGGTGCTAGACTGGAAGTTGGTAGGACTGGCAGTCGGGAAGAGAAGATAGACTTGAAAATGGGGGCAAAGCATGGTTAAACTGAAATCTGCAAAGATGATTTGGAAGTCATGGAAGTGAGTTGACCCATAAGCCCAAACTTGAACCTGCACATAAATCTGTCCTAGGATTATTTGGAGAAGCTGAAGCAGATCTCATAGGAGCTAGAGGAACTGGGCCCATTTGCTACCTCATGCCCCATGCCAAATGATCCACAACAACCTGTGAGAACTGTGACAGTGCCTGAACTTATGTTGACTTTCTGAACACAAACATGGCTGATGTTTCACTTTTGTCTTCTAAATTTCATGGGAATTTCTTTTGAGGCCAGATCCAACCCACAGCCATGCAGGGAATGGAATTGGAGAAGAGTAGTTGGGGTCTAGCTAAGTTCATACAATATGAAGCCATCATAGTCCACACCTTGTCACTGTGGTATCTATACACACACCTATTTTAATCATATTTAACTTGCAAATAAAGACAGTTGCAAAATTATACTTTTGCTGTACATAATGTCTTTGTTCAAATAATGCATAAATCCTTTCCTTAAAAGAGGATACAGCTGCCAGGTGTGATGGCTCACTCCTGTAATCCTAGCACTCTGGGAGGCTGAGGCAGGTGGATCGCTCAAGGTCAGGAGTTCAAAACCAGCCTGAGCAAGAGCGAGACCCCGTCTCTACTAAAATAGAAAGAAATTAATTGGCCAACTAAAAATATATAGAAAAAAATTAGCCGGGCATGGTAGCGCATGCCTGTAGTCTCAGCTACTCAGGAGGCTGAGGCAGGAGGATCACCTGAGCCCAGGAATTTGAGATTGCTGTGAGCTAGGCTGATGCCATGGCATTCTAGCTCAGGCAACAGAGCAAGACTCTGTCTCAAAAAAAAAAAAAAAAAAAATAAAGAGGATACAACGTCCCTATATCCATTTTTTGATTAGTTTTTCATTTGCCTAAGTCATATTTTATACTTAATATCTTATAATTTAAATACTGAGATATGAGGTTAGCTACTATTAGATGGTTGTAGGAAGGGAGGTAAAAAAAGTAAATTGGTTAGCATACACAATTTTTTTATATCAAAACAAGGAAAAATACTCATTAGAGTTTTTATTTCTGTAGCTAGTTACGTTGTTATTGTTGTTATCTATAATTATCTTCTACTGACATTCCACATTTTCTCTGACTTTGGCAAGCAATTCAGCTGGTTGTGATTTCTTGCCTGGTGGGGCGATCCAAACTTTCATTCTGGACCATTAGTAGTACTGCCTGGATTGTTTCCACTGACTTTAATCATAGTTCATGGAAATAGTAAATGGTATCCCAGAGGAACTCCTGCATTGCAAACATACTTTTATTTAGCCCCCATGTGTGGTAGCAACCTAGTTTTCCCCTTGGTAGTAAGATCTGTTACCCCAGTCAGTTCTGCAACCTCCTTCCATGTCAGCTGATTCCTTGGCATGAAGTGGCTGGTGGCAGTCTCACCTTACAGTTTAATGGAGCCATTGCTGCATCCCTTGATGGAAATAATGCTCCCTTAGGAACTAAGATCTCTAGATTAGCAGTGCCTAAAATTGTGGAGACAGGAAACAGAAAGAAAGAAAAAGATTTTGAAAGAAATAAAAACAAATTTCTATGCTGATGGGAATAATCTAGTAGAGGAAAAAATTGATGAAGGCAGGAGGGAGATGATAGAATTGCTAGAACAATATCCTTGAGTAGCAAAAGGTTGACTTTAGTACAAGGGTTGGCTTTATTTAGGAGCACTGAGAATTTCTTCTAACAGAAGGAGATGGCAGAGTTAGATGGGCATAGATGCATGTAGGCTGGTAGATGATGCAGTGTGTTATACATTAGTGAATTAAGTCATCAATTAAGAGTGAGAATGATTTAATAAAAATCAGTATAGGTACATTTTGCAATACTTGGGAATTAATAAGGGTACACAATACACAGATACTTACTTAACATTGAAAGCAGTATAAATATATCCAGGAAAGTGCATTATAAATTAATGGACAAATGGCTAGTAGTGATTGAGTTCTAATTCTTGGTCTGATAAACATTTTGGATTTTTTTTTTGTTTGGTTGCCTAAAGGAGGAAACAATTATATATACTATCTTGGGCTTTTTCAAATCAGTTTTTTTTTTTCCTGTGATAGAGTCTCACTCTTTTGCCCTGTTCAGAGTGCAGTGGTGTCATCATAGCTCACTGCAACCACAAACTCCTGGGCTAAAGCAATCCTTTTTCCTCAGCCTTCCAAGTGGCTGAGACTACAGGCATGTGCCACCACGCCTGGCTAATTTTTCTATTTTTGTAGAGATGGGGATCTTGCTCTCGCTCCCACTGGTCTTGAACTCCTGAGCTCAAGTGATCTTCCTACCTCAGACTCCCAGAGTGCTAGGATTACAGGTGTGAGCCACCGTGTACTGGCCACAAATCAATTTTAAATAATGTCAAATAGGATCGTTTTTCAGAAAGGAAAATACTATAGTAGCACTGAATGTCAGGTCTACTCTGAAACTGGAAATTATATAAAGTAGTGATGAGGAGAGTGAGCATGGAATCAGACTGCCTATCTTTAAATTTCAGCTCTTCCATTATCCATGTGTTCCAATTAGCTATTGCTCTGCAACAACTGCCAGTGGTTTAAAACAATGGGTATGTATTATTGCTCATGAATTTGTGGATCACATAGGTGGATCTGATCTTCTGGGCTAGATTTGCCTAATTTCAGGTGGGCTGATTTAATGTAGTATTGCTCATGTATCTGTGGGCACCTAGTAGCTTGGTTGGAGGCTGGCTGCTCTAAGGATAGCGTCTCACATTTCTGGTGATTGGCTGGTTCTCTGCTGGAAGATGAAGGGTTACAGAGGCACATATATCTCATCATTCATCTGACTGCCCTGGGCTTGTTCATGTGGTGGTAAGATTCCAAGAGAGGGAGTGGGGATGTGTATGATCTTTTGAGGTCTTTGCGTAGAACTGGCACAGTGTCACTTCCTGTTGGCCAGGGCAAGTCTTGAGGCCAGGCAAAATTCAAGATGTGGGGAAATCAGTTCTGCATCTTGAAGGGAGGAGCTGCATTGTCACATTGCAAGGGATATGGATACAAGGAGGGGTAGAGAGTTGGGGTCATTTTTATAATAATTTTACCACACAATATGATTTTGCACAAGTCTCCATCTCTCTGAATCTGTTTCCTAACCTGTAAAAATGGTTAGGACAGTAATGATATTTTCTGAAAGATCATATTGAGGATTAGATAAAATAACCTAAGTATTTGTGGTGGTGTTTTGATGTATTCCAGTAAGTGCTCAATAAATGTTAGGTATGATTATTGCTTAGTAATAATAATAATTACTTAGGTGTTTTATATTCATGACTAAAACTTCATAATAATTCTGTAATATTTTCAGTATCTCTTTCTTATAGTTTAGAAGACAGAGGAGTCGCTTAAGTTACCAGTGTACCAATGTTGGTGGTAGACCCAACATTTGAACTGAGTTTTTCTTCCTCTCTTCTCCTCTCTCCTCCCTCCTCTCTCCTCTCCTCTCTCCTCTCTCCTGCCTCCCCTTCCTCCTCCCTCCACCCTACGCTCTCCTCCTCTCTCTTCTTCCTTTCCTTTTTCCTTTCCTTCCAATTCTTTCCTTTGAGAGCCAGTATAGTGGCTAAAAATGTGGACTCTGGAACTTTACTGACTATGTTTGAGTCCTGGCCCCCTTACCAGATATTCAGCCTTGGGCATATTATTTAACTTCTTTGTGCTTAACTCTCTAGGAAAGATTGCTTACCTCACAAAGTTGGTGGTGAGGATAAGATGAATTACATATTAAGTATTTGGGAACTATGTGCACAGGCTTGGTGCTCAGTATGTTGTTGTTGTTCTTCCTCTTATTATTACACCATGCTGCCTTTAATCCAAACCTTTTAAAATCTTTCTTATTGAAAGTTTAAATGAAGCTGAAATTATCACTCTTTCCTTTTTAGAGCCATGCAGTTTTTTCATTAAGTAGTATTAACTTTTATTGTGAAATTCCCTAATATAATAATTATGGATTTTACCAATGTGAATTGATTACATAGGGGGCATTTTGATTTGGAAGAAAACTATCCCACAGTAGTTTGTTTTTTTGTTGTTTTTCTATCTCTTTTCTAAGCTTTTCATACATAATATCATTCATTTCTGTGTCTTCCATTCTATGTGGGTTACTCTAAAATCAGTATCTGAGGTTTGACCTCACTGCTGATTTTTTTTGATTGATTTTTTTTTCTTCTCTCTTCAATTAGTCATTAAATTTATTTTTTCTATTATCTCATTCTCTTCTCTTTATGCTTGTTGCTTCTTGTTTAGTCCAGGTCCCTTCCCTTAGTCCAGATCCTTATCATTTTTTTCTTAAGTTAGTTGAGTAGCCCCCTAACTGGTTTCTCAATTGCAGTCTTACCTTCTTCTACTCCATCTTCTAGGAACTGTCAAAACAATTTCTGTAAAGGACATTTGATTATTTGATTCCTTTGGTTAAAACTTTTAACTTCCCATTACCTGCAAAAAACCAAATAAATAAATTTGAGCATTCAAGATTCTTGATACATCTGTCTCTGCTTTTCTCTCCAGCAGAATCTTTAGTTAATTCTCAACAGAATTTCTGTGTTCTAGCTATATGAAACTTTGAAGACTGTCATTCTCTCACACTTGCATGTACTTTTAATTTCATCTGAAATCTTCTGCCTAGGTTTGTCTGCCGAGGTTTGTTTGGCAGACTATCAGACTGCATCTTTTTAAAGGGAGTTTTCCTTACTGCAATGCACACATGTTCAGATTCCTGGAATCTTTCCTTGCTCAGGTATATGCTGTTATAGCATGCATCACATTGCAAGTCACTAATTTTAAGGTGTACAGTTCAGTGGTTTAGTATATTCACAGAGTTGTTCATTCATCACTGCAATCAATTTTAGAACATTTCCTTACCCTAGAAAGAAACCCTACACCTCTTAACTAACCCTTCATGCTGTGGTCTGAATGGTCCCCCAAAGGTCATGTGTTGGCAATTTGATCCCCAATACATCAGTGTTGGGAATCGGAGCCTAATGGGAGGTGATTAGGCCATAAGGGTGGAGTGAATGGATTAATGCCGTTATTGAGGGAGTGGGTTTGTTATAAAAGGAGGATTCAGTCCCCTTTTCTTTTTCTCTTCCACATGTGATGCCTTCCGCCATGTTATGATGCAGCAAGAAGGCCCTCACCACATGCTGGCCCCTCGATCTTGGACTTTCCAGCCTCCATAATCGTGAGCCAAATGCATTTTTGTTTGTTATAGATTACCCAATCTGTGGTATTCTGTTATAGTAACATAAAACAGACTAAGACACTTCTTTACACTCCCACCCTAGACAACCACTAATCTGTTTTATGTCTATAGATTTGTCTATTCCGATCATTTCATATTAATGGAATGATATCATATTTGGACCTTTGTAACTAGTGTCTTTCATTTAGCATAGTTTTCCAAAGTTCACCCATATTGTATATATATCAGTACTTTCTTTTTATTACAAAATGATAATTGTATGGATATACTACATTTTGCTTATCCATTCATCAGTTGATGGGCATTTGGGTTATTTACACTTTTTAGTTATTAAGAATATCATGTTGTGAACATTTGTGTACAAGTTTATGTGTGCACATATGTTTTTCTTTCTCTTGAGTATATACCTAGGAGTGGAATTGTTGGATCATATGGTAAATCTATCCTTTTTTTTTTTTTTTTGGAGACAGAGTCTCGCTTTGTTGTCCAGGCTAGAGTGAGTGCCGTGGCGTCAGCCTAGCTCACAGCAACCTCAAACTCCTGGGCTCAAGCGATCCTACTGCCTCAGCCTACTGAGTAGCTGGGACTATAGGCATGTGCCACCATGCCCGGCTAATTGTATATATATATATATATCAGTTGGCCAATTAATTTCTTTCTATTTATAGTAGAGACGGGGTCTCGCTCTTGCTCAGGCTGGTTTTGAACTCCTGACCTCGAGCAATCCACCTGCCTCGGCCTCCCAGAGAGCTAGGATTATAGGCGTGAGCCACTGCGCCCGGCCTGGTAAATCTATCTTTAACCTTTTGAGAAAATGTTTTCCAAAGCCACTGTACCATTTTATATTCCCTCCAGCATCATATAAATGTTTCTGTTTCTCCAAATCCTTGCCCACACTTGTTATTGTTTGTCTTTTTTTTTTTTTTGAGACAGTCTCACTTCTCTTGCCAAGCTAGAGTGCCGTGGCATCAGCCTAGCTCACAGTAACCTCAAACTCCTAGGTTCAGGTGATCCTCCTGCCTTGGCCTCCCGAGTAGCTGGGACTACAGGCACGCGCCTCAATGCCCAGCTAATTTTTTTCTATATATTTTTTAGTTGGCCAATTAATTTGTTTCTATTTATAGTAGAGACAGGGTCTTGCTCTTGCTCAGGCTGGTTTTGAACTCCTGACCTTTAGCAGTCCGCCTGCCTCGGCCTGCCTCGGCCTCCCAGAGTGCTAGGATTATAGGCATGAGCCACCACGCCAGGCCTGTTTGTCTTTTTGATTATAGCTATCCTAGGGGATGTGAACTGGTATCTCATTGTTGTTTTGATTTGCATTTCTGATGGTGGTTAATGATGCTGAGCATCTTTTCATGTGTGTATTGGCTATTTGTATGTCTTTGTAAAACTGTATTCAGATCTGTTGCCTACTTTTTAAATTGGGTTGTCTTTTTATTATTGAGTTGTAATAGTTTTTTAATATATTCTAGGTACAAGTCCTTTATCATATATATGATTAACATGAATGCTCTTCCGTTCTGTGGATTGTTTTTTCACTTTCTTTATGGTATCCTTTGAAGCATGAAAGCTTAAAATTTAATCATATCTAGTTTATCTATTTTTGTTGTTATTTATGCTTTTGGTTTCATATCTAAGAAAGCACTTCCTAATCCAAGGCATATTGTTTCTGGCGTTAGAGGAAATACTTGATGTGTTTCACCTTTAAAAATGATATTTGTTGTTCGATTTTGGTAGATAACGTTTGCCAGATAAACATTTTTATTTCTTGTGTTTTTATCCAATGGGTGCTATTTTCTGCGTCTATGTAGACAGCTTTCTTCCTTGTCTCTGTTGGTGTGGTGAATGATATTGATAATTTTTTTGATAATAAACCAACCTTGCATTAATAGAAATAAACTCAGCGTGGCCTGATATAGCTACACCAGCCACATGTGGTCATTTAAATTAATTAAAATGAAGCTAAATTAAAAATCCAGTTCCTCAGTCACACCAGCCACATTTCAATTGCTAATTGGGGTTATGGTTATAGTATTGGAAAGCACAAATTATAGATCATTTGTATTGTCATGTAAAGCTCTATTGGACAGTGTTTCGGTTTTCTGGAATAGTTAGTATAAGATGGAGCCATTCTGCTCTTCAGAGTTTTGGAACAGTTCATCAAGCTCAATGTGTCTTTGTAGGAAGATTTGTTGTTGATTTCTTCTTAAGTTTTTGTTACTTATATTTTTATAGGAAATTATATAATCTAAGATAGCTAATTTATTGGCATAAATCAGGAATCAGCAAACTATGGCCTGTAGGCTACCTGCCTCTCTTTGTAAATAAAATTTTGAATAAAATTTGAAATATAGCCATACCTATTCATATTGTCTGGTTGCTTTAAGTGCTCTAAATGGAGAGATGAGCAGTTAAGATAGAAGGTATGAGCCCCAAGGGAAAAACATTGACTATCTGGTTCTTTAAGAAAAAGTTTGTCAATCCCTGGTTTAAAGTATTCTTTATCATTTTTTTTAACATTCCTATTACTCTCTGTAGTTATATTCCCCTTTTTATTCCTAATGTTAATATTTTTTCTATTCTTGATCAGTCTCATTAGAGATTTGCCAGTTTTTGGCTGTGTAGGTGTATTCTTCTATTTAATTGACTAATTTCTGCTTTTTTAAAAATCTTTCACTAATCGTTTTTTTTTCTTCATATGAATTTTTTTTTTTTAATTTCAGGATATTATGGGGGTACAAACATTTTGGTTACATGCCATGACTTTGCCTCACCCAAGCCAGAATTGGAGGCATGCCCTTTCTGCCATACATTGCTCACCATGTCCATTAGTTGTTTCACTAACCTTTGAGTTCATTCTTGGTTTATTCTTATTTTCTTTTCCTAGCTTAAGTTTGATGCTTAGCTTCCTTATTGTAAGTTGCCTTCTTTTCAGTATTAACATTTAAGGCTCTAAATTTTCCTTGTACCACTTTCCTTAATACCTACAAGTTTTATATGTATTATTTTCTGTATCACTCACTTATAACTATGTTATTTGTGTGCTTTACTTTTCCTAACATATGGAAAAGTCTGTCTTTTTGTTTTTTTACTAGTCACATTTTAGTTAGGAATAGGTGAGATTTGGATTGTTTTGAATTTGTTGAGACATGTATTATATACCAAATTGTCATCAGATTTTGTACATGTTATATGTGTGCTTGAGAAAATTGTGTAAGGGTGCAGAATTCTATAAATGACCAACAAAGCAAACTTGTTAATTATCTTATTTAAGTTTTGTATGTTTTTACTAGTTTTTCTAGCATATAATCTATCAGTAGTGGAAAGATGTGTTAAAACTCTTGTACTGTGTTGGTGTGTATATTGGTTTATCCCTCTGGGTTTATTAATTTTTGCTGTATTTTCATGTTATTTAATAGTTTATATAAACTTTAAATTACTTTCATGGTGATATGAATCTTTTAATCATAATGTGATGGCTTTTCTATGTCTTATAATCCTTTGTGCTTTAAAATTTGGTCTGATAAGAATGTGGGGTACTCACCTTTGTTTTTTTAGTTTCTGTTTTCAGTTTGCCCTACCTCTCTCTTTACTTTACTTGATTTTTCTTTCTGAAAATTATTTTTATTTTTCCATGATCTATTCCTTTTTTTTTTCTGTTAGGGAAATTACAGTTTGTTTCTTCCTTTTTAAGAAATTGTTACTCTCTTGAAATTTTACCTTGCATACTTAATCTTAATTTCTTAGCCCTTTTCAAAGTTGACACAAATCTGATCTAACACAAATCTGACACAACTCTACTAATCTGATCAACACTCCATCCCAACTTCCTTGTTGATGTTGCCCAGCATTTTAATTCTTTCTTTCATCCCCCAAATTAGACTTTTTATTGCATATTTATATTTTGCTTCCATGCTTCCATTTTGCTTAATTTTCTGTCATTAAATTTCAAAGTTTTCTATCCTCCAGTATCTCTTAATTCCCTTTTAAATCTCTCATTTGTTTGCCTCTTGGCCCTACGTTTTAGATAGTTTTTCAAATTACTAATTTTTATGACTTTCTAGCCATGTTTAATCTGTTTAACATGTCCATTGACATCTTGAAATCATTACTTTTCATTAAAGTATATTTACTTTTTCTCCAGTCTCTTCAGTTATTTTCAGCAGCCTCTTATTGCTTGCTGATTTTGTAATTTTATTTTAAAAAATTACTTGAAACATTTCATCCATATTTTATATTTTGGTATTGAAATTTCAGTATCTGAATTTAATGGGGCATGACTCTTAGTGATAGGTTTCTTTATGTGTATGGTTATCCTTAGGTAGGATTCATATTTTGTTGAGTTTAAAATGTGGAAAATTTGGGAGCCTAAATTGAGGATTTTTTAATGCCACAGATGATTTGTATTTACATCTGCTAAGAATTTTTGTTTTGTTTTTTTGAGACAGAGTCTTGCTCTTTCAACCTGGGTAGAATGCAGTGTTGTCATCGCAGCTCACTGCAACCTCAAACTCCCAGGCTCAAGTGATCCTTTTGCCTCAGACTCCTGAGTAGCAGGGCACTGGTCAGGATACCTGGCTAATTTTTTTCTGTTTTTAGTAGAGATGGCGTCTTGCTCTTAGGGCTCAGGCTGGTCTCTAACTCCTGATCTCAAGCAATCTTCCCACCTCAGCCTCCCAGAGTGCTAGGATTAAGGGCCCAGCAGCATCTGCTAAGAATTAGGATTTTGTTAACTGCCTAAAAACCTTTAGGGTCCAGGCTTGATTGGCACAATGGGTATTTGCCCTTTTGCATCTCCAAGTGTATACTCCTTGTTCAGGTTTCAGTTCCCTGTTTTTCTGGGGATGGGGAGAGATGGTGAGTGTGGAAGTGAAGGTGGGATAGATTTTCCTTACTTTCTTTGAGCTCAGCAATATGGTAACAGTTTTCTCCTTGATCTGTTGGATCCTTCATGATACATAGTCTTTTGCTGGAAATGGATGTTTAAAGCTGTATTTATTGTGCTCATCACTGCTTCTGTTGATACTTAGTTACTTTCTCACTCCACCCCACCTGACCCCACCCCACTTCTGTTCCAGTTTGGACTTTCATGCTTTCAAGTCCCAAGAAGTCTCTTGTTTTATACTATTGCAGCTTTTCATAGACATATTATGTATACAAATCTCAACACATGTCATTGAGAAGACTAATTAAAAATTAAAAAATTTCTTTTGTGTCTTTCTGTATTAACTTTTTATTCTATTTGGCCTGTTTGTTCTGATTCTCAGTATGTGCACCTCTTCTGAATGTGTTTGTTGATTTATCCTTATGTAGTTTTGTGTAGAAGTGGAATTTTAAATTAGTCATTTTTGGTAGTGATTACAGGCTTCTTTACCAATTGTACAGGTTAGGATCTACATAGGCTCTCTCAGGGAATGGGCAGCTCTAGTTCTCCCTCTCTGTGTGGGTTATCCCTGGTATGGTAAATGAGCTGAGATAGGCTTTAAAAGTAGGATTATTTTTAGGGCATGTGAGCTGGGAACATACCAGCAAGGCTTGTGTGTTTCGTGAACAGGACAGATGGCTGGGAGAGCATTTGGGTCACAACTCCAACTTTATCTTGCAGTCTATGCCAAGTCAAGAAAACTCAGGTGCAAACTCTTTACCTATCTTAATTCTGTTTTGGTTTCGGGTGGACTTTTAAAATCCTATTTTTGCTGTGTTCTCTGAGCTGAGGTGGTTAACAGAAATTAGGAAAGAGTTGCTGTAGAGGTAGAGTATGCTATTGGAAGATTCTGTTTGTTAATTACGGTATCCCCATGCTAGGGAATTGTCCTCTTGTCTTCACTTTGGTTCTTCTGGCTCTTGTCCTGCCCAGCCTGGTGGATGTTTCTCTGTGGGGGGTGGTTTACTGACTCCTGGAAGTCTTGGTATTCTTGTGTTGTCTTTGAACATTGTCAGTGATCTCATTTCTAACACTGCTATTATTTTTTTCTTAGTTTTATATTTATTTGGCCATTTTAATGGGCTTGGGGAAGAATAGAGATATGTGTTGTGATGTAGTTCATAATAAAACCAGAAGTTCTATTGGAATGAGTTATAAAACAAACTATCATTTTCATCTGAGGTTGATTCTCTTGTTTTCAGGTTGAAAAGTTCTTAATTAGAGATAAGGTCTTGGTGATTTTATTTTTTATAGCTAACTATAGTGCAGATTCACTTCTTCCCCACTTTGTCTCTCCATCCCACCTGCCCCACCTTTTGTTGTTTTTGATATGCATGATGAGGTGAAAATCTTACAGTTTGTGTGTTTTATTATTTCGAAATAAGAAATTTGTTCTCTCCTCCTCTTCTCCCCACTGCTTTTATTTTTTTACTTTATTTCTGTTATTCTGAGAGGGCATTGAGATAAGTTCTTAGGCCACAGTTTTTTTTTTTTTTTTTTGAGACAGAGTCTCGCTTTGTTGCCCAGGCTAGAGTGAGTGCCGTGGCGTCAGCCTAGCTCACAGCAACCTCAAACTCCTGGGCTTGAGTGATCCTTCTGCCTCAGCCTCCCGGGTAGCTGGGACTACAGGCATGCGCCACCATGCCCGGCTAATTTTTTTTTTTTATATATATATCAGTTGGCCAATTAATTTCTTTCTATTTATAGTAGAGACGGGGTCTCGCTCTTGCTCAGGCTGGTTTTGAACTCCTGACCTTGAGCAATCCGCCCGCCTCGGCCTCCCAAGAGCTAGGATTACAGGCGTGAGCCACAGCGCCCGGCCTAGGCCACAGTTTTGTACGTTGGGTTTCAGTTAGAGTAGAAAAACTCAGAATGAATTACACACAAGAAGGATATCATTTTATGAGACTTCCCCCCCAGTGTATATTTATGTACTTGTGTTAAGTAAAAAAATTAAAAGTTTGAAAGTCATCGTCTTAGCTTTAGGCAATGAGTTGTAACCCAGACCAGTATTCAAGTAACATCTTCTATTAATATAAAGCTGAGCTACTGTAATTGAAGGTCTGGGGCACTTTCCCTTTAGCATCTCTGAGCTGTATGGTTTTTTATTTTTATTTTTTTTATTTTAAGATATTATGAGGGTACAAACATTTTGGTTACATTTTATGTCTTTGCCTCACTCAAGCGAAGATTAGAGGCATCCCTTCCCCTCTACAATGCTCACTGCGTCCATTAAATGTGAGTTTACCCCCACAAACCTAATCCTTGGAGAATATTACTACCATGTGAGTACCATAGTGTTGATCAATTAGTGCCAATTTGATGGCGAGTACATGTAGAGCCCATTCTTCTGATCTGAGCTGTATGTTGAAATGCTAGAAGTCCTAGTGAATTCAGCTATAGGTATGGAGAAGTGAGGCCAGACTGTGGTCCTAGGCTTCCTCAGCTACAGATACCTTTACTTTTTAAAATATATTTTGTAACTTAGAATTTGGTGAGAAATTTTGTTTGAAAAGAGGAGTCAGCTGCTAAAGAGTTTGAAAAACCATTGTTAGATAACCAAGGCTTTAAGGCTAAGTTAGCCCTTGTCTTTAAATAAACCAACATAATACGGGCAGCATTTGGTTTTTGTTTTTTTTTTTAATTGTAGTCTTTAGTTTTACCTCCTGCTTTTCTAGAACAAAATGTGATGATGAGCATCCTGTCACCATCCTACTCATTTTTGGCATGTTTTCAGTCTTTGCAGTTTTTAACTTTCTTTGCCCTGTCTCTAGTGAAGAAAGAGTAAAGGTGTTGTGCAACAATGCAGCTTAATAAACGTCTATGAGAATCTCTTAATAAATGTAGTGAGAGGTTCCCAAATGCTCTGTATTCACAGTGCTCTTAGTGTCTCATCATTTTTTCACAGAGCCAAAAAGTAATACCTAACAGTTCCATTTTAGTTAGGTACGAATAGCTTAATAAATATTTGTGGCCTGAGAATTATATATACATTAAAATAAAAATATTTCCTTTTTATGCTTAAATAATGACAGTTACTTACTAATGGGATGTGTGTGCCTTTTAGGCATGTGTATTTCTCAAGTGTTGGAAACAGATTGGACACTGCCTCCCTCATTTCCTGTTTCACATTGATTTCCATGTAATACTTTGTTTTTGTCACAATTGTCCTAAATCCCAGTTTCTGGAAGATAAGTTTCCTTCAAAAGGAATGTAGAGTAACAATCTCATGTTAAAATAGAACTACCTTGAGCTAGTAGTTTACCTGGTATCTGCCAGATCTCCAGAATGGCTAAGTTTTTCTTGAGAATTATAAATATTCCCCAATGCCTGAGAATTTGCCGTGGTGTCTGGGAGTTCCGAGATGTCTTGGTGCAGTTTGGAAACCACAGGTATAGTGCTTTATATGTTCTATGCGGTGATTACCAAGCAGATACTATCTACATTTTATAGAAGAGAAAGTGCCTCATGCCTGTAAATCCCAGCTACTTGGGAGGCTGAGGTGGGAGAATTGCTTGAGGCCAGAGTTTGAGACCATCCTTGGCAAAATAATGAGACACCATCTCTTAACAAAAAAAAAATAGAAGAGAAAATGGAGCCAAACTTGTAGAATAAGCTATGGGTATTTGTATAAAGTTGTTCTGCTGAGTTATTTGCATATTAAAAGGTAGTCTATTTTATTTTTTAATAAATAGTTTTATCTTTTTATTTATTTATTTCTTATTTTTTGATATGAAGGGGTAGGGGTTTGTGAGGAGGGGTGCTCAGTTGGCATGTTTGTTTTTGTTGAGACAGAGTCTCACTCGCAGCCCTGGTACAGTCCATTGTCACTGCAACTTGTGACTCCTGAGCTCTAAGCCTTCTGCCTCAGCCTCCCAGGTAGCTGGGACTATAGGCGTGCAGCTAGGTTTTGTTCTTGTGTTTTTGGAAGAGATGGTGTCTCACTCTTGTTCAGGCTAGTCTCGAACTACTAAACTCAAGCAAGCAATCCTCTTGCCTCGGCCTCCCAGAGTGCTAGGATTATAGACATGAGCTACTGTGCCTGGCCATCTCTAGATGATCTAACAGTTTTATTTCTCTTCAGTTTGCTGTGATTTTTGCAGTATTCTGATTCTTAATTTTTAATTCAGGGTCCCTTAAAGAGCTTGAAGTAGAAACCAGAAAACTTGGCCTCTTGTCCTGGCTCTGCCATTTGCTACATTGTGACTGTATACAAGTTTGTAAACTCTATGAACTTCATTTTCTTTATCTGTAAAATAGAGATAATTGCTGCTTTTATCTTATAGAATTGTGAAGGAAAATATATGCATGAAAGAGCTTTGAAAACCATGATCTATTTGTCATTTATTTTCGTTACTTACAGCCGTTGTGCTTATATAGCTAAGGTATTATAAATGTTTACAGGGATAGTGAGCAGAATTGGCAATATATTGTACTGTTAAGTTATTGTTACCCAACTTGGTACATAAAAATCCTCATGGAGTTTTTCCAAATGAACGTGTTTGGGTCTGATTATTAGAGGATTCACATGTGCTACAAAGATTGGGAACCATTAAGTTAAGGGGATAGATAGGCTTTGGGAATTAGATACCAGTCAATTCCAGTTTAGTTGCTAGGTAACTTTAGCATAGTTATTTAATCTCTTTGAGCCTCAGTTTTCTCATTTATACAATGGGCATAATTATAATATTCATCTCATGAATATTTATTGAGCTCTTTTTAAGCAGCATTGTATTATGCATTTAGGTAAGGTATAGTAGGTAGTGAGCAAAAGTAGTGCGCAAAATAGGGTCTACTCTCATCTAGTTTACAGTTTAGAACGAGAAACACATTAGAGGATTTATTTTAATTTAAATTTTTTTTTCTTTCTTGGAACCTCTGCAGGTGAAAAGGACATTAGAGAATTAATATTTCCTTTTATGATAAGTTATTTGGGACAGTATAGGGGTGGTGTGAGATCATGCAGTAGAGATTTAATTTAGACTGAATAGATTTGGGATGGCTTCCCTGATTGACAGATGAGACTTGAAAAACCATTGTTAGTCAGGCATGAGAGCTAGAGAGGAGAAAGTTTTTTAAAGCAGAAGGAATAGTACACCCTAAACAGAAGGATCTTGGTTTGGTGTCTTTAAGGAATAAAGATGTGATTGGAGTGTATATTTGGAACTTAATTTTAAGGAGTGTGGGAAACTGTTTAAGAGTTCTAAGTAAGGCGACGATGCGAAGGGATTAGCATATTGAGATTATTCTGGCTGCTCTGTGAAGAATGAATTAGATATGGCATAGGTTAGGTAGTGGAGAAGTGATGGCCAAGTGGGGTGAATTCCATTTATGTTTTGCAGGTTACAGTTATAGGATTTGGTTGATTTTAAATGTTGAAAGTGAATTGTCAAGAATCATTCCCAGTTTTCTGGGAGGAAGAAATGGGTACACAAAGGCAAACCACATACTGAGATAGAGAAGAGAGAAGAATGAGGATTTTTTTGGAGGGGGTTTAGCTGGAAGAAAGTTTGTTTAGTTTTGAATATCTTAAGTTCATGATGTGGAAATTTTAAGTAGACAGTTGAATATGTGGACTGAAGTTTAAAAGTGAGATCTTGTTGGGTTATATATTGATTATTTTAAAGTCTTTAAAAGAAGGCCTACGGCAAAAGCCTTGGGACAAAAACATACAGAGTAAAAAGAGATTAAGAGGGCCAGAATTCCGAGAGCAGTAGGCCAGCAAATCCAAAGCACACTTACTAAGCTTGTCAGTATCCGATTGGCCAAAGGAAGTCATAAGACCATCTTGGTTCAATAGTTGGGAAAACACTTTTACTTTTGGGAGGGGCAGCAAAGTCACATTTACAAGGAATGGAAAATTTGTTACTGTTTTTTTGCAGTCTGCCACAGTGAGCATAGCAAAAGCATTATTGCTGATGAGGTGGGGTGTGAGAGTAGGGAGCTGTTTGGAAGCCAGATTGGATTAGGATGAAAAGTGAAGGGGAATTGAAGGTAGAAAATATAGATTACTTTTTGAGATGCTTGGCTGTGAAGGTAATTTGAGAGAGAAGGCAATAGCTGGAGAGGTATTTTGTAGTCTGAGTAGGTGTGTTGTATTTTCTTTCGTTTTGTGCCTAAATGCCTTCTTCTATGTAAGAACAGAGTATATTTGAATGCTGAGAGAAAAGATCTGATAGACACAGAGGATGCTGATACAGAGGAAAGGAGATAACAAAATGAATGTCTCTGAGAAACCTGTAGAGGAAGGGATTTTGGGTACCTTTGAAGGGGTTAGTTTTTAATAGGAGGAAGGCTACTTCCTTTCTGGTAGGAGGAAGAAAGGAGAAAATGGATGTATATATACACAGGCATGTAGATTTGCTATGAGAGACTGAGGAAGTTCCTATTGGACAGAGCTTCTGCTTTCTCTATGAAGTAGAGGCAATCTATTGAGAGAGGAGGGTTTTGCAAGAATGTGTGCTTGAGATTTGATGTGAATAGGAAAGTACATAATTTTATTCCCCCATGGATTGGGACATTGAGCTGACTGCTGACCAAAGAAATACTAATCATTCAATAAATGAGAGATATCATCACTATTACTATAAAAAGAATTACTTTAAAGAGATTTAACAAAAATACTTTCTGTGCTGTTAGAAATGGATACAAGTTGAGATATTCCAGGACCTGGGGATCTTTTTCTCTTTGCGCCAGTTAAACTTTATTCTCTTTTATAACATTCATTGTCCTTAAAAAGGTTGTAGGCAAGAGAGTGACCACGTTTGCACTTTCATAAATAAACATTAACAAAAATATGTACACAAAGGATCCACTTTTAAAAGGACATCCTAAAGTTTTCAAAATTACTGTTTTACTAGAGCACATAAAGCATAACTATTAAATCCACTTAGTTTGAATTAATAATGATTAATTCAAGCTGAATGGTGGGTTTGTGGTAACATTGTGGAAGAAGCAGCTTTTTTGTTTAAATAGTTGGGAAATATGTAAATGTGGCCTGACAGTTGTATACTTAGGTGAGAATAACATAACTTAGTTTGTGTTTTTTCTCTTAGGAAAAACTCCCATTAGATTTTTAGTTGTCCCTCTACAAGAATAAGGCTAATTTCTTATACTGTTTAATTACTATATACTAGGAAGGGTTGTCTTTATGGAGGGCACCATCTGCTGGTTATAACAGGTACCAGTTATGGGGAAGACTGCCTTCTGTAGTTAACACACTCTTCACAAATCTTAAGTTTTCTTTCTAATTCCACTTCAAATCTGGAGTGAAATCCCAGGGGGGAAAACAGCTTTTAATAAACATGGCCAAGTAGAGATTCTAGTAGTGGTTTGATTTGATTTCTGTGAGTATGAACTTAATGTTACATTGTGATATTTAAGACAAAATCTAGGATAGCTGAGGACAGCAATATTTTAAGAAATTAAAATTTTTTATAAAAAAATAAAAATTAAATAAAAAAGGAAAAAAATTATGAAAATCGCAGAAGCCGGTCTTTATTTCTTCCTAGATCAACTAAAAATTAGGATTGCTGTTGTTATTATTGCTCTTGCCCTTGCTCTTCAATGCTGTGCTTTATTTTTCTTTTTCATTCAACAAAAAGATCTTATATGTTTTTTTACTGCAGTCTCTAATTTAGTTTCATCTGTGAACATTTATTTGTATCTGTGATAATATTACAGTGAAAAGGATGAATTGCATTGATTTTTTTTCCTTCATAGGACTGTACGATTAAGAAATACTCATGTTTCCTTTAATTAAGGATCATTTATTTGAACTTATTCGAAGTTCTTTAGTATTAGAATATTTTCTTCTGCTTTACTTAATTGTTGATACTAGATATAAAAATGTAAATACAACAGTATGCTTATAATACTTTTTGAACTTAAGTGATTTCTGAAAGTGTTTGTTTCAAATAACCATTTGAAAGTAGAGGAAATTCTAGGTTATCATAGTTTTACAATAAAGTGATAGTAAATTTAAAATTTGTAGTTTTTAAATGGAGAAAGAAACTGATGTCACTACATTGTTATATAGCATATGTGGTATTTGAAATAGATTTTGATACAGGTCAGTTTTATATAAAGTATGTTTTAAGTATACTTATTATTTTTCATTTTTGGTTTATCTGCCCTACCTGTAGGATGACTAATTGAGATTCCCCAAAGATGAAAGGAATTATGTCAAACAATTTCTTTGACTTTCTGTTTAAGGAGCAGCTGTAATATCGATACCTTTTTGCCATTGACTTACGATAATAAGTGAAGTCCTATTTCTTTCCTTTACTCTTCTTTCTTCCTCTTCATTGTTCCCTTTCTGCTTCCTCTTTCTACTAACTTCTTTTTCTGACCTTATAATTGGTGTTCATTTCCATCATTGTCTGGAAAATTTTTTCTCAAAGATCATCCTCCCAAGTTCAAGGGAATATTTGCTGAGGTCATTTTGTATGTTTTCATTGAAGTAATCATTACTATATATCACTGCCTCCATCTTGAGACATATTTTCATAGGTTTTTGTAACCATTATCCTCATTTTTCTGCCTTTCTTGATTTTCTTCTGTTTTCTTTCCTGATCTCTCCCACCTCATACCCCCCCACCCCAACCCCTATCACTATGGGTATTTCCTTAGGGTTCAGTCTTGGTATCTCAGCTCACCCTCACATTTTATTTACAGATCTGATAAACCCACAAAGTATTATGATCCATAGATGGCCCTAAAATATTTTCTGGTCTTGAATTTTATGTAGAATTTTAAACCTATAATCTACAGTTCCCTTTTGTACCAAACTTAATTTTCCCCTAGACTTGATTCTCTCTGGTTTTCCCCCCATCTCTATTACAGTGAGGGCAGAGATCTTGTATATTTGCTTATCGTTGCATTCCTAGTATTTAGCAGAGTGTATTGCACCAATTAAATTGTTGGTACATATTTAAATAAGTTCTTTCTAGGAACAAAGGCTTTGAATCTTGCAATCATCTTCTACTTCTCTGTTATAATCATTCATACGTCTTTGAATCACTCCTCTTGTTTTGCATCGTTGCCTGCAGTCAGCTCTTTCTTACTTCTTACCTGGAATTTTGCAGCAGTTTCTTAACTGATTTTACTGTATTTAATTTCTCCTCTTCCTAGTCTGTACTGCCTTTGTACTTTTCTTAGAATAGTTCTGGTCATTCATTCATTATTTCCTGAGTATCTACTACTGATAGTACCTATAATGTGTAATAGATGCTAGCATAAAATGATACGTTATCCTTGTCTTAAGGAGCTTATGGTCTAGTGGGAGAAACAGAAGTAAGAAGTGTAATAAATATGATGTGATAAGTGCTAATTGTAGTAGGTTCAAAGTATGACTAACTGTGGAGGGAGGAGTCTAGCTCTATCTGGTTGAGGTCAGGCAAAGTTAAAATGGAGACTTGAGACTTTAAGATCCATGGAGTTTGCTTAGTAGACAAAGACTAGTAAGTATTTCTTGGAGGAAATAACTCTGTGTTCACTGAGGTATTTCAAACCTCTCCTTACAGTACCACTGCTTAAAAGAGTGAAGTGCAACCTGGCAACCTGCCTCTTTCTTGGCTCTTATTTTTTTCATGTTTAACTCTGTTTACTTCCTTCCACCTTTTCCTTCAGTCACACTTCTTCTGGTCCAGTAACAAATTTTGAACTTTCCCCTCTGAGATTTTTATTCAAATTGTTCTCGGTCTTTTTGTTTTGTGTATCACTACCACTTTGTCCCTGTCTACTTACAGAAGTGGGTTTTCTTCCAATTTTGTTTTTCCCAAGCTTATTATCTGTTTCTGTTTAGGATAATTTCAGAATCTACAACGATTTAATTATTTAGGGGTATGTCTCTTTCCCTTGGTAGGTTTTGAGACCCATCTTATTCATTTTGCCCTGTACTTACTCCTGAAGTATTCTACAAGTAATAGGCACTTGATGAATTTTTGACTATTTGGATGGGTATATTGTACAAGGTCAGTATGTCTACATCATTTAGCTCTGGTCTGTGGCCACAGTCATGTATCTGGTTTTATAGATGATGAACAACTTTTGTCTCTTTAGAGACAAGGCAGAGAGACTTTCTTCCACTCCATGCTTGGTGGAAGAAAAGCCTGCCGTACTTATCTTCCTTTCTCTAGATTGATTTATCCTAGACCTTTGTTGACAGTGTCATCTTTTGTTGAAGGAACATAGTAAAGAGCTTGGTTCTTAGTGCCTTTTCAAACCTTAGGTCATAAAGTTATTCTCTTACGAGATTTTAAAAGCTTTTACATTTTGCTTTTATATTTAGGTTATTAACTTACCTGGAATTCATTCTGTGTTAATATATGGTGTGAGGTACAGGCATAATATCTTTTTTTTTTCCCCGTATAGATCTGAAAGTGTCTCAGAATTTTTTATTGTATTCTTTATGTTCTTTCCTTACTGATCTGCCTTGCCACTGTTTTCATATACATTTGTGCACTGCATAACTACAGTTCCATCAATGATCACAACAGACTGCGTATAATACCATGTTATTACTGTACCGTTTCTATGTTTAGATATATGTAGATACACAATATACAATTAATGTTACAATTGCCTACAGTATTCAGTACAATACACACTGTACAGGTTTATAGCCTAGGAGCAATAGGCTGTAGTATAGCTGCTATACCAGGTAGCCTAGACTATCCCATCTAGGTTTATGTAAGTACACTCTATAATTTTCCCACATCAACAAAATCCCCTAACAACACATTCTCAATGAAATTTCCTAACAACATATTTCTCAGAATGTATCTGTGATGCTTGACTGTATATAGAAACACAGTATACTTTTGGTTGTTAATCTTGTGTCCTGCAACCATGATGAGCTAGTAGTTTTTTGTAGATTCCTTTGGGGTCTTCTGTGTAGAGAACCGTTTCATCTGGAAGTAGGATGGTTTTAGTTCTTCTCTTCTAATATGTATGCCTTTTATTTTCTGTTTCTTGTATTACTGTGCTAGCCTAAGTCTTCCAGTTATGATGTTGAATAAAAGTGCTGAGAATGGACATGCTGTTCTTGTTTCTGATTTTAGGGGGAGGCATTTAGTCTTTCATCATTAAGTATTGTGTTAACTGTGGGTAATTTATGTTCGTATAGATATACCTAACTTATGATGGTTTAACTTAATGATTTTGGACTTTGTGATGATGCATTTGGTATGCTTCTCGACTTATGATGGAAACACACTTTTGACTTAATTTTTACAGCTTGTAGTGGGTTTGTTGGGATGTAACCCCATTCATTATAACTTGAAGATCATCTATTTGTATATTGATCTTTTTACTATACATCCTTGCTAAACTTACTAATTTATATGTTTTATCTGTAAATCCTTTTGGAGTTTCTATAGATGTAATCATATCATCTGTGAATAATGATTGGTTCCTTTTTAATCCTTATACCCTTTATTTCTTTTTCTTTCCTTTGTTGATTAGCATCTCTATTACAGTGTCAAATAAAAGTGATGATAGCAGGTATGTTTGTATAGTTCCTAGTCACAAATAAAACTCTTCCAGTGGATCATCAATAAGTGTGATTTGTGTTGTAGGATGCTTGTAGCATTCTGCTCTTTTCAGGTAAAGGAAACTTTTGTCTAATTCTTAGTTTTTGCAAGCTTGTTTTTTTTTTCTTTTTGTTTTACAGTCATGAATTGTTGAATTTTATCAAACATTTTTTCTTCATTTATTGAGATTTATCTTTTAAAATCTGTTTAATGTTGAACTTAAATGTGATTTTCTTTTTAAATCTGTTAATGTGATGAATTAAACTTACATTCCTGGAATAAACAATTTTTTGTATATATTGCTGCATTTGGTTTCCTAATACTTTGTTTAGGAGTTTTGCATTTGTGTTTAATGAGTAAGATTGGTCTATAATTTTTTTCCTTTTCTCTGATTCTCACTGGGGTTTTGTTTTTTTGGAGACAGAGTCTTACTCTGTTGCCCTAGATAGAGTGCCATGGCATCAGCCTAGCTCACAGCAACCTCAAACTCTTGGGCTCAAGCATTCCTTCTGCCTCGGCCTCCTGAGTAGCTGGGACTACAGGCATGTGCCACCATGCCTGGCCAATTTTTTCTCTCCCTATATATTTTTAGTTGGCCAATTAATTTCTTTCTATTTTTAGTAGAGACAAGGTCTCACTCTTGCTCAGGCTAATTTCTGTCTCCTGACCATGAGCGATCCTCCTGCCTCAGCCTCCCAGAGTGCTAGAATTACAGGCGTGAGCTACCGCACCCAGGCTCTCATTGGGTTTTAATATCAGGGTTATGCCAGTTAGTTGCATGAAAATAGTTGGGAAGGATTGCCTTGTTTTCTATTTCTTGGACCTATTTGTATGACATTGGAATTATTTCTTCCTTAATTATTTAGTGGGAATCACTAGTAAAACCTTCTAGACCTGAATATTTTTCCTTGTGGAAAGATTTATTGATTATAGATTCTGTTTCTTAGTAGTTTTTTCTTTTTGAGTTTTGGTCATAAAATATATTCCCAATTTAATCTAAATTTTCAAATGTTACATTATTAGATTTTTAAGATTGTCTTGTGATTTTTGACTTTGTTGATCCTATCCTTATTTTCTTTTGATTCATTAATTAGTAAGAAGTACTTTAAAAATTTTAAATGTACGGAGCTTTTCTTGTTATCCTTTCTGTTAAACTTTTTGTTGAAGTGTAGCATACATCCAGAAAAGGGCAAGAATTATGTCTTTAAATCTATGACTTTAAACAAAGTGAAAACACTTGTGTAACTAGCACCTCAGATTTCCCTTATCACCCCTCTTTCAGTTACCATCAGCCCCCAAAAGTATCACTATCCTGTCTTTTAACATTATAGATTAGATATCCATATTTTTTGAACTCATATATAAATGTGATCTTACACTATGTAGTGTTTTGTATCTGGCCTCTTGCACTTAGGTTTTTTGTTTTTTTTTTTGAGACAGAGTCTCCCTTGTTGACCAGGTTAGAGTGAGTGCCGTGGCGTCAGCCTAGCTCACAGCAACCTCAAACTCCTGGGCTCAAGCAATCCTTCTGCCTCAGCCTCCTGAGTAACTGGGACTACAGGCATGTGCCACCATGCCCGGCTAATTTTCTATATATATTAGTTGGCCAATTAATTTGTTTCTATTTATAGTAGAGACGGGGTCTTGCTTTTGCTCAGGCTGGTTTCGAACTCCTGACATCGAGCAATCCGCCCGCCTCAGCCTCCCAGAGTGCTAGGATTACAGGCGTGAACCACCGCAACCGGCTTCTCTTGCACTTAGTTTTATGTAATACTAATGCATATTATTGTGTGAGGTAGTTTTTTCACTCTCATAGCTGTATTGTTTTCTGTAGTGTGAATATACTAATATTTACCCATTCGTTCTTCTGTTGATAGGTATTTGTGTTTTCTGTTTTGGCTATTCTGAATAGTATTGCTTTGAACATTTTTATATATGTCTTCAGGTAGACAAATGTTATGTGTTTCTCTTGCGTAAATACCAAGTAGTGAGTCCTGGAGTCTACTTATCTTTTTTATTGATGTTTAGCTTAAGTGTTTTCTTTTGTTTAGTATTTGCATGGTTTATCTTGCCATTTTTTTACTTTAAGCATCTCATATCCACATTGTTTTCTTTGCCTTTTAAGCTCTTTATATTGAAATTATAAAAATATTGCTCTTTTTTTTATTTCGGCATATTATGGGGGTACAGATTTTAAGGTTTCAATAAATGCCCTTTTCCCCCTCCCCCCACAAGTCTGAGTTTCCAGCATGACCATCCCCCAGATGATGCACATCTCACTCATTATGTATGTATATACCCGCCCCCCTTCCCCCTGCCCAATACCCTATTACTGTAGTACCTATGTGTCTACTTAGGTGCTGCTCAGTTAATACCAGTTTGCTGGTGAGTATATGTGGAGCTTGTTTTTCCATTCTTGGGATACTTCACTTAGTAGTATGGCTTCCAGCTCTAACCAGGAAAATATAAGATGTGCTATATCACCATTGTTTCTTAGAGCTGAATAGTACTCCCTGGTATACATATACCACATTTTATTAATCCATTCTTGGATTGATGGGCACTTGGGCTGTTTCCACAGCCTTGCGATTATGAATTGTGCTGCTATAAACATTTGAGTGCAGGTGTCTTTTTTGTAGTCATTGGATCTTTTGGGTAGATGCCCAGTAATGGGATTGCTGGATCAAATGGTAGATTCACTTGTATCGCTTTAAGGTATCTCTATATTGCTTTCCACAGAGGTTGAACTAGTTTGCAGTCCCACCAGCAGTATAGGAGTGTTCCTCTCTCTCCGCATCCATGCCAGCATTTGTTATTTGGAGACTTTTTGATAAAGGCCATTCTCACTGGAGTTAAGTGATATCTCATTGTGGTTTTGATTTGCATTTCCCCAATGATTAGAGATGTTGAACATTTTTTCATATGTTTGTTGGCCATTCTTCTGTCTTCTCTAGAAAATTTTCTGTTCAAGTCCTTTGCCCACTTTTTAATAGGGTTATTTGATTTTTTTCTTGCCGTTTTTCGTGAGTTCTTAGTATATTCTAGTTATCAGCCCCTTATCAGATGATGCGTAGGATGCAAAAATGTTCTCCCATTCTGTAGGTTGTCTGTTTACTTTCATGACTGTTTCTTTGGCTGTGCAGAAGCTTTTTAGTTTGATCATGTCCCATTTATTTATTTTTGTTGCTGCTGTGATTGCCTTTGGGGACTTCTTCATAAACTCTTTGCCTGGGCCGATGTCTAGGAGAATGTTTCCAGCATTTTCCTCTAGAATTCTAATAGTTTCATACCTTAGGTTTAAGTCTGTTATCCAGCGTGAGTTGATTTTTGTGAGAAGTGAAAGGTGTGGGTCCTGCTTTAGCCTTTATTGCTCTTTTAATCTGATCCCTCTATATTATAGTCACATACTATGTAGTTCTTAGTATATGCTAAACAATTTTCTAAATGCTTTTATTAGAGCTCTCAATTTTTGTTTGGCTATTTTGTCCCTATTTCACCCTATTCTTGAAAATTATATTCCTTGGTTCTAAACTTTAGATTTGCAATTACATTCTTTCCCCACATTGAAGATGATATTTTGCTAGCTTACATTTTTGCTGTTGAGAACTCACTTATTGGTTTAAATTTTATTCCATTCACAGTAATGTGTTTGCTTTAAGATTTTGTTTGTTTTCTGGAATTACTATTATTATTTGAATTTAATCTTTTTTGGCTTCTTGAATTTGTAGCTTGGTATTTTATGATATTCTCTATAGGTATTTGGTCTCTGTCTTATTCCTGTCTGTCTTATTCCTTCTGGTATTTCTATGAGTCATAGGTTACAGTTAGACCTTTCTGTCCTTCTGTTATTTCAGTTTTATGTTTCTCTGTGTTGTAGTCTGGATAATTTCTTCTGAGTTCTCTTTCAGTTCACATTTTTTTTTTTTTCTTCAAATGGGGGTCTCACTCTGTCACCCAGGCTGGAGTACAGTGGCAAGATCATAGCTCATTGCAGCCTCAGACTCCTGGGCGTAAGTGATCTCCATCCTCTAGCCTCCTGAGTAGCTGGGACTACAGGCATGTGCCACCACACCTAATATTTTCTTATTTGTTATTGTTAGAGATGGGGTCTTGTGATGTTGCTCAGGCTGGTCTAGAACTACTGGCCTCAAGTGATCCTCCTGCCTTGGCCTCCCACAGTGCTGGAATTATGGGCATGAGTCACCACACCTGGCTTGGTTTACTAATTCTGATAGTTTTTTTCTATCTGCTAATAAACGCATCCACTGAGTTTTTAATTTCAGTAGTATTTTTTTCATTTTTAGAAGTTTTCTTCTTTTCAAATCTTCTAGTTTACTTTGTTTTTTTTTTTTTTTTTTTTTTTTTTGAGACAGAGTCTCACTCTGTTGCCTGGGCTAGAGTGCTGTGGCGTCACCCTAGGTCACAGCAACCTCCTGGGCTCAAGCAATCCTTCTGCCTCAGACTTCCCTTCCGAGTAGCTGGGACTACAGACAGGCATGTGCCACCATGCATGGCTAATTTTTTCTGTATATTTTTAGTTGTCTGGCTAATTTCTTTCTATTTCTAGTAGAAACGGGGTCTCGCTCTTGCTCAGGCTGGTCTCTAACTCCTGACCTTGAGCGATCCTCTGGCCTTGGC
Organism: Microcebus murinus; assembly: GCF_040939455.1. Classification (NCBI taxonomy): domain Eukaryota; kingdom Metazoa; phylum Chordata; class Mammalia; order Primates; family Cheirogaleidae; genus Microcebus; species Microcebus murinus. Next base: position 72,459,774 of record NC_134116.1, on the reverse strand, counting down.
CTCCTAGAGTGCTAGGATTACAGGTGTGAGCCACCGTGCCTGGCCTAGTTGACTCTTTATTTCCTGAAGATAATTTCAGAGTTGTCTTTTATTGCTTTAAGATAAGTATAGTAGTTTTATGATCTATTTGATCATTGTAATATCTGATGAATTGTGTGTCTGTTCTTGGTGTCTGATATTCCTGCTGGGTTTTGCTCATAGTTGTTTCCTTAGGTGCTTGCTTGATTATTTTTGACTTGATATTGCTCATTGTCCTAGAAACATCATAGTGGGAATTCTTTAATGCTTAGAATGAAGGTGTCCTTCTCTAGGCAGGACTTGGATTTACTAACGTTAGGTGCTTGGGGGTACTATTAGTTGAGAGGTCACTGAACTCATGTTTTGAAGTTCTCTGGATCACTTAGGTCATGTGAACCTAAGCCAATGTGCTAGCCTATGGCCAAAAAAAATTAGCTGTTCCTGTCCTGTATCTGTTATTATCTTGCTGTGTTTAGTACCAAAGCAGCCGTCTCTGATGTAAGGGGTGGGAGAAAGGGGCACCCGTTGATTTCTAGCTTACTCTTTTCTTTGCAGGTATATGTTTTTGAGGTGGGGTAGCACTCTACGTTAATGTTAGTAGAGTTTCTTATTTGGCTGTGACTTGATACCGATTTACCCATTTCCCTTGTTCTTGAGCCCACCAAAACTAAATTCTACATTTGTAAGAATTGACAAATGCTCTCAGAGCATAAGTGGCTATAACGGTCCAGTGTTCCATTCACTTCTCTGGGTTCCTGTTTTGTCTTAAATTTTGGTTTGAGTAATTTGTAGTGCTTTTATAAATATGCTTATGTTTGGATTTTTATTTTGTACTAGCATTTATAGTTTTTTTTTTTTTTTTTTGGTTTTGTTTTAGTTGGAGGGTTGGGAAGGAAAATAAAAGTAAGTTTTGTTTTGTTTTTTAAATGATTTTGGGACATGTTTAGTAGAGTGATTTTTATTAATTAGATAAGTGAATTACTATAAATTAGGAGGTAGTTATAAATTAGGGGCAGCTTACTTTTCATGTTTATTATTAATGTTTATGCCTACTTTTTGGTTTGCATCTAATAGTTTCCTTGTTTTAGGGATAAAAATATTTCCGTCATGGCTCATTCAAAGACAAGGACCAACGATGGAAAAATTACTTATCCTCCTGGTGTCAAGGAAATCTCAGATAAAATATCTAAAGAGGAGATGGTGAGACGGTTAAAGGTGAGTAAAATTGAGTATGTTCTTTTGGACATTTGTTTAAGGCAGTGATCCCCTGTAGAAATCACATAGAGCTGTATATTTTAGGGCAACTTGAAAAAGCAAAGCAGCAAATGGCAGAGAAAGGATCTAAAGGAGTAGAGTAGATGAGAAACAGTAGCGATTCCTTGGCTATCACTTATGAGAGAGCAGTTAGAAAGGTGAAGCTTAGATTTTCTAGGACTTACTACGCTTGAATATAAAGAACAAGTCCATAATATTCTTATTCCTTTTTTTTTTTTTGGTACAAATTTGTCTCCTTTATCCTATATCTCATTTCATTTTTTCCCTAAAAACAACCATTTTACTCTGAGAAAGAAATTTTAAGTCTTTGTACTGAGTACTCAGGCTGTACCTTACTTTCTTCTGAGTTACTTTGAGAGTAGATCAAAGTGACAGTTAGCTTCTCCCTCTGCTTCTGACATGTAGCAGTGAATCAAGATGGCTGGTGAACTTCCGTAGATGAGTTAGTCACTATATGGCTAGGGTCTCTTTATATGTATTTGAATATGTTTCACCTTTTCTTTCAGGGCCATGATGGTCCCTGTGATTGTTAAAATGGTTAAAGGAGCATAGTGGCTATGGAGAACATTATGGTGATTTATCAGTTAGTTTAGATGGTCTTTACTTTTGGGCATTTTTTTCCTTCTAGGTTGTATCTACCTAAACATTTATGTTGCTTGATATGTTATTATTTACCTGGATGTCAGGGCTGAAAAACTTTCCTAAATTAATCAGGAAACTTAAAACAAAGTACTATTTTATATTGCTACATGGTGTATTTTAATAAGAAAAAAAGGATGGTAAAAGTGTTATAAATTTCATATAAAGTCTTATTTACATTAATACATAAAGTATTAGAACGCCAGGTATCAGATGTTTATTATTCAGAGGGAAAGGTATCTTTGAGCAGATTAAATTTACTCATAGGTAGATATTTTATCCAGTTGGGAACTTATGCATATTTTATTAAAAACAGTCAGGCTACAAACTTGTGTATATGACTTACTTCATTTTCTGTGTGTTTACCTTCTCTTGACCTATTGAATTTCTAGAGAGACTATTATGTTTATTGCCTCAGATTTGCTTATATATTCCAAGAATGTTAGGTAAACATCTCTATTGTTTGCTAAGAAACTAATCCTGAATGCAGAGCCTACACTTAAATGCTCATTAGCATTTAGTGTCTTTTAGAGATGTTATTTTCTCAGAGATCTTTTTTAATTTGGAGGACTCATAAGTTATTAATGAGTTTTATAACACCATTTGAGTTGTAGACAGTAGTAAGGAATTTTTATTATCTAGACCTTGAGCAAATTTTGTGTTTAGTCTTGGTGAAATGATTTCCATAGTACTCACATATAGTGTTTGTAGTATGCTTTTATTATTTTGTAGACATTTATGCCTGGCAGTAATCTGGTTATACTTTCCTCATTTATTATCCTAATTTATACTTTCCACTGTTTTTAGTATCTTCCTTCTTAGGAAAATATGAAAAGGATTTTTGTGGGATAATAGTAATTTTTTTATATGTACAAGTATCTGTGTAAGTTTTATAAGTTATAACAGTTTGTTAATATATAAAGTAACATTGTCTATATAATTTTTTTTTCTATAACATTTAATTCAAAATATACTTAATGTTGTCTCACTCTTTGGTGAAGAGATCTGGAGAAAGAAATAGTTCTATGCACCTAGTTCTCTTTTTTCTCTTTGTGTCTTTTCATAAACACATAGGCAAAGCATATATCTTAAAAGTAATAAAATTAAGAAGTTAGAAGAATAACTCTGGGTATCATACCCTTAACACATTGCCTGCCACACAAAAAGATCAGCAACTTTTCCTTGGGGCCAGAGTTTTTAATATGAAAATAGGATAAAAACTTTGAGTTTTTAAGGTAAACATAAATAGAAAAACACAATTTATTGACTTCTATTCATCTAATCCACATTTTTAGGATTAAATTGTCAACATTAATTGTAACAATAGAACATCAACAAGTAAGATTTTATACATACTTCATGCGGCCCTGAGGTCAAAACTAGAGTGAATTATAGAACTCTCATGGCAGTTAATGTGTTAAACCAACTATGCTGCCTAATTGGAAGGATTTAGTCTACTGTTGGTTCTGGCATCTGGCATTACAGAAATAAGGGGTAGCATTGTGAGAAACAATGTTTGCACGGCTGCTCTGAGAATTTACTATGAAATTGAACCATTTTTTACTCAGAAGTCTAGCTCTACAGCGAGTGGAAATCTTTGCAGCGTAAAAGACCAAAATATAGAGGTTGATAATTGGTGGCCAGCCCTACTTGTTGCTTAGTATTTGCAGCACCACCTAGTGGATGGTGAATGGTCACATTTCCATTTGAGTTGTATTTAAATGGCAATTCCTGTCAAGATAGGCAATTTTTGTTAAGTCTCATTGGAACTAGGAATAGCACAGACTGGGGTTATATTGTAACTACTAATACTGAAATTAGAGAAGGCAGTTCACAGAATTTATACTATAACCATTTGTCACCAGTCTATTTTCTGCCCCCCTTCTTTTATGTAAATATTTTTGAAAAAGGAACCATTTCCGGTAGCTTCTTTTTGTTCACCACATACATGCCATTGAATCAATGAACTATCCATAACATATTCTCTTTTACGGTGGCACAAGAAATATTTTGTTGGATATTATGGTGCTCACATCATGGTAGCTTTTCAATGTTGAAGGATGCACCTTTGACATCATGTCTTAAATCCATTTATATTTTTTTAGTTGAATATATAAAACTATGTGAGTGGAGTGGTTTAGTGGCTCAGATGGAAAACTAAATTGTCATCCATCCAAGTTTTCTTTAGGTATATACTTTTTCTCTTAATGATTAGAAATATTATTTTTTAAAGAAAGGGATGGTAGTTTTAAGGGCATAGCCCTTTTAGTTCAGTTGTACAAGTGAGACCAGAAGTTTCAACAAATATTCTACTGGATTTCTTCCAATAATGACTACTGACTACATCAGGCTAATTTTAAACTTTTAAAATCTGGTTACCAGATATGTTGGGTAGATGAAAAATATTTTACTTAGTCTTTTAAAGAAAAGTTTACCCTGTAGTTTTAGAGGGATCTTGTTCTCTCAAGTAGATACTTTTTGCAGAAAAATGAAAGTATATTTATTTGAAGTTAACCTTTGCAGTTAATGTGGCCTTTGTATCAAATGAGTATATGTTTACATGGAACATTTCATTTGATTATTTTGTTTTTGTATAGATGGTTGTGAAAACTTTCATGGATATGGACCAGGACTCTGAAGAAGAAAAGGAGCTTTATCTAAATCTAGCTTTACATCTTGCTTCAGATTTTTTCCTCAAGCATCCTGATAAAGATGTTCGCTTACTAGTAGCCTGCTGCCTTGCTGATATTTTCAGGATTTATGCCCCTGAAGCTCCTTACACATCCCCTGATAAACTAAAGGTAAGTTCTGTAAAGAACTCCTTATTGCCTGTCTTTTGGATAAAAGCTATTTTAACTGGAATAAGATGATATCTCATTGTAATTTTGATTTGCATTTCTCTGATGACTAATGATGTTGGGCATTTTTTCATATACCAGTTGGCCATTTGTATGTCTTCGTTTGAGAAATGTCTATTCAGATTTTTGCCCATTTTTTAAGTGGCATTATTTGATTTTCCTGTTGATTTGTTTGAATTCCTTATATATGCTAGTTATTAATCCCTTGTCAGATGGGTAGTTTGGAGATATTTTCTGTGAGTTGTCTCTTCTATTGATGGTTTTCTTTGTTGTGCAGAAGCTGTTTAGTTTCATATGATTCCATTTGTCTAATTTTGCTTTGGTTGCCTGTGCTTTTGCAGTATTATTCAAAAAATAATTGCTTGGACCTATGTCCTGAAGTATTTCCCCAGTGTTTTCTTTCAGTAGTTTCATAGTTTCAGGCTCTAGACTTAAGTCTTTAATCCATTTTGGTTTCCTTTTTGTATATGGCAAGAGATAGTGGTCTAGTTTCATTCATCTGCATACGGATATTCTGTTTTCCCAGCACAATTTATTCAAGAGACTGTCCTTTCCCCAATGTATGTTCTTGGCACTATTGTCAAAAATGAGTTTACTATAGATATGTAGATTTGTTTCTGGATTCTTTTATCTATTCTGTTCCCTTGGTCTGTGTGTCTGTTTTTGTGCTAGTGCCATGCTGTTTTGCTTATTATAGCTCTGTAGTATAATTTAAAGTTAGGTAATGTGATTCCTCCAGTTTTGTTCTTTTTGCTTAAGAGGCTTTGGCTATTCTGGGTCTTTTGTGGTTCCATATACATTTTAGGATTACTTTTTCTATTTCTGTGAGAAATGTTGGTGAATCTGTAGATTGCTGTGGGTAGTACAGACATTGTAACAATATTGATTCTTCTTATCCATGAGCATGGAATATCTTCCCATTTTTTTGTGTGTCCTCTTCAATTTCTTTCATCAATGTTTTACAGTTTTTATTGTAGAGATCTTTCACTTCTTTACATTTATTCCTAAATATTTTCTTTGTAGCTGTTGTAAATGAGATTACTTTTTCATATTGTTCAGTGTTGGCATATAGAAATGCTACTGATTTTTGGATGTTGATTTTTGTGTACTGCAAATTTGTTTATCAGTTCTCATAGTTCTTTTGTAGAGTCATTAAGTTTCTTTAGATAAAAGATCATATGCTATGGAAACAAGAATAATTTGACTTCTTCCTTCCCAATTTGGATGTCATTTCTTTTTTTTTTTTTTTTTTGTCTGATTGGTCTAGCTAGAAATTCCAATACTATGTTGAATAATAGTGGTAAAAGTGGGGATCCTTGTCTTGTTCCAGATCTTAGAGGAAAGGCTTTAAGTTTTTCCCTGTTCAGTACGATCCATACAAGCTGTCTAGTCATACATTGCTTTTGTCATGGTGATGCATGTTCCTTCTATACCCAAGTTTTTGAGAGTTTTTATTATGAAGGGGTGTTGAATTTTATCAAATGCTCTTTCAGTATCAATTGAAATGATCATATGGTTTTTGTCCTTTGTTCTGTTGATACAATGTGTCACATTGATTGATTTGCATTTGTTGAACCAACTTTGGATCCCTGGAATGAAGCTCACTTGATCATGATGGATAATCTTTTTAATGTGTTGTTGAATTTGGTTTGCTATTATTTTGTTGAGGATGTTTGCATCTATGTTCATCAGAGATATTGGCCTATGAGGTTTTTTTGTTGTTTGTGTTGTTGTTTTTTGAAGGGGGTACTTTTCTTAAAAAGCTACACAGTCATTTGCATCTTAAATTGCTCTCTTTTTAAAATATGCTTGCTATTTTACTAAAAGGGAAACATTTTTTCTTTCATTGATTGATAGCATGCTTCCTTTGCAGAATTAATTTTTCCAACCTTAGGCCTTTTTCAATCTGTTCAAAAACATCTACATTTCTCTTGAAACTCATTTCCATAAAAATTTGACTCAGAGTGACATTGAACATGTCTATCCAGGTACAAAAAGGGATGTGGTCAATAATCAAAAGCAACAGATAGGAATAGATTGGAAAATGGTAGGGAAGAGCAAGCAATTATAGTGATTAAATAGGAATCTTGACAAATTGACTTCTGATGGTCTTTTAAGTATTTTGTATGGAATCTACTGTCTTTGTCACTTGGCGTTTTTTTTTTTTTAACTTTAATATTCCTAAACTGTGCTCTTGCTATATAATTACCAAATATTGTGCTGTTCCAGCAAATTTATCAGCTCTCAGTCATTGCAAAAATTTTTATTCTAAAAATCGTGTAAATTTTGGACTCAGTTCTCAGGTCTATTTGTTTAACTTGCTGTGAGATGAAGCTTTTCTTTATATATTTTAAGATCATGGTAAATGGTTTACTATTTTCCTATGAAGGATACTAATACATTTAGTATTCATATAAAGATGTACTTTTAAAAAATTTTAGCCAAAGGGAGTTTTTTCTTTATAATCTTTATGGTTTATCATGATATGTACACACGACTACTGAAGTACCTTTAGGAGTTTAGTGAATATTATCATTTAGCATTCATAATCTAAATAATACTTTGTCTTTTTTTTAAAGGATATATTTATGTTTATAACAAGGCAGTTGAAGGGGCTAGAAGATACAAAGAGCCCACAATTCAATAGGTATTTTTATTTACTTGAGGTAAGTAATATATCTTGAGGTGATATTTTAAAGTAATTTTTTGTGCTTGTATATTTTTACCAAAGTGTTTACCTTTTTAACTTATTTTTAGAACATTGCTTGGGTGAAGTCATATAACATATGCTTCGAGTTAGAAGACAGCAATGAAATTTTTACCCAACTATACAGAACTTTATTCTCAGTTATAAAGTAAGTTTATTTTACTAAGTATATAATATTTTTAAAAATATAAAAGTAAAGAATTTTTAACTTACAGGTGAATCTGCATAATCTGTTATGAATATTAGAAGGCTAAGAGTTGTATCTTAAATTTATTTAAATTTATTCTTTTTTTTTTTTTTTTTTATTTTTTTATTTTTAATTTTTTTTTTTTTTTAGTTGCTTATTTTTATGGAGATAAATTTATTCTTATAGGTGTTTTTAAAATGAATGGTGCTTAATCAATTTTGTGTTGTAAGGAATTACTGATTATAGAAGTGGCATAAAGGCAATATAAAATATTTTTTTGGTTACATTATTTATATATTTAAGTTATTAATACATATAACTCCTTAATGCATTTGGCTATTTGAGCTTTTTGTGTATTGTTTGAAATTATTTGTGTATTGCTTGAAATTATTTACTAGAATTAACTTCAAAGCAATTTGACTTTCTGAATTTAAGGCAAAACTGCAGTTGCTTTTGATTTCATCATTTTTAATTGTGAAACTGGCTAAAATTAGGGAAAAGTAATCTAAGAAATGTAGTTTTAAAATATACTTTGGCTAATATTGTAAGATTTGGGGGAGAGGGAAGCCTTAAATGAATATATAGAATTTTATTTAATATTTTAGTATCTTTTATAAAGTGTGATGTTTGTCAGTATCATGAAGAAATCCTGTACATCTCAGTTACACTTTAAATAAAATGTCTATTTTTAATTTCAGCAATGGCCACAATCAGAAAGTTCATATGCACATGGTAGACCTCATGAGCTCTATTATTTGTGAAGGTGATACAGTATCTCAGGAGCTTTTGGATACAGTTTTAGTAAACCTGGTACCTGCTCATAAGGTAAGTAGTAATATATATATGCTGAAGTTATGTCTAAAGCTCATTGATATTAAGGTCCAAAATTTGTTCTTAGATTCTGAATACAATTTATCCTGCTATAATCTTAGTTTTAGAGAATCTGTTGACTAATATTAATATGTATTTATTGTATTTAATGTGTAATAAAGCATGATACACTTAGTCACTAAATGAAAAGAAGAAATAATACATTCAGTCAGGTAATAAAATATCTGTGATAATTCAGTTTTATATAGAGTGTATTTTAGAGAGTGAGTGAATAGCTACGTAGATTCTGTTATATAACTTTACATGTTGGGAGTGGGAACCAGTTAGGGCAGGCGTCCTCAAACTACGTAAGGCCCATGGGCCACATGTGGGTGTTTTTGCCCGTTTGTTTTTTTACTTCAAAAAAATATATGTGCAATGTGCATAGGAGTTGGTTCATAGTTTTTTTTAAACTATAGTCTGGCCCTCCACTGGTCTGAGGGACAGTGAACTGGCTCCCTGTTTAGAAAGTTTGAGGACCCCTGATTTAGAGTCTTACCGAAAAGATAGTGGTAATATAGGGAGGAGGGGTGAAATTAAAAAGGAAATCTCTACTAATCGGGAGACAAGGGATATGATGATGGCAGTGTTTCCTGCCTGGGTGATGTTGATCAGAATGTATTTATTTTTTTGTGTGTGTGTGTTTTGATTTTTGAAAATGACTGACTCTCAGTTCAAAATATGGTTCTGTGACATAGAAGGGCTCTGGTTAAGGAGAGGAGCACAGGAATCACCAGTATAAAAATCTTTGCAAATTTAAGACCTCTCTGGCAACATACAATCTTAGTCTATAGCTACATAGCATTGACACAAAAAATGTTTCAATAAAAATGATCTCATAATCCAAAATTTCCGAATTCTTTTTTTTTAAATTTTTAAATTTTTTAATTGCAGCATATTATGGGGGTACAAATGTTTAGGTTACTTATATTGCCTTTGCCCCACCCCAAATTTCCAAATTCTTAAAAGAATTAGTCTATCAGTGCTAAAAGTCAGCAGATACTATAAATAGCAAGATTAGATTACAAAAATTCAGATAATATGTTGATTAGATAAAAATCATACGTGCTGGTGTGCTGTGGGCTCTGACCAGCTACCATTTGCTCCTCACCTGCCTCTCTCATTCTTCACTGTACATCCTGGATGAAGTTCACTGTGTCCTGACTCCACCCAGCCCAGCCTCACCTTTTTCACTGGTGACTGAGAGAGAGAGAGGGAAGGTAGAAGACTGCCTCCTTCATCTTAGTGTCCACATCTGGTTAGGGATACTTGTTATCCTTTTTTATTAAATGAGCTATAAAAACTAGCTTGGGACTCAGCTACTGTTACTTCCCCAGAGCAGATAAGCCAGGGGTACCTGGCCTGATACCGAAAGCTCTCTGCCCTGTGTGCTTAGGTTGGGAGACGGGGCTCAGGAATCCAACCACAGAATGCCCTAGAAAGGAAGGCTGGGTGTTTAGGAGGAGACTCAGTAGGCCTCCCAAAGGGGCTGCACTTGACTGGACACACAGTCCTTTAGATCCCACATCTGCTTGTGAACTCTGCAAGACAGTCCCTCCTGGATGCAGATTCAGTATTGAGTTTGACTTTCTACACCTAGCAGCTTGACTACCAGAGGCATTCAAGGCTTCTATCTATCCATTGCTATGAAAAAGACTTTGTTCAAGGTACTTCTTAAATGCACATTTTCTCCTTGGCCATGCTTTAGGGAGAGGATCTGTAGGTATTTCCAGAAACTAGAATCCTAGGACCTACTTAACCCCTATCTGTAAATAGAGGAGCTGGAATCTTCCACCAACTACTTAGAATTCAATCCTCTGCTTACTCTGTTTAGCTTAGACTGGAAATTTCCCAAGGCACTTTTGCAGTCCTTTGCATAATTTTAGCTTTGTGTAGTTTAGTGAATGTTTATGGCACTGAATAAAACATTCTAACAAAGTTTTAAAAAATCATAAATACCCTTAAAAGGATTATGATAAAATACATTTAAATAGGAGCTAAAAAACACAATAACTAGACATATGAAAGCAGTTAGGAAAAAACTTATTAGAAGGGAAAAATGGTCATTGAAATTAAAATCTTGATTGGATTATATATAATTTTAGAGAATGGATAGATGTGAGGAAATGATGTCGATATAATGAGATAAAGAAAACATGAAAAATAAGGTCAGATGTATTTAATTGTGATTTCAGGACAACAGAGCAGAGAAGAGATGATGTTCAAGTAGAAATTAACTTAAAATATTCCCGAATTAGTGAAAAGCATGAATTTAGGGATTAGGTAGAAAAAGGTATAATAAGCCGAATAAATAAGAAAGAAATCCCTGTCCAGGAATATCCTGGAGAAATTGTGGAACACCAAAACAGAAATAATGTATAAAGTACCTAGAATGAAAAGGCATAGCCCTTACCAAAGAATGAAGGTTAAACTGGTTGCTGACTTCTAAATTGCAGTGATAGATGCCAGAAAATAATGGAAGTGTATTTCCTGGTGCTAAGATAAAATAATTGTCAACCTAGAGTTGTATATCCAGTTTGAGTTAAATGAAGACATTAAGTATTCATGAGTCAATAGTCTTCCTGAAAGAAACTATGTGAATGAGTACTTTAGGATGAAGGACATTGAGTTGAGAAGTGAGATATAAGAAATAGTGATGAACAAGAAATGCTCTAAATAAGAACTGATACATAAAACAAAAACAGTAGCAGAAATAATTATAATGGTTAATTAAAGGGCTATTAACAAATTGGTCTTAAAGTATTGGATACAAATAAATATATAATATTGAGTGGTTTAGTAGGATATGATCCTGGGATGATCAGGAGTATTTAGAGCTATTGTTGCTGTTGTTTAACTTTAAATTTTAAATGAAGTATTCATGTTAAAATTTTAAGGATTACGATAAAAGGAAGAATTATAGTAAGTGTAAATGGCCTGTATTTTACTACATAAGACAGATTGTTAGATTGGATTGAAGATGATCCAGCTGGTTGTTGTTAATAAGAAATACAACTAAAATATAGTCACAAAAAGGTTGAATGCAAAAGGATGGAAAAAAGACTTGTTAGGCAAATACAAACTGAAAGAATACTGAGATGGCTTATGTTAATATTAGACTTAGTAGTCTTTACTGGATAAAGAAGGGATTTATATAATAATAAAAGGTTCAGGGCCGGGCGCTGTGGCTCACGCCTGTAATCCTAGCTCTTGGGAGGCCGAGGCGGGCGGATTGCTCAAGGTCAGGAGTTCAAAACCAGCCTAAGCAAGAGCGAGACCCCGTCTCTACTATAAATAGAAAGAAATTAATTGGCCAACTGATATATATATAAAAAAAAAAATTAGCCGGGCATGGTGGCGCATGCCTGTAGTCCCAGCTACCCGGGAGGCTGAGGCAGAAGGATCACTTGAGCCCAGGAGTTTGAGGTTGCTGTGAGCTAGGCTGACGCCACGGCACTCACTCTAGCCTGGGCAACAAAGCGAGACTCTGTCTCAAAAAAAAAAAAAAAAAAAAAATAATAAAAGGTTCAGTACTTGGGAAGATATCTAAACTTGTATGCACACAGATTCAAAATATACAAAGCTCAAATTGAATGAAGTAGGGGAGAAAGAAGCACATTCATAATTTAGTGTGCTATTTTAACACATTTTTCAGTGATTATAAATAAAGTAGACCAAGAGTTTGTAAGAATATTGAGGATATGCAACACAAAACTATAAGTTTAATGGCAAGCATAATTAATCTGGCAAAACAAATCATAATGGCAATTATAAAATATTTAGAAATGATAATTAGAATGATACGTATTAAAACTTGTGAAATGCAGCTTAAATGTAACTTTATAGCTAAGTGTCCAATTTAAGAAGTTATGAAAGCATTATCAAAATAAACAAAATGTACAAAGAAGAAAACAGTGAAGATCAGAAATTAATGAAATAGAAAACACAGTGACATTTCACAGAAACCCAAAGTTGGTAATTTGAAGAATATATTAAATAGGCAAATACTTCTCAAGTTGAAGAAAAGAATGGAACAAGGTATCAGTAACAGTTTTAGAATGAAATAAGGAACACAGACATGGAAAAGATCAAAACGTGGTTCCATGAACAATATTTTATACTAACATTAGAAATTAGAAAAAATTCCTAGAAAATATAACTTGCCAAATTTGTCTCAAGAGATACAATCTTTTTATTTATTTATTTATTTACATTTATTTTTTATTTCAAGGAGAGAAATAACCAATAAAGAAATTTAATTGGTTTTTAAAAATTCTACCTATAAAACAAAACTTTCATTTTCATTTCAAACAATAGCAACAGTAACAGCAGCAACAATAACAGTGGCAGAGCTCAAATCAGCAACAAAAGAACCTAAACCCATCACCAGGAAATTTCCGTTGTCCATTTAAACAGCAAATAGTCATAATCTTCAGTAAACTTCCAGATGATAGAATAGAATGGATACTCCATAACTCACTTTTTTTTTTTTTTTTTTTTTTTTGAGACAGAGTCTCACTTTGTTGCCTAGGCTAGAGTGAGTGCCGTGGCGTCAGCCTAGCTCACAGCAACCTCAGACTCCTGGGCTCAAGCGATCCTTCTGTCTCAGCCTCCCAAGTAGCTGGGACTACAGGCATGCACCACCATGCCCAGCTAATTTTTTCTATATATATTAGTTGGCCAATTAGTTTCTTTCTATTTATAGTAGAGACGGGGTCTCGCTCTTGCTCAGGCTGGTTTTGAACTCCCGACCTCGAGCAATCCGCCCGCCTCGGCCTCCCAGAGAGCTAGGATTACAGGCGTGAGCCACCGCGCCCGGCCAGCATAACTCACTTTTGAGCAGAGTTTGATCTAGGGAAACCAGGCAAGATCTAAGCAAGAAAAGAGAATCATAGGCTAATTGAACTTGTGAATATAGTCATATAAATCCAATATAAAATAATAGCTTTTAGAATGGTATAGAATACTATTGATAATGACCAAATTAACTTTATTTTAGGAATACAAGGATGGATCAACATTAGACAATGTCAGTGATAGCCTAAGTAATATTTGTTTAAATTAATAGATCAAAGAGAAAAATATTAATAGATATAGAAAAAGAATGATACAATTTAGTATAATTTATGATAAAAACTCTTAGCGAGTTTAAAATAGAAAGGAACTTCTTTAAACTGACATGGAGATATGTATGGTACAATATTTAATGATGAAGTGTTGAAGCATTATCTTTGAAGTTAGGAACATTGTGAAAATGTCACTTTTACTCAGGCAGAAGGCAAATACTGTGTTTCCCCGAAAATAAGACCTACCCATAAAATAAGCTCTAGCAGGATTTCTAGGCATTTGCGCAATATAAGCCCTACCCTGAAAATAAGACCTGGTGATGAGCGTGGCTATGCAGTGTGTCTGCACAACTCATGCATTTCCTCGTGGAACGGTAAAGAAGGTGAGCAGCCCTTCTCATCTGCCCCTTCGTGACAACTACTATCCTAGAGGTGACCGGTAAGGTGTGGGCAGCCCCACCAGGGTCGGCTCCCCCTATCAGGTCCTGGCCATTCTGTGCATGCTGCAAGCTGAGGCTTTGAGGGGAAAATAAGCCCTAGGGTGTCTTCTTAAGGAACAATAAATATAAGACCCTGTCTTATTTTTGGGGAAACACATCTAATTCTAACCAACATTATACTAGAGGTCCTAATTCAGTGAAATAAAACAAGACAAAATATAAAAGGATTAGAAAGAAGAAAGAAAACTGAAGTTATTTGCAGATGATATCATTGCCTGTGCAGAAAACACAAAACAATGTATAGAAAAATTTCTAGAACAGATAAGAAAGTTCTGGAAGGTTGCTAGATACAAGAATTTACAAAAATCTGTTAGCATAATTTCAAAAAATTTTGACTAGTAGCTTTAATAAAGACAGACTACTTAGAAATTTAATAAAAATGTACATGACATTTTTGTTGAAAATCATTGTAATTGAGTATTAATAATTCCCATTCTCTCAGCTCCTACATAACCATGTATCCATTTACAAATTCTCCATTCCTAGGCCAGGCGTGGTGGCTCACGCCTGTAATCCTAGCTCTCTGGGAGGCCGAGGCGGGCGGATTGCTTGAGGTCAGGAGTTCGAAACCAGCCTGAGCAAGAGCGAGACCCCGTCTCTACTATAAATAGAAAGAAATTAATTGGCCAACTAAAAATATATATACAAAAAATTAGCCGGGCATGGTGGCGAATGCCTGTAGTCCCAGCTACTTGGGAGGCTGGGGCAGCAGGATTGCTTGAGCCCAGGAGTTTGAGGTTGCTGTGAGCTAGGCTGACGCCATAGCACTCACTCTAGCCTGGGCAACAAAGCGAGACTCTGTCTCAAAAAAAAAAAAAAAAAAATTCTCCATTCCTTCCAATGTTCCTTTGTCTATTACTGCTTGATTATAGTCAAAGGGATGTATGAAAATAAGTCTTACTGGGTCTCCATTTTCTTATTTTTCAAAATTGTTTTGTTATTACTGGCCATTTGCTCTTCCATGTGAACTTTCAATTTAGCTTGTCAATTTATATACATGCACATGCTACCAGTTTCTATTTTAATTGAATTATTGACCAGTATATAGAAAATTGACATCATTATGATACTGAGTCTCCTTCCATAAATAGCAATAACAAATAACAAATCTCCCAACATTTCTTTTATTATTAATACAAGTCATTGAAAGGAATAATGGACTACTTAATGATTTTAGGGCAATTGACCACCCATATGGAAAATAATAAAGTTAGATTTCTTATTTTGTACCATAGATAAAAAATACAGCTGGAATAAAGAAAAGTAGATCTGAAAATGTAATCTGGAAAAGTAAATCTGAAAAGTAAATCTTTAAAATTTTATTTGAAAATAAAAAACATCATCTTTATAAACCCAAGGTGGGAATGAATTTCTTAAGAAGGATATAAAGAGAAGAAGCCATGCAAGAAAAGATTGATATATTTGATTACATTAAAATTAAAAACTTCTATTGACATTAACCAAGATATTGGAATCAACCTGTGTCCATAAATGGATGAGTGAATCAAGAAAATGTGATATAAATACATAATGGAATATTACTCAGCCATAAAAAGAACGTAGTCCTATCATTTGTGGCAAATGTGGATGGAACTGGTCATTATGTTAAGTGAAATAAGCCAGGCACAGAAAGACAAATATCACATGTTCTCACTCACCAGAGAGGAGCTAAAAAAAAGTAGATCTCATGGAGGTAGTGAATAGAATGGTGGTTACTGGAGACTGGGAAGGGTATGGAGATGGGAAATTAAGAGAAGGTGGTGAGGGGTACAAAAATACGGTTAGATAGAAGGAATAGTGTTTGATAGTACTAGTACAGTAGGGAAATTATAGTTAACAGTAGTTTATTTTAGTTATTCCAAAAAGCTAGAAGATTTATAATGTTCCCAACACAAGAGATAAATATTTGAGGTGATAGATGACTCAGTTACCCTGATTTGATCATTACCCATTGTATATGTGTAACAAAATATTACGTGTATCCCAAAACATGTACAACTATTATATATCAAAAAACATACAAAAAATAAAAACTTCTGTATACTTTAAGACACCATAAACATTGTGAAAAGACAAATATACACTGAGATACACATGTACAGATGGTCCCTGACTTATGATGGATTGACTTATAATTTTTGATTTTATGATGGATCTGTTGGGGTATTAAATGCATTTTCATTTAACAATGGGTTTATCAGGATGTAACCTTATCATAAGTAGAAGAGCATCGATAATTGACAGAGGTTTAATGTATAGAATTTATGGAGAAATTCTATGAAAAAGAAGAGGACAAAATAGCCCAGTTGAAAATGGCGAACAATTTACAGAAAATTATTTCTCATATGTATAAGATACATATATTTTAATGTTCCTATATAGTAGAATCAGTAAATAAGCTGAGGCATGTTATGTAGTAAAATGCTAAACAGCAATTAGAAATGAACAAAATAATACAATACAAGCATTAAAGTAGGAGTAAGAATATATACAGTATTTCTTTTACTGTAACATGTTTAAACTGGAGTAGTGACTCAACTTCAGATCTTTAGTTTCTTCTATTATTATCAAAGTCTCTTAGAAACACATTTTCTTAAGATGTTTTTTCTTGTACCCTTTCTCCCCATACATTACTATTTATATTGTTTCCTGTTGTATCCTTGGACTTATCTGTGCTCTGAGATGTGCTTGTTTAAATATGCTTTCCCATAACTGCCTCAGAATCCTTCCTGATTCCCCATTGCTGCCCACACCAGTTCATCCTCTTAGGATGTTTTGGATTTTCTGGACCTAGAGTGGAACAGCCTGTATTTGTACTCAGCTAAACTGATTTGACTTGGGGACTAGATTTAAAATGACTGAGTATCTCCTTCTCTAGCTAATAATCATTTACTGACCATTTCTATTTAGTTTATATTATGTTATAAATAAGCGAATATAGTTATCCTTGCATGGAAAGGATCTTTCCTAAGAAAAGTGGCTTTGCCTTCTCGTTTTTTATTCTAATTGAGTCTTAGTTTTTTCACTTATTTACTTAAGAATAGCTTTTTAAAATATATAAAATATTTTGTTTTTCATAGAGATCTACAATATAGATATTTATGTTTTTCAGAATTTAAACAAGCAAGCATATGATTTGGCAAAGGCTTTACTGAAGAGGACAGCTCAAGCTATTGAACCATATATTACCAATGTAAGTGTACTTGTAATTGATTGTCAGAACGATTAAGCCAAAAGTTTAAAGATTTGCTAGAAGCAAAATTTCAGCAAGTAGTATATACTTTTAATTTTGTGATGTTTTAAGCATTAAATCATGTATTTTCTTTCTCTTCTTTAATTGAAATTATTCTTAATATTTTCTGCAAGAATAACTCTCATCCTGTTTGTTCATTCATTCGCTTCTTTCAAATTGCCTATGAACTAAAACAACTTTTATTTTGGTTAGCAAGATACACTATTTGTTTCTACTTATAGAAATATGGTTAAATGGAATGGTTCGTTATTCAGAGAACTTGCTTACAGCTTTTTGTAGGTTGAATTGATTAGTACAAGAAGATATGAACTATTATCAAGACCTAGAAATTGAAGAAGGGGAGTATGAATGGCATTAGTGATTTGGTGAAAGTTACTTTCTATTGCTGTTGCTGGGGTAGATTCCATATAAATGTATCTTTTCTGAAAAAGAGGAAGAATTGCAGTGAAATGAACCTTTTCACTATCACCCCAAATCTACTTATTTATGATTGACTATCGTGTACTTATTTTTAGAAAAAATATTTTTTAGCTCCTAGGTTCACTTACAGAAGCTTATAGTAAGTTTTATTTTCTCTCCATAGTTCATTGAGTTTCACAGCTCTGGGTGGTACCGTTCATACTGTATTTTATGTGAATGGTGCCTCCTGGAGCACAAATATAGAATTTGGTGTTAATGGTGGTCCCTGGTATTGTGTAACAGCTCTGTTCTTCCACCTGCTTTTTGCTTTCACCCACTTCTAAAAAGTAAAGGATATAAATTTGTCTTCTCAAATAAAGTAAAAAAAGAAAGCCTTTTATAATTACTTATGTATTTAATTCTCCTGAAGTTTATTTTTTTTTTATATATATATATTTTTTTCTTTTTTGGTATATGTATACAATGGAACTCCTGAAGTTTATTGAAGGAGAATTTTTCTTGTAGCATATAAAAATTTAAAGTCAGTATATAAATATTAATATATCATGAAAAGATATACTTTGAAAAATAGTATACTTCATAAAAAAGTACCTTTGTAAATCACAGTTTTTGTTTCTGGCTTATGACCTTAAGGAATTCTAAACACATGATGATTTGGAAACATGAATTTAATTTGTAAGGAAATTATTCTGAATTGTGAACTTTCAGAAGCTGTAGAAGTAAATTCTATGTAATCTATCTTAAGTAGGGAACTCCAAATATTGATTTCTGCAGTTTTGTGAGTCTTAGGGTATTGGCTGAGATAAATTGGTGGGATTGAGTTTTTTCATTATTGACTTAGTGGCACTTGAACTGTGTAGACCCAGACTTAAGCATTATGTGATTAATTATACCTTCTCTTTTTCTTGCTTCAAGAGAGTCTGAATGACTATTTCCGTAGCCTATTAGAGAACACTAGGTGAGCTCCTCCTGGTGGTCATTTATTTAAACTGATATTGCCAAGCTAGATGTTTTTTTTTAGGGGAATACTTACTTAATTTCTTTTTTTTTTCTGGTATAAAAATAAGAAAAGAACACTCTACTATGTTGATATCTCTTCTGTGATTGAGGGAAATAAATATTTGAGTGGGGTAATTAAATTTAAAAAAGCCTACGATAGAATGATGATATTTGTTTGATCTGGGTGATTAGGTTCATTATACTCTTCTCTCAACTTTTGCATGTTTGAAAATGTTTGTAATAAAAATTAAAGAAAGAAAAAAGGACAAAGAAATACTTTTAGCAATCTCAGATAAATCAAGGTAAAAACATTTCTTTATCACTTACACTTTCTGTTAATTTCTTGCTGTTCTTGCCAACAGAAATAGACCCTTCCTTTCTTATTATAATTTTATCAAAAGCTGGGGAACAGGGGTCAGAGGACTAGCAAAGTGCTGTGAACACACTTTCAATTATGTACTTATTCCTAATGTGTTGTCCATTATTTTCTTATCTCTCCCTGTTTTCTTGTCCCTTGCCTTATTTGTGGGTCAACTAATAAGTCATTAAGACTTGCTTTTTCCTACATTTAATTCCCTTATAAATTCTCTTATTATTCTACTTCAAACAGATATATATAATTATGATATAATTATGTGTAAAATCACTTTCTAATGAACTTAATTGTCTTATAGTAGGATAAAATTAATATAATGTTAGAAGTCATTCTTAGCCCTTTTCGACTTATAGATGAAATAGCCATTATTCCTTTATCTTCCTAGTAGAGAATTATCAAGTAAAAATAGGAATAAGATACTGAGGAATAACTTCATTTATCTCTCTTTTCTGTATGTTACTTTTTGACTCATGCATATAGACATATTCAAGTTGTTTTTTTTATAGATAATGATTCTTACATATAAAGACTGGAGAAATCACTGGTGATATTGTAGGTTATTTTTTCAAAATAGAATTTGTTGTAACATGACAACCCAGGAAACTAAAAAGTACATGTATATTTTAAAAAGGTAAAACATCAAAAACAAAATGTACGCAATGCCAATTCAAAAAATTTCCTATGTGTATTGTTTCTTAGTGGTGACATTATTTTTCACCAGATCTTTTTTTATCACTAGTTTGGGATATATCAAAGAAATTATTTTGCTGGACTGAAAATGTATCAAATCCTTGTTGAAATAGGTAGAATTTTGGTTGGTTGTTTATTCTCACTAAGCCTCTGTTTTTGTATCTTTAAATTGACACTAAAAATGCTTGGGTAGTGGTAAGGAATGTGTTAAGTAATGTGAAAGCACTTTTATAATTAAAATTAACCATGTAAATCTAAGGTAAAAATTATTTGTGACCTGGGATGTCTTTGATTAGGAAGTATTTTTTTAAATTAAACAATGTAATTTGTAGTGTGTAAGTTAGCTACACATTTGTAAATGAAAGACTAATGATTTTTGGAAGAAATATTTTAATAAAATCTATGTCTGCCTCTACTAAATTTTAAGGCTTATGAAGGGCTTGTATTGTTTTATGCATATTTGCATTATAATACCTATTGCATATTATTCACTTACCAAATATGCATTGGATATGTACTGCCTACTCTGTGTCAGACTCCGTGCTAGGCTCTTGTTATACACTGGAGAAGATCAACTTGGTTGCCTTTTTGCTGATTATAAGTGTTCAATATATGTGTTTGATGAAATTTGAGACATTAAACCAGGGAATTTTTTTTTTTATTTTTGGCTTTCCATTTTTCAAATAAGTTTTCTCCAGATCATTAGAAGAAGAAGACAATGGTTTGACCACCTGGTGGCCAGATCGGGAAGGATTATTGTTCTTTTTTAAGGAAAGGTAGATTGAGGGATTTTACTATTTTTTAAGCAGGAGAAAACTTGTGAATGGAAGCAAAATAGCCACTTTATTTTCAACCTGAATAAGAATTTAATCTTTGATGTTATATAATTCTTTTCCCACAAAATTGATAGTACAAACAAGTTATTTTTAAAACCAATAAAGAATAGCAAAATATAATTTGTTCTTTTATCCCCTTCATGGTTAGGTATCCTGTACCAGTTCATAGACCTAAAAAACTTTCCTTAAAAACAACCTGAGGGCCAGGCATGGTGGCTCACACCTATAATCCTAGCACTCTGGGAGGCCGAGGCAGGTGGATCGTTTGAACTCAAGAGTTCGAGACCAGCCTGAGCAAGAGTGAGACCCCATCTCTACTAAAAATAGAAAGAAATTAATTGGCCAACTAAAAATATATAGAAAAAATTAGCTGGGCATGATGGCACATGCCTGTAGTCCCAGCTACTTGGGAGGCTGAGGCAGGAGGATTGCTTGAGGTTGTTAGAGGAGTTAGAGGTTGCTGTGAGCGAGGCTAACGCCATGGCACTCTAGCCAAGGCAACAAGAGTGACACTCTGTCTCCAAATAAAAACCAGCCTGAGAACTAAAAGTAAGCAGAAAATGCATAGAAATGTGAAATTCTTTACTCTGTGCTTTCACTATAGAAAGCAAAAAGCTAATTAAGCCAAGAAATAGATTAACTGTCATAGAATAAAGATCAGGGCAGCTTGTATAGTGTAAAGAATCCTTAACCTTCTCCATGGAAACAGAGGAAAGTGGTTGAGACTATGTGGTGTACGTTCTGCGTTTTAATATATTATGTGTTTGGAAGATTTTAAATGGAAATGAACTTGGCCAGTATGCCATGTATCTTTACCCATTTCAGTGGTAATGTGATGAATGATTTGAGTGTAGAAATTAGAGCTAGCTGCCTAATAGGAAAAATATTGTTTAAATTTGGATTTTTCTTGTGTGTGTTTGTGCTTTTAATTGGATTTTAATTGTAGTTGTAAACCTTGTATAAATGTACACATTTTTTATCAGAATGTAAAATAAAACCAAAAGGGTCAGAAAGGGGTTGTTTTGTATTAAAAATACAAAATTATATATTTTAAAAATAGAATTGGCTCCTGCTCTGAACATGTAAAAAGGCTTTATCTTAGATGCTGTTGTCTCCCATATATGCTAAAGTGAACAAGAGGTCATCCCTTGCCCTTAAGGAATTTATCTAGTGATATTAAGGCATTGTATTAGGGTTCTCTAGAGAAACAGATCCAATTGTGAGTAGTGTATGAATGTATATGTATATGTGTATACCTGTATGTGTAAGAGGGGATTTATTGGGGGAATTGGCTTATGTAATTATGGAGGCTGAAAAGTCCCACAAGAGGCCATCCGCAAGCTGGAGAACCAGGGACAGTGATGATGTCACTCTTAGTCAGAGACAGAAGGCTTGAGAACACAGAGGGGTGCCACCGGGGCAATTCCTGGAGTTCGAAGGCTGGAGACCTGGAGTTCTGATATCTAAGGATAGGAGAAGTATCCCAACTCCAGAAGAAAAAGAGAGTGAATTCACCTTTTCTTCTGCCTTGTTGTTCTTTTGGGCCCCCACAGCCTATTGGATGGTGCCTATCTCTGTTGAGGGTGGATCTCTATCTACTCAGTCTACGTGCCAGTCTCTTCTGGAAACACCCTTGCAGACACACCCAAAAATCATGCTTTGCCTGCTATCTAGGTATCCCTTAATGCAGTCAAGTTGACACTAAAATTAACCATCACAGATATGAACACAATAATTCTGTAGCATAGAATGTAGTAAGTATCGTAATGAGGAACAAAGTGTGTTTGGAAAGTAGGATATTTGTTGAAATACTAATTGATGATTCAGTACAAATTATTCATAGATGAATTCTATGCTTTTGTCTTTTCATGTAGTCTGTAGTGATTTCCTACCTATTGTTAGAAAATATTTTGACATGCCTAGTTTGACTTTGTATGAAATAGTGATGAATTTGATTGAATAATAATTAATATTTGAGAAAATTCATTTTATCTATGGTGTTTCTACTAATGATAAATTTTCTTTCTCTTCAAAAGTTTTTTAATCAGGTTCTGATGCTTGGGAAAACATCTATCAGCGATTTGTCAGAGCATGTCTTTGATTTAATTTTGGAGCTCTACAATATTGATAGTCATTTGCTGCTCTCTGTTTTACCCCAGCTCGAATTTAAATTAAAGGTAATATATTGTGAAAATAATGATTCTGTCAACCAAGTTAGCAAAGAGCATTATTTATGACTTTATAATTCTTACACTAGTTTTAACTGAATGTAACAGATGAGAGGATGTATTATCATTGTTTATTCGCATATTTGTGCCTTGCCTATCTGTATATCTCCAATGCCTGGCAGATAGTAGCTGATTAATGGTTATTAGCAGGGTGATATTTTTCCTCTAAATATTTTCCAGGTAAATTCTAGAATTTGACTAACTTTTGAGGGTCATAGTCATACATCAAGCTTATTCTGTTTTCAAGGCATAATTTATAGTAGTTCCCTTGACTACTTGATCAGGCCATAAAAATACAGTTCATTATTCACCTGGTATAAAATGCTTTTACCTTTGTGCGAATTGTCTTATATAATAGTTGCCTATGATGAAAGTTCATTTGCTTTTTATATAGTTCTGTGAAATCTTTTGTAGCATACTCCTCTTGCTTTGACATTAAATTATGCTGTAAAATTGAGTTTTATTTGCAGAAGTGGGGAATATGCTTTTCTTTTTCAAATCATTACATGAAAAGTAAAGAAAACTGGTTATAATTATTTTATTTATTTATTTATTTTTTGAAACAGGGTCTCACTCTGTTGCCCAGGCTAGAGTGAGTGCCGTGGCATCAGCCTAGCTCACAGCAACCTCAAACTCCTAGGCTCAAGCAATCCTACTGCCTCAGCCTCCCGAGTAGCTGGGACTACAGGCATGCGCCACCATGCCCGGCTAATTTTTTCTGTATATATTAGTTGGCCAACTAATTTCTTTCTATTTATAGTAGAGACGGGAGTCTAGCTCTTGCTCAGGCTGGTTTCCAACTCCTGACCTAGAGCAATCCACCCGCTTTGGCCTCCCAGAGTGCTAGGATTATAGGCATGTGAGCTACCGCGCCTGGCTAATTATTATATTTTATTAATCTTTGATGGATCCCAGTGTACCACCAGAAAAAGTTCTTAAATGATTACCATGTTATATTTCTTGTTCCTAAAAATTTTGATTTCTTCCTTTCAAAAACAAACAGTCCACATTGGCAGTGTGAATACGCCAGATAATCAGTAAATAATTATTCTTGTTTTATTCTATTTTTGGTATATTTCTCAAGGGAGCCATTCAGTTAACTGATTTCTCTGCCCCTCTTTTTAAAAATGTTCTCAACGATTTTGGTGAGGCAGGAGGGAGTCATACCTCTAATTATTTGTTGGTTTATCTGATTTTCTCTAGTAAAAATATTGAGTAAATGCTATATGCATGTTCCATGAGAAATATAAAAATAAGGAAATTATTATCCCTGCTTTTAACAAACTTAACATTTAGTACGGAAGAAAAAGGAAAAAAGTTACAGATCTAGTAAGAGGCTAGATATTATGAGTATCATAAGAGACACAAACAGCATACAGTTGAAGCAAAGGAAACAGCATGCAGAAGCATATAGAAGTAGGAAGGTTTTGGGTGAGTTAGTGGAACATGAAGAATTATAGTTGGAACATAGCATTAAGTAAGTGTAAATTACTCCAACCTGCTGCATATTAGAATCTTTGCTTGTGGAGCCTAATAAAGAAGTAGATGTCCAGGCATTAAACCAGACTAGTTGAATCAGAATTTCTGAGTGTAGAGTCCAGGGGTCAGGTTTTTGTTAGTGTTGTTACTTTGAATTTTTCCCCTCAAGTTTTAGAGGTGTTTGTAATGTACAGCTTTGTCTGAGAAATACTTATTTAGAGGAACAAAGGAAGAAATAATGATGATGATTTAGGTCATATTATCCGGGCTCTTGCATGCTAGTCTGTGGCATTGGTTTAAAATTTAAGAAAAATCCACATAGTGCCTTCCATAGCACCATGAATATTCAATGTCTCTTGATATACCCGATTGTCACACCTTATGTTCAGGCCTAGTATTTTGGCTGACTCATTCATTTAACCATTGTGTCATTTTTGGTGGTACCAAAATCAATAATAAAATTAAGTTCTTAACCCCAGGGTGCTCCCAATATAGTATATATACTTTAGTTTTCCAGTTATGCTGTTGAACTCCCTTTAGGAATCTGATATGTATTGATAACTGACTCTACTATTGGGAAACTTTAGCACCTATTTATTTCTACAAGGAGCTAAAAAGTACAGTTGCATAGACATCTCTGTTTACTATAGGCCAGGCCTATCAGTGTCTGTTCTTAAATACCACAGATAGTTTTCCAAGGGTCTTGGGTAGGATTTATAATATAGTTTGTTTTTGAATTTGACTCTGAGTAGGAATAAACTTCATTGGTAGGAAGGACCTCTAACATTTAAGCAAACTTTAAGATGTATTTTTCATATAGGGTATACTGCTTTAATGTAATTAGAGATGATTAGAGCATTTATGAAGACAGTTAATTTTGTGAAAAGTATAGTGAGCATTTTGTGTAATTTTTTCTCCTTGAATTCATGGAAGGTTTTCTGTGGAATTGGAGGATAAGGGAAATCATAGGAAAAAATAGGTAGCCTTATTCTGAATATCTACTTCATGGTTTTAAAGCTGTGGTTGTGTTTTATATTTTAGAGCAATGATAATGAGGAACGTTTACAAGTTGTTAAACTACTGGCAAAAATGTTTGGAGCAAAGGATTCAGAATTGGCTTCTCAAAACAAACCACTTTGGCAGTGCTACTTGGGCAGGTATATGATTTTGGTTTCTTGTTTTAAAGTAAAATATGTTTACATCTATTGTTCTTTGAAACACCATCCACATTTAAGATGTGTTCTCTGAAATGATAAAAATGAAAAGATGAAAAGTTTTTTATAGAAATTTTTGAATGTTGATAATGGTTGGCTGTGTGTATAATGTCCCTTTTTATCCTCAATGATTTTAAAAGATGATACGTTTTAAAAGCTGTCTCACACGATATTACAACTGTGAAATTAAAATGTATTATTTCAAAGTAGTGAAATAATTGCAACTGAAAGTACCTCTTATAGCCCTGCGACAAAATGTTATAGTGAGATTATTTGGAAATATTCAAAGGAGTATTCACAGAATGAATAAAGAAATAACTATGTATGTTTCTCTTCCTAACCTCTTTCCTGCATTTCCCAGTTAAAGGAAATGATGACCTGAGTTCCTTGTGTGCTTTAAATCAGTGGTCCCCAACCTCTTTGGTACCAGGGACTGGTTTCATGGAAGACGGTTTTTCCATGGACTGGGGTGTGGGTGTGGGTGCTTTGGGGATGATTCAAGTGCATTACATTTATTGTGCAGTCAAACCTCTCTGCTAATGATAATCTGTATTTGCAGCCATCCCTAGTGCTAGCATCACCATCTTAGCTCCACCTCCGATAATCAAGCAGTAGATTCTCATAAGGAACATGTAACCTAGATCGCTCACATGTGCAGTTTACAGTAGGGTTCATGCACCTGTGAGAATCTAATGCCACCACCTATCTGACAGGAGGTGGAGCTTATGCAGTGAAGAGAACAATGGGGAGCTGTAAATACAGATGAAGCTCACTTGCCCTCCTGCTCACCTCTTGCTGCGTGGCCGGGTTCCTAATAGGCCATGGATTGGTAAACCCATAGCCCCAGGGGTTGAGGACTGCGGCTTTAAATGATGCACAAAAGTCCTAAAATGGTTGTAGAATTTTGAATGTGTTTGTGTATATCACTTTTCTGTGAGAGAGATTCATTTCATTACCTTTCTAAAGGGACCCCCTATGTTTAAGAAAGACTACTTAGGCCGGGCGCGGTGGCTCACGCCTGTAATCCTAGCACTCTGGGAGGCCGAGGCGGGTGGATTGCTCAAGGTCAGGAGTTCGAAACCAGCCTGAGCAAGAGCGAGACCCCGTCTCTACTATAAATAGAAAGAAATTAGTTGGCCAACTAATATATATATAGAAAAAACTAGCCGGGCATGGTGGCGCATGCCTGTAGTCCCAGCTACTCGGGAGGCTGAGGCAGTAGGATCACTTGATCCCAGGAGTTTGAGGTTGCTGTGAGCTAGGCTGATGCCATGGCACTCATTCTAGCCTGGGCAAAGTGAGACACTGTCTCAAAAAAAAAAAAAAAAGAAAGACTACTTAGAGGAAAAGTCTCCTTTCAAACATAGTGTGTATGTGTGTATACACACACACACTTGAATAAGTAGATATATTTTGAAAGTATAACAATTTATAGGACTTTTTTTGTCATTCTAATTCTTATATTTGAGCCAAATGTGTATGGGTTAAACAGGCCCTTAAAATTACATAGTTCTCACAGGACATTGTCCTAGTTTATATAGGTTCTAGAACATTCAGGCATATATATTATATCAAAAAACTTTGTTAAAATTAAAATGATCTAGTTCCACTTTCCACTTTCCTACATGAATTTTTTTATTAGTGAAATAAAAATAAAGTTCAGATTAAATGCATGTCTATTTGTCTTATTTTAAAGATCACTCTGTGCCTTTATATTTTATCAGGTTTAATGATATCCATGTACCAATCCGCCTGGAATGTGTGAAATTTGCTAGTCATTGTCTCATGAACCATCCTGATTTAGCAAAGGACTTAACAGGTACTATATGCATGTAACAGCAAATATTCCTAGATGATTTAGGAATATTTGGGGGGAAATAAGTTTTATAGAGGAAAAAAACCTTTTTTTGTGATAGGTGAAGTCTTCCTTGTTTTAGTTCATCATCATGGAAATTATTCTCTGAAGGTAGAATTTTTATAGCATAGTTTCTACTTAAGCTAGAGGCATCCATAAAAAAGTCTGGGTCTTCAGGAGCAATATTAGTTTCTTAATTTAAGGGCAATTCTAAAAATATTCCAGGCATTTGGAATTGAACAAGTTTTGACTTTAACTTGATTATAAGACTCACTCAAGTAATAAGTCATTAGCAAAAAAACTTATGCTACAAATGAGGGCTTTATCCTTTCTGTTAATCTCATTCTATGGAAGATTCTGTCTTTTTTCTTTCTCTTCTACCTGAAATATAGTAGCAAATCTTCTGAAGTTTTCACTGCTGGAAACAGTGATGAAAGTGTAAGAGTAATAAAGCAGACCTTGCTTTCCTTTGGAAGAAGTAGGCTTTTTTTTTTCAATCATCTTCAGTTATTTTCTTTCCATATGCTATGTCCCATTTCAAATTCCCCCAACTTCATTCTTGACTACTGTATTTCGGCATGTGAACTTTATACTGTAGTGACTCTCAACCCCATAAGACCCAGTACCCCCCTTTTAAATAAATGATTTGTAATCATTTTTTTGATAAACTTAAAATTCATAGATTAAAAATCTACTTAATACAATTAAAATTAATATTATGTCCTAATTTTAATATACAAGAGAAATAAAAGGAAAGTTGTTTAAATAAAATAATGTATATTTTAATATGTAAATGTTTGAGTATGACATATAGAGATGATAACAAATGTCTCCACAAGTTTCTCACGTGCTCACTTATTTTCTGCTATAGGGGGATATCAAAAGCTCTGTAAATCCTGTTTGGTAGGTCATTTGGATGGCTATCTGAATGATTAAATGAGATTTCTATATTTGGGGGAGAATCTAAGACTGTGTTCTACCTTCAGTTTCCTTTTTTTAACTTAAAAATTAGGTATAATTAACTTGTAATAAAATGCCCAGATCTTAAATGTTTAATTTGGTATGTTTGATGAGACAACACATTTCCATGATCCCAAAATGTACCCTTCTATCCCATTCCAGTAAGTCTTCCACTGAGCTTTCTGACTTCTGTTACTGTAGCTTAGTTTTAACCTGTTTTGGGACTTCTTATGTGTTGAATCATACTGTGTGTATACTTTTTGAGGGTGGGGTGGGGGAATCTATGTATCCTGTATTATTAGTTTATTCTTCCTTATTAAGTATTATTATTCCATTGTATGAATATACCGTAATTTGTTTACCCATTTTTCCTTTTGATGGATATCTGGGTGGTTTTTGGTTTGGGGCTATTATGATTAGCATTACTTTGAGTATTCTTGTATAAGTGTTTTTGTGGGCTTTGTTTGTATTGCTCTTTGGAAATAGTAGTGAAAATGTTGGTCATAGAGTAGATACATGTTTGTCTTTATAAGAGACAACTAAACAGTTCTCCATATTTGTTACACTGTTTTACATTGACCAGCAATGAATGAGAGTTCCAGTTCAGCATTCTTTAAAACATTTTGTGTTGTCAGTCTTTTTGATTTTAGCCATTCTTGTAGGTCTTGATATTTTGTTGTGGTTTTAATTTGCATTCTCCTTTGACTAATCAGATTTAACATCTCTATATGCACATATTTATATATATCTTTTATGAAGCATCTGTTTAAATTTTATGCCCATCTTTTTTTAATTGGCTTGTTTTTTTTTCTTATTGATTTGTAGTAATTACATATCTTTTCTTTTTTAAAGTATTAAAAATATTAAATATTTTTCCATAGTCATTCAGGCATTAATGTAGGGTTTACTGTTGGCTAAATAATAAATTGGTGTTTTGATTTTTTTCATAACTTGTCTAAAATATATTTCAGATGTGAATAATTTCACCAATAACCTTTAGTTTTTACTATTATTTTGAATGTTTTGCTTACATAACGATATAATTCCAGTATAATGGAACATTTATATTAATATGTTATCTGACTTCCTATTCCTCATCCTGTTTGAGGTTGGCTAAAAGGCAGCTCTGAAAAATCTAGAGGACTTACTACTCTTTGTGCACATTTTTAGCTGCTGCTTTTGTTTTCAGCTATAGTCATCATTCTTTTCTCTTGGTGCCTTGAATTTCTAAACATTTAAGGGTTCTACTCTGGAAATGAACTTGTTTATTAATTTCTTTCTTATTTGGATTTCTTCTCTTTCGTTTGTCCTGTGGCATTTACCAGTCCATCTGCCAAAATATTGTTGACAAATCTCTTTAGTTGTGATCTCTTCTCTTGTTATTTGTCCCCTTTAAGAAACATTTCAGTAGGGTTTCAGGAGTGAGCAGAGATAAGTACGTTATACACAGAACACACACAGATTTATCTTACTTTTGCTAGAATGTGTTTATGAGATTCATCCTTGTACCTTCAGCCACCTACCCATATTGTAAAGAGTATTAGCAGATGCTTTGTCATGCTAGCTATAGAGAATTTCTTTTTTCTTTTACATTATCTCTTCCTCCTTACAGTTAATATCTGTGAGTTAATAGCTCTTGTGTATGTATACATGTTTAACACGAGTGACTCGTTTTAGGGAAATTGGGTTAATATCTTAAAATTGATGGTGTGGTATTGGTGTTTTTCTTTCTTAATGACACATAAACTAATATGTATTGCATTTGAAACAAGTACAGTTGAGATATAAAACTCTTGTATTTTTCTTGGTGGGGAAATGAACTTCAGATATATTTAACATATTCCGTTTGAAATCATAATTATAAAAACTTTACTAAGTTAGGTAAAATAACATTTACGTTTCTTCGGAAATTTTTTTTAAAGCAACATATGGTCTTTCTCATTTTTAGAATAGTTCTTATTAGTAGAGAATGCTGAAGGCAAAGGGACTTAAGACCTGAGCAGTGGTTTTTTGAATATTTTTGTTTTAATTATTTGTTAAACTGTAAGTAAATCTACTCATAATCACTGTTTGTATACTGTTTGTGTACAGGCATGGCTATTAAAAAAAATTTTTTTTTTGAGACAGAGTCTCTTATTGTTGCCCTGGCTAGAGTGCTGTGGCGTAAGCCTAGCTCACAGCAACCTCAAACTCCTGGGCTCAAGCAATCCTCCTGCCTCAGCCTCCTGAGTAGCTGGGGCTACAGGCATGTGCCACCATGCCTGGCTGATTTTTTTATATATGTATATTTTTAGTTGTCCAGCTAATTTCTTTCTATTTTTTTAGTAGAGGTGGGGTCTCGTTCTTGCTCAGGCCGGTCTAGAACTCCTGAGCTCAAACAATTTACCCGCCTCGGCCTCCCAGAGTGCTAGGATTATAGGTGTGAGCCTCCGTGCCTGGCCATGGCTATTTTTTTATTAAACCAATCCAGACAGCTAAATTTTGTCTTACTGTTCTGGTAATAAAAAAGATGAATAATATTTTATTTGTTAAATTTGTGCTCAGTTATGGTACTTCTTCGTTAAGCCTAAGGTATCATTACAGAAATCTGTTAATTTTTTCAGCTTACTCTGTGTCAGGTGTGAACTCCATGTTTTTTACTTTAAGAACCTATTCCAATCACTCATAGTTGTTAAATCTGTTTTTTTTTTTTTTTTTTTTTTTTTGAGACAGAGTCTCACTCTGTTGCCCAGGCTAGAGTGAGTGCCCTGGCGTCAGCCTAGCTCACAGCAACCTCAAACTCCTGGGCTCAAGCAGTCCTCCTGCCTCAGCTTCCTGAGTAGCTGGGACTACAGGCATGCGCCACCATGCTCGGCTAATTTTTTCTATATATATATTTTAGTTGGTCAATTAATTTCTCTCTATTTCTGGTAGAGACAGGGTCTCACTCAGGCTGGTTTTGAACTCCTGACCTTGAGCAATCCGCCCGCCTTGGCCTCCCAGAGTGCTAGGATTACAGGCGTGAGCCACCGTGCCCGGCTGTTGCATTTTTTGTGTCTTCCTCTTGGCTTTCCTTAGTGCAATTAAGTGGAATTGCCGTGTGGTCTCCTTTGTCCTATTTCTTGGCAGCCACTGTCTCAGTTTTATTCTTTCAGTAACCTCAATCAGAGTTTCCCCAGTTGAGGGATAGAAACTTGAATACTGTAGCCTTTTCTCAATAGTACACTTGACTTGAATATCCATTTAAATGAAAAACAAAAATGAATGTCAGTATACCTCTTGGTTCATTTATATGGTTTGTTTAATTACTGAGGTTAGGAATGCCTTAATCAACTTCATGTCCACCATATGTGGAAGGGGATTTTACTACTTAGTTGGTTATAAATACTGTATTTTGACCGGAGGACTGATCTTCCTCTTTCTTTCTTGGCTCTTAGTTGAAACATTGAATCTTCTACTTAGGTTTTGTTTTTGCTAAGGTTTATTTTCATAGCTCTTATGCAGTCTTTAAAACATTTTCATGGTTACAGTTTCCATTTTAATCAAAGAAAATTTATCTTTCAGAGTATCTGAAAGTGAGATCACATGACCCTGAGGAAGCTATTAGACATGATGTTATTGTGTCTATAGTTACGGCCGCTAAAAAGGATATTCTTCTGGTCAATGATCACTTACTTAATTTTGTGAGAGAGAGAACATTAGACAAACGGGTAAGTAAATAAGAATAAATAATTATTACCAGTTTTCACTTTTAGTACTTGAAGTTTAATAGTATTTCAATTGAAAATAACTGAATTTTAAATGTCAGCCCTTTTTTTGGGAAGCGGGAAGCATTTTGTATTTAAAATGACATTTATAAGACTGTTTTACTTTCTGTTAGATTAAATTTTATTAGTTTTTCTTTATTAAGATTATTTGTTCTCCTCCTAAAACTAAGATGGCTCTTAAAGGTAGAGTAGTCAGATGTTTAGCTTGTACACCAGTTTTAATGATAAGGGACTTTTGTAAGGGCCTCAGACACAGCTGCTCTTATGTTGGCTGTTTTCTTTCTCTCTTTCCTTTCAATGCTATTGTCATATGAGTATGACTTGTAGTCCTCTAGCAGGTTGTATTATAATTAACATGGAATAGAAAGATGTTTTCAACTTGGCAAAGCTAAACCCAACAGAGCAGCATGATTCTAGCCTATCTTCTGTGAGTTCAGCTTTCTTGAAAGAACATCTACTAGCTCCATTCATTGATCTGAGATTCTGAAGACAGGACTGTGACTTGTGATGTTTGTATTCCATATTGCCTGGAAATACTTCAGTGAATGTTTGTTCTACCCTTATCCTGATTGCCTTTCCTTCATTGTATGGGCTCTACCGACTTAGACTTCTGAATAATTTTGGTTAAAGATGAGACTCTTTGCTTTATTTAGGGGTTAATTAGCAAAGCAAATGGTAGGCCTATTGGTAGCTGGACTAGCTCTGACTAGGTAAATACTTTAAAACATTTTAACAGTTTTATAAGGTCAATTATGCTATTTTCATTGTTTTAATTCTCTCTTTTATAATGCTGGTTATGTAGGTAGAGGATAGATGGGCAGGAATTACATGGTTTTCTGTCTAAATCTATAAGTATATAGGATAACTTATTTTAACTGATAAATTTAGACTTATCTTTATTGAATATTTCATTGGGGTATTCATCGTGAAAAGGGCCAAAGTCATAAAGAAGGAAAAGTGTATTTTATATCATGCATATGATAAAAATATTAAAGTAATCTTATTCTTAGGTAGACTTAGAATATGAGGTAAGTTTTTGTGTATTGTTGGGATCATAATGCATATTTTTGATATTCGTAGGGTTGCTTTGTTCATATAAAAATTGAGCACTGAAAAATAATTGACTATACACATGTTCTTGGTAGTATTAGAACGTGATGTATCTTTTTTTTTTTTTTTGAGACAGAGTCTTACTCTGTTGCCCTGGCTAGAGTGCTGTGGCGTCATCATAGCTCACTGCAACCTCAAACTCCGGGGCTCAAGAGATCCTTCAGCCTCACAAGTAGCTGGGACTATAGGCGCACGTCACCATACCCAGCTAATTTTTCTACTTTTTTTTAAGAGACAGGGTCTCATTCTTGCTCATGCTGGTCTTGAACTCCTGGGCTCAAGGATCCTCCTGCCTTGCCTCCCCAGAGTGCTAGGATTATAGGTGTGAGCCACCGCCCTCAGACACATGATGAATCTTTAATTCTCTTTGAAGCAGCAATCCAGGGAATTAAGTTAGAGATAACATAGTGAGTTAGTGATAAAAAATTTTACAAACACATTAATATGTGTAAGACTTTTAAAAATCTTTTATTTCAATATATAGTTGGTGGATAAATGAAATAAGGACCTATTCTTAATCTACTGTAATTAATTGAAACAAAAAACAAAGGAAGAATATTGCTATGAATGACAGATTGCAAAGGGAAAAAATGAATAATCTCTCCAGATTCATGACATTCTAAACATTGCTGACTTCCTATTGATTATATTGCTGTTTATATAAAATTAAAGAATAAGATACTTAAGCAACATTCGATACACTATAGCAAATATATATTTGTTTAAAAAAATAGTTGAGTACATTTCCCTTATACTTAAATTTGATCCTCAGATGTACAGAATGAACCACTGGTATGTCTTTGCATTGAGCACTTGATAAAGGCAATATCATATATGCCTTAACACGTTTGAATTATTATTATTATTATTGATATAGTACAAGTATGCTCAGTTTAGACCATAACTTAGAAAAAAATTATGAGGAATAGGTCACTGTGTATCCATTCAGTTCTGTATTTGCCTTTTAAAATTTGGTAGCTTGCTTTTTCTCATCAATGTAAGTGACATAGATTGTGATTAACTTTTGTTTTTAGGGGTAGGTGATGGGTTTTAGATATAAAAGCATTAAAGTTCTTTTTTTTAAAATTAATTTATTTTTATTTTAGCGTATTATGGGGGTACAAGTGTTAAGGTTACATATATTGCCCATGCCCCCCTCCCCCCTCGAGTAAGAGCTTCAAGTGTGTCCTTCCCCCAAACATTGCACATCTTACTCGTTTGGTTGTATATACCCATCCCCTCCTCCCTCCTCCCACCCTCCTAACACTTGATAAATGTTACTCCTATATGTCCATTTAGGTGTTGATCCGTTAATACCAATTTGCAGCATTAAAGTTCTTTATACGTATTGATATCTGTCCTGTACTTTATGTAGTAGAAATATTTATGTGATAGTGGTGTTTTTCATAAATATAATAATTATAAATTTATATTGAATATCTGAGGCTTTAAGTAAATATATTGTATAAAGACAAAGAAATGAAAAACTAGAAAACCAGGCTTTCTTAAATTTATATAGTAGAAACATTTTTATGTTATAATGAATTTTTTTTTTTTACTTTTAAGTGGAGAGTGCGCAAAGAAGCCATGATGGGACTTGCCCAAATTTATAAGAAATATGCTTTACAATCAGCAGCTGGAAAAGATGCTGCAAAACAGATATCATGGATCAAAGACAAATTGCTACATATATATTATCAAAATAGTATTGATGATCGGTAAGGATATTATATAGAAGATATTTGGTGACTTTACGTGTTCTATAACTTGATTTGTTGTTTTACACAAACTGTTTTCTTGATGACTTTAAACTGTTTCCTCAGTTTTTACTATGAGGTTCATGATAGGGAGTGACTGCTTTCCTTCCCATCAAAGACATAAATGAAGTAGTAATGTACCTATAACTTTAGGGATGGATACAGCTTTTATGTTTATTTTCATATACTAGTTATGCACAGAGTAATATCTAAAAGCAAGAATGTATATAGTTATTTTAATTTTGTTTCATAGGTAATTGTATTATAAGGATCCTCATTAATTTTTTTTTAATTCAAATAAAAATAAACCCTTTGGATTGTTGACATTTTAAATAAAAACAATTCCTACTCAAGGCTAAAAAACAGTTTATAAATTTATATTAAAACACATTATCCAAATATAATCTTAGTATTTTTCCATTACATGCTGAAGTTGGATCTTGTATGGGTCTCAATCACTTAGTAGTTAATAAAGCTGTAAATCCTGCTTACAATCTGAATTGATTTGACAAATTATTAGCAAAATCCAAATGATCTTGCCTGTAATGGATCAGATTGAGGAAACTAAGAAGTAATTGGTCATATTAAAATTTTAAGAGCTGTAGAAATTAGAAACTGAGTATCTTTGGTAAACATTATCTAAGAAACTTCATAGTTATTTTTATAAAATTGAAGTTTTTAGACTTTTTGAGTATGGCATCAGTAAACAAAGATTTACATTATGATTTTATAAGATTTTTTTGTTTTTTCAGCCAGGTCTTTTTTCATGTTGATAACTATAAAATCTCAGAAGAATCTTAAAAATATCTTTGTAGTTTTAACTTAACGGAAATTTAGAACTTGGCATTTTGAAGAAACTGGCGTAGTTTTTAGTGTTTTATTATGTAGATAAGGAAATTAAGTCTCTGATATACAACTCTCAAGGTCATGTAGCTGGTAGTTAGCTGGGTGTAGTGCTGTTTTCATTATATCCAGCTAAATCCTTTTTTGGGCCCTCTTTCATACAGAAAGAAAGTTTTGATTTGGAAATCCTATTTCTACTCAGGAAAGCAGGAACTTTTAAAATATGTGTTCTGTATTTAGTTTGGGAATTTTATATTGAAATTTAGTACATTTAAAAAAATCAATACAGTGCCTTCTGCTTTTTTGTAGATTACTTGTTGAACGGATCTTTGCTCAATACATGGTTCCTCACAATTTGGAAACTACAGAACGGATGAAGTGCTTATATTACTTGTATGCCACACTGGATTTAAATGCTGTGAAGTATGTTTTGAATGTCAAACTCTTGTTCTTTTCATCTTTTGCAGTATATTGATTGGATTTTATGGAAAAGAAACCATAAGTAACTGAATTTTTAAATGTAAACTACGTAAGGTAAACATTGTGTAAAGGGTCGAGTCACAATAAAGTACTTGGTTATTTTTCTTTTTTTTTAGAAAGTACTGCTATCAACATATTAAAGCCACTGTAAGCAATTGAAAAATAGAGTTGATTGACATGGAATCTTTTAGGATTTGATTTTTTTAACTCTAGATTTTAATACTGTTGGTATCTCAAGAATTATTGATGGTTCCTATTCTTTCTTGTTTTCCTTAAGGTGTTAGAAAGGTCCATATTATGAAAGTGCTGTCTTATTCTCACCTGGTACTGATTTGAATTATGCTGTAGGATAGTAGGGTGCAACTTTTGTGCTGCATAGCCTCAGTACAGTGTTGTAGTTTGGCATAGGGTAAGCACAAATATATTTTTATTTCATGTTTCATTCAAAAAGTTCTTTTGAGTGTCTGGGTAAGGAATTGGCATTTTAGACAAAGAAGGGATATTACTAATCTAATTGAATCATATTAAGGGTTAGGAAATTGAGGCCTGGAGATTTGCTTAGGTTTTAGGAAATGTAGACCTTTAGTATTCCAACTTATGAACATTTTAGTACTTACTTTACATTTATCTGTGATTTTCTCCAAAAGCCTTTATATTTTTTATTATGTAATTAAAGAAATCACTTATGTGAGTTATGAAGCATAATAATAAAATAACAATATCTGTGAATCTACCACCTAGCTTGTAACCTTTTCTCCGTTTCATCCTCCTATCTTCCTTCCAGAGGTAACCTCTAGCCTTACTGTTGTCTTTCTCATTTCGTTTTTAAGAATTGTTTTAACATATGTGTATGTATCTGTGTGTAAATGTGCATATCCTTCAATAATATATTTTTGCTTGTTTTTGAACTTTGTGAAAGTGAAATAATTGTGTATATAATCTCCTGTCACTTTTTCTTCACTATATTATGTTTCTAAGATTCATCCATAATATTATATATAAAGCTATAGCAAATTCATACCACATTGTCATTAATCTATAATTTTATTCCATTATTTTGACTTGGAAATTTGAGTCAATGGAAAAAATGGACATTTGTGTTATTTTCATCTTTTTACTATTTCAAATAGTGACTATAAACTTTTTCACTAAATTGAAAAGAGAAAAAAGTTATAGTAGGGAGAAACAATATTATAATAGGAAGACAAATATCCATTTATTTAATCTTAATCTGAATTCTAGTTCTGTCACTAAATAAATGCAAAAACTCCAGTTAGAGCTTGGATACTCTTACATTTGTTATCTGACATTTTAAATAGACAACTAATTCTGTCACTAGGGCTTCTCCGTACCACAAATGTGTAGCAACTCAAAGAAAAACACAGCTATCATATACTATAACTTTTTTCTCTTTTTTAAAGAACTATTTATTATAGAAAGGCAATAAACAAAGTCAAATTGCCTTGCTGCTTAATATAATTTTATTAAAATACTTGAGAAGACAGTCCTAAATATTTATAATATAAATTCTTAATGATGATCGCTTTTGGATTTAAGCTATAGTAATAATAGTTTATAATGGGCTTTAGAATTGCTTGAGATTTCATCTTTAAATTAGTAAATTAATTTCCTCTTTAAGTGAAGACAGGTTTTATCTTAATATTAATGCTAATGGTTCGCTATGATTTACGTATATTTTCTTGAGTACCTGTGTAATTTCTTTTTAAATTTAAATTTTTGCTTGAGAACAATGTAGCTATTAAGAGGACGTCAGGATTTTTGCCATATGAAAAGAATATTCACTTATATTAATAGCATAAATAATTCCAGAAAGTTTGAAATTTAAATGTAACTAGATTTCTGTTTAAGAAAGGTACCACTCATGGCTAACTCTTCTATTTGTGTCTTTGATTACATTTCATCCTGCCTGTTACAGGGACTAATTTCATCATTTGGTTATTCCTTTGTTTCTCGAGTTTATAATTTCTCTAGTTAATTTCTATTCCTTAGCTTACCAATATGTTCCAGTTAATGATAGATCTTCCCT
Organism: Microcebus murinus; assembly: GCF_040939455.1. Lineage (NCBI taxonomy): Eukaryota > Metazoa > Chordata > Mammalia > Primates > Cheirogaleidae > Microcebus > Microcebus murinus. The sequence continues at coordinate 72,421,361 of NC_134116.1, read as the reverse complement.
ATTTTTCTACAAAGCAAAATGTACCCACCACTATTTACTTTCTTTTCACTGTTATATTTGATTCCTTTCCTTTCCTCTGTGAGTTTTACTTCATCTGTCATCTACTTTTGTAATTTGAACCTTTTAAAAAAGTTATTTAGTTGAAATATTCTAGCAGTATTTTTATCCTGTTTTGTTATTTAAATTTACATGTTTGTGTTTTTCAGAGCATTGAATGAAATGTGGAAATGTCAAAATCTGCTTCGACATCAAGTAAAGGATTTGCTTGACTTAATTAAGCAACCCAAAGTAAGTTAATTTTGAAGAAACATTTTTTTGATGTTGAGTTTTGTAAAACACATGTATTTTAGTTACTGTTTACCATTGTTGCTGTGTGTTAACTAATTCTTTCTGTATGGAAGAGTTCTGACTGTAGAATTTAAAATTCCTAAATTAGAAAACTCTAATTTTAACACATTGACTGCCATACTAGAAAAAAATTTTTTCCTTGGGTCCACAGTGTTTTATTATAAAAATAGAATAAAAACTTTGAAAACAAAATGATCCTTTCTAATTTAATGAAAAATTTGTTATTTTTTATTGTTTTCTGTGCATGAGTT